>NC_091471.1:85828448-86496934 GCF_036971445.1 Narcine bancroftii | reverse complement strand
CTCTGCAAGGCTATTAGAGTATGCAACAAAACAGGGCCAATATCCCCTGGAACAGGAGCTCACACATTGCTCTGCAGTCTGAGTTTGACCTGGCAGACTTCATTGAGAAGTACAAAGGAATGGATAACCCAAGATCCAGGCTGGGATTAGCGCCTAGAGCCTCCAGGTTGCAAAAGGTATAAAGCACATGACACCATCATCATTTCCTTGCTGCACAGGCCCACTGGGGTTTTCTCTCTCCTTGTCCCACAGGCACGACTGAGTTTTAGCCTCTCACAGGTAGTGTCACAGGCAAGCAGATACCCATCAACAGCCAACCCCCCCACCCCACCATTGTTATTCTTGGCCCACCACTTTAGAACATGCAATATTTTGCTGGGTTACAAATACAGATTAAAGGCAAAAGTGCTCTGAAGCAAAATAAATTCTGCACAAAATCAACAATTGAACAGCACCTTTTTTTTGGGGGGGAGGAATTTTTAATATTTTGGATCAGGACTCTGCTCAAGTATTCTGACATTTTGTCCACTCACCCCTCAGGGTTGCTTGGCTGAGGTATCCGGCAACAGCTCCCAATAACAATCTCATTCAGGAAACCTGGTTGGAGTTGTTCAGTTCCATTATAGAATCCTTTGCTACATTTTCTAAACTTAATAAAAATGGAAAATGTAGGAAATATTCAGCATGTCATGCCCCAGTGCAGAAAGAGCAGAGGTAATGTTGCAGGTCGGCATCAAAAGTTAGCTGGTTTCCTCTCCCTAAGAGGCAGCTCGATATTGCTGAACATTTCCAGCAGTTTCTGTTTTTAATTTCAGATTTTCATAATCTGCATTTTCTCCCCCTCTTTGTCTCAAGCCAAGTTACCACCATGTGTGGGATTCAAATACAAGTTATGTGGATCACATTCAAAGATATCCCAAGTCATTGAGGGTCACTCATTTTTTTTGTCCAAACACAATTTATTCACATAATCGTCAGTCACCAAAGACTCGATGAATCTGGTATCATCTCAGTGGGGGTTGATCTTAAACCTGCAAATTTGGACAAATAAGAAATCCAATCAGAAATTTCAAATATATTGATTTTGATGTGTGGGTTCTGCAATTGATCAAGGTGTAAACAAATTTCATGAACACAAATCGAATGATGTCCTTGCTCATTCTTCCTCCATACATCACCAAAGGGAGATGGACTGGTTGGTTAACCATCACCTAACTGCTTATCTCCTGTTACTATGTCTGAGTCACCTGCTGTATTTGCCTCATTGTCAGTGCCAGTATTTCATTTCAAGTAAATGTGATAGTTGTGCTGGATGTGAAATTACAGAGACAAGTTATTACCCATGGGCGCTTGGTTCAACAGTTCACCAGCTCTTAGCTTTAGACTAGGGGCACACAGGAGTGGGGACAGATGCGAGAATCTGGAGCAAAAAAAAACGAGTTGAGGAATATCACTGGGAGAAAAAGAATGTTCGATGTTTCAGACTGGAAGGCACTGTCAAGGCAGTCTTGATGAAGGGTGCTGGCCTGAAACATCAGCCATTCTTTCTTTTTCCCCTCCACCGATGCTCCTTGATCCTCAGTTCCTCCAGCAAATGGACTTTTGCTTTGCTTTACTATATTGGGCCCAATTGATGCCCATGCTCCAAGCACCATCTCCATGGGTGCAATACCTTTAGAATCTCTTTCTGGGCTGTTCTGCAAATCTAATACTTTCACAAGTTCCAGTCTGGCAAATCCTGTGGCCCTGTCCTGGAATGTCGTGATGCCCATTGGCTGTCGCAGAACTTTCAACAATCTTGAATGGTCAGAGGCATGCAAGAACAATTCATGTGGACTTAAATAATTAAAATTGAATTAAAAACATTTTAAAGTGGAAGTTAAAAATGTTGAAAGTAAAAACAAATAAACAAACCTTACCTTTTTAAGCAAGGAGCCAGGTGGGAAGTGCACACAACCACTCAGCTTAGTACATTCGTTTATCTGCCCTGGGCTTCCCCAATGGCAAAACCAGCATTGAAGCAGGAGATTGGATGATGTCTTCTGCATTTTAATATGTGGAACAGGCAGGTGAGCTGGACAAAAGTTAAATTTGATCCTGTTCAATATCAGAGGAGTAAGATATCGATTACATTTTCTGAATTGAGAGAATAATCTGAACAGTGGATATACACAGCTAATTGGTGAGAGAAATTCAATCAGAACTAGGCCAGCAGATCATCCATGAAGTTAAGAACAGCCTGCTCTTTGCTCCACTATTTACCTCAGCCTTGGAAGATCTAAATCAGTGGTTTCCGAACTTTTTCTTTTCTTGCACATCCCTAGGCTCTGTGATTAGTAAGGGATTACTTAAAATAGTATGTGAGTGGGGGAAAAAATGGATGAGAACCACTGCTCTGGACCCAATTGTTACTGAAATATTTAACTTGAGGAAAAATTGTCATAGTCCTATTTCCTTTGGAGTTCTGAGACCATGCACGTAACGAGTCAATTAGGTACGATTAAAACAGTGGTTTTCAAACTTTTTCTTTCCACCCACATATCACCTTAAACAATCCCTTACTAATCACAAAGTATCTATGGCATAGGGAATACTTAAAGTGGTATGTGAGTGGAAAAAAAAAGTTTGAAAACCACTGATCTAAATGATTGCCATCTCACCACATTTTGGAAGAAAAAGGCATCAGATTACAACTTCTATGAGCAGAGGAAGAGAGGTCATGTAGCATCTGCTAACGGCAGTCCTGCTGAAATTAAGCATATCCACCCACACAAGGGTGAACCAGTAACTGAGTTCATTTGAATTTCATGTGCTGCTTTAAGGGTACGAGCCACTTTGTGTCTGGAACATCAGTGAGTTGCGGAGTCATTGCCTGCTCAGCACTACGTAACCAGAAATTGGCGACATTACCTAAGCAACACGTTGTCAAACTTGGGCTTCTCCTGAGAAGGGAAGAGGACCCGCGCCATCTTGCGCCAATCGCTTGGCCGCTGCCGTCTCTCAATTTCTCTCTTAAATGTTTTGAGTCTAATTTTTAAAATGTACCTTTATGTTCTTGGTTTTTCCAAGCCAGGTAATTTTCCTAATCCAATTTTTTTTCAAATCCTTAACCATTTAAATACCTTCAATGTTAATTGAATCTTTTAATCTCAGATGAAAATTAATCATGATTATGTGATCTGTTCTTTTAACTTTATTTCAGCCCAGGCAGGACCCTAATGAATACTTGTTATCACCTCCAAAAACTGATCATTTAATATCCTCCAATACATCTTTCCTGAGGTTCTGCCCAGACTGAATGTAGCAAGCCTGAGGGGTTCTGACCGAGTAGACAACTTAAGAATCTTTCCCTTTCTTTTATGTTCCAGCTTCCTTGCCATAAAGTCCTAACACCAAAGGACTAAGATACAAGTCCTTTTTGATTAGTTTTCTGTCCGTCTATGAGTTTTTAATGATTTGCGTACATGAAATACAGAATCCTTTTGCTTTTCATTATTGGCAAAGCATTGATCAATAGAATTAGCCATTTCTCTACACATTCATTCTGGCCAATTTTAATCATCAAAACATGACAGCTTATGGTATATTGTAAAAGTGTATTGTGTATGCTGTGACAGCAGATGAAAAAATTTGTTAACAGTCTTTTGACCTCAATGAAAACATAATATTTTTAGAAATGCCATATTATGTGGAGCAGCATTTTCTATAGTTCTTCTTGTATATCAAGTCATTTAAAAAGAGTTGATAGCTGTAATAACTTGTCAGCAGTATATTTAAATTAATTGCCTAAAATGTAGCATTTCCCAAAATATAATGCATTGCAATCATTTCTACAAACTCAAATGCTATATAGAGGTCCGTGCATAGTAGATCTATAGTCAGCTGTCCCATATCTGTCACGTGAGGCGCATGTGGCAAGGTATCAAACAATAAAAGATCACAAGAGAACCTTGTGAGTCAAAGACAATGATGTCTCCCTTCCGAACAGGCAGAACATCTTCTATGCATGGTTCAATAAAGTAGGTGGGCAGCAAAGAAAGCTCTGACTCTCCCTGAAGTATAGGCCCCTTATTTTGCTGCTGCTGAGGCTGGGAGAATCCTATCTAGGGTGAACCCAAACAAGGCAGCGGGACCAGATAACATACCCGGCTGAGTTCTGAAAGACAATGTCTGACAGAGGTCCTTTCAGAGATCTTCAATGCATCATTGCAGCAGTCCAGCATCCTCGCTGGTTTCAACGCAGCCAGGTGGGTACCAAAGAGGACTAAAGTAATAGACCTCAACGACTACCACCTGACATTCACCATTAAGAAATACTTTGAGTGTTTGGTGATGAAATGCATCAAAGTGCACCTCCGAGAAACGCTTTTCTCATTTCAATTCACGTACAGACAGAACCATTCCACTGACGATGCTATGGCCTTGTCCCTCCACTCACTCCTGGAGAACGGTACCTTATACACCAGGCTGCTGTTCATTGATTTCAGTTTGGAGTTTAATACAATCATACCCCAGAGGCTGGTGGCAAACGGCCTCGCTGGGACTCAACACCCCTCTCTGCAACTGGATTCTAATCTTCCTATTGGAACTATTGCACTTTGACCTGGTTGGCAGCAGAATGTCAAGCACCATCACACCTCAGACTGCTGGTGTTCATGCTACTGAACCGCAACTGAAACGTTAGATCCAGTTTCATCGGTGTCATCAAGTTTGAGGTGATATGATTGTAGCTGGTCTCATCAGCAACAACAATGAGTCAAAATACAGAGATGAGGTGGAATATCTTGAGAAATGGTGTGAAAATAACAACCCGAGTCTCAACATGGTTAAGACAAAGGAGAAGATTGTGGGCTTCAAGAAGAACAGGGATGACCACCCTCCACTACACATTAATAGCTCATCAGTGGAGAGCACCAAGTTCTGCAGAATCCATTAAGAAGTGACCTCTCCTGGACACATAACATCTCCTTAGTTGTCAGGAAGGGGCAACAGTGACTGCACGTCCTAAGAAGGGTGAAGTGAGCGAAGTTTCCGGCCACCATCCTATCAACTTTCTACAGGAGTACTATCAAGAGCATCTGGCCAGCTGCACATTGTGAGATTTAAATCAGGTTCGGTAGGTTCACAGAAAAGTGAGTTCAGACACAGGCTGACAAATAAAAGATGATCTCATAACAGGGATGATACAGAACAACACTTGATACCAAACTCTATAGGCAGTCATATTAGATACAGTGATCCCTGATACCAGTGACCACCTACTCTCGTTCTCTCTTTATTACACACGTGCAGTAAAATACGGTTACCAACACTCTTACAAGACAGGGACTTCAACACACACTCCCAATTCCCTTACCAATAGGGTGTGGATCAATGCTAAATATTCTATGCAATACTATGGTCCTGTTCTAAGTGTTGTCCCCACCTTACCAGTGACTCTTCCAGTGATGTCCACATTTAGTGACCTGGCAGAGAGTAGCATTTGTAGTCAGGACCAATGAGTAAAGAGACTGGTCGACTGCATGTGTTAGACTTTCAAAGTGCCGTAAGCTGGGGAGTCTGATCCAGGTAATCAGTAAGTGATTTAAAGGGGTCCAATAGTCAGATGTGCATTAATTAGAGGGGAGAGTCCAACCTTGATTCGCAGGTAATGCGACTTACAACTAGGTTCCAGATGGAACCCTCTACAATCTCACCATGTTCCAGACAGAGAGGCCACATGACCCTCCACAATTCACACTACATTCCACCCCTCAGAAGTCACAGGACTCATCAATCATCTACAAACAGGATCAACAACATTATGTACAATGGTTGACAAAAAAGAAAAATCTTCAACTGCCAGGTTACAATACTTAGACCGTGCAACTCAAAATCTAATATATATTTGTGCATGTATGTCTGTTTGTCTATTCTTGATGCAAATCAATATGGAGCACTAGAAATGTCCAAGGCAGTTCAGTAGGGGTAACATTTGATGCGGAATGTCATGACCACATTTAACCTTTAAGGTCATATGCAGTTCAAAAAAATTGAACTTGCACCAGGGACACCTCAATTAGTTAGTGGTGTGCATCAATTCAGAATAAAAACGTGGCCAAATCCAGTTCAATAAAGGCCTAAAAAAACTGAAGCAACATTGGCAGAAGCTCTTTACAAGCCCATAGAGTTAGACAAAGGAGAAAGCAATAGACAGCAGAGGAATATCAGTCTCACCTCACCGTTGGTGCTTCCAGACATGCAAGGAGCAGGCAGCAGGAAACAGAACAGCAACAACCAGGCCTGTCTAAGTGCTCATGCCTCCAGATATGCACAAATATATATTAGATTACCATAAAGTTTTTGGGTATTTTGTTTCAACCATGTAGTCAACCACTGAATGTTTCATTTCCTGGGCAATGCCGGGTATCCTGCTAGCATACAATAAATAGAGGTAACACAACTGCCTCTAAAATGAGGGACAAGGCACATGAGCAGGGGAAGGTGACATTTCTGGAAATTAAAAAGCTCTACCAGCTCTCCCCTCGTCCAAACAGGGTTGTTGTGTTCCTGATGGTGGGGGGTGCTGTGGGAACTGCTCCCCAGCGCGAGGGGAGGGAAAGAAAATATTTTAGTCACTGACTTTCATATATAGTCTCTTCGACTCATCTGGCACATATGTGCACCTTTACTACCAACATCAAGACCAGTGCTACCTTCATCTGTGAGCAGGTCATCCTTCTCGTGCCATAACCCTTTCTTGACCAGTGCCTCCTGTGCATTGGCCATCCATCTGAATACTCTCCTGTCATTGTGAGACACCCAATGTACGTCTTTCACCATGCTGTCCCATTGGAATGTGAGAAGGGGGGAGGGAATGCGAGGGGGGGGGAAATGCGAGAAGGGGGGAGGGAATGCGAGAAGGGGTGAATTTTGTAGATCTCAAAATAGATTAGTCAGGGGCCTCATCTGGTGGAGAAGGATCAGGGGGAGGCTGGCCTGAGTCGGAAACAGCAGTGCAATGGAAGCTCCACCCCCCACAGGTTTTACCACCCCCACCCCTATAATGCTTCCTCCAGGGAGAATACATCTCTGTGAATCACCAGCAGGGTTATGTTGCTGAACTTAGCCTCAGCCCTGGAAACCTGAATGGGCGCTCCCCGCTCCATATATTCTAGCCCCTCCAGAAAGGTGATGCCTTCCTGGACAATCTTTCCATGGGTCCTATCAAGGGCAAGACTACCCCATTAAACCTCAGCGATGTCCACAGTTAGTGACATGGTATGGAGCAGTGTTCATAGTCAGGACCAAGGAGCAACGAGTTCAGTCAGCTGCACGTGATTGGCTTTTAAAGTGCAGTAAGCTGGGGAATCTGGCCCAGGTAATCATCAAGTGAATTAAAGGGGACATTGGTCAGGAGTGCACTAATGGGTGGGCAGAGTCCAACCTTGATTGGCAGGTGATGCAACTTCTGACTAGGTGCCAGATGGAGAGGCCACATGTCCTTCCAGAATCAATACTACACTACATCATTGTCTGGTACAGTTACTGTAGAACATCAAATGAAAGATCAATCCACAGGACCACAAAAGCAGCAGAGAGGATCTCTGGAGCCACCCCCCAATTGATGAGATCTAGCAGTATCATTGTTTAAAGAGGGCTCACAAAAATTAGGGAGGACCCCTACCACCCTACATGCAACATCTTCCAGCTACTAAAAGATACAGGAGTTTTAGAGCCAGAACCACCAGCTTGAGAAACTGTTTCTTCACACAAGCAGAAAATCTGCTGTATGTCTGCAAAAACAACTCTCCATAACTCTACTATTTACTAATAACATTTATTTTAATATGTACCTATGCACTTGTACAAATACACTATTTGTCTCTATGTGTGTAATGTCTGTAAACATGTTTTGCACTGTTCTGGAGAACAGACTAGAGAATGTTGATTCATCGGGTTGTACTGGTACAACCAGGTGACAAAGTTTCATTAGAAGATTTAGATAATATTTTAACCAGATCAAAAGCTATTTGACTTATTTTTATTATTAGTATTACTAAAATAGATCATCATCCTATATTTCCATGGATTTGCTAATTTTGCAAATAAATTGTGATCTGTTTTTTTTTGGAAAGCAAAAATTAAAGGTTTCCATTCTTTATAATTCAGTCAACACTCTTCTGACATTCCACTATAAACAGGCATCAGGTAATTTGTCTGAGTGCTACTGGTACCTTGTAACCCAGTACTACTTGAAGCATGGTCGGTGACTAAACCAGTTCCCCCATCAGACTTCCCTGGTGGGGAGGGTGGCTAGATACTCTGCACGATGAAAAACAAGACCTGTCAAAAGGTGGGCAAACCCTCTCGCAGGGTCAATGACCATCTATCAAACACGTGCCATGATGTGCAGAAAGGGCATCCCTTGCATCGAAGCTTGGTCTGACCATTCACTGCAACAGACCTTCCCCCAACCGTCTTTGGCTTCATCATGCCGCTGGATCCAGGAGGAGAAGGTGGGTCTGTGCATCCCCTACTCACCTAAATCCATTCATGCACATGCTGGAGTGGGGTATCCTCACGTCAAACCCCACAAACTGACTGAAAGGAGTCATCATCCTACGGGGTGAATTGTCAGAAGATAAACAGGGGATCAGAAATAGGTATGCAGTACAATTTTTGCACAACATTTTTATACATAACTTGATTGCATGCAAGCACCAGTGCCAAGGTGAGAGTGACTTATTTAACAACCAAAGCTCCCCATTCTTCACGCTAGATACCACATGAATAACTGTTCAATGCCAATCTGGAGAATTTTGAACGGTCATTCCCTTTATCTATCTCTGACAATCAAATGGAACATGATATTTAAAATGAGGCTGAGAGCAGCAATTTTTCTTGCCACAATTTTGTTTGCTACATAAAATTTCAGACTCGAGAGAGACCTGGTTCCAGCTTCCTGGTTAGACATTCAGCTCTGCAAAAGGTCAGCCAGAATACTATATTCATTTCTAAAGGGCAAAAATTATGCTGTGCTCATTTCATGGGCTTTTATTTGTGAGAATATTATTTTCAGTTCTTTCACTGCTGATGTCAAGAGTGAAGTTGTATTTCACAAAATATATTTTTAAAAACACAAGATAACACTAAAATTATATTCCAAAGCTTGAACAAGTTCTTTTCATTATCTTAGCTCACTATCCCATCCTCTTCTCCCATGGACACTTACCTTGAAAATTCAATTTTTCAAAGAATTTTTATCCATCAGCAGACATTTATAAAATATGTACAACAGCTATCAAAATAATAGATAATATTCATATAAAATATCACTTAAAGCTTTCAAAGGACAGAGATAATTCTGTGAACAGCTAAGTCACACACTAACAAAATAGCTTAAAGATAGAAAATGTTGGACAAATTTAGCAGTCAGACAGCATCTGGAGAGAGAAGCAAATTCCCATTAATCTGAAATGCCAAATGTATTATAAACCTGGAGATCTTCAGATCACTTCCATTGGAACAGAGAAAAAATAACAACAGGAAAACTTAAGGTTTTTGAAGATAAGTAGAGGTGAAGAGACTGATTCATCTACCAGAGGAAGTAATGTTAAATAATCACAAAGACTGCTTTGGAGAACATTTTCCACACAGATTAGTGGAACATGGAATGCTTCTCTTTAAGCAAAGAGAGATATCTCTGCATCTCTTTGGAAAATACTTGGAGCAAAAAAGAAATTAAGCATCGATGCAGAAAAAGGTAATGAAATACGTTTTGGGTATTCTCAGAGTTGACAGAAAACAAGGTATTTTTTAGAAACGTAGAAAATAGGGTTAGGAGTAGGCCATTTGGCCCTTCAAGCCTATACCACCATACATTTTGATCATGGCTGATCATCCACTCAGTACCCTGTCCCAGCTCTCTCTCCATACCCCCTAATCCCCCTAGTCACAAGTACTAAATCTAACTCTCTCAAATATAGCCATGGAATTGGCCTCAATCACTTCCTGTGGCAGAGAATTCCATAAATTCACCACCCTCATTCTTCCTCATCTCAGTCCTAAAGGATTTGCCCTTTATCCTTAAATTGTGACCCCTGGTTCTAGACTTGCTCAACATTGGGAACAATCTTCCTGCATCTTTCCTGTCAAATCCCTTAAGAATTGCCTCCACCGCATCCTCAGGCTGTACATTCCGTCATCCTGTGTGTGGTAAGCTTACCCTTCAGACACCCCTTAAAATATCTCCCTTTTCATGCTGAACCTGTATACTCTGGTTCTAGACTTATCCTGTCCTGGAAATGGAAAGACTATTTACCTTCAACCCTGCCCCTCAACTTTATAAACTTTGATTAAGGTTATCCCTCAGCCTCCTGCATTCCAGTGACAATAAACCTAATAAGGTTTCTCTCGACATTCACGCTCTCAATGTCCCTGCTGTTTACTCTGCATTCAAGCCAGAATTTGACCTCTGTAAGGGCATCACCTCACTCTTGTCTGGATTAAGTTCCATCAGCCCAACTACCCAGATGATCTATATTCCACAGTATTCTTAGATAACCTTCGTTTTTGAGAACTCCACCAATTTTCAGGGTCATCTGCAAACTTCATTCTCATCCATGTAGATAACCTGTGAACAAAAATTTCAGCACTGATCCCTGCTATTCACCACATGTAACTGATTGTGTCGATATTTGAATAATAAGGAATATACAAAGTTAGTAGATGATAGAACCATTTTGGGTGTGTAATAATGCCAAAAGTTGAAAGACTGCTGCCTGGAAATGTGAACGTACCATTAACCATTTTACCAATAGTAACCAGGACCCAAGGACACTGCATGAACACTCTCAGTTGGTAAGTTGCCTTCCAAATGCCTGGGTCAGGGACATCTCGGAATGAGTCCATAGTATTCTCAAGCAGAAAGGAGAGCAGCCAGATGTTGTAGTCCACATTAAGACAATGACCTAGTTCAGAAAAGGGATGAGGTCCTGAAGAGGAGATTAGGAAATAAGCTAAAAAAAACAGGAGCTCAAGGGTAGTAATCTCTGGAATGCTCCCCATGTCACGTGCCAGTGATGGCAGGAACAGGAAGTTTGTAGATGAGTGTGTAGCTGAAGAGATGTTGCAGGGAGTAGGGCTTCAGATTTGTGGATCATTGGGATCTCTTCTGGGGAAGGTCTGACCTGTACAAAAAAAATGGGTTGCACCTCACCTAGAGGGGGACCAATATCACAGTGGGAAAATTTGTTAAGAGCTCTTGGGAAGGGTTTAAACTTGGTTGGCAGGAGGATGGAAACCAGAATGAGAGGGCAGTGAATAGGGCAGAAGATACTCAAATAGATGCACTATGTAGCAAGATTGTGAGGCCAAAATTGCAAGCTTAAGAATAAGTATTTAACTTGGGGTACTTTTGGAAAAAAAAATTAAAAAGGTGATGAATACAGTACTGAAGGTCTTCTATTTAAATGTTCATAGTATAAAAATAAGGTGATGATTGAGTGGCGCAGCTGGAAGTGGCAGGTATGACATCACCAAGTCATAGCTGGGAACAAAATATATGTGGCTACACAGTGCATTGCAAGGGCACAAAGGTAGGCAGAGGGGGTAGGGTGGGTTCTGCTGGTTAAAAATGGAATTAAACTTTCGAGGGAGCAGATATTGGATCAGAAGATGTAGAATCAAGAAACTAATGGTAGAACAAACCCTGATAGTAATTTTATATAGGCCTCCAAACAGTAACCAGGATGTGGCATGCAACCTATAGAGGGAGATAGAGAAGGCATTCAAAAAGGGGAAATACTATGATTGTCATGAGGGATTGGGTAAACCAGGTTGGTGCTGGATCCCAAGAGAAGGAATTTATCAAATACCTTTCAGATTGATCCTTCGAACAGCTTATGGCTGAGCCATCCAGGGAAATGGAAATTCTGGATTGGGTCTTGTGTAATGGACCAGAGTTGATAAGAGAGCAGAAGGTGAGAGAATCCTAAGGAGGCAGTGATCATAATATGATAGAATTTGCCTTACAGTTTGAGTGGGAGAAACTGAAATCAAATGTGTCAGTATTCCAGTGAAATAAAGGGGACTACAGAGGTATGAAAGGAGCTGGCTAAAGTTCATTGGAAAGGCACGCTAGCAGGGAGGATGGCAGTGCAGCAATGGCTGGAGTTTCTGGGAGAAACTAGGTGCAGGACAGGTACATTCCAAAATGGAAATAATTGAATGGACAAATGGCACAATTGTGATGCCAGAAGTCAAAACCAAAATAAAATCAAAAGAAAGGACATACAAGGAAACAAAGATTAGTGGAAAGATAGAGTGGAAAACTTTTAAAAGCTTACAGAAGGCATCTAAAAAGGCCATTAGGAAGGAAAAGATGAAATTTGGAAGGAAGCTGAAAATAATATCAAAAATACCAAAAGCTCTTTAAAGTATATTAAGAATGAAAAATGTGGTGAGTAGATTTGGGACCAACCAAAAATGATGCTGGAGAAATTGTAATGGGAGACGAGGAGATGGCAGAGGAACTGAATGAGTATTTTGCATCAGTCTTCACCGTGGAAGACATTAGCAGTATACTAGATCTTCAATAGTGTCAGGAAACAGGCGAGTGCAGTCATGATCACCAGTGCTTAGGAAGCTGAATGGACAAAGAGTAGATAAGTCTCCTGGACTAGATGGAATGCACCCTCGCTACAGTGGAAGCATAGTAATGATCTTTCAAGAGTCAATAGATTCAGGCATGTTCCAGTGGACTGGAAATTTGCAAAAACCACTCCAATACTTAAAAGGGAGAGAGGCAGCACACTGCAAATTATAGCCTAACATCGGTGGTTGTGAAGTTGTTGGATTTAATTTTCAAGGATGAGGTTATGGAGTATCTGCAGGGACATGACAAGACAGGCCAGGCCAAAGTCAGCATGGTTTCCTGAAGGGAAAATCTTGTCTGACCAACCTATTGTAATATTTTAAGTAAATCTCAAGCAGGCTAAACAAAGGAGACACAGTGGATGTTGTACATTTGGATTTTCAAAAGGCCTTTTATAAAGGTGCTGCACATGAGAGGGCAGGTGGAGGGGCAGGTAGTGATGAAATGAGAGAGGCTGCAGAGAGACGGATGGATTAGGAAAATGGGCAAAGAAGGGACAAACCATTATTTGCATGGGGAAAAAATTCAAAACTTGGATTTGCAAATGGACTTGGGAGCCCTCGTGCAGGATGCTCTAAATGTTAACCTCCATGTTGAGTCAATGGTGAAGGTGGCAAATGGAATGCTGACCTGAAGAATAGGATACAAGAGTAGGGATGTGATGTTGAGGCTTTACAAGGCACTGGTGAGGCCTCATTTAAAGTACAGAGTACAGTTTTGGGCTCCTTATTTAAGAAAGGATGTGCTGGCATTGAAGAGGGTTCAGAGAAGACTCACAAGAGTGATTCCTGGAATGAAGGGATTAGCAGATGGGGAATGTTTGATGGCTTTTGGACTGTACTCCTTGTAGCTCAAAAGAATGAGTGGGAACTTCATGGAAGCATTTTGAATGTTGAAAGCCATGGACAGAGTTGATGTGGCAAAGATGTTTCCCATAGGAGGGAAGTCCAGGCCAAAAAGAACACCATCTCAGGATTGAAAGGCACCCATTTAAAACAGAGATGCAGAGGAAATTCTTTAGCCAGAGAGTGGCAGACTTCTGGAATTTGCTAGCATGGGCAGCTGTGGAATCCAAGTCATTGGATGTATTTAAGGCAGAGATTGTTAGATATCTGTATAGTTAGGGTATCAAAGACTATGGGGAGAAGACAGGGGAGTGGGGCTGTCTAGGAGAATGGATCGACTCATGATGGAATGGCAGAATGGACTATAATGGGGTGAATGGCCTATTTCAACTCCTATATCTTACAGTCTTATCTTTTTCACTTAATGTGTCTACAGGTATTGGAGACATTTTCTAAGATGAGAGAGGCTAGGTCTCAGATGGGAGAAAAGGCTAGCAATGCTAGGTCTGTTCAGAGCCAGGAATGAGTCAGAAGGTCTTTGCACAAAGATTTGGAGCTTCCAGGCAATGATTAAGAAAGTGATTGAAGATCAGATCCTTCATTCAGGGCCCTTGGGGGAATGCAGTCAGTGTCTTGACAGATCAATGGAGGTGGGAAATTGTCAGTGGAGGAAAAAGGAATTCATAGTTTTGGAGGGGGGTGGAAAGTGGAGGGGGTGGAATCAGGTTTCTCAGGGGGAATCACTGCAGTTAGTATGGCTTCAAGAGACAAAAATAAGACCTGTTTTTGAACTCAGTCCAGCAATGAATCATTTAAGCTGATTTTCCCACAAGTGACCAATGAAGCTTGTTCTTAGGACAACACTCTTTCTTTGTAATAGGATATAGAACATTACAGCACAATACAGGACCTTCAGCCCACGATTTTGGGCTGACCTATGTAAACCTACTCCACAACAGTCTAATTTTTGCCTACCTCACATACCCATAACCTTCTATTTTACTTACATCCATGTGTCAATCTAATAGCCTTTTAAATGTACCCATTGCACCAGCCTACACCACTATCCCTGCTATTGCATTCCAGGAACCCACCATTCTGAGAAAAAAAACTTTCCTCTGACATGTTCCCACCACTCACCTTAAATCAATGTTTAGTCATATTTGCTCCAGGAAATTGGCGCTGACTGACTTATATACCTCTATAAGTCATCTTTCATCCTTTGTTGTTCCAAAGAGAAAAAGCCCTAGCTTGGTCAACTTTGACATGTTCCCCAAATCTCTCATGCACTCTCTCCAAAGCTTCTACATCCGTCCTGTAATGAGGTGAATAATATTCCACAGAGAAGTAACATCATGCCATGTATCCCTGCTGCTAAAAATTACATCAGGCTTGCAAGGGTGAATCACAACAGGAAGGGCCTGGTTGAATTTCCAGAATGGTGGGAAAGTCATTACTGCATTTCACTCCAGGCAAGGTCAAAAAACAGTGTGTAAAAAAAATTCTCGAAGCATACCTTTGACGTAGAAACCAAGAATTTAAATCCACTAAACAAGAAACAGTAAATTAAATGGCATCAGGATTGCTTCAGATTAAAATACCTAATGGCATAAATTAAGACAAACATTGATTGTTTTGGAGATTTAATGTCTTAAGAGGACCCCGTGCTCCATTTTATTTCTTGAAGATATTATTAAAGCTGGCATTCCTTTTTAATGTGCTTAAGGGGTTGCTGTCAACAGTGGTCTTTTATTGCGCATTCCTTGAGTACAGAGAAGCAGATACACTCCTGACACAAATAGCTAGTAATCTAAAATAGCTCCATATCTTTTCTTTTACTTGTTACTGTTTCTTGAGATAACAATTTCATCCAAGTGGCTGCCTTTTACCTAAAATGCATGAGACCACCCAGCTTTATTGGCATTGATAGCCAAACCCATTTCAGATCTCTAGTTTATGTAAATATTTACAGAAAATCAGAAGCATCAGCTGAGAAATTTTCTTGGTTTAAAAAAATTCAAGCCCCGGTATGACTTAAAAAAGTTAAACGAACAAGTCTGCAGATGCTGGTGTTGAGTGCAATACACAAATGATGGAGAAACTCAGGCCACGGAGCATTCATGAGAAGTAAAGGGTAACCAACATTTTGGGCCTCGGCCCTTTGACTTAAAAAAAACCTGTCGTCTATTGACATCTCCCTGAAAGTTCAACATTACCAGAGTATGACAGCCCTTTTTGCATCCTGAACCCTTATTCTATGGTCAACAGGCTGCAGTTTCATATACAAAATGATAATTATAAGAGCTTATTGTCATGTACATGAGTACAAAGCACAGAGACATCCTTGTTTCCTGAAACCACACAGGTTCATAAGATCAACTAAAATAGAACAAATTACCACAATATGCAGACACAAAAAGGTAATAAATGCAAAAGAACAGATAGATATACATAAATTCACAGTAGTTATACATAGAGACAACTCCACCTGAAAATTCTATAAGACCAAACCATAAGACATGGAAGGAGAAATAGGCTCTTTGGCCCATTGAGTCTGCCCTAGGTTTTTCAGTATTTCCAACAAGTACAGACAAGAGCCATCAAACATTCCTCATATAACCTTTTCATTCCTGGGATCATTCTGAACCCTCTTGAATGCCAGCACGTACTTTATGCAATGAGGAGCCCAAGACTTCTCACAATATTCCAAGTGCAGTCTCACCAGTGCCTTATAAAGCATCAACATCACATCCCTGCACTTATAGTCTATTGTTCTTGAAATGCATGCCAGCATTGCATTTACCTTCTTTACCACTGACTCAAACTGCAAGTTTACCTTCAGGATATCCTGCTTGAGAAGTCCCAGGTACTGTTGCATCTGGGTATTTACAATTTTCTCCCCAGTTATAAAATAGTCTTACCACTTCTTTCTTCTACCAAAGTGCACACTTTGCAACATTATATTTCATTTACTCTCCATTGCTGCTCTGCCATCCTCCCCTATGGAATTTCCTTCCAATCAACTTTGGCCAGTTCCTCTCTCATGCCACTGTGAGAAATTAAGAACAAAGGCACTTGCAAATGGTAACACCACCAACTGTGGGAAGTCCTCCAAGCAACACCAAACCAAACAGATCATCACCACTTAATCCCAGGATACTCTCAACAATGTCAACATCTTCACCAAAAAAAAGCAGAGCTCAAGAAATCAGCTTTTTACCACCCTCTCAAGGGTGATTATTAATTACCAATGAACATTTACCTTGTCAGCAGTGTCCAAATTCCACAAAATGGACTCCATCTGGGAAATAGACACGATTTCATAACAATTTTGAGCAGATTCTCATAACAAAAAAGTTATGTCTTTGCAACTGTGAGATGTTCAGGAGTCAGGCTGAGATTAAGAGAGACCCAACTGTTCATACATAGGTTGAGTTTAATTTAGACATATAGTACGGTAACGGGATCTTTTCGCCCACAAGCCGGTGCTGCCCAATTACACCCAATTGACCTACAACCTCCAGTACATTTTGAATGGTGGGAGGAAACCGGAGCTCCCAGGGAAAATCCACGCAGACATGGTGAAAACGTACAAACTCCTTACAGACAGGGCAGGATTAAAACCCCAGTCCTGATCAGTGGTGCTAAAACAATGTTGCACTAACCACTACACTAACCATGCTGCCCTTTACTGCTGGGTTCCTGGGATTCCAGATGCAGGAAAAGTAAACCATAGCAATACCCAGGGTTCTTGTTTCCCCTCCCATAAATAAACATGAACTACAAGTAGACAGGAGGTTTTTACCCATTTTAACTGGACACTCTCACCTATTCTTGCCTATAACCAGCAAAATGAACAATATGCTCATCTTTCCAGAGCTGGTGTTCTGAAGTATTTGCACTTTATCCAATGCATATTCAGCATGCAGAACATCAAAACAGGACAACTGATATAGTGAGGGTTACGGCTCAGTTGTTGGGCAGGGAGAGGACTGGAGGTTAGGGGGAATGAAGTTACAAATTGAAAGCTTTAAAAGCAGTGTTGTGTTTAAGTTACTATATACTCTCCTGTTGTGTTTAAGCTACTATATACTCATTGTTTTTGTACTAATCAAGTTAAGAGATACTGGTGCTGAATAATTAAAGAGGTATTTGAACCCTCTGGTGGCATAATCTAAATGAAGCCATTTACTTCAACATTACTGCTAATAAAGATTGGATAAAATTGCCTATAACTTACAATAGCCACATCATATCTGTAGGTAAATAACAGAATTATTTTATTACCAGTCATAACCTTATTTATCATAAAAACAGTCACAGCAAGTTCTCGGTCACTACAACATAACCTCTGTTAGAGAGCATTAGATAGCTCAAATGATGATATCAAGATCAGGAGTGGAGCTCCCAAGATTATTGAAATCATCTGAATAATGCCACAGCAGCAATGCTGATTTCCGCATAATCAATTCTTTGTACATTTGGATTACATTGAAGAGGTTGAAATTCACCAGCCAGTCAGTCCAGTTGTGGTAGTTCTTGAAAACTTCATTACTTTTAGGGGAACCATATTATACATGGAAAAGGAAATTAATGCCAACTATTTGCACTTTGCAATTCATGGATCACATTTGTCCTCAGACAGTTTTCAAATAACATTTAGAAACAGCAATTAAAATGATGAGGCAAAAATCAATTAGGTAAATTACATATTAATTTTTGACACAACCTTTATGACATTTCCTTGTAGTTTGCATTTACCAGTCTAACAGGCCTAATTAGCTATATTCTGGAAGACTAATCAGCACAAGTTCATGTGAAGTCCTTTTAATTCCAGAAATCAGACTGGAAACCAAAATATTTTCATATAATTGATCAAAAAATTATTTTGCATTGAAAAAATTCACAGGTAAATATATATTTATATACATTGTACTCAGAGACATGTTTAACTTTCAAAAAACTAATTTTAATCAAAACAAAAAAATTGTTGAATCATTAACAAGTTTATAAAACAGTGATTTAGTTACATAAATAAATTGATATCAGTGTATCAAATCTTAATTACTTTTAAACTTCAAGAGCATGTTTACACGGGCGATGAAGTACAATCTTTTACCTAATATAATAAATAAAATGGTGAGCAAAAAATTATAATTTTCTTTTCCTAAACAGCAAAAAAGGCTACAGAACATACCTCTAGCATTTTCCCTAGTGGAAGGAACAAGTGACAATAGTAACATTTTGCACCCAATGGAAAAACTCTTTCATAAAGCACAAGATACAGAACAGTTCTGCTAAATTAAAGACTCAAAATAGAAACCAAAGTCATTTTTAATGAACAGTTTGGTAGTTAGATGTCCAGTTTGGTTATTTTTTTTTAAAGCGTTAAGACAAGGCAAGATAGAAGGCTGTTCTCTCTTGAGGAATTCTATAGGAGGGAGAAAAAAAAAGTAGAACAGTCTTACTACACAGCAACTTCCTGTCCTGCACAAAGTCAGTTCCCAATGCAGATTAATATATGTTATGAGCACATAAGTAGCATTTCACTATACCACTGCAAAGGCCTACTGTAACATCTTTTCTGTTTTGTAAAACACATAATTCAACCTTTTCAAGGATATCTTAAATTGTTTAATTCAGTTTCTAGACTAGGAGGCACAAAGCCCGATTCTGGCAAATACTTTTAATGCTAAGGCTTACTGCTCTGGATGTAATGTGTTTTTTTTGTCCCTCTTTACTAATGGTCTGTTACAAGCAGAGTTTTTTTTTCTCTTTATTTAAATTTGTTTTCTCAGACTAGATATCAAGTCCAATCATGCAACCGAGGTGGTGGCTCTGCATAGATGCCCAGCAAACAATTCTCCACCTGAGCCAACCTGAAGCAAGGCGCACTTTAGTCCTTCTGATATGTTTTTATACCAAGCTACTGCAGCTTCAAGTATTTTGCATTACATAGAATATTTTATAAATTAAAATGTTACATATATTTTTTCAATATTCAGACATATACTATAATATATACAGTACAATAAATGCTCTCATTCTTTCTTTGATAAATCCCTGAGAATGTATGTTGACAGTCGCTAATTACACATGCACGAGCAATGTGTGCCATGCTTCTGGATGAACAGCACTGCAAAGCCACGCATTCAGCCTTGTATTTTTAATACACTGATATGTAGGATGAGTGATGAAGGAGTAAAGCTGAATCCATACGAGGTACTTATCACTGAGGATGGAGGTGTCTGTTTGGTTTAAAGCCATACTCTTAGGCTGTAAATGTACATACGAAGGACAGGAGCGACATGGGCTATTGCCACTTGACAACATGTACTCAGTGTAAACTGATACTTTTTTCCTCTTCTCTCTCATACAAAAGACACACAAATCTCACAATCAACAGGGCTAAAGTTTGTGAACTGTTTGTACTATACATATATAATACCGGTGTGGCTCTGGTTTTAAGTTAAAAAGGATACAAAGGCAGGCTCAATAAAAAGATACTACAGCGTGCTGATCAACCAAATCGTTCACGCACCAACATCATGAGTTTCTTTTTGCCTTTGTAAATTTGCTTCAGGTTGTCAATAAATTGTGTAAACTGGATGTGTCCATCATGAGCCATCAAGAAGGTCTCTCGGGCTTTGCTTAGAAACTCTATAAACTCACTATAGTGCCGTGGACTAATGTGCGTAAGCCGTGAATGGGTTGTGTTTATATAAGCTCCGATAGTGGCATCCAGGAGCTGTCTGAGTGGTGCTTTGTCCAGTGACATTAATTTCCCAGAGTTCCTTCGTCCATGGAGTCCCACCATTCCTGGTGTGGTCAAAGTGCACCGACGCAGAATGTCTGAAAGTACTGTAGCACACTGAACACTTTTAACCACAAGAGGTATTATAGCTGCAAGCTCATTCTTCCCAAGGGAGTGGCTAAGTGCACATGCCCATAGAACGTCATTAATGGCAGGGTGTGTATCCTGATTGTAACCCAGGTTGAGATGCGTCATTGCTAGAGTGGCTAGCTTATAGGCCCGCATGGGATAACCACGGTGCTCCATGTACCGAGCAATTGTGAAGAGTTGTGTATAACTCATACCAGTTGTGGCAGCATCTAGAACTATTTGGTAAGCAGTCTCAAAAGCTATATGGTCCTTTTCACACAGAGTTAGTGCTGAGAGAGCACAGTTTTGAGGATCTTTCATAGCACATTGCAGTGCAAGTGTCCTTGCGCTGCTTGCTAGTTTCTCCCGTTGGTTATAGTCCAGGTTCAATCTAACAACCGTGCTGTGGGACATTACTGTAGTGGCAACAATACTGGTAGCTTCAGTTGGGGTGAATAGTGTAAACCAGCTCTGCATAATGCTATCCAATGCATAAACTCCTAAAAAGGAAAAGAAAACAAGATTTAGATGCACATAATTAAAGTGTAGAAAATGAACTGATATTTAGATCAAACTTTGAAAAATACTGTGTATTTTGGCACAAATACACCAAAGTCTGCAAAAACTTCCTACATATTTCAAAAAGTTGCAAATAGTTTTTTTTGTCAGGTGTGGGCAAAATGGACAGAGTAATTAGAAAATCTCATACAAGAATCTGTGGAATTCTCATTCTGTCAAGTATAACATACAATTTTTTTTTAATGATTGCTAAATCCAGAGTCGAGCCAGAACTAATCCCTAAAGACAAATTATTTCCACCCATTTTTGAACCTGATTGTCCACATCTACCTTTATTCTCGATCCCATCCACAATATCAATCTCTGGACAAATAGTTGCTCATTTGTAGGTGCCATATAGTGTACATTTTCAATCCAAACTAGTGAAACCCCTCCACACAATATCTGAAAATCACTACATCCAAGAACAATTAGTTACCAGTACAACTGGAAATTAAAACCATTTTTCTCCAAACAAGACTTACCTTGCTGATATTGTTAGCTAATCCTTATTTAATTCAGGAATTTTAAAGTATTTGCTAATGCCAGTTCACTTCATAGATTTTAGCTATTTGCCTGGCCCTGTCACGTCATGAACTGGCTGATCACAGAGTTTATAAACCTTTGTGTTTCGCCTGCAGATGTTATATTGTCCACTCTCCGATCAAGCTCTGCAATGTGAATATTTAAGGAAGATTGCTCCTCACTGACACAAACATCATTTATTGATTTACTCAATTAGATCTGCTTTTTTGAAGAAGTTTTTTTCTCCACGATCAGCTGCTCTTTATTGTCATCTACATTCCCAACTCTTGACTGATAAAAAAAAATCTAAATCAAAATACATTTACCTTCCAATTACATTTCCTTTCTTTCCGGGGCAGTACTATCTTCTCCAGCTATTTGCTTTTGATATAACCCAACTCTGGTTTTAATATCCTTCACAGCCAACCCTACCATTTTCTGCTCTATGGTCTCCTAGCCTTTCAATGTACTTCCTTTGAACTTTCTGTTTTGAACCTTTCAATTTTTCCTATTTTTATTTCATTATTTATATTGAATTTAAAAACTCAACATTTTAGACATAGAATTTTATTCCCCAATACAATCCTTGATCAGAAGGGGGGCACATTTATACATACCATGTTTGATCATTTCTCACTGATGTTTTGAATGTTCTGCTAAGCAGGTGGCAACTTCACCTGTTTCAATCTGTGAACTTTTGTGTCCCAGATCCCTAAAGCCAAATGCAATTACAACAGGCTTCTGCAAAGTAGTCAGTGGAGATATTCTTCCTGTTCAGCCAAAAAAGAGACCACAAGAAGCCAAAGATGGGAAGGCAAGAGAAGGGAGTTTCTTTCTAAAGAGGAGCATGGAGCAGAGGAAGTGCAGTTTTTTCACAGCAGCAATTGATTTCCCAATTTAATTTGCCACTCACCACCCAAAATGCAGATGGAGGTCAAATCTGAGACTCAGTGCTGGAAGAAGGGATTTTTAAAAAATCCCAACCTTCCTCATCTTAGTAAGGAAGAAAAAAAAAGTTGTACAGCGTCCTAGATTTGTAAGCAAATTTAATCATGATGCATTTCAGTACAAGACAGGATATCTTCAATATTAAATTAGCCCTCATTACACAAGATGTGTCATATGAACTCATTCATAATTAAGATAATTTTGTCTTTTTTCAACTTTTAAGTCTATTCACCACTCTTTTTCCCATTTGCACACTTTCTCTATTGTGAGAACGTGGTGATAATGGCAGGGTGTCTTCAGCAAAATCTATGTATTAAGACAAGCTTGGCTTCCACATCATTTGTAACCACTACAAGTGTATGCACATCAATTTCCCAGAGGGATCAGCAAATTAAATCAGGTGCACAGCACCCATGAATGAATGATGGGAGATCGATGGAAAGGTGTACAGTGGGAATTGTGCAACTAAAATTACCCTGATACAACCAATAGGAACTGAGGTTGGGGGTGGGGGGGGGGGTGGTGAGGCAAAATCAGAGCTCAATTCAGAAAGTTAAAGTGATATCTGAGAAATATACAAGACCAAAACGCCCATAAAACATTTTTAAATACAGTAAATTGCTGAAGATGCTCTATTAGGACAAAAAAAAATCCAGATGACATGTGGTTATAATAAATAAAGCCCAAATGATAGATTTCGGGAAGGCTCTGAAACTGTAAGAGAATAGCCAAGCAAAGATTTAACAGAGCAAGCTATTTAGAATATAGAAGGGGCTGCAAGATAGTAGACTGGATGCAGAAATGAGACTAAGGTGTTTGGTTGGAAGAATAAGGTCACCAGAGAAACAATTTAAAACAGGTTATGCAGGTTAGAATTGAGGTTGTTAGTCAAGCAAAGACTGAATGCTCCCTTATTGTTATCACTCAGTGCACTAATGTATATGATGAATTTGTTGAGATCTGAGCAAAGGAATTGCCAGTTCAAACGACGTGCAGTCGCAAGAGAAAAATAGTTAAGTTTACACTGAGAGATGCATTGAGGCTATTCATCTATTTAACTGAGCACCCATTGATCCAGCAAAGGGGATTTTTATATCCCCTCTCGAGGGATTTCATAGGTTGAAAAACCAGTCCACTTCATAAACTTTTGTGAAAGACAGAACAGAGATGTACACAATCTCACAGGATAATAATTTAAACAGAGATTCTATTTCACTAGGATCCTCATAGATCTCATATTTAATGAAGCACATGATACTTCTCTTTACATATAAAAATACGCAAGTAAACATTCCTCCCAAAGGCCTAGTCAAGGACTACACTGAACATAATGAATTCTGGTCATTGAAATTATTAGAGTACAATTCCAAGTAAGGACTTTAAGTTTTATCAGACATGTACTCACAGAAACAGCCGAGTACCATCATCTCTGGATGGAGTTGGCAAATGTGAATAACAAATTTCTGAAACATAATTTATGAATACAAGAAGCAAAGCATCTTCCTTGCTCTTCTGTGTAAATCTTCTACTGAAATTACACTGTTTGATTGGGATAATCTCAGGGGAAATTAATGGCTTTCATATCCATAAGAAACTGCAAACAAGATGGCTTAAGCCTGAACCATTTTCTCCTTGGTTGTTGACAAAATTGTACAGCATTTTCTGTCCTTTAATTTCATATTTCCAACACTGTTTTAGTCCTCATCCTCCAAATGATTTGACTATGAGATCCACAGGAGGTGAGACTGTGGAACAATCCTAGAAACCCATTAATTATTTATATTTTTATTTTGGATCACTCCTCTCTCTCTATATTATATATATATATGTGTGTGTGTGTGTGTGTGTGATATGTCAACAGGGCGTACTGTTTGTGTGCACTATGGTTCGGAGATACGATTTTTCCTCGGGTTGTTTATGTACAATCAGATGACAATAAAATTGAACTGGATGTTTGCAGAGTAAATTACATCTTTCAACTCACCTACTTCTGTAGCACACGTTACCAACCATCGCACCATCTCACGACGACGCCAATTTAATGTTGATAATGTCATTCGCATAACCTGCAAAACAAATAAAGTTCAGACTATTATATCCCCCAAAATTGCTGGTTTGGAGAAGTAAGTAGAAAAACAAAAATGCAGATTATTCCCATTTGAACTGAAAAACATTCTGCCTTTCATAGAAAGGTACAAGGATAAGCTTCCACGGCCAAATGTTCACACGAATATTGTGCTTATCGACAAGCAGCCTTAGTGCTAGGTTGACATGCCTTCTATTTGAGGCAACTGAGTGGTTTTAGTTCACATTTGGCACAATCGCAACAGAGAATGAAAACATTTCTACTGCTCTAAAATTTTACCTCAGTCCTATCCTCAATAGTCCGTTTATAATGGAGAGTGGCAGCAAATTCAAAAGTTAGATCAGGTTGTGTTGAAAATAAACTTTTTGAAAACACACTGAAAAGAGGTTAGGATTTTGGGCTAAAACTGCAGGGATGCCTGCCATTTAAGAGTGTCTTTTGTGTGATTCTGAAAAGATGCTAAATAGGCCAAGGAGAGATAGGACATCTATGTTACAAAGTAAAAATCCACAAAGAATTTGACACTGGAAAGCAAATGAGAGGATGGTAAACTGATGGTTTCCATTCATCTTCCTTTGCAGGCCAAACTCTTCCAAAAGCTTTCAACATTAATTTGAGGTAGGTAGAGCATAAAACAGACAAGAGCAAGCCAACAACATGTGCCAATAAGCTATAATTTGTTGGATTTTGTGAGTATGGCTGAGAGGAAACCTCATACACACAAATTAAAAACTAAGAAAGCTATCATGGATCGGGAAAGATCTTTAGCACTTGTCTTAACCGGAGGAGAGAAAGCAAGTTAGAATAATGAAGGTACTGCAAAGACAATTAAACTTGAGCAAGGTCAACAAAGAAGAAAAAGAGGAAGAACAGAACTCCAATAAACTGGTAATTAAGTAATTTGCTTGAGAAATGATAGCCTGTCCTCCCTAAACTCTCCAAATTCAAACAAAGCCAACAGCAATCGTAAATCATTGCGACTGATGAACAACAACGGATAAGCAAAATATGTTATCTGAACAATCCTCTTAGCTGAAAATTTTATTAGTTAAACTCTTAGTCGATGGTGTGTTTTTCCAAATGACTTGGCCTGCATTGATGTAATCTGCATAATTAATGATTTCCACAATATGAAGCATCCAAAGGATATAATATGTCTGGCATAAGATGCACTGCTATTTATTTTTTTGCAAGCACAGAGAAAGATATCAAAGGAATTTTGCATGATTGCCCATACAGCAGTCAACTTTCATTTAAACACAGAGAATACAAATATCCACCTCAGCCTCCCCAAGACTACTAAATTGTCTTGGATAGAAAGAACACCATTAATCATCCAGTATATATTTGTGGACTTACCTGAAGACCTAGTTCCAGGGACACTTTGAGAAGAGTAATATCAGGCAAACTGTCCATAGGAGTTGCTATTTTAAATGCGTCCTGGGCAAGCTTGAAGATGTGCGATGAGGAGTGAATGTTCTTCTGAATAGATTCTAACACTGTTTCTAGCCTCATAACATCTCCTGCAATTATTTGAAAAAATGCATGTTTGCTTGATTATTTGGTTCAAAATAACAACACGAAATGCAAAATTTGATTAAAAAAAACTTTGTGTTTCTAGGAAATATGCTTAGCGCTTGAATAAAGGTTTTCATCCTCAAACATTGATTGAAAGCCATAGCAACTTAATTCTAGCCATGAATTCACACTTCACTGAAAGCAACTCTAGCTCGGCTACAAAGACCAGAGCAGGAAAAGAGTATGGGATAATCAAGACCAAACTAAACCTGGAGCTGCTTATCAACTTTCTCCCTCCTGAGCAGATGGCTCCTTTTTTTTGTAAGTATTTAATCAAGAAGAATGTTAATTATTTAAGCTTAGGAGCGACCACATCCAAGCTATTTTTTAATAGACCACACCATGGCCATTGGTGGGCATGAAGGAGATCATGGATGTGCAGGAGGCCAGAATTGGAGAAGCATAGTTATTGAAGGACTGTAGAATTAGATGTTGGTGAGACAGGGCAGGCCAAGGCCAAATCAGAAATTTTGGATCAATGCTTCAGATGTGGCTTTGCAACAGGAACCTTTATGCACGTAACCTGGACACATACCAAGTTGAGACCCTTTTGGGTGAAACTAGGCCAAGCCCTAGAAATAAAAAAAATCAGAGGTAAAGAATTCCCACAGGACCCAGAGCTGTTTCTATTGGGAAATATGATGGACTTAAAGCTTAAGATGAAGCTGTCCAAATTCCAAATCCAATTTGTAATGACTGCATTGGCAGAGGCCAAGAAGTGCATAGCAGTTACCTGAAAATCTGACTCCCACTTGGGCATTGAGCGCTGGAATACAGAAAAGCAAAGCTGTGTTCCCTTGGAAAAAATTACCTACAACAAGGAAATTATATAACATCTTCCTAAAAGATTTGGCAACAATATTTGAATTTCATAGGAGCACAGTTGTAGTGTGGACCTGCGTGTCTTACCGCCCTGCCTTCCCTATCTATCCTTTCACTGAGGGAGGGGTCCATTCAAGCCCAATCAAGTAAAGTCATGAAAAACGTAACAGTCTACGTGCCGGCTGTCAGGCCATGACAAATTCCTGATGTGTTCCCTACCTTTCTTGTGGGTGTTTTGAATTAAGTGTGGTCTGTTGAGTTGGTGGGGTTTGGTAGGGACGGGGAAAAAATTGCTTGGAGTCCATGGTGAATTTTGTATATAACTGATAACTATAATTTGTGATTGATTACTGGAAACTGTTGGAGTCTGAAAATTTATAAATAAAATATTCAAAAAAAGACAGGGCCGGCACAATGAGAATTTTAAATTATATCATTAGAAATTAAAGCAAATAATTCTTAATTTGTATTCTATTTTTGATTTAAACAGATTAATTTATGGAACATTCCAAATCACTGTGATTAATTGTTCTGAATATTTCAACAGACCATAAAAATCTTTTTATGTATTCTCTCAATTCATAGTGGACTTTCCTGTGCCGACTTGACAGAACAAGGGAGGCAATTCTACTCCAAACGGATGGGAGATTTGAAAGTTCTGGAGTGTCAACGGAGGGAACCAGGAGGTCTGCAGATGCTAGAATCTAGTGCAGCACACAAAAGCACTAGAGAAACTCAGCAGGTCATGCAGCATCCATAAATTGCAAAAGGCATGGAAAGAACTGCCAACTGTCTTTAGCTTTCCATGGATGTTGCATGACCTGCTGAGTTTCTTGAGCACTTTATGTTCTGCAATGTCTAGCATATTCTTTTCCTAAAAACTAAATGTCTGACCACATAGCAGCTCGTGTAAAGGAGAAATCTTTTGTTTCCGGGAGTGGGGTGGAAATTAAAGATCTAGGACTCCCTTTCAAAAATTGGAGCAGTTATCTCCAACGGTTTACAATATCCATGTGATGAAAAATTTTAGATTTCAACAGTAATTTGCAATTAGTCTAGTTACCTTTAGCAGCTGTTAGCATTGTGGAAGCTAGCTCACACTGCTGAGACTCAATGTGACTTAAGGTGAACCAACGTGGATAGCGGTTGGGAACAACAGATGCTATATGGTGTGGACGTGACACGTCTCCTGTTGGTGCTGTAGATTCCAGTACGGGCAGCCTGTGAAGTGGCAATAACAGACTCTTTGAATTGCATTTCCTTTGAGGCACCATTTCATAAATACACCTTTCTGTCAATCGTTTTCAGGCTATGGGCAATTAATTTTTTTTAATCAAGTTTTGCCTTAGGATTTACCTATTAAGTCACTCTTTATACACTATAATGTTAAAAACACATTCAAGTTGTTGAAACAAAACTAAACTGATCCCAAACTGAACTGATCTCAAATAAACAATGCTGCTAATGCAAACTGACAGGCACATGCATCCACATAAAAGCTACTTCAGCTCAAAATTAATTCACTCTGGAAAATCCCTAGAAACATAGTTGTAAGCATTAAAATATTGATGCTATAAACTTCAGAAATAACAAATCAAATTATTAATTAAGGATCCAGAATTGGCTTGGCAATAAGAGCGTAAGACTGTTTGAGTGATTGGATGCCTGTGATTAGAGTGGTGCTGGGCCCCTTGCTGTCTGCAATATACATGAATGATCTGGATGTAGGAGACACAATCAGCGAGTTTGCAGATATCAGTGGAGTTGCTGACTGTTTGGAGAGTGGTCTTGGGCTATTGACTTGATGGAATGGGCTGAGAAAATGAAATATGGAATTTAAATCCTGATAAACGTGAGGTGATGCATTTTGGGAGGACGAATGAGTACAAATACTCTAAATTGCTGCTCTGACATGATCAGTAATAAGGATATTGTTGGTGGGGGTCATATGGCATTCGGCAATGAAGAGAGTGGAAAGCAGAAATCTATGGGGGAAGGAAACAGGAGATGAAATCAAAGTAGTTTTTCAGATAGTTCCACAAAACCCTCTCAATTAATTTTTGAAGCAGATATTGGGCTGCAAAATAAATGATATGATGCTCCCGTAGATAGCAAAAGGAACACAGTTCATGATTTTTTATAATTTGCAAAAACATGCCAAAGCGCAGTCCTGAGATGCAAATTGTCCACAGCGCTTACAGTTAGAAATGTCAGCAAACCTGGACAATTTTTAGAAGCATATTTTCTTACAGAGCAACATACAAACATTTAGCCTGTTTTTCATAGATTTTGGACATACTTCTTTGCCCTTGCTAATAACCTGAAAGACAAATTTATGTCTGAGCTATTTGAGTCAGTGATGGGAGCCATCTCTATCAAAATTCAAGTTATGACTGAGACCACGTGCTCAAGGCTAGTTTTTAAGACTGCCATTCTCTCTTTTTCTGAATGCTTTGATTCAAAGCTGCTTTCTTCACCTCATCCTTTGTGGTTATATCAGTCTTGAAGTTTGCAGGCTTTGTTTGCAGTAAAATTATTGACAACAACCTTAAACTACTAGTCTGAATCAGAATTCACTGGCACAATGGAATTTCTGCTTCCTTGTTGAACTGACCTCCATTAAGTGGGGCACTCATGCTTCATTTTCAATGGATGCAGAACTTACAGTTTGATATTTCATGGCATTAACAACTCCCGTGTGACTGCTACATTTCTGACCCTCAAAGTTTTATCTCAAGTCTCGGGGGAAATGAATTAACATGCAAGATAGCAGAAAATGATACAGTCAAAGATGCCTTTAGAAATCATTAGGAGCACTGATCTTGTTAGAGGTCAGAAAATGTATTTCATTCCAAAGTCAGTTTTGCATGGCATAGAATAAAATTAATATTCAATTCCTCTGGGGTTGATGGATCTTCAGGCAACCATTAAACCCAATAATTAGCTCAAGTTGCAAATGACATTACAGGGTCAGCATATTCCACAAAGTGACTCGTTCTGATGGCCAAGAAGCATGATATTGTGGTCATTATTGAAACTTTGCTTATCTTTCGGGAAGTACAGATCAATTTTTCCTGAATATTAAAGTTTTTGATGAAATAAAGTTCAAAGGTTCAAAGTTCAACTTTGAACTTTCTGGAAATACAGTTCAATATTCCTGAATATTAAAGTTTTCAATTAAATCAAAGAAAATTTGGCATTTAGCATCCATGGTTAAGAAATAAAATACAGCTAGGAGGAGAAATTATATGCTAGAAAGATCAAATAAAGCCGAATGGGTTGAAATTAAAAACTAAAAGAGAGTTATATGTTGCACTAAAGAATCAAAAATGGTGACCAAGAGGTTTAAAAATTGAGATCTGCAAGAACTCTGCAGTATAGAAGTGCATGTTCATTATCTTAATCATAATTGAGGCAGTAGCAGTGTAAAATGTATAGAAAATTTAGAACTCTTAAATTGAAATAAAAACTTTAGACATACAGCACGGTCACAGGCCCTGATGGCCCATGAGCCCGTGCTGCTCAATTACACCCAATTGACCCAAATGTCATTTTGAACTGTGGGAAGAAACCAGAGCGCTTGGAGGAAACCCACGCAGATACATGGAGATGCACAAACTCCTTAGTCAGTGCCAGACTTGAACCCCAGTCGCAGGCACTGTAACAGAGTTGCACTAACCGTGTCACCCCTTTATGCAAACTGTGACACCCTTTTAAGGAATTCTTCCAAGAAAACTTTAAAATAGTGAGCAAATCCAACAACAGCATTGGACTTAGTTTTGGAGAATAAGCAAGAGAATAGAAATGGGAAACATTCAAAAGGCAGTGATAATTCAGCAAGATCTAGCATCATTAATGTAAAAGACAAAGATAAACCAGGTAAAATTTTAAAATAGGATAATACAAGTACCTAATTATCAGGCTGAGTTATTATTTAGCTAAAGCTAATTGGAAACTAGTACTTTAATACAAATTGGTTTGTCATACAGGATAAACAAGGAAGAGATTGTCAAATTCAGACCAAACAACTCTTTATTTTCTCAATTAAAAAAAGGAAAAGTTGCATGAGATATGGGTGTATAGAAATTGCACGAGTGACATTTTACAAAAAAAAACAGCAATAAGAATGAAAAAAATCAATGAAAATATTATTTATAAATATTGAAAAGGAAAGGGGAGATACTATAATAAATGAAAATGTGGACAAGCAGAAGCAGAAGATGGGTTTTTAATTTAATTGAATACTCTAGTTTCAAGAGCTGGTGGGATAGTATGAGTATTCTCATTAAAGGAAGAATACAATACATCAGAAAATAGCAAATGTGAGAACAGCCACATTAAAAGGATCCAGCAGCTTTCAAAGTGGATAAATCACCAGGTCTGAATGCAATGGATACTCAGGTTTTGAAAGAATAAAGGAAATAGTGCAGATTTCTTATTTTCTAATGCTTTTTGATACTACAGCTTGAAATATGGAAGACCACTAATGTGGCACTTTGTTCAAACGATGATAAAAAGGAAGCCTGAGTAATTAACTCTGCTATAGGGAGCCTAATAGCTATTGAGGGCTTAAAAGAGGGATTGCACAAGCCATCACTTAAATAAAAACAATCGTTATTCAGATTAAGATTTCCTTTAACCAATCCATGCTAATTGTCCTTAATTAAACTTAGGAGAGAGACAACAGGCAGGTTCAATGAGGATTACACAACTGGATGTGAGCAAGATACATGATGAAACTCCACATGAAAGATTGATTCGGGTAACAAAAGCCCATAGAAGCCAAGGGAAAGTGCAAACTGGATTATAAACTGGCTCAGCAGAGGTTCAGAAACTATGGAGCTTGGTGCTGTAGAGATCCATAAAACTGTACAATATCCCTAGGTTTCAAGATTACATGCAAATAATTTAGGCTTGAGGGTCTAGTGATACCAAAATTGTCAATATAATTCATGGTAAACAGAAAATTCCAGATCAAATAGAATTAATTAATTGGTGTAAAGCATTCAGGAAAAACGAACAAGGTGAATAAATTTATGATAAATGTTAGTATAGCAAGATATTTGATGGGTAAGCAGATTGTGGAGTATATCCCCAGAGGTAGTGGGACAAGTAAACAAAGTGGTCAAGGAGGCTAATGGAATCCACGCCTTTCTTCAGCAAGATCTTGAATGCACAAGCAGGAAGGCCATGATTTAAATTAATTTTTAAAAAATGTTTAAATTTGGAGATAAAGCACGGTAACAGGTCCTTCCGGCTCATGCCACCCAAATACACCCGTGTGATCAATTAACCTACTAACCTTGTACAGTATGCCTTTGGAACACCAGAGGAAACCAGCGCACCCAGAGGGCATGAGGAGAATGTATAAACTCCTTACTGACAGTGCTGGGTTCAAACAAGAGTTGCTGTTAACAGCGATGTACTAACTACTACATTAACAGAGCATAAAATACATCAGGTCATGAATGGAATGACGTGCACTACAATTCGAGTCACCACACTGGAGTTCATAATGCAAAAAATACCAGTGAGCACAGAGGAGATTCAATAAGCAATTGCCAGGATGGTGAATTGTTGCCATACTTAAAGATCAACTGGGCAAAATTTTTTTTTTCTTTGGACTGACTGGAGATGTAATTGAAATACAGGGACTCCCAGACGTGACTTCCATCCATCCGCACATTCAACCCAAAATGTAATAAAGAAAACATATAAAATTTACACAGATTATGTTGTATTTGACAAAGTACAACAGGGATACAGGGCATGTAAGAGCCAAAAGCAAAGTGTTCTGTTGGTGCATGCACAGCGGGTTCGCATATTGGAGTTCGGTTGGTGTTAAGGGTGAAAATTCAATATTGCTAGGGCACTTAACTCTCGTGCATGCGCCAACCGAACCACAATACACGAACCCACCATGCTTGCACCAACCAAAGCCTCGTGCATGCGCACAGAAATCAAAATGGCCACACCCAGCCTTTGGACCCTGGGACGCTGACTAACAAGGCAAGCATGGACCAGAATATGAAGAGATTCAACAAGGTTGATCGACAAATTCAGGAAGCTTTAAGTTATCTTCAAATCTACGATAAAAAAAATTGATTAAAAAGTTTGTTTTAAGACTTCAGTGCTCCACGTGCACGGGCAAAATTCTGACATGTCCATTTTGAGATATGACCAATCCTTTGGACCTAATTATGTTGCAAGTCAGGGAATACCTATATATCAGATATGGAAGGCCTAGAGTTGGTAAACAGTAATGATTTACTTCTCCAACAGAGGCTAACAACTAAGGAATATTAATTGGCAAAAGCAAATAGAGAGATGTGGAAAGCATTTTACAGCAAAGGGTATTGGAACATAATGCCTATGTAACACATAGATGTTACGGTAGAAATTTGCATTATATTTAATTATCTGAAAAACAGGGCAGAGAAGTTGGGGCAACTTAAAGAGATCCTTTTTTGGAAGGCATAGACCCAAATGACCTCTCTTTATACCATAAACATTGATACTGATTCATTTGCTAATGTGGACAATTAAAGATTATTGTTGAACATAATGATAACTCATTTTTATTAAATTAAAAGCAAAACTGTCTCATTCATTTCTGTCAGAAGGTTAAATGCTCTGTTGGAAAGGGTTCTACCACAATGACAAATTGCCAGTGCTCGTTTGGGGAAATTAAATTTTATTTCCTTTCCTCCAAACAGTAGATTAAACTCTATCCGAAATTTAAACAAAAATGATTATTTCCTCATTGTCCTGAGCATTTCAGACACACATCCAGGAAAGGTAGAGAATAGAATCTCAGGATGGCATGTGGAGAGGTAGTGGATCATATCCAAAAGTTAGGCCTCCTTTACTGGGGATGAATAAATCAAAGAACATCAATCTGTTGCTCTGGTAGCCTTTGCAAATAAGAGATACCACTTCTAAAATAAAAAATAATCATCACCCTCAAAAGTTCAGGTTTGAACTCAGTTTGTCGCCAATGAATTTCTTGTTTAATCCAGTTCTGGCCTGCATAAGTGCAGTTTGAAAAAAATCCTCTCAATTAGAATTGTTGAGAACGAGACGCTAAGTTTAATACTGTACTTTGCTTGCTTGTCAGCAACAAATCCCACCCATGTGGTTAACTGGTTAAGGTGACCTTGAAATATTCCCTTCCTTGATCTTTTTCAGAGGGTGGTAAGGTATTGTCACACCCAGAGATGAAAAATACAACAGCCTAGTTCTGATTCTGGTCAGCACCTTCACTTCATCGGCCTGGCCCCTTCTTGAATTCAAACAATTGTTTGTTTGTACCATGAACACTTCCTTTCAGCCTTTCAAGTTTTGATGTAGAACTCTGTCCTCCTTAGAGCAGATAAGGACTAGCCATCTGTATTAAAGTTATTGTAGAGGCTTATTCCCATTAAATTTTATCTAGCTTATTTATAATGGATAATTAGCATATTATGGAAACACCTCTGTCCTCTGACTTGCTCTTTTTTCTGCTCTGTTAATTTCAGAAAAAAAGTACATAAACACGAGACAAAAACACAAATACAAAACCTATAATATACAAATAAATGATGAAAAAGCCCTGATGCAATTTGTCTAAAATAGTCACACTGCACCAGAATCCACAGCCAACCACATCAAATGCTCAGTCCAATTATTGTTCCAAAATTTTCTCCCCACAATCTTCTGGTATGATAGTTGGCCAAGGTCAGGATAATTCATGGTTGCATTAAACAAGTAACTCCAAAAAAACAAATGCAGTCAACAGTTTCCAAGCATTTAATGTTAATACAAGACAGTTTGACAGCAGTGAGAAATTCTACATTTGATGCATCTTTGATGGATTGCTTCCATTATTCATACATGTATAATTTTATAAAGTCAAAATTGTGTTCTAATGCCCTCCAAACCCTCTCATTAAAAGACCACCACCATTTAATTTGCAGTTAGGCCTTTTTCAGAAATGACATCAATATCCAGCAGAAAAATGCTTGAGCTTCAAAAAACATCTGGATCTTTTCAAATAAAGCAGATTTAAAAAAAATAATTAAAGCAACTATTTCCACCAGCGCAGTCCAACAATATTTTGGCTTCTGATTTAAAATACAATATAGCTCTCCTTGAAATCTAACCAGATGTTACAAGAACACTTTCAATATGAATTCTGGAATGCTTCATTTTAAATTATTTAGGCACGGGCTTTATTAGTAAATATTTAAGCATGTTTTCTTTCTTTACAATCTTAATGCACTGGGGTAAACAGTGCAGGCAAAAAATTAAATTACTGATGCAAGATTTTATTTTGATAACAAATAATGGTACCTAGCTTTCAATTCTAAATATCCCCTTATAGGATTCATGAGTGATAAAAACAACAACCAAAAATAAATTACAAACTGGCAGTGTGGGAAAATTGTACCCCAATGGTAGCTTTTGACACACGTAGGGAGAGGGAAGAAATTCTGTGCACACAAAACATTGCAGCAACAGACCAAAAGGCTGCCTCATGTACTGTAACAATTCTATTCTAGTTACTGAGACAGGTGTTGGCATGACCTTTCATTGTTTTAAAACTCCATTGTCACCACAACATTTATTGTTGTTGTAATTCTCTGACACGGTTGACGTAGTGGATAGTGCCACGTCTTTACAGCACCAGTGATCGGGTCTGGGGTTCAAATCTTGTGCTGCCTGTCAGGATTTTATATGTTCTCCCCATGACTGTGTGGGTTTTCTCCGAGGGCTCCAGTTTCCTCCCACCTCCAACCACTTCACCCAAATTGAGATGGCAGAAAGTGAGCTGAACTCTGCTATGTCTGACCAGATACCAACAGCCATCATCCTTCACATGCACATCACATGCTTATGATGAGTCTCACATCTTCAGAATCTGTGGATGTTCGCCATCTGCAGTGAAGCTATTAATCAGACCAATCCTCCTTTCAGATCTGCATGGATCTAATGGCATTCATGCCTGAACTGGGCTCATAATTTCTCTGCATGTGCCGCTGTTCCCTGGACCCATTAGCTCTAATAATTGGTGAGTCCATGGATAGGGGCCTCATTAGTTTCCAAGCTGCTAAGATACACAAGGGAGTTTGAATCTGGTGGATCCCAGAGGAAAATCGAGCTGAAACAATCTTGTCTACAGTTTGGGTGATCAGCAATCCCAGGCCAGAAGAATATGGTGTCGCACCACCAAAATTCCCCTATTTATTTGCACAAAGGTTGATAACATGATAATGGAAATTTATTATTTTGAGGACAATGTTCAATCAAATGCTTGAAAATAAATTTCACGCTGCACAGATGGACCAACGCAGTTTTGCCTTGCACACCAGAGAGAGTATTATCTCATGCCATAAATATCTCCCTGCACCCACAGCATTTATGTCAAGTTGATGAAGCAATCCTCAATTTGTTGGAAATCATCCACAGGGAGGTTGTGAGTAAGAAAAGATCCATTATCTCCTTAAAAACGGCTTGGGGGCAGGTACTCGACTCAAGACTGGAAATTTTTTTTTATTATTCATTCACAGAATATGGATGTTGCTTTCAAGGCCAGAATCTAATGACTATTTCCAAATACCTTGCTTGCCACTCAGAGGGTAGTTTAAAAAAAAATTAACCACTTTGCTTCAGATCTGTACTCGCTTTTAGATAAAAGGGGGATCTAGTAGATGAAGTTTTTCAGAAAGCATTCAATTAGGTACCACATAAAAGGCTACCACACAATACAAGAGCATGTAGGGTTGGGGATAGTAAACTGGTATGGATAGTGAACTGGATTAACAAATGGTGTTTACAAAGAGATAAATGAGAGGCAATGAAACTGGGATACAGTTTGGGAAAAAGTAATGGTATCCAATTCCATAGAAAATGAAAAAAGCAAAATTGTTTAAAAAGAGAAAGACAACAAGGTTGCTGCAAATGTGAGAAGGTGAAAAGAAAACTTAGCATACATGTACAGTAAATAATTAAGGAAACTAATGGAGTCACAGCTTTGATTACTAAGGGTACAGGCTATACAAGTAGGGAAGTTTTGGTCAACTTTGCAGGTACCAATTAGACTCTGTACAAAGTTGGTCTCCATATTTATGAAATTATACATTTGTATTGGTTCACTAGGTTGATTCCTGGGACAAAGGGGTTGATGCAGGAAAGATAAAACAGGCCAGACGTATATTCGGTCAAATTTAGAAGAATGAGAGGTGATCCTGTGGAAACATTTAAATTTGGGTAGGAAAATTTTATCATAGTTGGAGCAGAGGAGGACTTTCTTCTTGGTGCTGCACAATTTGTTTAAATTCTCTCCCATGAGGCCAAAACTATTGAACATTTTCAAAGAAGAGACTGATAAATATTTGACTGGCAAAGGAGTTGAAAGGAATGTAGAGGCCATTTGACAAGGTGCCACAAAGGCTGATGCATAGAGTCTAAAGTATTAGAGGGAATGTTTTAGCGTGGATTGAAAACTGGTAGGGACATAATTGGAATAAATACATCTTTAGCATGCTGCATTTTTACATGACATGACAATGAAGGGAAGTAAAAACACAAAACAGAGAAGCTCAGCAGGCCAGTGCCCTTTACGTAGGTAAGAATGCATAACCAATGTTTCGGGCTTAAACCCTTCATCGAGGTATGAGAAAATTCCGGCAGGCGTCTAAACAAAGAGTTGGGGGGCATGGCAAACACAGGAGATGGTAGGTGGAAAAAGGAAGGAGGGAACAGCAGCAATAAGGGGGAGGAGGAATAGGTGGGTAAGGGGGAAGGAAGGGGAGAACTGGAAAGGGGGAGGGGAAAGAAAAGGCAAGCTGGTTAGTAGAAAGCAGAAAAGTGCATTTTCATACCGCAGTGTAAAATGAAGATTCCTGGGAAATTTTCCCAGGAACACTCCCATGAACCTATGGTGTGAAAAGGTCACCCTGGGAATTTTGAACAGTTACAGGGCCACAGACATGGGTAATTTTCCAAGTCCACCCTCTTCCTGCGATGTGAAAAGGCAAATGACCAAGCAGGGGAAGCCTCATGACGTCAGTGCTTATGTGCTGCATTACATAGGTGATAAAATTAAAAGATTCATCCTCCTGACAACAGCAGGTCACTTTGGCACATCACGACGGCAGGACAATGCAGGATGAATGGCCGTCCTGGTTATCCATAATCCCTCACGCAGCTGGAACCGCTTTGTATTTCTCAGAGTGGTTCCAACTGCATGAGGGATTATGGGAAATGAAGACGGCCATTCATCCCGCATTGTGCTGCTGTCGCAGTGCTGAAGCAGCCCTGAAGTGTGGGGGGTGGGGGTGGGGAGCCGAGCAACAGACTGATGGGCAGCTGGAGGAGAGGGAGGTAGGGAGCAAACCAATGGACTGGGGGGGGGGGGTTTAACTTAATCTTACTCCTGTGAGTGCATAAAGCACCATTGGTTGGGGGTGGGACCCCCCTAAATTGCCAGGGAGGTCAAATTCTTCCCAGGAATTTGGACCATGGTGTGAAAAGCCCTGGAGGTCCTGCATTCCTGGGAATTTCACCGGGAATACAAGTAGGGTCACCACTTAGCCAGTGGTGTAAAAAGAACTAATGTTAATATCATCTGGCTGAAGAGCACTCAGATGTAAAATAAGATTCTGTTCCTCCAATCTCTGGGTGGTTTGGGTTGGGTAGTACACAAAGGCATGGACAGACATGCGAGTCTTGGAATTGAAATGGTTAGCTATTTGGATATTGTTGTTGTTGTGGACAGAGATGAGGAGCTCAATGAAACGATTTCCCATTCAGCAACTGGTTGCTCCAGTGGAGAGAATGCCACAAAGGGAGCACCAGATGCAGTAAATAAGTCCTGTAGATATACAAATGAAGTATTGCTTTTCTTGAAAGGCCTGTTTGCGGCCCTGGTCCGTGGTGAGGGAGGAGGTGTGGATGCAAGTGCTGCACCTTCTGTGGGCACAGGGGAAGGTGCCGTGGGGGGCAATGGGAGGGGAAGGATGAATGCATGAGAGAATCACGGAGGGAGGAGAAGGAAAAAATGTGTCTGGTGGTAGGATCCGATAGTAAGTGCCAGAAATTCCGACAGATAATGTGTTAGATGCAGAGGCTGGTAGGTTGATAGGTGAGGTGAGGATGAGGGGAATTCTATACTTATGTCTGGACCAGTGCGGATTCGAAAGGCCAACATGGCCTGTTTCCACTCCGTAAATGGTTATATGGATATGGTTATACGGGTGAGGGCTGAGTTGATAGTGGTGGAGAGAAAGGCATATATTTTGGCAGATCTGGACTGGAAGACTTCATCTTGGGAACAGATGCAGCGGAGATGAAGAAATTAAGAGAAGGGGATGGAATTTTTGTAAGGGACAAGGTGTGAGGAAGTGTAGTCCAGGTATTTGTGGGAGTTACAGCATGTGCAGTATATATTGGATGAAAGCTTGTCTCCAGAGCTGGAGACAGAAAGATCCAAGAAGGGGAGTGTTATCAGAGATGGACCAGGTGAGTTTGAGAACACGGTGGAAGTTGGACATGAAATGGATGAAGTTGACAAAGTCATCATGGGTGCATAAGGCAGCCCTGATGTAGTCGTCAACGTACTGGAGGTTGAGGGGTCTTGCCTGTGTAACTTGTAGCAATGGATTTCTCCACAAACAACAGGTGTAGTTGGGACCCATGGAGGGACTCATGGCTACTCCTTTGATTTGGAGGAAATGAGATGAGTTAAAATGATTGAGAGTGAGGATAAGTTCTGCCAGGCAGAGGAAGGTGGTGGTAGAGGGTGACTGGTCGGGTCTTAGGTCCAGGAAGAAGCAAAGTACTTTCAGACCTTTTGTGTGGCAGAAAGAGGTACAAAGGGATTGGACATCCATTGTGAAGATGAGGTGGTCTGGATCAGGGGATCTGAAGTCATTGAAGAGATGGAGGGCGTGTGAGGTGTCATGAATGGAGGTGAGGAAGGGTTGGACCAGGGGAGAAAAGATAGAGTCAGGAAAAAACTAGATTGGTGGAGAAAGAGTGGGCAGAAACAAAGGGCCTGCCTGGATGGTTGGGTTTGTGCATCTTGGGTTGAAGGTAGAAATTGTGGGATGGGAGAATAAGGTTGGTGGTTATGGAGGGGAGGTGACAGAGGTGATGAGGCTGGATATAGTGTTGGAGACAGTGGCTTGAAATGTAGTGGTGGGGTCCTGTGGGAGGGGGACATAAGAGGTGTCTGAGAGCTGTCAACTGGCCTCGGCAAGGAAGAGGTCAGTGTGCCAGACCTGATGAGATGATTGTTCTATTAAGAGGCTAGATAGTTTGGGTCTACATTCATTGGAACATAGGAGGGAATTGCTCCAACCTCTGCCATCGATGCTCACAGGCAAAGCTGGAGAAAGAAAAAGAATCCTGAAGCAACTCAATGTCCAATTAGGCATCCACCGTTTTACGGTGGGGTTGCTCCTCTTTTTATTGTAAGAGGCAGATGACATGTCAAGTCTTTAATAATTTCCACTGGCAGATGTGGAAATGGCTGCTGCACAGTGAATGAAGTTGCTGGATGCATATCTAACCAGGAAATAAATTCAAAGATATCTGGGTTTCCTAAGCTAGTGCCTTTACTGTTGTCCTGATCAGAAGGAAAACATCTGGGACTCAATCTTCTCATTCATCTGCTTTGTTATTCAATGCAGATGGTGAAGATTTCAATCTTCACTGTTTTCTGGTGAATAGTCACTGTACCAATAAAATAATCAGTTCATCAGCATTTAGCTACACAGCTGACCATAAATGACAGTTTGTCAATGCCTTTCAGCCTGAATGATGGGTTAGTGGAAAAGGGGTATGGGTGAAAATTAGGGCAATTTTAACCACAGCCATCCTGACATTTAGATGAAATCTATTACAGCAACTTTATTATTCATGCATTCACTAAAATCTCATTTTCAGAAGTCATGAATATTTCAGTTAAAGCCAGTTTGTCATTAAATACTCTAAAACTGCCGACAATCCAACTCAGACATAACCAGATCCTACAATGCTGCAATCACACATCAGACCTGACACAAAGACTGGAATTCAGAGATGCAAGAACAACATTCTCTTTTTCTTTACTACAGCCAGTCACTTGACTGTAACGTGGACACAAAAGTGTTCTCCAAGATTGACTAATTATGTAAATATGCTAGCAATGCAAAAAAAAATTGGTCTGCAGCGATGACCAATACTCACCGCATTGCTCTCAGTGCAATCTTGTAGGCCAGTTCAGCATCATGAGGTAGGAGAGATGTAAAGAGATACTTAGCAAATGTGTGCATTGGAACACTCTCTCGGTAGATTATTTCACCCAGCCCACTGTAGGGCCCACCTATAGAAGACAGAAAATGTCACCCATGATGACTGTCCTAACATATTAAAATAAAATGCTATTTACGTTCATCTGCAGTTTCCAGAACTGCACACAATCCAAACCTTGGGTTACCCTTGGGAAGGTATTCACAAAACATTTGGAAACTACTAGTTTAGATGGTGAAGGTTAATAGAATTATATCTTACTTGTTTAAGCTAATAACTGGAAAATGCAGTTGTCTAGTAATCAAGCAGGGGTTAGGTATTGCATCTCTGCTGAATCAATCAAATCTCTATTTCAACAATATTTTATGAAAATAAAGGAAAAAAAATTCTGCAAACTATGATTCTCCCACCCCACCCAAATCATAGTCTTTTGGACACAGAGCATTTATCAGGAGCTTAACCAACCAATTTTCCCTTGCAACCGCTGCAACCGTGTCTGCCTGTCCCGCATCAGACTTGTCAGCCACAAACGAGCCTGCAGCTGACGTGGACATTACAACTCCATAAATCTTCGTCCGCAAAGCCAAGCCAAAGAATTCAATCTATAAGTTTACCCCATAAACCAGTTCAAACAGACCTGTCAAATGTTATACTGAGAGAGTGAAACACTGGAGGTGCCATCTTTCAGGCAAGTTGCACTCTCTCATTTTTGATCAGATTATATTTTCAGGTGAACATAAAAAGATCCAAAGCCACTAATTTAAGAGGAACAGAAGGTTTCTCCCCAGTGGCTTAGCTAATGTTTAATTCTCTTCTAAAATTATTTATATAAATTATCTGGTCATTATATCAATGCAGTTTGTAGGATCTCATTGTGAACAAATTGACAGTCACATTTCTGGGATTATAACTTTAAAATAGCACTTAATTGAAAAACACTAAGAATTCATTGAGTTTTATAAAATATTAATGCCAAGTTCTTTCATTATCAGCATCCAGGTATTATTTCCAAAATGCTGTGCATTCCATTTCTCCCACTAACCCTGGAGACCATTTATGTGGGATACTTCATTACATCTGCTATGCTTATGGGAGAATGTCTGATGCTGGTAGATGGTATGGGAGCCAATGCTCACCCTTACAATTCTCCATGGTTTTTATGACTGAGACAAACCAGGTTAAAGTCCTTTCCTAGATAGCAAACAATAGTTTTATTCATCTGACATCACTGCATGCCAAGGATATTTGAACAAAGTTAAATTGCATGGCAAACATTTACTTCTGGAAAATAGAAACTGGACGAGCTTTAGATAAAGTTTGGATGATACATTAGGATATTGACTCAAGTACCAGTTAAATGACCCAACATAAATTTAAAGCGGTCTTGAGAATTCAAGGACTAATTTCTGCAGTTCTGAAAATTGTTTGTTAATTCATTTCCAAATGGAAATTTCACACTTTTAAAAAATTCAAATGCTATCATTTGTATGCTAAATTTCTGTACCATCAGAAACACATTATAAAGGGAAGACATACAATTTCTACAATTTACCCAGCAACATTCCCCATTGCCAAAAATGATGCCAAGATGTAATACTAAGATAGTTTAGCAAACAGATTAAAATAAAATATGAAGTACATAGAAAGCAAAGCAGCAGCCATAAAAACAAGTTCAGCCTATTTAAAGTTACCTTCTAACAGGAAGACAGCTTGTTTTCGAAAAATTTTCACCAACATGTCATCTAATTCTATCTCCTGCAGTTTTGCAATCAGTTGTTCCTCATTGCGACACACCTTCTCCTGTGCATACAAGCCATCCGGCATTATTCGCTGCTGACCTAATCCAATCAAGGCTATTTCAACAGCTAACGTTAAATAGGATTCTCCATCCTCCAGGAACTTGTGTGCCGGTAGATGCTGAAATTCAAGCAACTTCATCTGCCCCATTGTTTCTGTGAGAATAAAAGCACAGGTACACATAATTGTACAATATTTTGGATGAAGCAATATCCATTTAAAATACAGACACAACAAATTATTGAAATGTGGAACCAAGCCATCTCATCTCAGCCACAGTTACATAGCTCCAACTCTTGGTCTCAATATTCTGGGATTCTGATTGAGCACCTCCAACAGTAAAGGGAGTAAATACAGCTCAGTTTAAATTTTGAAAATTGCAATCAGATGCATATTGGTGAAATGCTGCTCCAGATCAAATGGAGAACGATTTGAAGATCATAGTACAGGAAAATATAATTTAACTGAAGAGCGTTCAGAGGAGAATCACTTGGTTGTTGGTGGGAATGGAATGCTTCAGTCATGAACAGATACTGGAATAGACTGAGTTTCTTTTCATTGAAGGTAAATCTGATATAGGTATAGAAAATTATGAGAAACATTGATAGAATAATAAGAAATGCTTCCCGATAGCGGTGTTTAAGACCAGATGAGGAGTGAGAAGTTTCAAGGGAAATCCAGGGAAGAATTTTTTGACTCATTGGATGGTAAAAATTAAGAATGTACTACCTAAGAAGGGTGTGGAGGCAGATACAATTTTTAAGCCAATCTGGTCAAGCACTTGAATCATGAAAACATAGTATGCTGATAAGTGGGATTAATTTATCAACAAGGTTGGAATAAACATAGCAGAAGGGCCTGGTTCTGTGCTGTATGACTTCATAGCACCATCATTCATCCAAACAAGTTTCTGTACTGCCAGTTAGCTACTTACAAGCCTTCAAGCAGCCTGGAGGAACCAGGAAAATGATGTGGCTCAGGAAAAAGCATTTAGAACAGAACTGTCAGAGGACATTGTAAATGCTTCATGATTGCTACCAAGAGTAAAACTGCACCCACTAAAATTATCATAAAGCACAGGCCATGAAGTCTCCACACCAATTCCATTGTTCGGACCCTACAATTGGCTAAACTTAATACAAATCATTTTGATCAGCTATTAGCGATCCCAGCTCACTAAGACATAAAATTGTGATGGAGAACTGAGACAAAACAGAAACAGATTTTATTACCTGGGAGCATGTGGCAGAGGAGTGGTGGGGGGAGGGGAGAATACTGAACTATTGCCAACAGCTTAGCCATCTCGATCTGAGGGGCTCTGATTAGTCATTCCTTGGTCAGGCCACCAGAGGGATCCCATAGGGTAAAGAAAACAAGTGCACTCAGTCATATCCCTACAAAAGTGTAACCCTGACAGTAGGCTCTCACAACAAAATAGTTTGACAAAGCAATGCACAGAAGACAAGATTAATTTTCAACACCAACCATGATTTTTTTTTGCCTGTAACCATCATTAACACCCCCCCCCCCACCATCTGAACACAAGTTATTCAGGCCCACTGGATAACACAGAAGACTTGGCCTCCCACCACTGTGTCTATAGTTTCTGTACCCAGCTGAGTTGCCCAGAAGGCCTGTATAAAAATAGCTCCTGTCTGATCTTTTAATTTAACAGCAGCTCTCTCACACAACAGTTACTGTATTTCAGAAGTACTTTATTGGTTGTAAAGCACTTCAGGGCATTTTGAGGTGGTGCATTCTACCATACAAATACAAGTGCTTCTCTGTTAATTCTGCAGGTTAGAAATTCTGAAGACCACAAGCACAAACTTCACCTTAAACCAAGCATATTGTACTCAGAGCATGAAGCTTAAATCCATGAGTGGGAATTCAATACAGCAATATAGAGATATCTATCCCTTCTTGCCTTTTAACACTTGCTTATGAGTGAAGCCATAAAAATTTGAAATTACCAATCTACAATTTTTAAAAAATTATTAATTTGAACTTGATAAACCAAGTAATCGAACAAAAACATTGATAAACAAAATAAATTGATCAATGTGCTTCACCAGTGAGAGCATGGGGGAACTTCAGCTCAGGTATTGGGCCACAATCAGGGGTGTGACTAGGGAAGGGTAGCAAAATCATTCTGACAAATTTAAGTTCAATTTCATTATCGTATGTATTGAGAGCCACAGTCCAGCTCGTCAACCACACAGAGTACAGCAGCACATAAAAGATAACAGATAAGAATGTGAAAGTTTCTAAAGATCCTTTAGGGCTTGCATATTTTAATTCATAAGACAGAGATGCACCTAGGTTTAGTTTTGGTTAGAAGTCAAGGGCAGGAACATTCAGCTAGATACAGGGACTACAGATAGAGTGGAAGGAGCCCAAGTCTTCTGCTTTTATCCAATGGATGATAACAATGAGAGAAGGACAGGCAAATAGGTCTGCAGAAAGCAATGATGATACTTGGGGATCTATAGTTAAGTGCTGACCACTAGAAACAGGCCCAAACTGTTCCCTGCTCTGTGCCATTGTTAAGACATCTCCCTATTACTAGATAAAGAGTTTGAAAGTGGCAGGGAAGGATCTAGTTGTTGGTATCCATATGAAAAAGATATAACAAACCACCAATGACTTTCTGCTGGGAGAGTCTGATCACATGGGCTACTAAACACAAACAAAATGGTAACAATCACTGGGCAAGTTCACCAGTCATACATGAATAGTTATAGGAATAAACAAATTTGAGATTTCAAGTAAAGCGAAGAGAGTGTTGAATGAGGCAGGTTACTGGGATATTTATAAAAATTGCAACTTAAAAATAGCTTTAATTGGACTGCTAAACAGTAATAATTTTACATTGTTTCAAATTAATGGTCAGTTAAATGCATTTACCTGTGTATTTATATGTTTAAACATTTAACACTCATTTGTTTTTCACACTTTTTTTTAAAATAAAGGGCCTTTTTAAACAAGTTAGCAAAGCTAGGAGAATGGATTGCCCCATCAGCCAAAATTGTTTTTTTTAAGCAGTTCTCCAGGAGAGTTTGTTCTGCCCCATTCCTCAGCCTACTGAGTGGCTTGATAACACGTAGAACTTGAAGATCCTCACAAGTGTGGAGAACATGTAGATCAGTAGCCAATATGCAAACTTTCTGTTAAACATGAGTGATGCTTTAAAGAAACTTGTGTTGCTTTGTTTTTGCATTGATCAGCTGTGCTAACTGCAATTAACTGCCAGTCTTGATTTAAATTTTTGGGGGCACAAGCACCAGTATTTCACTTTAATCTTGTGGGTACCAGCATATTGGCGAATCCAACTGGTGGGACAGGAACATTAAAACACAGACCATCAGGCAGAGAGAAAAGCCAATATGGTAAAGATCAGTAGTATTTTAGATAAAAATCTAGAACTGTGCGTCAGAAATTATGTCAAACATTCAAGTCATTCTATCAAAATTCACAAATCATTCACTACAAACTAGAGGAATTAATCAAAGGTATTTGATTGTGTAATCCTTATTGAGACAGTGGCCAAGATTAGGAATTACACATTCCAGGATACATGATTTTAATAAAATAGTCAAAGTGTAATGGGTCAGCAGCACCCATGATAATAAGATCTGAAAAGATCTTAGTGGAGTTCATTAGTTCTGCAGAACCCTGCTTAAACCCCAAAATGAAATTGTTACATCAGCTGTGCACAATTTTTTTCATAGAACTTTACAGCACAGAAACCAACCCCTTCTGTCATTCTAGTGTGCCGAATAATTTCTTTTGCCTAGTTCTACTGACATGCACCCAGTTCATAGCCCTCCAAACCTCTCCCATCCAAGTGCCTCCCTAAATATTAAAATTGAGCCCGATTCACAACTTCAGTTGGGAGCTCATTCCACACTCCCCCTACTCTTTGTGTGAAGAGGTTCCCTCTAATGTTCCCCTTTCATTCTTAACAAGTCTTTTGGTTTGTATCTCACCTAGCCTCAGTGGAAAAAAGCCTATATACATTTACTCGGTCTATCCCCTCATTATTTTAAATACCTCAATCAAATCTCCCCTCATTCTTCTATGCTCCAGGGAATTAAGTCTTAACCTGTTTAACTTTTCCCTGTAACTCAGTTCCTGAAGTCCAAGGAACATCCTGGTAAATCTTCTCTGCACTCTTTCTAACTTATTGATATCTTTCCTGTAGTTAGGTGACCAAAACTGCATACAATACTTCAAATATGGCCTCATCAATGTCTTGTCCAACTTTACCTTAACATTCCAACTCCTATGCTCAACACTTTGATTTATGAAGGCCAATATGCCAAAAGCTCACTTTACAACCCTATCCAACTGTGATGCCACTTTCAGGGAATTATGTAACTGTATTCCCAGAGCCCTCTGTTCTAACACACTCCCCAATGCCCTACCATTTACTATACATGTCCTTTCTTGGTCTGTCCTTTCAAAATGCCACACCTCACACTTGTGTGCATTAAATTCCATCTACCATTTTTCAGCCCGTCCAGATCCCTCAGCAAGCTTTGAAAACCATCTTCGCTGTCCACGACACCTCCAATCTTGGTGTCATCTGCAAACTTGCTATCATCCAGATCATTGATATAGATGACAAACAAACAACAATAGTTCCTGCACCAATCCTGAGGCACACCACTAGTCACAGACCTCCAGTGTGAGAAGCAATCAGACACCACTACTCTCCGGCTTTTCCCGTCCAGGCATTGTCGAATCCAGTTCACTACTTCACCATGAATACCTAGTGTCTGAACCTTCCTGACTAACCTCTCCTTTGGACTTTGTCAAAGGCTTTACTAAAGTCCATGTAGACAATCTCTACTCCCCCCTCAAGTTTCCTAGTTATCCCCTCAAAAAACTTTAAGATTGGGTAACACGATGACCTGCCACGCACAAAGCCATGTTGACTATCCCTAATTAGTTCCTGGCAACTCAAATAATTGTATATCTGATGTCAGGCTCATTGGCCTATGATTTCCAGGGTTACTTTTGGAGTCTTTTTAAAACAACGGAACATGAGCTACCTTCCAATCCTGTGGCTAAGGACATTTTAAATATTTCTGTCAGAACACCTGTAATTTCTACACTAGCCTCCCTCAAGGTCTGAGGGAATATCTTGTCAGGTCCTGGGGATTAATTCACTCTTACTTGCTTCACATCTATTATACTGCAGACCACAATGGATACTCATCCCAAAAAGTTGTATTCTGTCTGGGATGAGGCAACAAACTGCAGTTCTACATACCTGTGAATTCGGAATATCCAGAATTTTCATCATCCACTCTGCAGGTGTCCATTAGAGTGCTGAAGAGACAGCCAATAGGGTCCAATGGGTGACCCACCCATCCTTCCAGATTGGTTATTGTTGTAATACCTTTGTTAAAAAACTCAATGTTTAGAGGGAAATATTCACTCGATACATGTAACTGGTTAAAACTACTAATTCAGCAAAATTATTGTACTGTCAATGCAACTTGGTTATACTTTCATGCACAATGACCTGACCTTGCATTGGTACATTCTGTCACCTAAACACATGATACAATGAAAGATTTTCATTTGACCTCTCATTTCCAAAAGAGATTGGTATAAAATTCTAGTTTATCCATGCTCACTTAATTAAAGGATTGATTCAGATTTCAGATTTATTGTCAGACTACATATGTGACATCATATACAACCTTGAGATTCTGTGCATGACATTGTTTATTACATTTTAAAATGGTACATAGAATAGATATGTACAAAGTTAAACTGTCTCATTTTTATCCTGATGTTGATCCATTATGTGATAAATGTAAAATCTTTGAAGCCTCTTTGATTCATATGTTTTGGGAATGTTCAAAACTAAAAGAATTTTGTGAACACTTCTTCCAAACTTTATCAAAGATTCTTAGGATTAAATTGGAACCGTGCTACTTTTATTCCTTTATTTGGTTTTTCTCAAGAGAAAAATATTTTCTTGAACTTAATTCAAAAAAGTAGTTTTTACTTCACTGATGGCCAAACAAGCAATTTTGATGAAATGGAAAGAAAGCTTAGCACCAACTCGTATGAAATGGGTACAAGACATAGGTCTTGTTTAAGTTTGGAGAAAATTAGATACAACATTAAAGAGATCAGGATTGAATTTGACAAGATATGGGGCCCATTCATGGACTATTATCATAATTTGAATACTAGATGGCAGTGCTCTGGGGGTTTTGCGTTCAATGTCTGGGAGCCGAGAATCGATTCTTTACATATTATTCACTGATGACCATATTTAGAGAGAAGGTTAGGATTAGAATTGGGGCGGGGGGGTTTATTTGAATGGGGGGGGGGGGTTCTTATTTTCAAATTTCCTTTATAAGTAGAAGATATTGGTTCAATTAGATAACCACCAATGAATATGTCATAATATTAGTATATGAGGTGAAGTTTTTAATAAGGGAATTTCTACTTTATTTGAACATTGTATACAAGACAAGGTATAAATCATTGATGATTCATATTCTGAATGGCATTATATAAAACTTATGCAACTAATATGTAGACAAATCAATAGAAATATTTTAAGAGATCATTTTTTCTGCGGGTGAAGCAGAATTACCACTAAATGGTAGTGCAAAAAAAAAATCCACACAGCGCAAATATGTACACAAATGAAGAATTGTAAACAGATAATGAATGCAAGCAAACTGACTGTAGAATACAAAGAGAATTTTTTTTTTAAATCAATGAAGTGCACAAGAAAGAATCCTTAAATGAGTCCCTGATTGAGTTTGTTGTTGAGGAGTCTGATGGTGGAGGGGTAGCAGCTGTTCCAGAACTTGGTGGTACGAGTCTTGTGGCACCTATACTTCTTTCCTAATGGCAGCAGTGAGAACAGAGTGTGTGCTTGGTGGTCTGGATCCCTGATGATTGCTGCAGCTGCTTTCCAACGGCAGAGTTCCCTGTAGATGCTATCGATAGTGGGGAGAGTTTTACCTTTGATGTTCCTTTTGGAGGACTTTCTGCTCAGGGGTATTGGTGTCCCCATACCAGACTGTGATGCAGCCGGTAGGCATACTTTGCACACCTCTGTAGAAATTTGCCAGGGTTTCTGGTGTCATAGTAAACTTCCGCAAATTCTTGAGGAAGTAGAGGTGATGACGTGCTTTCTTCATGATGCCATTGGTGTGTTGGGTCTAGGAAAAATCCTCCGAGATAGAGTCCCAAGAACTTAAATTGTTCACCCTCTCCACCTCTGATCCCTCAATGATCACTGGATTGTCGACCTCTGACTTTCCCTTCCTGAAGTTAACAATTAGCCCCTTAGTTTTCTTTATACAACCCACTATTGTGATTGGGAGGCATACTCAATAAAATTTCCAAAAGAACCACCAGAATTTACATTGTGCTCTTAACTTAGTGAAACATTTTTATGGGCATATCATACAATATACCAAACCACACCCCGCCCCCCCAAAACAAATGACTATGAACATTATATGACACGGAAAGATAAAATGCTTGGTTAAAAAATAGGTCAAAAGGAGCCCCTAGATGACAATATAGCAATAAAGGGAGGAAGCGTTGGGGTGAGGAGAGATGGAATTTCCTCTGGTGGCCTCAACAACAAAGATTTAGTCAACAGCAATTAAGTGAGGGGAAATTAGTAAAATGCCAGAATTGGTAACAGTATGATTCTGAGTTCAGTAGGAACTGATAGAAATCACCAGGTGAGGGCTTTCAAAATCAAGTTCTAACCTTAAAAATTAGAACCCACTGGACCAGCAACCAACAGATGTATCAGGCAATAAACCAGACTTGGCTCAACTTGGATTATGAACACAAAGAAATTTTCATTTTCATTGGATAGAAGATGAGAGGTGGATTTGGGAGGAAGCTCATTTTTGTGAGAGGACAGCAAAGTACTGAATGGATTGGTTCACCTTCAGAAGGTTGACGGGAGATGCGATAAACCAATTGTCAAGTTAGGTGGTTTCAGCCTTCCCAAATTTAGTTGGAGGAAACTTCTGTCCATCAAATATTTGACATTAGACAAGTAGTGCACCTTGTTGGAGACAATGGAAGGGACAAGAAAGATATTAACGAGGTAAATCTAGATATTCACCATTTAAAATGTGGTAATGGCATTGTGCACGATACAGCCGAGTGCAGCATGAAGACTGGAAACGAACGCATGGTTCACAACCCCATGGTATGGGAGGAAGAGTTACAACATTGATTCAGAAGCCACACGTGAACAGATAAGAAGGGAACCAGCCAGACAGTAAGAAGGGAGGGATTAGATGATGATGTGGTTAACTGCAAAGGCGATTGGGAAGGCTAAAGAGATAATAGTACAAGTGGGAGGGGAAAGAAAAGAGCTGCCAGCCTGTGCTCCTCCCCCACATTTTTATTTTGGCATCTGCCCAGTTCTTGTTATTCTTTTTTTTGATGAAGAGTTTCCAACTCCAAACATCGACTGTCTATTGCTTTCCAGGGATGCTGCCTGACCCACTGCGTTTCTCCAGCACATTGTGTGTTGCTAGAGAGATAAATAGTGCAACATGCAAGATACAGACATGAGAAATGAACAATTCATGAAGCCTACAAGATTGTGCCATTTTCAACTTACCTTTTCTCTGTGCCTGGAACATTTCAAGCTGTTTTTGCTGCTGTCGCCTCAGTGTATTGACAATCGCTATTGCTAGTCTCAAGGCTTCTCTAGGATATCCATGAGATCGCAGGGCATCCACACGAGCACAAGCTGTAGGAACATGCTCTAGACTCCCAAAGAAATGTAAAGGAACTTTCAAAAATAAAATACACTAATTTGTATGACAAAGAATCAAAGGAATATTTGTGATAGGAATTAGAAATTGCACATTTATAAACCAGCAGTTTCAAACAAACACTGTATTCATGTCCAGACCTCCAATTTTTTTCCCCAATACCATAGAAACTGGACAAAGGGACAAGTCATGCAAATATCTTTCCGGTTTAGCCACTTACCGTGCCATAGGGGCCACCCGTGAGAGTCAAACAGTGAATTTTCACTGTCGCCGTGGTAACAGTAGTTTGTGTAGAGGTCACTGCTAATAATGTGCTGTAAATGGCTGTCCTGCCAGTGGAGATCACATGCTTCAATGGCTCGTGTGAACACAGTCCGGTGAGGCCTGTTTGCAGTTTCTGCTAGTGAATCAAAAAGGTACATCAGTACTATCCGTGCTTATATTTTTTGATGCCTTAATGTTCATCAAATCACCTGGTGGAATATTAAGTTCTCTTCAATACATAGAGTGCAAAAGAGTGGTGGTGGGGGTGGGGGATGGGGAGAGAAGAGGAAAAATTGGATACCAGATAATTCCACTAACTTCTCATGAAGTAATCTGAACCTGTGGACATTGAGGGATACTGCATAAGTGTAACGTCTTCCTTAAAGCATAGTTAGCTCTATCAGTGTTACACAAATGTTGAGAGCCAGAATACAGATTCAAGTTCTATGAAGACCAAGCTGTGTAGATGGGAGTTTGGAGTCTCAAAGAGGTATGAACTATATTAATTGGAATTCAATGTAAAGAATTGTCAAGCCATTCACCTTGAACCAGAGAATGGAAAAATCAAATTATGTCCATAAAGCAGAGAGATTAGGAACGGCAAAGGAGCAAAAGGGAGTTGGGGGATTCAGATGCACAAATCAGTAAAGTCTGAATCTAAAATATAATTGTAATGATGGATTCTTCAATTGTCAAGTTCACCCACCCAATCTCTTTAAACTGCTAGGAATTCAATAAAATAAACCAATTCCTTTGATGCTGGAATTAATTAGAATTTTAAAATTAGAGGTTGGCAATTCGGAGTGACTTGAATAACATTCTTTCTCCCCCCACAAAGGATAATGGAAACCCAACTCCTGCTCCAAAAGGCTCTGTGATGCATGGTTAGAATAGATTTACTTCTGAAATAGCTTAAAAAATTGCTGGTGTAATACAAAATGAAATAAATGTCAGTAAATTGAGCTGAGATAAAAGATGAGTAAAGATCCAAGCGAATGGTGGTACAAACAGGCTCTGGGAGCTGAATGGACTATACTATTCAATTCTTATGTCCACACACTTGCATTCCATTCAATCAGAAATGTTGTACAGTACAAACCATTTGAAATTATTACTTTCAAAATGTAAGCATTTTTCCATAACTGTTACTTATGTGGAACCTGCATTGCAAGTCCACCAGATTGCACAGTACCACAAAGTCCAACATAAATCAGTCTGCACAAGATGCAAAGGCTTTACATCGATGGTGAAAGATAATGTCATTCCATCTTACAAAAAAAAATCAAATTGATGTCCCAAGCGCTGGACCATCTACATATCAATAACAATCAAATTCATCCATCACATTTCATTCTTTTTAAACTCCAGAATGTACAAATACAAAATCAGCAAGGTCTTCAATAGTTATTATTATTTGTAATTTTATTTAATTTTAAAAGACCCTTATAACTCAAACGCACAAGAATAATATTGTTTTCATCTACATTACTCACAAACTGTATTGTAGAGTCCCCAGATCTCCTGAGCCTATCTAAAGAGTCATTATTCTTGTGTGGCCCTTGATTTTCAGCTTGAGGAGGAATTTCTCAATTCCTTGAGGACGAATTATTACAAAAATGTAATTCAGTCCCACCAATTGCAAAGAAGTGAGCTCAAGTCCCATATTTAAGGAAGAAAGAAAACAAGAAAATAGGGAAAGTATTTTTCTTGCTTCCTCCTTGCCACAACAGTAGGCAAAAAAAAATTAGAATTTATTAAAGAAACAGTAACAAGATACTTAAAAATTTAACATTTTGCAGAGCCAACAGGGATTTATGAATGAGAACTTACATTTCCCAAATCTATGAGAGTCAAGTTTTAACAATCAGAAACAATAAGTAAAAAAAAAATAGCTGATGTAGTACAACAGCTGATTTCCATAAGGTTCAATACCACAGATTATTAAACAAAATAAGAGTGCAGTATTAGGCTCATATACGTGATGGTTTGCAGGGCAGTTAAAGGGTAGAAAAAAATGGGAATGGATCACTTTTAAGTTGGGAGGTTGGGATAAGTGAGATGTTGAGTGATCAGTGTCAGGGGCCAAACTCTGCACAATCTACATCAACAACTTGCTTGATGGGATCAATTGATATATAATCAAATTTACTGATGATGCAAAGCCGAGTGGCATTGTGGGCTGCAGGGAGATGCCAGAGGAATGTGAACAAGATTGTTGAATGGACAAGGACATGGTAGATGGAACACAGTGTGAAAAATGGGAGGTCATCCAATTTCGTAAAAATAATTGAAAGGCTTGGTATTTTTCAAATGGAGAGATGGTGGAAGTGCTGTGTTTGGAGGGATTATTGTATCAATGAGACCACATCATTGTTTTCCTACTTTATCAAGCCTCATAAATTTTGTTCATTTCTGTCTGATCACTACATAACTTTCTATATTTCAGGGAAAGGAAGCCATGTTTGCTTCCTCTCGTTTTATCCTCACCTTGGTTGGCATTTGCCCCGTGAGGCAGAGCATTGGTTAAATTGGGCAGCTCATTTCCATGGTTTCCATCTTCCCAGGGACAAACATCAACACAGTTCCATTTCTTGAGCTGTTTCAGCCAACTTCCCTTCTGTTCAGGCTTGCAATGAGGATTTAAGACGATACACATCCACAGGGCACCTAGAGATCCAAAAGCAGACAGGCAAATTAAAATGATGGGAACAAAATCTCTGTTCACTTTAAAAAAACACACATAAACGAACATTCAACAGCATTAATGAAATAAACATCACTCTGAAGAAAGACTTCAATCACACAGAACACACAATTTTTCATTTTCCTATTGAAACAAACCCAAGATAAAGGATTCTTAATTAATGGGATTACAGTTTTAAAAACTGTCCTACTTAAAGTTGGCTATTAAAAAAAATGACAAACAGAATTAAAATAGACTGAAGTGAAACACGAAAGTCTGAAGAAGCTGCGATTTCAGTAAAAGCACACACAGAAATGCTGGAGGAATTCAGTTTCGCAGCTTCCGAAGGAGGTTAAGATATATTGCTGACATTTCATAACATCAACTTGAGAAATAATATGGGGAAAAGGAAAACTGTATGAAAACACCAGGATTGAAAGATCACCATTGGCTTGATATACATCCCAATCAGTAGTGAGTCAAGCAGAATTATGATTTGCAAGTCAGATGGGAAGAGTACTAAAGAATGGAGTTAAGCCTGAATGATCATCTGAAACTTCCTGCCAGATATTGGTAGGGAATTAGCAATAGACAGCCTGGCAATTCTCAACTTGAATGCAGTCAATAGTGATATCAAGTTAAGGTGGAAGACTGAGAATAAAAAATGCCCAGTTTTTTTTTAATTTAAAAAGGAACAAATTTCTGGACCTTTCTTTTGGGCCTGCTCAGAACACTGGGGGACAAAAATACTTGGTAAGGAATTCTAACAGATTTTTTTCTATAGCTTTGCAGACAAATATATAGAATAATTTAATCTACCTTTATCACATTTGTAAACTAATGCATTTAGCATCAAATAAGACTATTTTTGAGTTATCCTTATACAATAGTGGCTCTAGACACTATTTCCATTGGCTTTTGCCTGATTACAAACATGTGAAATGACAAGAGTGTGAGAACATATGGGCAATGGCAAGTCAATTTTTATTAACTAAAAACAATCTACTGTTCAAATCTTTGAGAATCTACAGCTTCTTGGCCTTTGATTCAGACAATTAAAACCATGCTGAATCAGCACATTTCAAAAAGAGCCAAAGGGATGTGAGAGATGCTCCAATACCCAACCCATCCCTCCCCTTCCATTTCTGCATCACAAAATACAAACAGCTAAATAATTAGTTGATGATTGAAAAAGTGCAGGTCACATGATGCTAATATTGCCCAGTTAAAAGTAACAATTGCTCCAAATTCAGGAGGTACTGATGAGGCCACATGTCAATTCGATTTTCAGATTTATTGTCAGACATCACATGAGATTCTTTTTCCTGCTGGCACGGCAGAATTGCCACTAATTGGGAGTGCAAAAAAAACTGTACACGGCGTAAACATGTAAACAAAGTGTATAAAGGAGGAGGTCACATGATGAGGAGGACATGGACCCCAGGAGCTCCCAGACCATAGAGGGGAAGAGGCTCAAAAGTCAAATTTAGAAGAACTAAAAAGTACAGAGAATAAGATTAGATCACTTACCTGCCAAGGATGGGAAAGAAAAATGCCAACCAACAAAAGATGACTAGTAAGGTGACTGTGAAGAGAGAGGCTCAATCCAGCCCAACCCAATTGGATCAAGATGGAATGGGAGATCGTGGACATGGAACCCTAACGGCAGTGGTGGCGACACGACCTGAGGAGAGTACCCAGGGCTCGTCCAGGGAAACGGTCAGCAGTAAGACTGCCAATCCAAAAAGAGGTAAAGATGTGGTCGGGGAACCAGTCGTCAGGAGACAGGGGGTCCAGGGAGGGGATCAGGTCCATAGCAGCCAGAATCCCAGGGGCACTCGAGCCCGAAGCCCAATGGACAGTAAGAGTCCGAGGAGGGGGTGTGCAGGATACCTCGGCTCCGCAGCATAAGAGGCAGGAGACATTAGCACGTCAAATGTCGGAGGGAACAGCCCCCATCCAGAATGAGCATGAGGCGCCCAAATGCGAAGCGCTATGGCCGGCAGACACGGGAAGAGGGGGGAGGCATAGGAGACCCTGGCCCCACAATGGCAGAGACCGCAACTGATTCATCTAGCAATGAGGGAAGGAGCACGACGGCTGGCAGGCATAGGAAGAGGAAAGGCATGGGAGATCTTCACCCTTCAGAGGCAGAGCCAGCTGATCCATCCAGTGATGGTGGAGGCAACATGGTGGCCAGTCGTAGCAGCAAGAGGGATAATGTCGGGCAAAATGAGGCAGCCAAGATGACAGCAGCATAGAGAGGAGAGGAACCCTCATTGTGGGTTATCCTGGAGGCGATGGAGAAAATAGAAAAATGAAAAGAGATAGGACAGTTGAACACTAAGCTGGACAAATGTGAAAATGTTTTAAATATTTTAAAAGGAAGAGTGACTGAGGTAGAGGAGAGTACGGGGACAATGAGGATAGAATAGTGAAGCTAGTGAAAGAGGTGACAACATGGGGGGGAGGCGGGCAGAAAGGAGCTGCCTCTGAAAGAAAATTAATGCCCTAGAAAATGATAGATGAAACATAATAAAAATTGTGGAATTGAAAGAGGGCAAAGAGGAGAGAAATCCTGTGGCCTTTTTCCAATGCTAGTTGCTAGAGACCCTGGAGAGGGCGAAATTAGGGGAGTCAATGGAAATAGAATGGGCCCCTCGGTTCTCCTTCTCTCACCCAGGGCCCGTCAGAGGCCACGCTCAGTGGTGGTGAAGTTGTTGCGCCACCAAGACTGAGAAAAGATTTTGAGTGCTGCGGTCGCACGCGGGGAGGGGGGAGGTGGCACTGGAACTGGATGGTAACCCGGACATGAGTGGGATCCTGCTGCGCCAAAGGAAAGAGCTGGAGCCAAAAAAAGAGGGTAGCAAAGCAGAAAGGAAGTGAGAGTACAATTAGCTTCCTAGCCACTTTGAAGATATTGATGCCGGGGTGGGGGAAGAGAAAATTCTTCTCGAAAGCAAAAAAAACCTCAGTTTTTCAGGCAGCTTCTAGTTTGTAACAACTAATAATACTGGCATGAAAATTACTAAGATATTATGGGTTAACAATAATCAGGAGTTTAAAAGAAGTGGTCAAGTTTCACGGTGGACTAATAAAAATTAAGAGTTTACTGTCTGTACGTAAAAAATAAGAATTGGAAAGAATGTAACAATAAGAATGGACTGGGGAGGTGGATGGAGAGGTAGATGGGTGCGAGATGCACAACCTATTATATGACAGGGGTGGTGACGAAGAGGGAGAAACAGTCACCAAAGGAGAGAGAGGGGGATGATGGATGGAATGAGGGTATGGATGGGGATCTATGTGGAGTCAATTAGCTGTCTTAGTATAATTCTTTTGGTTTTTGTTTTCTCTTCTTTGGGCTTGTTGTCTTTGTTCTTATCTCATTTTCCCAGGGTTTGTCACAGGTCTGGTGGGTGGAAGCGGATGACTGAAAGAAAAAGGTTGGATGAATGATGGATATGGGGTGGTGAAGGTGCAGAAGAAACACAGGCCTGAGAGTCTCCAGGGCAATAGCTAAGAGTATAAAGTACATTAGTTTCAATGTTAATGGCTTGAACAGAATAGTGAAGAGGAAAAGAATCTTGGCACACATTTAAAAAGAAAATGGGAGTGGACCTGGCCTTTCTCCAAAAAACTCACTTAACAGAGCGAGAACACCAAAAATTAAAAAGGGAGGATGGGTGGGCCAGGTAATAGCCTCCTCGTTTGGCTCAAAGGCAAGGAGGGTGGCAATTTTGATAGGGATGAGTGTTCCAGTGAGAGTGCAGAGTGTGACTACAGATAAAACAAAGATTTATACTGGTGCACTGTCAGATATATACTGACCCCTGGATCTTAGTAAATGTGTATGCCCCCAACCTTTATGATAAAAAGTTCATACAGGATATTTTCCTGAGATTGGTAGAGGGAAAAGAGAACATCTTGGTTGGGGGAGATTTTAATTTTTGTCTCGATCCTGTCCTAGATAAGTCAACAAAGCAAATAACTAAAACACAGGCAGCGAGGGCTACTATTGACGGTATGAAGGAGCTGAATTTGATAGACGTATGGAGGCGGAAACATCCAAGGGAAAAGGACTACTCCTTCTGCTCAAAGCAATATGACTCCTACTCTAGAACAGATTTTTTTCCTGGCTTTAGCCCATGTAGAGGGTAGGATCATGGAGGCCAAGAACACAGTAAGATTTCTCTCAGACCATTCACTCTTGATATTAACAATGGAAATGCCAGATAACCAAAATACAACATACAGATGGTGACGCAATGTGCTGCTGTTGAAGAAGCCGGAGTTTTTTTTAAGAGCGCAGATAAATATGTTCTATGAGGCCAAATGTACCTCTCTTTACTCCAGATAAATACCTCCTATGGGATACCCTTCAAATTCTATTTGAGACATCAAATAATTGGATACACCAAAAACAGTGGGAAAAAAAAGGGAGGTGGATGAATTAGAACAGGAAATAACTTATCTAGAAAAAATTTCCAAAAATTGGGTTCAGAAGACAAATAACAAATTTAAAAAAACAACAAATACAATACACTCCCAATTTACAGTATGGAAAAGGCCATAATACGGTCAAAACAAAAATATCATGAATTGGGTGAGAGAGCCCACAAAATCCTCTCCTGGCAGCAGAGGAGAGATCAGGCCTCAAGGACAATCAATGTGATACAAACTGGGAATGGCAGGAACTTGTATAAGCCAAAAGAGATTAATGAGACCTTACAGGAATATTATGAGGGTTTATATAAATCAGAATTGGTAGGGGGGGGGGGTCTGACAGAGCTAGTGAGTTCCTGTCTAAGTTAGAGTTATCAAATTTAGACCCAGAAGAACAGGAGGACCTAGATCAGCCCTTCATGGAAGGATAGATAGGTAAAGCATTGAATTCACTGCAGACTAACAGGTCTCCAGGGGAGGATGGGTTTACACCCGAGTTTTATAAGGAATTTAAAGATTTATTGATGCCTCTCTATATGGAGGTGGTAGACCAGGCAATGGAGACCCATACCCTCCTGCAATGTTTTTCAACAGCAATCATTACACCAATACTTGAAAAAGACAAAGATCCACTAACACCATCTTCTTCTAGGCCTATCTCACTGATGAACACAGTCTGTAAGATACATGCCAAAGCTCCGGCAAATAGATTGGTGAAGCATTTGCTGAAACTAATAAATAAAGACCAAGTGGGCTTTGTGCAAAACAGATAGGCAGCAGATAACATTGGCAGACTGTTGAGTATAATGCATCTGGCACAAACCAGAAACAAGAGAGGTCTAGCTGTGGCCCTGGATGCATTTGACAGATTGGAGTGGGACTTTTTATTCAAAGTGATGGAAAAATTGGGTAAGGGTGCTATATCATGCACCCATGGCTAAAATGGTGACCAATGGTCAATTTTCTCGAACCTTCTTACCATCAAGATAAAGTAGACAAGGGTGTCCACTATCTTCAGCTGTTTGTATTGGCATAGAGCCATTGGCCGAAGCCATTCGCCAGGATCCAAACATTAAAGGTTTTAGAGCAGGCCAGGAAGGACATAAAATCAATTTATTTGCTGATGACATACTGATATATCTGACAGATCCAGCAAACTCATTGCCAAACTGCACTCTACTCTGGAGGACTGGGGAGATCTCCAGGTACAAGGTCAATTGGAATAAGAGCAAAATTATGTCACTTACCGAGAGGGATTATAGTCAATGTCAAGAAAATAGTTATTTAACGTGGCTGCAAAATGGGATCAAATACCCAAGAGTCAGAATAGACAATAACAGGAATAATTTATATAAACTAAATTAGACCCCCTTGCTGGGAAGAATTGAGGAGGACCTAAATAGGTGGATGTTTCTGCCCATAATGCTAGTGGGCAGGGTCAACTGTGTTAAAAATGAACGTGTTGCCGAGGCTTCAGCATCCCTTCCAGACACTGCCCATGGTGTTGTCCCAGGAATTCTTCCAAAATTTGCTTTTGCGAATAAAAGATATTTCTGTGGAACAGAAAGGTAACCAAGGTCTCTATGGAAAAAAATGACCTAGGATTATAGTCTGGGTGGATTACAAATGCCAGATTTTAAGAAATATTATTGGGCAGCCCAGTTGAGCTACATCGCTTCATTCTTATGAGTGGGGGTGGGGGGGAGGGTGGAGGTGTACCATTCTGGGCACAAATTGGCCTGCATGTGGTAGCTGAGAAGGTAGCAGAGGACTCTATTTATAAGTGAGACACTAAATCATTGTCTGGAAAAACAAGCAGCGCCAATCTGAAACAAATAATTTCTATCTGGAATAAGATCAACCAATATTTAGGAATCAAAGTGGGGCTGTCTCCAAAAATATTAATACCATTGACAGTGGGTAACAAGATCCTGGACACCTGACGTCAGGAGCGTAGAGGACTGTTACAAGCAGGGGCAATTAATGTCATTTGAACAACTCAGGAACAAATATAATCTATCACATAAAATGTTCCACTGCTACCTTCAGATAAGATCTTTTTTGCAAGTTAGATCCAACTATGGCCCTACCAGAGTGCAGTGACATAGAGGCCCTGATTCGAAGGGGGAGTACACAGATGTTTATCTCGGCAATGTATTTCATGCTCCAAGCAGAAGGATCATAACCAGGCCTTCATAATCAAGACAGAGGTGGGAGTCAGACTTGGGAATATTGATTGATGAGCGCTGCTGGTCTGAACTGTGTCGGACCAGTACGACTACAATTATAAATGCGTGGTACAGGCTGATGCAATACGACCTCTTGCACCAGTTGAACCTGACACCACAAAAACTGAACAGATCTAATCTAGAATCATCAGACCAATGTTTCAGATATGGGATTCAGACAGGAACCTTTGTGCACTCAACCTGGACATGGACCAAGGTGAGCAAACCCAGAATTGTTCCTGTTGGGAAACATAATGGACATAAGACTCATGATTAACCTGTTCAAATTCAATTCATAATGATCACATTGGTAGTAGCCAGGAAATGCATAGCAGTTACCTGGAAGTCCGACTCCTGCTCGAGTATTGCGCGCTGGAACATAGAAATGCAAACCTGTGTTCCCCAGGAGAAAATCACTTACAGCTTAAGAAAAAAGAATGACACTTCTGTAAAAATTTGGCACCATACCTAAATTCCATAGGAACACAATTATAGGGAGGATTGTGATGCCTCGCCGCCTTACCCTCCCTATTAGCCCCTCAATTGATGAGGGGAGTGGGAGATCCATCCCATTTCAACCAGTAAAAGTCGTGAGAAGAAAACAGCCTGAGCACTGACTACCATGACGTGACAATCCCATAAACCCCTGATGTATATTTTATACCTTTGCTGTGAATTGTCCTTAAGCATTATGTGTAATTTTGATTGGTTGAGTATTAGGTGTTAAATATGGATGGTACGTGGTGTGAGGGGGTGGGGGGGAATGAGAGGGAAGGGGAAGAACAAAGCTTGAACTCTATAGGAATTTTTTTGTATAAAATTGACAATTGTAAATTGTAACAGGCATTGATATCGGTAATGTTAACATTGACAATGTTGATAACTGAGTTTAACCCTGGAAAATCAAATTTTTTTTTAACAAAAAGATAATGACTGTAAACAAACTGCAATACAGAGAGAATAAAAAAATAAAATCAATAAAGTGCACAAAATGACTCTCCGTTTCAGTTGGTTGTTGAGGAGTCTGATGGTGGAGAGATACCAGCTGTTCCTGAACCTGGTGGCGCGAGTCTTGTGGCACCTAAACCTCTTTCTTGATGGCAGAAGAGAGAACAGAGCATCTGTTGGGTGGTGTGGGTCTTTGATGATTGCTGCTGCCCTCCGACAGCAGAGTTTCCTGTAGATGTGCTCAATAGCGGGGATGGTTTTGCTTGTGATGTTACAATTACTAATGCAACTTGAACATCAGCAAAATGTACTTAATTTACGGAAGCATTACAAATGAGGGAAATAAACTTCCTCATATTATCTCCAGCATAATGAGGCAATACATCTTGATAATTTAAAGTCCAGTTGTGGTGGTTAAAAAAAAATTCCATTTTACCAGTTATAATGTTGCAGCATCCTATTATGCAGTTCTAGGTTGGCCAAATTCAAACTCATTTATATACATGCACTTACATTTTGAAATGATTTTAATCTGCATATGACTGAATGCTCTCTATACAGCAGCACAAATATAGAAATATCACCATTCCCATGCAGACTTGCATGGTGTTATGCAGCTGAATATTAGTACCACTGGGGAAACAAGAATAAATTACAAGTAATATATTCTGGAGAAATGTTTTGTTACTTAGCGTAACACTCTCCGAATATAATAAAAGTGAAGTGCTGGAAACACTGCAGGTCACGCAGCATCCATGAAAAGACTCTCGATCCCAGAGCCTTTGTCAGAACTGTGAAAATTTTAGTTTCAATTATAAGGGTCTCAAACTTGAAACATTAGCTCGGTTCCTCATTCCAAACATGTTGCCTGACCTTTTGAGTGATTACGGTGTTGTTTGTTTTTGGTCCAAATTTTCAGTATTTACGTTTATTTTGATTTCCATGAAATAAGTAACTGACTAAAAATAAGGTGTAATTCAGTATGTTTTCAATTATCCAGTCGAAAATCTCAGTCATCAGAAAAAAACTTTAGTGGCAACCTGACGCCACGAGTTGAAAAATTCTTTTTCACCTGATGTGCACATTTGGGGTTCTGACACACTGTTAGCACCAATTTGGTAACAACAGAGCTCAGAACCAGCCGGGAAGACAGGCTGGAGTCGCGAGCCATCAGTGAGTGACTAGAGGAAGTCAGCAGGACAGGCAGTGCATGGGGAGATCGTCCTCGTTTCAGGTAACTTCCTCCCCTCTCTCTTTCTATTTCTTCTTTGCCCTCCACTGTTCTTGGTTCCAGAGACAGCTTCAGAACAAATCTAACTGAGGGGCATTAGGGTAACTGCAGGCAGGGCAGGTTGGTGGTGGAAGTGTCGGACCTGGTGGGGAGGGTGTGTGTGGTGGCAACAACGGACCACGTGGTTGGAGGGACACTAACTCATTTTTTTTGGGGGGTGGACTGCAAATGTCTCCCTCCCCCACCCAAGACATCGGCCCTGCTTGGTTCTCCACTGTCCTGGCATCATCAAGGAGAGCAGCCTCCTAGGCAGGAGCGGGAACCTCCACCTCCCAGGCAGGACCAGAGATGGGGAGGTGTCAGGGATCAGTGATGGCAGCAGGAGCAGGGACATCAGGTTCCTGGGCACGAATGGGAACAGTGGGCTCCAAGGCAGGATTGGTGACAGTGGTGGGGAGGTGTTGGGGATCGGCAACGGCAGATACATGTATTCAGCTAACGCTACTGTGCTGCTTAAAGCAATTTCTCAGTTATCCGAAAAATGCAGTTAACCGATACATGTCTGGTCACAAGCATTCTGGATAATGAGAAACATACTGTAATCAACTGCAAGGTAGCAAGTAGAATATTTAGCATTTAAAACTGCTCACATTTTTCTATTTTTTCATTTGTCATGACCTCTATTTTCATTCACCGGTGGGACCTTGAATTATCAAGCCCTAACTGGATTTCTCAACAAATAAAACATTCCCATCTTGTTGAACATTAGCCACATATAGAAGCAAAGTGAAATAAGAGCAGCCTTGAAAAGAATGATGGTGCTTAAGAAAATCCCTCAAGGTATTTTGATGATCAAAAGTGGATTCTAGTGGGCAATATGACCAGAAAACTGGTGGTGGCTGGATGGAGTTGGGCGGAGGCAAGAGTTTAGGCTCAAGAATCTCGACTGACAAAATCTGGATGGTTAGAATTGGATTATACTGCTGGAGTTCATTGCAAGACATGGAGTTTCAGGGACATGAAGCAATGTAAACAGATGCATGAATTGTTTTGAATAGAATTGCTGGAGAATAGTCAGACAATAAAATTCAGAATGGGCCTGGACAAGAATCAGACAACAGATTTAGATGGGTTGCCACTTGTCCTGTTTAAAGAATGAAGAAACATGCAGGAGAGAACTGCAGCAAGCAACCAGAGATGACAAAGAAAAGCATGTGGATTTACATGGCAGATGAATCTTGTTGAGTAGTAGCGACCAACACAAGAAGCATTCAAAATGTAGTGTATCTGGAAGAGGTTCTGCTTGATGTCAAACACTTGCATGTTAAGAGATTAGTATTTTGCGGTATCCTTCTTTAAACAAATTTGAGAATAAGCAGGATTATGCTGATCCCAAGGTTTGGTGCTGGAACCCTAGGGTGTGGTGAACCTTTGTGTCACTTCAGTTATGAATTTTCAACTGCTTTTGATAATAATTATACAAGGGTCTCAGTGCAATATACCCCATTTCACAAACCTCAAGGATACAGTTAAAATAATGTAAGCATATTCATTTGGAATTCTGGACAACTATACATTTACAATTTCCTCAAAGCCAAATCTTGATAATAATAAAGCAGGCAACTGAAGAGCCTGGAGCCTCAGCAATGGAAAGCCAGTCATTAAGCAAGCTGCCATGGATGCAGGATTCTCAGACAACAGAATGTTTTTTTTGGTCCAAATTCACTCCCTTATTGAATTAAACTTTGATATATTGGTCTTGACATCTGCTTCAAGCTGATTGTATTGTGTATGATAGTTTAATCACTTCCCATGCAATTTACAGTGGCTGGCTGATTAATGCAATAGATTACCTGTGCTATCTATGGCAAGTGGGAATCACTACCTTCTTCAAAACTGCACTTTGTTCATTTGCTGCAAGCACACAACAAGCTGCATTAAAATCTAATTATCAGTCTACAACTTGTGTTTGTCCTCTCCATGTGCACAATATAGTTTCTGGTCCTGTATTTTATTCACAGAGATTCTGCATGCTGGGATGGGAGATAGGAGAGAGAAAGCAGTTTCAGCCAATCAAATATCAAATAATACAATGCAAATTAAATTTTAAAAAATCTGTGGCAAAAAACAGTAAGTCGACAGATCTAGATTACTAACAATTCGAAACTAATCTAAAACTTACCTGCAGAGTCAAATTGTACTTTGACTTTTAAAAAATTTTTAATTAAATGTGCAACACGGTAACAGGTCCTTCCGGCTCATGGGCCCCTGTCGTCTCAAGACACCAACCGTATGTTTTGAAACTGGACAGCCAGGGAAAACCCATGCAGACACGGGGAGAACGTACAAACTCTTTACCATCAGTGCTGAATTCAAACCTGGGTCACCGGCACTGTAAATAGTGTTGTGCTAAACTACTTTTTTTGTAAATGATTTTTCTCGTAATTTTACAAAATGGAATGAAGACCTGAAGACTTGACACAAAACAAAGACTTTGTGATGTTAATATAAGTAACAAGTTATCTTTTTTAAAAAAATTTTTTTTTTCAAATTATCTTGATGATCTAGGATGGAGTTTCCAGCACAGTTAGTCTGCCGTTAAATCTGTTATTGCAATCTTAGTGTGTTGACAAGCTGTTTGGGGGTCCATCATTCTGAAGAATACCAGACACTCATCTAATATTCTTCTACCTCAGTGGTTTCATCAGATTAAGCATCAGGGATTTAATTTAACAGTTTCAGCTTTATTAGAGGCTGTCATGAGAATGGCCCAGCTTTGATAACAGTAGCAGCTCCAATTATGGCCAGCTTGAGGGACAACGAGCACAATGTTTCATTTGTGGTACACTAAAGCAATAAATGCTCGTTTTGCAACACCATTTGAATACATTTTTTTTTCCTTTTAACTTTTGCTAGCAGTTCCTTTCAGATAGATTTGTATTTTGTGACAAAATAAGAGGTTGGTGTCTGGAAAAAGAGCTAAATATTTCCCTTCTTTATCTTGTCAAAAGAAATCAGAACTGCAGTGCACTCCAAGTAGCATACAGGACATTATACCTCAAAGGCAATCCCCATATTCAAATCATCTTCAAGATACGAGCAACAGAGTGGGAATGTGATTGTCTCACAGATGGCTTCTGACAGTGACTTGTGACATTTGTATTCAAGTCTTGCTTTTTCATGTGGCTGAAGGGCTTCCAATTTCATTTCACAGCCAGGAGCCTGCTGCAGACACACAAATTAACTTACAGATCCCATTTGCTGACAAAAAAAAAGCTTCGTTGCAATGTCTGGTATATAGCAGAGCTCAGCATTTAATTCCAAAGCAGACCCTTGAAGCAATGTGATCCTGTCACCAGTACCAGAGTTAAGCTCGCCATTCTGCTTACTTGAAAAGCCTCCTCACTTCTGCACTGTGTGTCACCTTCCGTTATTGCACAGAATAATAATACCAGTCACGGAGCAGGAGCCTTGCCTCCCCTCAAGACATTGAGCTGGCACTGAAGAAGGAGACATGATCTCTAAACTATGAACCCCATGAGCAAAGATCAAAAAGGACTGGGCTTTAAGGAATCAACAGATAGATATTCAGTTCAGAACAGATTCCACTAAATTTTGCACCATGATCAGAGTTGATATCCACGTTATCATTTAAAAGATTTTGCCCAATTGAATTCAGAACAATTAGGGAGGGGAAATATACTTCTACACTCAAGGGCTAGGGCCTCTCCTTGTGCCAGTTGCAGTAACATTTCCTCCTCTTTATCCTTATCTGCTTAAAGCTGTATCCTCTTCCACTTCATATCCTCCTATAGCAAGTACAAGTCCTGAACCTCTTCTCAAGTGAAACTGGGATTTGGCAATAATGGCCTTGCTGTTATATGCATATTCCTCAAACAGCAAAATCTCAAGGTCAGAACGTTGAGAATTTTGTTGGGAGCCAACACTCCAGAGGGTTTAAAATGCTCCATTTCCCCCAAATAATAACCAACAATTATTTTTAAAAATGTAAAATTGTACAAACACAAAAAAACCACTTACATTAAACTGTAAAGGCTTGGACGATCCACAAACATTGCTGAGTGCAGTGTCAATCAGAGCAGGGAAGGTAGTCGGAATTTATTTTAAGAGATTTCCAATGGTGATTTAAAAAAAAACATTTTAAATTGACTGCAAATATCATCATTCTTGCTTCATTAAGTTCCATGGCTTAACTGCAAGGGGATTTTTGTTCTATTTCTAAATTTGTTTTATTAATTTAGCATTTATAACTAGGGAATGGCTTTGTTTTTCAAAATATTCAAGCAGAAAACAACCAATGTTACAAAAGCCCCTTTCACACTTAACAGTGATCACAGGAATTGAACGCCAATCAGCCTTTAAACTGGCAAGTGTGAGAGCAAAATCTGCTCAACGCCAGCAGTAGATGACGTCATCTCACGCCGGGGATTGCCAGCCTCGACCCCTAGTACAATCCCCGGAGTCTGCAGATGCTGGCGTTGAAATCAGGTAAATGTGAAACTGGCAATTGCATTGCAGGCACTTCCTATTAAAGGTAGAACAGACCAAACACTAGGGATAAACCTTTGCAAGTGTGAAAGCATTCAGTGACCCAGTTAGGAGTGGTCTAGTGTGAAAGGCCAAAGCCCTATTCCTATCCCGGGATACTGAACGGCCGATTTACTGGGATGCAAGTGTGAAAGGGGCTTCAGTTAACATTAAGAAATTTTTCTGAACCATGAAAAACTGATCTGAAACACCTTCCTGCTTCAAATGGCAATAAAGGTGCATTATCAAAGAAGTGAATGTGCCCCAAACTTGACATTGTATCAATATTTAACAATCATCTCATGTGGCTAGGTGCCTCAATCGCGCAGAATTGAAACATCAAAGGTATTTTATTTTGATATCAAAAGGTCTCATTTTACTCCGAGGAAGAACAGGGAAGTCTCTCCTAGTCATAAGGAGCAAATTAATACACAATGGACTATATGTGCAAAATATCCTCTTGCTACCCAATCTAAACTGCAAGATGTCATTTGAAATGGAAATGCAACCCATGTTCCATATGGATGTTGATTTCTTTCTATTGCATTAGACACAAATATTTTTACACTTTTAAGTTGTTAATAAAAATTAAGCTATTGAATGAAATTTTCTTGCAGAAATAGGAATATCCCTACCAAAAAGAAATTGATAATGGAGCCCTTAAACTATTGGGAATCTGACAAATAATTTGGCTTGAACCATAGATGTCATACATATGGATACCTTACTTTGCATCCCCTGTTTATTCTGTAAGAGTATTTGCATTTGCATCTAATTTCATTCCCATAAATGTCTGTAAAATTTTGAAATTTTTGGCAACTTTCAACAGAATTCAATGACCAATAATGCTCTATAAAGTGTTTTACAATTCGTATCTTGGCCCTCAGTAAAATGTGAAGACAGAAACTCGAGCATTTAATGATCTATCTGAAGGCGGCTACCCTGTAGTGGTAGCGCTGCCGCTGGTGTGGATTGCGGGGAAGTGGAGATGTAGCACTCCCACGGGGGTCCAGCTGCTCAGTCAACTGCCGTCAGCATCTCAAGGGCTTTGAACGGCCCATTGAGGGATCCAATGGTGGTTTTAGTTGAAATCTTGCAACCATGGGTCTGTGGCCAAGATGGTGGCGCCTATTAATCAGCAGGCAGCCTCGAGGGACTGCAGATTCCAGGAAAGTAGAGAACTGGAGCAGGGCACCAGAGGATGGGAAGATCACACACCGTATGAAAGGGGGAAGTGGAGGAGTCAACCCGCAGGGATAGTGACCTCAGCAGCAGACCAGCGAGGGGGCTCTGCAGCTGAGGGAACAGTGGATGTGGCAAGGAACCCACGGAAGCTGTGGATCGCTGCAGACTGCTGGAGATTGGCCTGAACTAGCTGGAGGGGTGCCAGGTATCAGAAAATGGGATGTGAGGAGGTGCTGAGGGCACTGAAAGGTTCCTGACTGTGTTGGAAGTTTGGATTTAGACCTTGAGTCGCCAATGGTTTGGACTGGACTCTGGGTGGCTGTGGGGGTGCTGGAGACAAATCTATGGACACTCAGTGAGTCTGGGGAAAGGTGGGGGGACCTCTCTTTTGCTTCTCTTTCTTGGATTGTGACTGTCTGTAACAGGCATTTAGGCAATTCCTGTCAGTGGCGAATCTGTCTGCCTTGCAGCAGGCAAAAAGAAATTTCATGTAATATGACACTGTTTTATTACTAAGACAATAAATTGAATCTTGAATTTTATATAGCATAATACTTCATAAAGATTTTCCCAACTAAATTCAGTATTTTTTTTCCATATTTAAGAATTCTGAAAACTATGATGTATTTTTGTTGTTCCATTGTCCACTGCAATCCTGAAGTGATGTACTACACAATGGAGCAAGAAGATCACGCCCGCAAATATCTATCCAATAGAGAAAGTCAAAAGTAAAAACAACTGAGATGTACTGTTACAATGAGTTGCTCCAATACCAAACTTAACAACGAAGCACAGGGAAATTAGCAAAGGGCTGGTTTCAGATTGGCAGTCTGTACATCCCATTGCATGTTGCAAAGCACAGGAATCCAAAGGATCAGTGATTGGAAATATGAAAAAGAAGCACCTTTATTAGGGAAGGTTTGCTATTTGACAAAGGCACATCCACTATTATGAGTTACAAGGCACTGGTATCATAGAAGTATTATATCCCATCAAGAATCACCTGATCATCATTTTCTCAAGCCAATGGCAAAATAATTTTGAGCTTTCCCACCTGCAGCTAAAAAATGTTCTGCGTCACTGAGCTCATACTTCAGTCTTCAGCTTTTGTAATAGACTTATCATCTTTCCACATTTTCTCTTGACTGGAGGTGATTTGTTAAATGATTTCAAAATGTTTATGCTATCTTTCAGATAAAATTTAATTGAGAACTAATCAGCCTGCTCAAAAATACATAGGGCTGTAAGTTCTCCTGTCTTGTTCAAAAATCTTTTCAAATCAAAACCTCTGGGGGAAGAAAGATCACTTCTAGTAAGGAAACCTTCATCCAGAAAATATCTACACTTCAACTATGTTAAGGTTGGAATTCAATATGAATACCAGCACACAAATTAATTTCCCTTTTTCTTGATCCCTTCATCAGTGTTACCAATTTCGGGCCTTATGTTAGAAATTTCCTCTGATGCATCAATACTAATTAGACTGTAAAGCATTCATTCAATATCTAACCACTTCACAGCATAAACAAGTGCCTACTTGCAATTGATGCCTTTTACAAATTTGCTTCAATCTAATTAAGAACTGTTATGGTATATGAATGCTAAAGATTGATCTTAATCTACTTTATTTCAATGAAAACAGATCATATTCATATGTACACTAATTTCTAACATAAATCTGTCATGATACAAAATAACAGATATCCCCACATCATTGGGGATTATTTTTCATATAACAACAATTTCTAACAAGTCTGGATCATTTGAAGATGACCAATGTTTTGCTCTGGCTACCTAGTTTGCAAACTTATTTGTCCACAAGTTTCCTGTAGTTCATGGCTGGAAAAAAATGTGACTCTGCAACATACTGGGTACAAGATTGCAATGAATTTTGAATAAAATAAAAAAAAAAAAACACTGGGGTAACGCAGAGGGTCAGGCAGCATCTGGGCAGGGAAGTAGACATTCAATGTTTCAGGTCAAGGCCCTTCAATTGGACTGAAAAGTGGAGGGGATATGGCCAGAATAAAGACATGGGGTAAGAACTGGAAAATGATGGGCAGAACTAGGTCCGGGGGCAGGGGTTCATTGGTTGACGAAGTCAGATGGGGGAAGGCAGGTAGAGACAGAAGTTGGGAGGTGGTAATTTCAAAATCAACAGGCTGCAGATGATGGAAGCTGATAGAAAGATGAAAAGGAACTAATTCAGGGAGGGATGGTGGGCAGATGGGAATATTGAGGGCAATGTGTGAGTGATAGATGGGAGAGGGTAATAAAAACTGGGTAATAGATACTTGGGGTTTGGAAAGAAAGGGGTGCGCGAGAGGACCAGGTTATGTCAGAAGTGGATGAAGAGAAACAAAGGGGGAATGTATGTTTGAAATTGGGAGAATTTAATGCTATCCCATTTTTTATTGTAGATTATCCTGGAAGAATAGAAAGTGCTTCTCTTCTGATTTGCATTTGACCTGATCTTGGCAGTGGATGAGACCAAGGACAGATCGCTCAGTGTGGTAATAGGAAGGGGAATTGAAATGGCAGGTGTAGAGGAGGCCACATTGAGAGGACCAAATGCAATCGACAAAAATGGAGGAGTCACGTGCGTATCCCTGCCCCATCTGGAAGGGCTGCTTAGTTTCTTGTATGGGGGCAAGCTAAGAGGAACAGTTGTTACACCAACAGTTGCAAGGGAAAATGCCTGGGAAGGATGGGTGAGCAAGGGCAAGTAAACCAGTAGTCACAGAGAGAGTGGCCTCTACATAAAGAGGAAGAGGATGGGGAGGACAAGATGTGCCTGTGGGTGGGATCATGTTGTGCCAAAGAATGATATGCTGGAAGCATGGTTGATTGAAAGGCAAGGACCAAGGCAACAATATCTCTGTCCTGTCTGAGGGAGGTGAAGTAAGAGCAACATGCACAAAATGGGGAGGGGGCACATTTTCTGAAAGTTGAAAACACTTCAGATGTCCTTGAGCAAAAAGCCTCATCTCAAGAACAGATGCAGTGGAAACTGGGAAACATAGACAGGGATGACATCCTTACAAGAAACGAGTGGACAGATGTGTACTTGTGGGAGAGTGAATTTGCAACAAATGTCAGTTGATTGTTATTTCCAGGGATGGATTCAGAGATCCAGTAAATGGCTGTTAAAGTTAAGGACAGATCAAGGAATTGAGTCACATCATCAAGGTAATCTTTGGAATAAAAACTTTTTAATGACAAAAAAATGTATTGGAGGCCAGATACTTTAATCTTTACTTTCTTTCACATTGTCCCTTACTATCAGATTATGAAAGGACAAAGTAGAAAGCAAGGGTAATATTAAAAACAAAGGTCCTGTTTCCCTTCATAATTAATAAGGTCCACAAGAACAGGAAAAGGGCTGTTGAAACCATGATCAGATCATGGCTGATCTGAACATCAATTTATCCACCTTTCCCTCATTTTCATTCGACTCCCTCATATAAATCCTCAAATGCTATCTCAAAGAATGACAGATTGAGCATCCTTTTAGGGAAGACCATTCCAGATTAGCAGTATAATCATGTGCAAATACATGTTTTAGTTTCAAATAGTTTACGTGCTCTGAATAGGTCCTCTGGTTCTCAATTCTCTGCCAGATATAGCAAAAATAATCCCCATGATTAACAGCTGGAATTTCACTTTCAACTTTTCCATTTCATGGAAACAAATGTATGCAACACCCTCAATTTATATCAACAAACGCTCCGACTTATTTTGACAAATACCAACATGAGCTGTGATACTTGTATAGTCCAGCACCACAACATTTTTTTGTGTTTCTTTACATTAAAAGCACACTGTTTTTTCTTGTATCCTACTTTTACCTACATCCGTAGCAAATTCTGTGCAATAGTAACAAACTGATTTGTTGAAGAGGTAATAAAAAGTTTCTAAATTAATAATGTTCCAACAAAAATTTAAAACAGAGGACCACAATAAAATTTCCCTTGTAAATATTTGAATGTTAGGAACTTGGTGTTATTCAAACTAATGCACAAGTGTAGAGAAAAAAAAACCTGTGCAGCATCACCATTTCAAGTCAACATTCCAAAGTCAAAACCCACAGAGGACAACAGGCAATAAAAGTTGCACAAAGATTAGGAGAATAATCCAGGATGATCAGAGATTTAATACAAAAGTGTGAAACTTAGATTTCTGGGACAGAGCAAAGCTTTTCACTCATTTCTAAAAGGCCAAAAGATTTCTTGCAAATGAAATTAATATGAAAATAAGTTCTGCCCCAGTTCAACCAGTTTTCCAAATTTAAACAAGAACTTTCATTCCACAGAACTCTTATTTACCCAGTTCATCCCAGAGCTGCCTATATTTGTCAGTCATTGCCGTTCCTTGTTGCCTCCATAGGGAAAGACGGGGGTCAGCCATAAATTGCTCTGTGATTAACGTCAACATTCGAGCACCATTTAAATCCCTCATCTTCAACATCTCCCGCACCTGTTAAATAGACAATTTATTAGAATAAACTTTGTGGGTGTTTTTCACTTGTTCATAAGATATTCAGAGACCAATCACGGATTAACATGGAGGGACTTTCCTGCATTTACTGTTTGGACCAACTGTGCATGAAAATGAAAGCTACATCCCCATCCATAATTAAATTGTTTTAAAATATTATATATACCATGATAAATCTGAACAGGCAGGGGATAGAATGATATAATAACATGCTGGTAGATCGGACAGATTAAATTTGCATTATGGTCAGCACAGACATCATGGGCCAAAGGGCCTGTTGTGTTGATCTGATTTTTTTTGTCCAATTGAACAAGTCGATCCTAAAGTAATGGCTTCTCTATCAGCTTCACCCAGACTCTTCCATCATGGTCATGCTGATTCCCGAGCTAAGGGTATAATTCCACCTACCTTATTTTTATTAGTGGCTATTATTGCGTGCTGTGGTAACATATATTAGTTATAACCCTACACAAACATAATTTAACACTGAAAATGCAATGTGTTGGATTCACAATGAAAGCCCCTCATTAATCAGGAGACTGTGACAATTTACAACCATTTTGGATGCATGCTGGTTTTGCTTTAAAAGTTTGAAGAGGTAATGATTCCAAGACTGTGGCTGCAGTCTCAACACCAAACTGCATTCGAATAGATCAATGCTGCATTGGTGTCACGTAATACTACATTTAGAATGCAACATCCATGAAATTCTTTAACTTTGTTTATTGTAAGGAAGACACAGAGTTGCCACTTTGACAAGTGCCCCTCACAGAAATGAGACCCCAGCGAGGATCAAACTCATGACCCCTGGTTTACAAGACAAGTGCTCTAACCACTGAACTATCAGAGCCTCGAGGTACTTGTTAATTATGTTGTAAAACTCAGACTCTCTTGCTCAAATTTCAAATCCTAAATTGAAATGAGCAATTTTATGATTTTTTTTTGAAGTATGATTACTAACTATTACAGTACAAAGACCATTCAGTCCATTGAGCAATGGCAGTAGAACCTAAATATTGAGCTCTTCTTTCTTTTAACAGTCAATTGTTAATGATAATACTTGAGTTGAGGGACTAAAATTGTGTCCTATTGACAATAGGTACCTTCAAGAAACTGGATAATGTAATTTTTTTAAAAAAAGGGAAGAAGCATGTGCATGCCAGTTAATTTGGTAAAGGATAAAATTACTGCACATTTAGACACAAAACTAATTAGAAACAACAAAGGATGAAAAACAATATCTATACTTCTGAAATCTCAATTTTTTTGGAGAATGCAACAGATATGGTAAATTGAGAAGACCTGAATATAGTACATGTGATCAAAGATAAGATTGCTACAAAATTGTTCGGAAGCAAACTCCGACCGTGTATAGACAAAATGTACTGATGATACCAAAGGCAAAGGAAATAGTGGAGATATTAGCCCCTTTTACACAGCAATATTGTGCCTTTATTGCATCATGCCATTCTGTATAAAAGGCACAAACACAGAATTGGGGGTCATTGTAGTCCCGCCTTTAAGCTGGCAGTTACAGCGTTGAATCAATCAACATCTGCGTAAAAAGGGCAACCATCACATCAGACGTTGAAACTGTTGTGTTATATGTCACATCCCTTTTTCTTCCGGAATGCCTGCATGCTGTGTAAAATGACACACTAGGGCAGCATTATGCTGCCATTGTTTGGTTCAATGTAAAAAAGCAATGCCAGTTTAATGATGGGTCTTTACGGCAGTATTGTGGGATGTCTTGTAGATAGGGCTACTGATGGGGTTGTTGGGGGCAGGGGGAAAGAAAGAGGGAAATGGACTAAAAAGTATTATCTAGAATGTAAATATGGAGTGACATACTTTATTTTAAAGAAACAGCTCAAAGAAATTAAGGTAAGTTGGATATCATGGAAAAGTGGAGGAGATTGGAGTTGAAATTGAATATTAAAACCAGGAAGATAAGACAATGAAGTCTTTACCTCACAAGGCAGAAGATACAAAAAAAAGAAATAAGCCCTTAGTCATGCATTTAGCACTATCTTGCTCTGTGTCAAACTCATAATTATGAATCGAGGAAGCACTGCCCAAATTCACTGGAATGTTACCTGAGGAAACTTGGGTTATAAAGAAACATTTTAAAAACTGGATTTAATTTCAGGATTGTTACAGCATAAACCATCAATTTTTAAGATTATATTAAATAGTTGGATGAAAGGAAAGTATCTTGAAAAGAAATGAGAGATTTTGAACATAAACAGCACCATTTCCATCAACAGCGGGCAAAATAGACCCATTGAGTCGAATGTCCCGATTCAGTGCTGTAACTTGCATGAATGCACCAAATTTGGCTACAATTCTTCCCCTCTCCACCCCTCATCACACCCATGTAAAATAGCTGATCAACAGTCATATACACAAATTAAACATGAAAAATGTCACCCAGCCACAATTCTAGAGAATAGAAGCATCCTGTAGCACATGGTGCTTTGAAAAGAAGGGGGCAGGGTTGGAAAAGAAAAATCAAGTGCGCAATTACTGGAAGCATGTACCATAATACCTGTGAAATAAACACGTTAATAAATCATAACTTTCCTGAATCTCACTTTCATGAACTTCTAATACAACCCCACAATGTTATCCAATGATCAATGTGAATCAGTGTGTCTGCCAGGGGAAGGGAAAATGGAAAAAAACTACTTATTTTACTTTTACCAGATGGAATTTATTGCAGACAAGTGTGAAGTGTTGCACTTTGAAGGATGGACGAACAAAAATACGACATGCATGGTATATGACAGGGCACCGAGTGCAGTGGAACAAACGGATCTGGGAATACGGATACACAATTCCCTGAAAGTGGCATCACAGGTAGACAGAGCTATAAAGAGAGCTTTTGGCACATTGGCCTTCACAAATAAAAGCATTGAGAATGGAAGTTGGGATGTTATGGTAAATTTGTACAGGATATTGGAGAAGCCAAACTTGGAGTATTGTGTGCAGTTTTGGTCACCTAACTTCAGGAAAGATGTCACTAAGATAGAAAGAGAGAAGATTTGCTTGGATGTTGCTGGAACTTGAGCAACTGAGTTACAGGTAAAGGTTAAACAGGTTAGGATTTTATTCCCTGGAGTACAAAAGGATGGGAGATTTGTGAGAGGTATACAAAATTATCTTGGGTATGGACAGAATAAATACAAGTAGGCTTTTCCCACTGAAGTCAGGTGAGATACAAACCAGAGGACATGGGTTAGGGTGAAAGGGGAGAAGTTTAGAGGGAACATTAAGGAGAATTTCTTCATAGTGAGATTATGGAATAAATTGCCAGCTGAAGTGGTGAATGTGGGCTCATTTTAACTTCTCAGAAACATTTGGACAGGCACATGAATGGGAGGGATATGGAATGGGTGCAGATCAGTAGGACTAGGCAGGATAATAGTGCAGCACAGACCAGAAGGGCCTATTTTCTGTGCTATAATATTTCTGTACTTCTACTTGGGATTTTTCTAACTGAGCACTGCTGAGAGATCAGCATTTGGGTAGGTTCAAGGATGACTGGGTGCTAATTCAAATTCTACCATTCCACTGTGACCATCAGCACATTAGCTAAGCATTTCCAATGCTTCAATCTGGGGTGGTGGGGAAATTGGCATGTACTTAATTTCACAAAATGCAAACAAGGAGACATCAAAATGTTATTTTTTCCCATTTATAATACAGCAGCATGGATTTGATTTTAATATTCTTTTCCCTTCAGCAAGTCTACTTTCAAAAGAAACAAAGATTAAATTCAAAATACCTGCAATGTTGGTGGGTAATCAGGTTTCCGAATGGCATTTTACACAGAGATCCCGCAATACTGCTGTAAAGAAGACCCGCCATTAAGCTGGCTTTGGTCGTTTACACTGAACCAAATAACGGCAGCATAATTTTTTAAAAATTTAGACATACTGTACTGTAACAAGCCATTTTGGCCTACAAATCCATGCCGCTGAATTTATACCCCATTAACCTTTGTTTTGATGCTGGGCCAGTGTGTCATTTTATACAGCAATCAGGCATTCCGGGAGCAAAAGAGGTGGGATGTGTAACAACAACGTCAGCGTCTAGTGTGATGGATAACATAGTGTATTTGATGGCATACAAGTCCCACATTTCCCCTTCCCCCCCAAAATAAATGGCTCAAAAATATCCCCCGGGTCTTGTATATGAAGTTGAAATTAGAATGATAACGGTGAGTAAAGCCAACAGTGATCAGTCGCTGCCTGGCTCACTAGCATCACCACTATCTATCATTGGGGGCCGGAGGCAAGCTGTCGGTGGGGAGCAGGGAGGTAGGATCAGTGTGGGGCTACTGGCAGGCAGTCAGGAGACTCTCCTGATGACCCACTGTCAATCTCCACACTGATCCCACCACCCTGGTTCCCCCCCAACAGCCAGCCCCAATACCAATTCCACCACCCTGCACCTCCCGACAGTCCACCACCAACCCCCACTCCAAACAGCTCGCCACTAGCCCCCACTCATCGATTCCACCACCCTGCTCCTCCCTGACATCCTACCACCAGCACCCACACCGATCCCACCACCCCATTTCCCCTCCTCCCTGACAGCCTGCCTCCAGTACCCACACTAATCCTACCACCCCATTCCCACCCTGGGAGAGAACAGGGGAGTGGGACCAGCATGGGGACTGACAGGGGACCAGCGCAGTAGTTTGCTTTTATAAAATGTTTTCTGCTATAGCTAAGCTGCTTTGGTTTTCTCTTGTAAATTACAGCAATATTATTATTAAAAAAATTTTTTCCTGTTGTCCTGGTTGCATGTTTTGTCCAAGTTTTAAATGCTTACTCATATATACACTACCATCGAATATGATACACATCCTTTACCATGCTGACCTTGGGCTACCGGGTCACCCTTTTTACACAGACATCAATTCAGCGCTGTGACTAACCTCTGCTGCTGGCTTAGAGGCAGGACTGCAATGACCCCCACCCCCCCCACCCACAAACATTCAGCGTTCATATCTTTTACACAGAAGGCATAGGGCAAAAAAGGCACAATATTCCTGCATTGAAGTGGCTTAAGAAACAGGGGACATAATTTTGAAAAGTTTCAGTGCAACTACGACATGTTTGAGTGCACTCCTCTGTTGAAACTGTAGATCTATGCTATTCTGCAGTCTTTGAATATTTTGTTAAAAGCAAGAAAGGAAGTTGTTACATATTAAGACATTTGGAAAAAAGTCTGCCATCTTACATTTTGAAATAATGGCAAAAAGTGTCAATAGCTGTTTAAAGAGTACCCCATATGGTTTAAAAATTTTTTTTTAACAATCCCTCATTCTTGTTTCATGTTAGAAACTAAAATCCATTGTACATGTATAGAAATGGAAATACAAGCAACAAAAAGTTTTTATTCATCACAGACTATGAGATAGTTCCCAAGAAAACTCAGCTGGAATTTTTTTTTAAGTCTGCAATTGAACCTTTTAAATGGCTAAGCTGCATTATTTCAGAGAGATGGGGCTGCGCGAGCGAGTTGTGAACGAGAGAAGCAATTAAAATGCAGTGAGAGAGGTAGGTGCTCATTTAAATGTCTCCAATGGCCAATTAGTTGTAGCCAATGAAAATGGAAGCTCAAGTAAGAATGTCCCAGTGTAGAAGTGAGGACTTGGAGGCTGAGGACGTACAACTTGAAAGGTCAGGTAAGATCTTTGCACAGCAATAAAGAGTAGGCAATCTAGATGGCAAATTGGACAATGGAATCCTGCGATGGACAATGTGAGAAATCAAGGTGAGCACGGTTGTCCTTGATAACTACTCCTGCAAGAGGTGCATCCAGCTGCAGTTCCTTCAGACTGTGTTAGGGACCTGGGGCTGGATGAACTCTAGATCATTTGGGAGGGAGATGATTCATAGAAACTACAAGGAGTATATATAGTTTATATGGAGACAGTCACACCCAAAAGGCAAGACGCAGGTAACTGAGTGATTGTTAGGGGAGAGTAGTGGAATAGGCAGTCAGTGTTGAGGATCATTGTGGCCATTCCCCTCAATAATAAGGAAACAGTTTTGGATACTGCTGATGGGGTAGGGGAAGGGGTGGTGGGGGAGGAATTATAATCTACCAGGTCATCGTGGACAGGCCTCCTGCGCAGTCTGGTCATCAGCTAAGAAGGGAAGGGAGGGGAGGAGAGAAGAGGATAAGGCCTCAGATTTGTGGATAATCTCTTCTGGGGAAGGTATGACCTGTATATTTAAAAAAATGGGCTGCCCCTGAACTGGAGAGAGACCAATAACCTGGGAGGGAGGTTTGCTAGGACTGTTGAGATGAGTTTAAACTAGTTTTGAGGGGGGTGGGAACCAGAATGCAAGTGCAGAAAATAGATCAGAAGATGGAAAGGATGATGCAATGTGTTGTGAGTTTGAGAGGAAGGCAAGAGGGGAAGGAGCATATATGTAGCCAGTTGCCTTTAAAATGTGTATTTCAATGCAAGGAGTATTAGGAATAAAGGAGATGAACTTGGATCAGTACATGGAAATATGATGTTGTGACTGTCACAGAGATTTGGCTAATGCAAGGACAGGATTGGCTGAAGCAGGTACTGGGATTTCGATGATTTAAAAGGGATAGAATGGGAGGTAAAGAATAAAAGGAGAGGGTGAGTAGCTTCACTGATCAGGGATAGTATCACAGCTGAAGAAAGGAAGGATGCAGTGGAGGGGGGTCTTTACTGAGTTGATGTGGATGGAAGTCTGAGATGGGAAGGGAGCATCATTGTATTGGAAGCAGTCTATTGGCCCCCAAATAGCCCTCAGGACAGAGGAACATTTAATTAGGCAGATTTTGGAAAGGTGCAAATATAACAATATTGTTGAAATTGGAGATGTCGACTTCACAAATACCTCCATACTGCAAGAAGGATAGATGGGGCAGAATTTGTCATGTGTGTCCAAAGAAGATTCCTTACACAGTATGTGGACCAGCCGACTAGAGAGGCCATACTGGATCTAGTACTGGGGAATGAACCTGGTCAGGTGACAGACCTCTGGATTGTTGGGGGGAGGGGCATTTCTCTGAGCTTTAGCATAGCTATGGACAAGGATAAAAACAGACAAAATGGAAAAGTGTTTAATTCGGGAATGGCTAATTATGATGGGATGATACAGGAACGAGGGAGGGTAAATTGGGAATAGATGTTCTTGGGAGAAAGCACAGAATATGGAGGATGTTCAGGGTACATGGGGTTCTGAATAGCATTGTCCCCCTAAGACAGAGAAAAGATGATAGGAAAAGGGAACTGTAGTTAACAAAACAGGTGAGGCAGTTAGTTAAGAGGAAGCATACATTAGATTTAGGAAGCAAAAAACAGGAAGGGCTCATGATAATTGTATGGTAGCCAGGAAGGAAAAGAAGGGACATAAGGCGGCTCTGGGAAGTAGGATTAAGGAAAACCCAAAGACATTCTATGCATATAAGAAGAACAGAAGGATGACAAGAGTGAAAGTAGAACCACTTAAGGATAAAGGAGGCAATGTGTCTGGAGGTGGAGGAGGTCCAAAATGAATATTTTGCTTCAGTATTCACCAGAGGAAAGGACCTTGATCAAGATAAGGTCAGAATAGAACAAGATTATGTGCAGAACCATATTAGATTAAGAAAGAGGAAGTGCTGGATCTTCGTAAAATCATTAGGATTGATAACTTCCCAGGATAGGTTGCTATGGGTAGAGATAGCTGAGGTATTGGCAATCATTTTTGTCCTCCTTGGCCACAGGCGAGGTGCCGAAGGATTGGAGAATGGAAAATGTAGGCCCCTTTTATTTAAAAAAATGTAATAGGGAGAGTCATAGGAATTACAGGCCATTGAGCCTTAAAACTATTGAAGAGGATTCTTAGGACTTGTGTGTATTTAGAGAAGTCCTGTCTTCTCAGGGATCATCAGCCTGGCTTTGTGAGGGGAAGGTTGTGCCTCACAAGCCTAATTGAGTTTTTTCAGGAGGTAACAAAATAAATTGATGGAGATAGGGCAGAAGATGTGGCTGTATATGGATTTTAGTAAAGCATTTTACAAGGTCTCCCATGGAAGACAGGTTTAGAAAGTCATGAGGCATGAGTCACAGAGCCTTGGCTGTGTCGATTCAGAATTGGCTTGCCTGTAGAAAGCAGAAAGTAGTAGTGGATGGAAAGTATTCTGCCTGGAGGTCAGTGACTAGTGGAGCTCCGCACCAACCAGTTCTGGGACCCCTGCTCTTTGTGATTTTTATAAATGACCTGGACAAAAATATAGAGGGATTGATCAGTAAATTTGCAGATTATACTATGGTTAGAGGTGTTGTGGATAGTGTTGAAGGTTGTCGTAGGTTACAACGGGATATAGGCAAGATGTAGAGCAGTTTGGAAGGTCAAACTTGAAGGCAGAGTACATGGTTAATGGTAGCATACTCAACAGTGTGGAAGAACAGAGGGCCCTTGGGGCCCAAATCCATAGATCTCTCAAGGTGGCTGTGCAGGTTGATAGGATAGAAGGAAGGTTGGCAGAGCTCGGGCTTTTCTCTTTGGAGTGAAGAAGGATGCAACCTGTATTAGTAGAGATTTGCCAGGTTATGAGAGGCATAGATAAGGTAAACAGGCAGCACCTTTTCCCCAGGGCAGGAGTAGCAAACACCAGAGCACATCTGTACCAAATGAAGCTACAAAAGTTTGAGAGAGACATCACGGGTAATTAAAAAAAAAACTGTTGTGGGTGCCTGGAATGCATCACCAGGAGTGGTAGTGGAGGCTGGAACAATAGGAACACTTAAGAGAATCTTAAGACAGGTTTATGTATGAAAGAAAAATAGAAGGTTACAAAGGTAGGGAAGGTTTAGTTTTTATTTGATAGATATATATAAGACCCCACAACATCGTGGACCAAACAAAGTGCTTGTACTGTGTTCGATGTTAAACTCTACCCAAAGATCTGCTTATTGGTATACTTCAAAGAAGTAAAATTTGTTCTTAATATTTCATGTTTTCATGCAATGTTTAATCGCTGATGATGTATTTTGAAATCCAATGATGTAGCACCAAGTCAACTATACACTGAAACCAATAAAAAGGTAACTTTAAAATCAGCAAATTCATAACAAGTATAATCAATGCCTCTATATTGCATAACAGATCTTATAATAATATTTGGTCTGATGTTGATTTCAATACTTCACTTGGTCATTCTGCTACGTGTGTAAATTCTCAATTATCCCACTGGTTTGGGTTTGTAGCACATCAGCTGGAAAATAGAGAGAGGGGTGTAAAATTTCATACCTTTGCAAACAACAAGTTTAGTTGTTTTCCAGATCCATGGTAACCACCCTGAGAGAGGAAGAGTTTAACCTGTTCCTGGACCTGTTCCTCATCCAGGTGCCAACAGTTTTCATCATCTATGCTTGCTCCTGCTGTTGGGTCAGGGGCACCTACATTCATTAAAAAGAATAGTTTCAGTTGTAATTTCAAATTAAGTTTTGTTCTTACATTAAAAGGAGTATTTAAAAATATTGGCATGTGGAGACAGAACTAATCAATCCAATTCTATTGGTTAAACCTCCGAATGCATTTTACCCCAATTTTACAATGTTTCCCAGAGCCAAGATACTCCCAGATGCTTATTTTGATACAAAATGCAAAAATGGAGTAGAACAATACTGCTTCTGAAAAGTTCATATTTCCGAAAAGAACTGCTGGACAGAAACAAGGAAGAAAGGAACTCCAACAATGCTACTATTTTGGAATATTGCCACAGAATCTATTACAAAATGATAGGTCTCAATCTAAGCATGGGTCTTTATTGCTGAACCATAGCTTATAGAAATATGTCCAAAATCAGGATCCGGTTGGAATTTGTTTTGGAATGTTTTTGAAGGATGGATGACGATGAGAATTAGTGATAGAGCAAAAATAATAATAGAAACACAGGAATGGGCGAGAAAAACCCAGCTAAAGAACAAAAGAAAATGACTATCTAATTGTGGAAAATGTAATTACAACTGAAGTAAAACTGAAAGTAAAGCTGAAAGGCAAAAAAGAGAAGAAGCAGCATATAGAAGTGATGCAAAGTCTATTAATTTTACAGACCAGGTCATAGAATCATAAATAAGCACTGAAACGAGGCTTTCAGCTCAGGTCTGCACCAACCATCAATGACCCATTTCCATGAATCATACCCTTATTTGTATTCTCCCTAAGAATTTTATTCTTCACAATCTCCAACTCCCAGCGGATTCTATCACTCATCGACATACTCTACAATGCCAATTAACCCTATTGGCTGAACAAGCCATATTATCACACCAAAGAAATAGAGGCCATCAAGAAAAAAAAACAGGTACATCAAATCCAGAAAAAGAAGAGCAAAATGCTTGGTAAACCCAGCAACAAAAGTTTTCATAACGTAGAATTGCAACCTGGTGAAACTCCCCAGAAAAATGCTCTTCTCAGTTTCACCTATGGGAACATAGGTGAGGGAAGGGCAGATAAAAGGAGCTTAAGTGCATAGCATGATTAGAAATTGGAAAGAAGCTTGAAGAAAGGATGAGAGGGTTTTCTGACCAGATGATGAAAGCAAATCTACAAGTGGTGGTGGGGGGGGGGGAGAGAGAGGCAAGGATGGGGTGAGAGGGTGAGGATGGGGGATAATCCTAGACCTAGCACTTACTTATCCCCCTCACTACTGCTTCCCTATCCTCCTACACCTCTCCATACCCCCCCTCCTATCCAACCCTCAGACCTCATCTCCTTCCACCTCGCTGGTTATCCTCCCACCCTCCTCTTCCTCCCTCTGACTTCCCCATCTCCCTCACATCCCCAACCCCTATCCTCCTGCCTCTGATCTCCCCAACCCTCAACTGACCCCAACACCCTCCACAATACTGATTTCCACTCTGACCCCTGCTTAGTCTATCCCCTCTGACCTTCCTCTCTCTGAGACTGAGTCCTTGGTCCTCAGTAGAGGCCTCACCTTCATCCCCCTCTGCCTGCACCTTAATGAATTCCATGCACGCCGCGATGCCAAATTATTTTTCCTTCATCTCCGAGCGCAACTCAACACCCGCCAACCAATGACCTTTCTCCCACTTCAAGCCTTCCTTTCTTCCTCTTCCTGAACACCTTGTCCTGGCCAGCAGCCCATTTTGGACCTTTTTATTTCCAATTGCCGCCAAGACATCAACTCATTTCAACTTCACTCCCCTCTTGTATTTGTATTCTAATCTTACCTCCTCTGAATGCTCTGTCCTCCACTCTCTCCACAACAATCCCAACATCACCATTAAACCTGCAGATAAGGATGGTGCAATTGTGATCTGGCACACTGACCTCTACCTTGCTGAGGCCGTACGACAGTTCTCAGAAACCTTCTCCTATCTAAACCTCCTATCTACCCCTCTCACAGGACTCCACCACAACACAGCAACCCACTGTCTCCAACACCATCACCTCTGGTCACCTTCCCTCCCACGGTCGCCAACCTCATTGTCTCCCATCCCCGCACTGCTCGTTTTTATCTTCTACCCACGATTCACAAACCCAACCATCTGGGTAGACCCATTGTCTCTGCCTGCTCCTGCCCCACTAAACAAGTTTCATTTTACCTTAACTAACTTTTCTGACCGGTCCAATCCTTCCTCACTTGCATCCGTGACACCTCACATGCTCTCCATCTCTTCAATAACTTCATATTCCATGAACCAGACAGCCTCATCTTCAAGATAGAAATCCAATCCCTTTATACCTCTATCCACCACACAGGTCTGAAAGCACTTTGCCACTTCCTAGACAAGAGGTGCAACCAACCACCCCCCTCCATCTGGCAGAACTTATCCTCACTCTCAATCACTGCTCCTTTAACTCATCCCACTTCTTCCAAATTAAAGGGGTAGCCATGGGTACCCGCAGGGGGCCCAGCTAACTTGCCTGTCTGTTGGCTTTGTGGAGCAATCCATGCAATAAGCCTACACAGGCAAGACCTCCCAACTCTTCCTCCAGTATATTGACAACTACATCGGGGCTACCTTATGCACTCACAATGATCTTGTCAACTTCATCCACTTTACAGCCAACTTCCAACCCAATCTCAAACACACCTGGTCCATATCTGATAGCATTCTCTTTTTCCTGCATCTGTCTCCATCTCAGGAGACATGTTCTCCATTGATATATATATTGCAAATCCTCCACCTCCCACAACTACCTGGACTACACTTCCTCACATTGTCCCCTGCAAGGACTCCATCCCCTTTTCTCAATTTCTGTCTCCACTGCATCTGTTCCCAAGATGAGGTCTACCAGTCCAGATCTTCTGAAATGTCTGTCTTATTCTGCAAACATAGCTTCCCCTTCACCACTATCAATTCAGCCCTCACCCACATCTCCTCCAGTTCCCACTCATCTGCCCTGGCCTCCTTTGCCCCCAGACGCAACAAACATAGAACCACCCCCCCCCCCCACCCTCGCCTACCACCCCACCAGCCTCTGCATTCAACACATTATCTGCTGGAATTTCCAGCACTTACTGCAGGATCCCACCACCAGACACATTTTTCCTTCTTCTCCCCTCTCGGCTTTCCGCAGGCTCCACTCCCTCCATGATTCTGTCATGCACTCATATCACCCCCCCCACCCTGACAGCTTCCCCAGTTCCTGCAGGAAGTGCAATACTTGAGCCCACACCTCCTCCCTCACCATGATCTGGGGCCACAAACAGGTCTTTCAAGTGAAGCAACTTGTATATCCACAGGACTGATTTACTGCATCCAATGCTCCCTGTTGGCTTTCTCTACATCGGAGAGACTGGTTGCAGATTGGGCAATCACTTCGCTGAGCACCTCCTCTCTGTCCGCAACAATAGCGAACTCCTAGTAGCCAAGCATTTCAATTCTGAGTCACACTGCCTGACTCATATGTCTGTCCATGGCCTTGTGTATTATCCCATCCTGACCACCTGTAGATTGGAGGAACACCACCTTATTTTCCGTCTGGGCACCTTCCAGCCAGATGGCATTAACATGACTTTTCTTCCACTAAATCTGCTCGCCTTTTTCCCCCCTCTCCCCAGTTCTCCCTCCCTTCCCCTTACCCACCTATCCCCCTCCCCCTCATTGCTGCTGTCCCCTCCCTCCTTTTCTACCCCCCTCCCCCCCCCCAACTTTTTGTTCGGAGACCTGCCAGCATTCTCTCATACCTTGAAGGGCTCAAGCCTGAAAAGCTGGTTAAGTATTTCTACCTTTGCTACATAAAGGACATTGTTTGAACTGCTGAGCTTTTTCAGCATTTTGTGTTTTTTCTTCATCCACAGGGTCTACAGGTTTTCATGATTTACCACCGTCAGCTCCATACAGGGTTTCAATTAGTGGTTCTCAACATTTTTTCCCCACTCACATACCACCTTAAGTAATCCCTATAGAGCAGTTATGCCATTAAAAAAAGATCGAGAACCACTGCTTTAAACTGCCTGTTAAAGGAGCCAATGGTGTTTTATTTAAAAGTCCTGGGACTGTGGAGTCTGGCCCAAGATGGCGGCACTTATGTACGGCAGTAGCCACAAGTGGTTGCAGATTCTGGGGAAGCAGAGGACTGATGCAAGGCACCAGAAAATGGGGAGAACACCCCCCATTTGAGAAGGGAAAGAAGAGGAAATGATCCACAGGATGGTGACCACGGTGGTGGACCAGCGAGTGGCTCCGAACCTCAAGAACGCACAGGCAGTGGGGTGTTGGTGACTCGAGGCAAGGAACCCATGCAGGCTGTGGGCTGTTGACGACTGTGGTCAAGGGACTCCTACCAGGCTGCAGGATACTGGCTTGAGACTGGCTGAAAGGGTACCAGGTATCACAACTGGGATGCAAGAGGAAGCTGAGGGTGCTGGAGGCTTCCTGATCATGTCAGAGGTTTGTATCTGGAGCTAGAGTTGGTGACGGTTAGGACTGTGGTGTGTGCAGAAGCACTGAAGGTGGATCCATGGACATTCAGATGCTGGGCAATTTCTATTGATCTCAAATCTTTGCCTTAAGGTAGACTAAAGGAAATTTTGTGTAACATCACATTTTCTGTTTTATTGCATGACAATAAAATAATCTTGAAAAAATAATCTGGAATCAAAAAGCAGGCTCATGACAGAAGAAATTTATACCAGGTTAACATGCAGAACTTACCATGTACTTGATTGATTTCAGAGTTCAGGGAGAGGATTTCGTCTGCTAGTTTTTGTGCAGTAGGCAAGACTTCTGTATGATGAACGGTGATCAAATACTGAACAAATTTCTGCAATTGGTCTCTGTTCATTTGAAAAAGTGTCTCTGAAATTGGAAGATGCAACTTGACCTTATCTGGCTTACGAATCCGGTACAGTGAGAGTGCCACAACATGTGCACAATAAAAGATGTCTTTGTTTCCACAGCCACAGGTCACTGAGGTAATTTTGCAACGATCAAAGCTGATAGCAACATTGCAAACAATTTCTGGTTCTGATTGTGTGGCGGGTTCAGTTACTGTACCACTTAAGTGGAAACCTACAAAGGGAAGAGGAAAGCATTCATCAGCAAAGAAGGAAACAAACTTGTAATTTTGCTAAGCGTCTCATCTGCATGCCAAACAATGCAATTACAAAACCACATGGAGATACTCTCATTTCCCTTTTATATTGTGAAAGGCATCAACAATTGGAACACAATCATGAAAGTCAATGAAAAATTACTGCTTTGTAAAAGAGAAGCAAGGAGAGCTAATTACTTCAAACCAAATTTTATCCAAAGCCTCCACATAATTGCAACACTCAATAGCTGTAAATCTGTGGATTTGGTTTCATGTAATGGAATCACTCAAACTCAAAGTTGTGGCTGCACTCACTTCACCCCAGGGTAGAGAAAGCCCCTCAAAGAATATGGACGTTGGGGAGGTGATTTTCGTTTCCCCACTCTTTGGCTAGCATGAGAATATGCCCATGTTTGCCAATTTACTGCCTTGCCCCATGTGAAGCAATTTCACTTTAAAAAGAACAAAGTAATTTCTTAGTATTTTGTTGTGCAATGTGGTTTGGAAGCAAATAGGAATTGCTTAAAAACAAGGATATCGACCCAAAAAACTGCAGTTAATTACAAAAGATTTTCTGTGCAGGGAAAGAACTTTGTTTATACGGTTTAGTGCTGGTGTTCTGTTCTTTTACTTAAAAAAGTGGGAAAAATATATTTGAGGATTGTAATTTTTAAAAATAAAACCAGTAAAGCATTGCACAACTAACTTAAGTATTTTAGATTACTTGGTACAATAACTGAAAAATAGAAGGCTTCAAAAAACTAAAACAATTCAAGCAAGCACAATCAAAATTTGAGGGTAGTTCTCCATCCATGAAACAGTGAAGGTTATGTTAGCAAATGTGAAGGTAAACTGTAGGCTGTATTACACGCAGTCTTCAAAGGATTAAACCAACATCTACTGGAAATATCTTAAATCTACTCTGACATATTAATCTTCTTGGCAATTCTGCAATACAATAGGGACAATTAAAGCAGTTCTTCTGTACCAGAAAGCTCTGCAGCAAACAGCTGCTGAGATTTAACAAATGGAACTGCTGGAGCTACACATTACAGTGAATCATCACAAACAAATGGCAAAAACAAGGCACAAAATTCAAAACATACCATTGGAAATTGAGTCATTATTTTTTCATTAGTCAAATAATTTTCTAGGTATAACCATTTTGACTGGATATTAAAGCATGATAGCAAGTTTAAGAACTGGCTGCTTGTTTCCTCATCCAACAGAAAGTAATATCTTTTTTTATATAAAGGTCAATGAGCAGTGACTAGACAAAAGATATGGGGTTTTCCCCATCGATACTTAAAGCAAAGAATGCTAAATGGACTTTTGAGAGCCAACTATCATGGAAACATCAATGCCACTGATTTACACATTCTCTATGGCCTTCCAAATTGTTCATCAAAATGTTCAATGTCTAGATAAGTAACCAAGACTGTTTTTTCACAACATTGAAGGCTGCGGTCAGGTACAACATCACCTGCATAATCCCTCTCTTTCTTCATTTAACAAAGTGTCTTGGATCTGAAATGATTACTATAGTTTGAAACAGATCTTGTATTCAATCATATTTTCTGTTTTTATTTCCCTCATTATTCCAACCTGGATTCAAAATATTTCATCAGAGACCAATCTAATCCACATTGTCATGTTAAAAATCACATTTACCCATGAGAGTAAATTAGTGACAGAATGTTGCACATGGAACAATCCCTGCCCAAAACCACCACTCCCTCTCTTGAAACCCCCAACACAAACAATGAAGAAAGATTTGACAATGGCTTGAAGTTGCACTGTTTAAAAAAAAGTTGAAAATTATGGGCATGGTTAAAGATTTTCAGAGAAAAAATGTTAAATTCAGTCTGCGAAATAATGGTCAACTTGGGATTAAGATATTGCTTTGGAACGAATCAAATCCACCATTGAAAATTTGAGTTGTGAAGAACAAACATTTGTAAAATCGAGATCTTACAATCCACATGAGCCTTGCAAAAAAAACAAAGTTCATTATAATTAATGCCTCTAACCATCTGTCCATTTCCCTCCAACACTTTCCAACTCTCTTGCAGATATCCGAACTCTTTACCCTTTCTCTGCTTTCCTCCCCTGAATTCTCTGTAAAGCACTATGGGCTACAGAATATGCAGTACCCAGGTGTATGTGTTGCCTGGTTTCATTTCTCTGATTTTTCAATGAGAAATAATACAAGAGAAGATTCAATTTCATTTGTTGCTGGTTTAATCCTCATATGGGGAGAACACTGCAGTAAATTGTGGATCATTGCAGAGCCATTGCAGCCTACTACAAGAGATGGGAGAGTATGTGTGAGAATGGACTCTTATGATTTTCCAGTGCTTTGCTGGGGCCTTGTTTAACAAGGTTGAAAGGAGTACAACATACCTCTCTCCAGAATTGTCACAAAGCCCTCAAGAAAACCCTGAAGCAGCAGTAAGAGAAAGCAACTTAGCCATAAGTGCAATAACCCCGTATCAGTAATCAAAGGAAAAATACCTTGTACTATAATTATCTACCACAATAATTACATAGCAACCACATACATCAGGACTGGAACCTCAGCTGCATGGCTCCTGCATCCTCATGCACTTACCTCATGCCCTGTGGCTCCCACAATTTAATCAGGGAAGGCACATCACCTAACAATGTACCACACTTGGAACGTAGAAGGCTGAGAGGTGATTCGATAGAGGTGTTTAAGATAATGAGAGGGATAGATAAGAGTTGATGTGGAAAGGCTTTTCCCATTGAGAGTAGGAGAGAGGAATACAAGAAGTCATGGGTTGAGAGTTGACGGACAAAGGTTTAGGAGTAACACGAGGGGGATCTTCTTTACTCAGAGAGTAGCTACTGTGTGGAATGGGCTTCCGGGAAAGGTGGTGGAGGCAGGGTCAATTTTTTCATTTAAGAAAGAGTTGGATAAGTTGGATATGGATGGGAGGGGTATGGAGGGATATGGGCAGAATGCTGTTAAGTGGGATTAGTGGAGGGTACTTGGATCAGTGTGGACTAGAAGGGCCAAATTGGCCTGTTTCCGTGCTGTAATTGTTTTATGTGTGTGTGTGTGTGTGTGTGTGTGTGTGTGTGTGTGAGTGAGATATATAAATGTAATTAACTGGAACTAGTAGCAAACATGGCATCATGCATGACTGCAATATCTTTCACAACAGCACCACCCTTCCACCAACTCCATCAGAGAGAGCATAACTACAATGACCATTACAGAGGTGGCTGCCACCACACATTGCTGATAGCAGAATGCTCATATCTAAATGAGAAAATGCAGATGCTTGTAATGTGAAATAGACAAAATGCTGAGAACATTTGGTTGATCAGGCTGTAGCAATGGACGTAGAAACAAAGTGCACCTTTTGGATTGATAGCTTTTTATCAACTCTGTCCACAAATGTTGACCAGACCACTCAAGAATATCTAACAGTTACTGCTTTCAATAACCTCAGTTAAAAAATATATCATTTTCATCCTGACATGCATTCTCACACTGCCCCATGACATTTCCTCTGAGATTCTTTTCTCCTTAAAACCTCCACATTCAAGGAGAGGCAGCTTTGGTCAAGAAGCAGAACAGATATCTGTCCTTCAGCCACCAGCTGAGATACAAGCTCTTCACATGTTCCAGAGATTACCTTGGATGGGCATTCTACACGAGGAAAGTCACTGGACACTTGATGTCTGCTGCAAAAACAAGAAAGAGTTGGCAATGACCGTATTGAGAAGGCCTTATCTCAGGTTAATGGCATGTGTGGTTTCATTATTGCCACTTTGTCTGTGTTCTTATTGCTCATCTGTGAGCCCACCCAGATTGCAGAGGGCAGGACAGGAAATGTAGCTGTGAAGAAATCTTTAACCAAACTGTTGGAGTTCATGAACAACCACCATGAACAACAACTTAAACAAGAGTAGTTTCAACATTTTGCTGAAGACACGTGGATATATGAAAGATCACGTTAAAACTACCAGGCAGCATCCCGATTTTCAACTGCTCAGGGAGTCAAAGGTAGCAGTAATTTGTCATCATCTACCCACCATTCACTCAAACATAATGATAGCTTAGAACCATAGAACACGACAACACAGAAAACAAGCCATTCAGCCCTTCTAGTCTATGCCAAAACATTATGCTGATCCCACTGATCTGCACCTATTCCATAACCCTCCAGACATTTCTCATCCATGTATCCATCCAATTTATTCTTGAAACTCAAGAGTGAGCCTGCATTTACCATGTCAGATGGCAGCTCATTCCACGCTCCCACCACTCTCTGAATGAAGAAGTTCCCCTTAAACCTTTTCTCTTTTACCCTAAAGCCATGTCCTCTTGTATTAATCTCTTCTAATCTCAGTGGAAAGAGCCAACTCGCATTTACTGTCTATAGCAGGGGTGTCAAACTCAAATTCACGGAAGGCCAAAATTAAAAACTTGGACGAAGTCGAGGGCCGAACTAAATATTTATTGAAAATTTTCAACAACATCTGCATGTTTTCTCTTCTTTCAACATATGTAATGTTAAACTTTTTCTTATTAAAATAAATGTTTAATAATAGTTTTGGATAAACTCTTTCCAGAAGCATTAACAAATGAGAAATAAAATATTCAATAAATAATATTTCTCGATAGAGGATTTGTCAAATGTTGCTAGTGTGCTGTCGAATAGTAAAATCTGAGGGCTATTGAGAATGTGGGAGAATAACATGATTCCTGAAACAATCAAATGGGTGACTGATTGTGGGCATGAACTCTAGCAGGGTTATTTGCCATGCCCTTTTTCCATTGGTACAGATATCCTTTGATTTACACACTTTTCAAGTTTTATGCCTAATGAGCTTGTATCCAGGTGCAGGACCATTTTTAACCAGGAATATATTTATCACTATGACATGAAACTATTGGAAGATCGTTTTATCCTGAGATTAAAGTTCATAATACTAACTCAGGCCTGTGTGCGGGAGGGTGGGGTTTGCGGGCGATCAGGTTGGACAACGACAGTGCGGGGACATCGGCTCTCGCTGCAGGGTGGCATCTCGGCGGATCAGCGGCCCCGTCACCGTGAGTCGCGGGTCGGCCTGCGGTAGGGAGGGGGAGTGGGCAACGGTCCTGGCGAGGTCAGGCCCCCCCCGAGTTTCTGCCGGACCCCCCTTGACCTGCTGAGTTTCTCCCGGACCCCCCTTGACCTGCTGAGTTTCTCCCGGTCCCCCTCCCCTTGACCTTCTGAGTTTCTCCCGGACCCCTCCCCCTTGACCTGCTGAGTTTCTCTCGGACCCCCCTTTGACCTGCTGAGTTTCTCCCGGATCCCCCTTTGACCTGCTGAGTTTCTCCCGGACCCCCTTTGACCTGCTGAGTTTCTCCCTTCTGGTGTTTTTACGAGAACCACAGACTTTCGCTCATACATTGATGAGGGGGATCAAGGGCCAAACATTGTCAGTTACCTCTCTGCTGGATAAAGGATACGGTTTAACCTGCTGAGTTTCTCCAGTGTTGGGTTTTCACAAGGTAGTCAAAGGGCTGAAGGGCCTGTTTCTGATCTGTAATGTTCTACAGACCCTGCTCTTCTTTCCGTCCCGGTGTCCCAGGACCTTTCCAGGGCAGTCTCCGCGCTCAGGACCGCGCTGGGATCCCGGTCAGCGTTGGAGGACCAGGTGAGCGCAGTTAATCCCGATCCAGCCCACGCCACTCCCGAGATTGGCGGGGGGGTTCCACCCTACCTGCCCGACCAGCCTCGCTCTCCACGTGTACTCCGGGCACCCGCCGCTGGTCCAGTGGGAAGGCGCAGGGCGGCCGGCGCCCCCATCGCCCGGCGGGGAGCCCCAATCTTCCCTCCGGCGTCCCGACTCCATCTGCATCTCCAAGAAACGTTGTGCCACTGGGGTTCCGGGCGCTGGGAAGCGGCCTTGGCTTCCCCTGACACCGGCCAGGCTGCGCTGCGATGGTGGGGTGGGCGGGGGGATACGACAGCGTGTTTATAAAACCACCCTCCACTACTTTTCAAGGACCAGGATTTTTCTCTCTCTCTCTCACCCTGGGACACAGCGGTTACTGTGCATGCGCTATACTGGCGCGGCGGCCAGCGGGCCACCTCTAATACATTTTTGATATGATCTTGCGGACCAAATATAATTAGATCACGGGCCAAATTTGGCCCGCGGGCCAGAGTTTGACATGTGTGGTCTATAGCCCTCAATTTTGTTAACCTCTTGAAATCTCCTCTCATTCTTCTACACTCCAAGGAATAAAGTCGTAACCTGTTTAATATTTCCTTGTAACTCAACTCCTGAAGACCCAGAAACATCCTAGTAAATCTTCTCTGTACTCTATCAATCTTACTAATATCCTTCCTGTAGTTAGGCAACCAGAACTGCTCACAATACTCCAAATTTGGCCTCACCAATGTCTTATACAACCTCACCATAACATCCCAACTCCAATACTCAATACTTTGATTTATGAAAGCCAAGATGCCAAAAGTTTTCTTTACAACCTGTCCACCTGTGATGCCACCTTCAGGGAATTATATATCTACGTTCCCAGATCTCTTTGATCCTCCGCACTATGTCCTACCTTGGAGGTCCTTCCAAGATGCAACACTTCACACTTGTCTGAATTAAATTCCATATTTACTTTCAATGGTCAACTGGCCACTGACCAATTTTGCACTAAAAGGAACTTCAGGACCATTGCTGAACTTGGCTTCCTTGTTCAGATCCTTCTTTTCATTAATGTTCTCCTTCTCTTCCCTGTTCAGGCAGATACCATACTCCCTCTAATCCCATTAATACTGGAAGAGAAGCCAACTAAAATTCATGACTGGACCAACCAAACTTTGGTGAAGACCATGCCACTACCCATTGATTTCATTAAAAAAATGAGGAAACAAAGGAATTATCAAATCAAATTTAAATTTATCATTAACCAGCTGCCAAGAAATTGATGATCACTTGAGATAACTGTTGATTCCTCCATGCTAGATAAACATAATTCTGGTTGTGTCACAGAGGTCCAATTTCACTTTAATATCATCAAAACAATATTGCACATTGAAGTTAGTTTTCATTAGTCTACAAGCATTCAGCATACAAAAATGCTAGAGTGACCAGCTTTCAGAATCAGATTTATGGTCAGAGTACATACATGACATCACATAAAACCCTGAGATTCTTTTTTCTTCAGGCAAGACAGAATTACCACTTTTTGGTAGTGGACAAAAACTGTACACAGTGTATTCACATATACAAATCTGTAAACAGATAACAAATGTAAACAAACCAACTGTGCAATAGACAGAATAGAAAAAAATAATAAAGTGCACATGTCGAGTCCTTGAAGGAGTCTCTGATTGAGTTTGTTGTTGAGGAATCTGATGGTGGAGGGGTAGCAGCTGTTCCTGAACCTGGTGGCGCGAGTCTTGTGGCACCTACACCTCTTTCCTGACGGTAGCAGCTGGGTGGTGTGGATCCTTGATGATCTCCAATGGCAGTGTTCCCTGTAGATGCTCTCAATAGTGGGGAGGATTTTGCTCGAGTCCTGGGCTGTGTCCACTACCTTTTGGAGGGTTTAACACTCAGGGGCATTGGTGTCCCAAAACCAGACTGTGATGCAGCTGGTCTGCCCACTTTCCACCACACATTTGCAGAAATTTCCCAAGGTTTCTGGAGTCATACCAAACTTCCGCAAGCTTCTGAGGAAGTAGAGGCACTGACATGCTTTCTTCACGATGTCATTAGTGTACTGAGTCCAGGAAAGATCCCACTAGAAAGTCACCCTCAAGAAATTAAATTTGATCACTCTCTCCACCTCTAATTCCGCAATGATCACTGAATTGTATACCTCTGGTTTTCCCCTCCTAAGTCCCATAATCAGCTCCTTGGTTTTGGTGCAATTGAGTGCAAATTCGCTGTTAGTACACCATTCAGGCAAGTTTTTAATCTCCCTCCTGTATGCTGACTTATCACCCCCTTTTATACAACCCATAACTGTGGCATCGCCAGCAAATTTGCAGAGGGTGTTATGGTTGTACCACGCCACACAGTCGTAGGTGTAAAGTGAGTAGATCGGGGGCTAAGAACACAGCCCTGTGGTCCTCCAGAACTGATGAAGATTGTGGAGGAGATGTTCTCATTGATTGTGGTCTGGAGGTGAAGAAATCAATGATCCAATTACACACTGGGGTACTGAGTCCCAGGTTTTGGAGTTTGCTGATCAGTTTTGAGGGGATGATGGTGTTAAGTGCTGAACTATAGTCAATAGAGAGCATCCTATTAAATGCATCTTTATTGTCAAGGTGCTTCAGGGCTTTGTGTACAGTCAATGAAATCGCATCCGCCATAGACTTGTTGCTACAATAGGCGAACTGGAACAGATCTATGTCACTGCTCAGACTGGAGCTGATATGCTTCAACACAAGCCTTTCAAAACACTTCATCACTGTTGATGGGAGTGCTACTGGTCGACAGACTGAGGCAGGTCATCACAATCTTCTTGGGCACCAGTACGATTGACGCTGTTTGAAACAGACAAGTATTACACCCTTCCGGAGTGTGTTGTTGAAGATATCCATGAATACATTGGCAACTTGGTCAGCACAGATTTTTAATACTCTGCCAGGTACTCCGTCCAGGCCAGATGCTTTCCTCTGATTCACTCTCTTGAAGGCAGCATGCATGTTATCCTCAGAATCGGACAGGATTGGATCATCTGGAGAAGTGGGGATGCAGAGGGGTGCTGGCTCTTGTGAAAACTCGGGCTTAGAAGGCATTGAGTTCCTCTGGGAACAAAGCCTTGCCATCTGCTACTTCATCAGATTTGGTTTTGTAGCAGGTTATGGCACTTAGGCCCCATCACTGCTGTCAGATGCCCCTCGCTGTTTCCATTTTCATCCGGAATCGCCATTTCGCAGGTCATACCTGCTTCTTCTGTATTGATCTGGATCTCCAGACATAAATGCATTTGATCTGGCTCTCAGCAGGTTCCGGATTTCATTATTCATCCAGGGCATCTGATTGGGGAAACCCCTGAACACTCATTCACAGCTGTGTTGATAAAGTGCATGACAGCCCTGGTGTAATCATTCAGATCCTCAGCTGAGTTCTTCAACACTGCCCAATTTGCTAACTTGAGGAAGTCCTTTAACCATTCTTTAGCATCCTGTGACCACCTTCTAGATCCTGATCTCCAGAGCCTCCCTTTTTAGGCTCCGCCTGTAGGAAGGCAGATTTATTGTCAGCCAGGTAATCTGAATTGCCAAAATGCAGTCTTGGGAAAGAATGGTAGGCTTCCTTATCTTAGTGTAGTAGTGATCAAGTGTGCTGGGACCTCTGGAAGGCCAGAGGCCTTCCCAGTAACCGAGTTAGCACAGCACCCGTATGTGCATAAGCACACACCACATACTAATTGCCCCAACACAAGTTAAATTTTGTAGATTGCCTGTTTTACATAGATGGAAACAGTTAAATAAACATAGTTTGCATAGTAAACCAAAGACCTATTGTACAGAAAAATAAAATGCTGTAAATCCTCAGGCATCATGATTTGCTGAATATTTCCAGCATTTTCTGTTTTGCTTTAGATTTCTCACATCTGTAGACGTTTTTTATATTTTCACCTCTTGTATGGAATTTATACCCATCAGGAAGCAGGACTCAGATTTTTCAAGGTAACCAAAGGTGGAAAATGAATGAGTAAAAGGTTTGATACTTTGATTCTTTTTTGTCAATTACAAGTTCCCCAACTGTGATGCCAGCAAACTAAAACAAAGAAAAATTAGAAGCCAAAATTACCAGTCATATGAGAGGCTATCATTCAAAATGAAATGCATAAATGAAGTTTTCTTCTTTGGCTTGGCTTCGCGGATGAAGATTTATGGAGGGGGTAAAAAGTCCACGTCAGCTGCAGGCTCGTTTGTGGCTGACCAGTCCGATGCGGGACAGGCAGACACGATTGCAGCGGTTGCAAGGGAAAATTGGTTGGTTGGGGTTTTATTAAAGCCTTAAATAGACATTCATTTATTTTTAAATAGCAGTAAAACATGAAAGTCTGCGACACCATGTTTGAAATAAAAACACAATGCTGGAGAAACTCAGTAAGTCAACAGTGTACTTTGTGCAAAGATGTAGCAAAGATGCATTGTCAATGTTTTGGGCTTGAGCCCTTCATCAAGGTATTTATCTTTCTATCTATCTATTTATTTATCTATTAATTAATTCATTTATTTATTTATGTTTAAATAGTGATCCCCAGATTTCAAGCAAGTATCCAGACCATATCCACTGTCAAGGCTGCTCAGTAACTAATACGACCCTTCTCATTCTTCTAAACTTGGCAGATACAAGTCTAGTCTGCCTTTCCTGATAAGAATTTCCCCATTTCAGATATTAATTAGTGTAATGAACCTTATTTAGAATGCTGCCAGCGAATAATCATCCATCCTAGATAATAACATTTCTATATTTTCAACTGAAGTTCACACAAGCCTTTAACTAAATTCATGGTTATTTAAGAGAAACTCCCAAATGCAATTTAATTTCCAGTTCTTTTGTTGCCTGGCTCCAGAAAATACCTTCTCAAACAGTATAATATAACACAATATAGGAACATGGGTGTGCACCGCATAATGTCTGATCAAACAACGTTCAACCGCATGTACGTCCGTCATCCAATAGGGTTATATTGGAGTTCAATCAGAAATCCCAATTGGAGAATGCGAGAGCAGGATGTAGCTGAGATAACCGGAACTGAAGAAGAGGCAAGGGAAAGGGAAACTGCAGAAGAGGTTCACCGTTAAGGGGTTAGCCCATTTCTTTGGAGACCTTAACAGCTTGCTAAAGAGAGCTGAAGCGAACAATGCTTCTCACTGATAGAGAGGATTGCTCATGCAGTGTTTGCTGCATATAAAGAAATTTATGAAAAGAAAAGGCAAACTCGGCAAACAACACTGGACATATTCCTGAAGAAGCCAACACCTCCCCAAGAAGAGCCTCAGCAGGTCCTTCAGGCATTAGAGCAACAGTTCATCAATGGAGGTCATTTGACCTGAACCTCTTCCATTGGAACATTATGAGGAAGTTGAGAACAGACGTGGATGATCCTGATCTTCTTTGTTAAATTGTATGTGATGTTTACATAAAATTTGAACAGTTGAATTTATCGCAAATTCAGTATTCCACATCATTTTTCCAATTACTGCATATACAGAAATACGGTATTTGCGCAACGCCCAGTTTCACAGAACGTATTGTGGCTGTTCAATGGCGCATACCTATATATACAAATTCAGGTAGATTCCTGAGAAAAAGTTGAAATGGCTTCTGAATCATCAACGAAGTTATTTTCAGAACCTTATCTGGAGATAATTCAGCCAAGGTCTGTCTTCTGGTGGGCATTTTATTTCCACCTTGATGATCCAGACACATTCCACTTGGATTCAAATATAAAATCAAATTCCTTAGACGGAAGCTTCCGTGCAGAGGAATCTCTGTAACATATTGAATAAGCAGCTTTTCTTATACCAGTTTTTGCACGTCCTCTCTTCATGGTGATTTACATTTCATACAAACTATTAGCTACCTCAGAAGCCAGCTCTCAATCACAAATAACAAACTTGCTTTCAAAATCAAATTTCTGCAGAGGGTACGATGATCACTTGAAGGTCGTGAACATGAGAGATGAAAAATATTTGCTGGCTTCTGTTTTTATGAAATCCGATTGGCACTTCACATCATGGAGTGCTGAGCGGTCATCTCCAATCAGATCAGGACATGGCAGTCCATACAGTTTAGATATTACAAGCCATAATAGTTGCTCCTTTTCCTGTTCCTTGTTGCATAGAGTGAAGTCAGTAGATTACTTTCAAGCTCCAGTGAAAATGCAAAGCAAAGTAAATCAGGGGTACAAGTAGAAAAATTATAATGGGGAAGATAACAGTGCCAAATCCAGTACTTTCCTGTTGTCAAGCTATCAGATTCATTGTCATTTTTTTTCTAATTACTCAATCACTCAGTATAATGAGAAATGGAGACAATGCAGGGAGCTGTTGGTGGAAAGAGAAGGAGTAGAGTGTTCGACCTTCCAATAGTCAGATAACACAATGTATTGGCTAACGCTCAGTGAAATAGGTGTTAAAAAGTTTATCGTGGATTAATTTTTTCCTGGGTTATGTTACAAGGTTAGGAGGCAGCACAGTTAGGACAACGTTACAACAGCATCAGAAACCCAGGTTTGAGTCTCGCACTGTCTGCAAGGAGTTCGCCCATTCTTCCAGTGTCTCTCCATGTATCGTGGATGAGCTGGTTACCTCCTACCCGACAAAAACACATGGGGATTGTAGGTTAATTGATGCATTTGGGCAGCATGGGCTCGTGGGTCAGCAGGGCCTCCCACTGTGCTCATGCATAAATTTTAAAAAATAATTATAAAAATGTGACAATCAATCATAAGTAAAACACCAAAGTCGCAGACACTGTGGTTGAAGGAAATACACAACGCTGGAGAAACTCAACAGGTCAAATGTTGCAAACTCGGGGCCGACGTGGCAGGAGAAGGAGTGAAAGGCTTGGGAGCTCGGAACCAGATGAGGTGAGTGGGTTTTTTTTAACCCTTCAGTTGAAGGGTTAAACAAAGTGTGATTTGTAGGAGTGAGTACTTGAGATCATTAGGATGGACAAATAAAAGGAACTAAAGAGGCCAGTGTGTGAGTGGCCCAATATAGGAGAGAGCCAAAGAGGTTTTGGCAAATAGAGGCTAAGGACAAGCTTGATTCCAAGAGGGTAAAGTCTTTGATTTTAAGGTAGGAAGGGTTAATGGAGAGAGCTAGAGCAGTGGAATGCTCTGAGTGCAGCATATGGGAAATCTGAGACAGTACGTTCTTGATGACTACATCTGTATGAGGTGCATCCAGCTGCAGCTCCTGGGAGACCATGTTAGGAAGCTGAAGCTGGATGAACTCTGGATCATTCGGGAGGCAAAGATAGTTATGGAGAGAGTCTTCAGGGAGATAGTCACATCCATAAAAGGCAGGTGATTGGGTGACTGTTAGAAGAAGGAAAGGGGAGAGGTAGACAGTGCAGAGCACCTCTATGGATGTTCCCCTCAACAACAAGTACAGTATGCTGTTTTAGATACTGCTGAGAAGGATGATCTATCAGGAACAAGTTGAGGTGGTCACATCTCCGGCACAGACGCTAGCCCCCTGGCTCAGACTGGATGGGGGGGGGGGGTGAAATGGGGTGAGGAGAGCTATGGTAATTAGGGACTCATTGGTTAAGAGAGAAGAGAGGAAGTTTGATGAACGAGATCAAGGCTCCCAGATGATATGTTGCCTCCCAGATGCCAGGATCTGAGACATCTCTGATAGAGTTCACAGCATTCTGGAGAAAGAGGGTGAGCAGATGCCGTGGTCCACGTGGGGAACCAATGACACAGATAGGGGTAGGGATGAGGTCCTGAAAAGGGAATATAGGGAATTTGGAAAGAAGTTAAAAAGCAGGACCTCAAGGGTGGTAATCTCAAGATTGCTGCCTGTGCCACGCACCAGAAAGGGTAGGAACAGGAAGTTGCGGCCAATTAATGTGCGGCTGAAGAGTTGGTGCAGGGGTCAGTATTTCTGGATCATTGGGATCTCTTCTGGGGAAGGTCTGACTTGTACAAAAAGGACTGGCTGCACCTGAACTGGAGGGGGTCCAATATCCTGACAGGCATGTTTTCCAGAGCTGTTGGGGATGGTTTAAAATAGTTTGGCAGGGGCGTGGAATCAGAATGTGAGTGCAGAGATTAGGGTAAAGGATAAAAGCATGATGCTATGAGTTTGTGATGAAGGACAGGCATGGGACAAAATATAAAGGTAGCCAGTTAGAAGGTTTGAAATGTGTCGATTTCAATGCTAGGAATATTAGGTATAAAGGGGATGAACTTAGAGCATGGATCAGTATGTGAAACTACAACATTCTGGCTGTTACTGAAAGTTCGCTGGAGGAAGGGCAAGATTAGCTGATGCAGGTACCAGGATTTAGGTGTTTTAAAAAGAATAAGATGAAAGGTAGAAAAGAGGGTTGGGGGAATAGTATTGCTGGTCAGGGACTGTATCACAGCTATAGAAAGGAAGGATGCTGCAGAGGGGGTGTCCACTGAGTTGGTGTGAGTAGAAGTCAGAAATAGGAAGGGAGCTATCATTGTGCTTGAGAGTAGTTGTAGGCCCCCAAATAGCCCTCGGGACACCGAGCAGATAAGCAGGCATATTTTGGAAGAGTGCGGGAAATATAGGCTTGTAGTTATGGGTGATTTCAACTTCCATAATATTGACTGGAACCTCCTGACTGCAAGAGGGATAGATGGGGCTGAATTTGTCAGGTCTGTTCTTTAAGAAGGATTCTTGATACAGTATGTGGACCAGCCGACGAGAGGAGAGACTGGATCTGGTTCTGGGGAATGAACCTGGTCAGGTGGCGGACCTCTCGGTGGGGGAGCATTTTGATGATAGTGACCACAACTCCCTTAGTTTCAACATAGCTAAGGAAAAGGATAAAAACAGTTAAAATGGGAAAGTGTTTAACTGGGGAAGGGATGAGGCCAAAACTAATAAGAGTGAAATGGAAACAAATGTTTAAGGGTGAAATCACAGAAGTGGAGGAAGTTTAGGGACCATTTGTGCAGAGTTCAGGATAGGTTTGTCCCACTGGGACAAGGATAAGATGGTAGGAATAGGGGACCGTGGCTAATGAAATAAATCAGGCAACGTCAAAAAGAAGGCAGCATACATTTGATATAGGAAGCAGAAAAGGCTCATGAGAAGAATACAGTAGCCAGGAAGGAGCTTAAGAAAGGAAAAGAGCTCAAAGGGGGCATGAGAAGCTTTGGCATGTAGAATTAAGGAGAATCCCAAGGCGTTATATGCGTCTGTGAAGAACAGAAGGATAACAAGAATAAAGGTGGGGATGCTAAAGGATAGAGGAGGCAACATGTGCCTTTGCAAAAGTCTTTGGCTTGGCTTCGCGGACGAAGATTTATGGAGGGGTAATGTCCACGTCAGCTAAAAAGTATTCACAAGAGAAAAGGACCTTGATCATAGTGAGATTGAAATTGAACAGGCCTGTGTGCTGGACAATGTGAAGATAAGAAGGAGGATGTTTTGGATCTTCTTAAAAACATCAAGATTGTTAAGTACCCAGGGCTGGATGCAATATACCCATGTTGCTGTGGGAAGTGAGAGAAGAGATAGCTGGGGCAGTAGCTATGATCTTTGAATCCTCTTTGGCCATAGGAATGGCAAATGCAATTCCCTTGTTTTAAAAAAAAAGATAATCGGGAGAATCCTGGGAATTATGGACCAGTGGGTCTTGCGTCAGTGGTGTGCAAATTAATGGACAGGATTCTTAAGAATAGAATCTATCAGCATTTGAAGTACAGTCTACTCCAGGATAGTCAGTATGGCTTTGTGAAGGGAAGGTCATGCCTCACGAGTCTAAATGAGCTTTTTGAGGAGGTAACAAAAGAAATTGATGAGGGTAGGGCAGAAGATATGGTCTACATGGATTTTAGCAAGGCATTTGACAAGGTCCCCCATGACTGACTCATCCAGAAAATCATGAGGCACTGGATCAGAGGAACCTTGGCTGTGTGGATAAAAAAATTGGCTTTTGGAAAAAAGAGCTTAGCAGTGGAAGGAAAGTATTCTGCTTGGAGGTCGGTAACTAGTGGAGTGCCGCAAGGATCTGTTCTGGGACCCTACTCTTTGTGATTTTTTATAAATGACCTGGATGAAGCGGTGAAAGGATGGGTCAATGAGTTTGCGGATGACACAAAGGTTGAAAGAGTTGTGGATGGAGCTGAAGGATGTCGAAGGTTACAAGAGGACATAGACAGGGCATAAAAGTGGCAGATGGATTTCAATATGGATAAGTGTAAGCGATGCACTTCGGAAGGTCAAACCAGAAGATTTAGTATGGGGTTAATTGTCATTCTTAGTGCGGATGAACAGAGGGACCTTGGGGTTCAAATTCATACATCCTCAAAGTCGCTGCACAGGTTGATAGGATAGTTAAGAAGGCCTATGGGATGCTGGGCTTCATTAATAGGGTGATTGAGTTCAGGTCATATTGCAAATCCACAAATCACTGTTAAGACCACACTTACACTATTGTGTTCAGTTCTGGTCAACTCTTATAGAAAGGATGCAGAGGAGATTTACCAGGATGTTGCCTGGATTGGAAAACAAGTCTTATGAAGCAAGGTGAGCAGAGCTGGAACTTTTCTCTTTGGAGCATAGAAGGATGAGAGGAGACTTGATAGAGGTCTACAAGATTATGAGAGGCATAGATAGGGTGGACAGCCAGCACCATTTTCCCAGGGCAGGATCAGAAAACACCAGAGGACATGTGTTCAAAGTGAAGGAAGGGAAGTTTAGGGGAGACATCAGGGGTAAGTTTATTTTTAAAAACAGTGTTGTGGGTGCCTGGAATACCTTGCTGGGGATGGTGGTGGAGGCTGAAACAATAGGGGCATTTAAGAGATTTTTGGACAGACACATGGATGAAAATAGAGGGTTATTGGGTAGGGAGGATTTTGTACTTTTATTTTAGGAAGGAATATATGGGTCGGCACAACATTGAGGACCAAAGGGCCTGTACTGTGTTGTATTGTTCTATGTTCCATGTATATTTTATATAGCAAAAATAAAGATAGACAACTGACTATTTAGGCTTGAGCCCTTCATCAAGGAATGGAAAAATGTCAGTAGGCGTCTGAGGAAAAGGGTAAGGGAGGGGGCGGGGTGGATTATAAACCATGCATTGCATACAATAACCTGATTAATTTTCTGATATCAATTCTATTGGAGTTTCCTCTCAGACATGGAAAGGACAGGGCAATATCCTGCTGCATGCCTGCACTTACACTACCTTTGAGTGACTAAAAAGGACATGTACAAAAGGAGACCAATGATAAATGATAGTTTCCTCTCTCATCACATGACTTTTGTTTCTCAGTTCAGATCAAGGATGTAGCAGTATGTTCATCTACTATTGGAAAACGAACCAATACATTTTTTAAAATCATAGTTTTGTGGCAGCCACTCACAGCCCCCTCAGGGTGCCTCACAAAATGAAGGATGAACATGACGATCCAGCAGGCTGCACAAGGCCCGCAGCACTGCCCTCCAATTGGCCACAGCTATAGGAGCCTAACTGGCCAATCAAGGAAAGCAGATTACAAATGCACCAATCAGCACTGAGGGGGCTTTGACCACACACCTCAGCTTGAGAATAAAAGCAGGGTTGTGAGTCCAATAAAGATCAGTGTTAACTACACCCAACTGGGGTTTGTATCGTTCTTTCTGAGCTAACCTGCATGGAGCTATAACCTCTCCTGTGCTATACGCTCCGCAGAGTCATAGTTAATTAGATTTTTCAGATAAAAATAACCATCAGTACACAAGATTTTAAAAATTTTAAATTTCTTATATAAAAGATCGTGATTCATAATCAGAGACCGAATTAACAGAAACAAAATCAGGAACGTTAATTGCGCAATTATTGTGAATTTCCTCTTCCCATGTGAGCTCAGCTAGGATCTACTAACCAAAGCGAAGTTCAATTAACAGTGCAGTCTTTCAAATGTTGCAGTTTATGTCACTAGGTACAACACCAGACAGTTAAGTTAGCAACCAAATCAGAAAGACAACTACGATCTTGATAAACAGAATTTGCAAACTCTCAGAGACATAGCTTGAGTGAATTCTAAATGTATATTTCATCAGTCTCCAAAATCTCTCCAGCTGTATGCATTTAGAGGATCCAGATCATATATTCCAAAGTGCACTATTTGTGCATGAAGTAACCAATCAAGTTTAGTACACCAAAACATTTATGAGTGATATAAAACTTTGCTTTTAGCATTCCTGATAGCTCAAAGTTGCATTATCAACTTGCAGTTAAAAGTCCAACAGGTAATTATATATACCAGAGGCAAGCAACAATGTGTCCAACTCACTTCCAGGCATGCAGCCAATGAAAAAGCATAAACAAAGACACATAAATAACTTCCATAAAATGAAACACCATATAGGAAGGGCTACATTTTGGAATAACCTTTGACCAGAAATTCCTTTCTCCTGCTGCACAAGTCCTAAAACAACAAAAGTTCAGAGTTTGGGTATCCTGCAGCAAGCAATTTATCTCAAATCTCCAAAGCCTTTGATCATCTACAAGCCACAAACCAGGGTGTGATGGAGTACTCTCCATTTGCTTGGATGAGAAAGCTCCAACAACTTTCAAGCAGCATGCAGATGGTAATACCAGCACCAACAGCTTCCCCTCCAAGGGAGATACCTTCTTGACATGAAACAACATTGCTGATCCTCAGGACCGAATCCTGGAATCCCACCAGGCACTGTGGATAATACCTTCCTACAATGTCTGAAGAGCTGTAAACTTGGTGAATCATCTTCTCAAATAGAAATGGGATTAGACAATAATTGCTGGCCTTGCTCTCATCCCATAAAATGAAACCTTATGTGAATTTATTATGTACTCCTTTAAGATTGAAATGAGTATCAGATACTCTTGTACAAGAGCAAAGCAGAACTATTTTATTTATGATAATGTGTATCGTCATTAAGACATCATATGATAAAATGTCAATAATCAAATCAAGTCAACTTTATTTAACATTCATACCATGCTCACATGGTAGAACAAGATAACATTTCTCCAGGACCATGGAACATATTTACAGAGATACAAGTTAGGAAAGTAGTTAACACATTAAATATTATGGTATTCAGAGGTATACACTGAAAGTCCATGGAGCACTATCCACATCTGTATTGGGAGTTCAGGTGCCTGATGGCTTGGGGGAAAAAGCTGCTTCCCATTCTGAAGATAGGGGTCTGAGTGCTTCGGTACCTCCTGCCAGATGGCAGAAGGGAGAACAGTTTTCATGTGGGATGTGTGGAGTCTTTCACAATATTTATTGCTTTCTGCCTGCATTGAGTGAGGTAGATGGCTTCCACGCTAGGATGAGGTTCCCCAAGTCTTTTCTGCTGACTTCACTATCCTCTCCCAGGTCTAGCAGTCAGAGGTGGTACAGCTTCCAACCCAGGCTCTGATATAGTTGCATAGGATGCTCTCAATAGAATGCAGTGAGGATGGAGGGTGGGAGATGGACTTTCCTCAGCCGTCTCAGGAAGCAGAGGTGCTGCTGGGCTTTCTTGGCTATGGTGCTGGTGCTAAGGGCCCAGGTGAGGTTCTCTGCCTAGTGCACACCAAGGAACTTGATACTCTTCTCGACCTTGACAGGAAAGCTGTCAATGTTCAGGGGAGCGTGATCTCCCTGAGCCCTCATGAAGTCGACAACCATCTCTTTTGTTTTTTTTTTTAAAATGTCCAGCTACAGGTTGTTTGCTCTGCACCAGTTTGTTAGAGTCTGCCTTCTGCCTCCTTGTTCTTAATGATGAGGCTCACTACTGTGGTGTTGTCAGCGAACTTGATGATGAGGTTCGAGCTCTGCTGCACAATCATGAGTCACCAGAGTAAACAGGAGTGGACTAAGCACGTAGCCCTGGCCGGGGCGGGGGGGGGGGGGGTGGGGGTGCACAGTGTGATAGTCTTGGAGGTGCTGTTTCCCATTTGGACTGCCTGAGCTCTCCCCGTCAGGAAGTCAAGAATCCAATTGCAGAGGGAGGTGTTTAGTCCCAGCAGGCCCATCTTCCTTTTCAGGTACTGAGGTATGATCGTGTTGAATGCCGAACTGAAGTCAATCAATATCATTCAAACATGCTGTTTATTAATTTATTAATAAACATAGTATTTATTAATACAATGTTATCTTTACATTCTAGATCCTACAGAACCATGTTTATATCTAATTATTACTACATGGGATAAAACTAGATTCAACCAAAAATGTTCACAAAACCACAAGTATGTCACTGTAAATTTGAGAAAGATGGAAAACATGCCTCTATAGATTTTTCTCTAAGTTTTATCTTGAAATATTTCCACAACCAAAGCCAGGCCTCTCATAACTCAGTGATATTTATGAATGAGAATCCGCCATACAACTGCAATTGATCAAAAATAAACATGACCTGATTTTCATCAATGTGTTCATTCTATAATGAATAGATGGAGAACTCCATGAACAGGAACAGCTCTAAGCAACTCAAGTTATGGATAACACTCATGCCTGGCTGTCCAGGTTTGAGAGTTTTAGTTCTGTGTAAACTGGTACCCAAGGGTTAATCAAACAATTCCATTTAAAACCACAACTATTTTCAGATTTTAATTTTTCAGTGAAATTCTGCTTATTTTAAATCCAATAGATTACTGTATATTTTGGCGTATTTTGAGTTGTAAAACCCTCAAAAAATGGAGGTCGACTTATACGCAAGATATACTATTGAGACCTTAAGTTCACCAAAGAAAACAGATTGACGTTGACTTGGCGTACAAGTAGATGTTGGAAGCACCTCCCCACCACCGGCACTGCCACTCCCCGACATCTCCCCACCGCTGGGCACCGCCAGAACTGCTCATATCTGGAACCCTGACGTCGTGTCACCACTTTGGCCTGGTAGGCCAAGGATCCAGCGATGTCACTGCTCCTGCCCGGTACACCGAGGTTATTTTTTTACTTACTTAATTTACAGCTTTGTTACTTGTGATTTGGAGTATTTAAAAAAATTTTTTGGTCTTTCCTGGGAGGCCCGGATAGCCCAAAAAATAGGGGTCGACTTGTATATTGGATATACCATAAAACCATTAAAATGAGGCTTTAAATAAAAAAAGGGGGTCAACCTATCTACCGGTCGATTTATATGCCAAAATATATGGTAATTCAACAAAATGGAAAAAATTAGGCTCAGTGATAGAACTAGCATCTCATGAAAAGCTACTCACAATGGTAGGTAATCTGACAATACTCATACCTGCTTATACTAATGTTTTCAGATTACAGAAAATAATTGAGATCCCAGTAACAAAGCTTGCGTCTTTTATTCAAACTATGAACAACAAAAAAACTAGACACACACTGCTCTGATTTGGACCAGAACTTTGGTTGGCTAAGGGACCATGGAACTTAAATCTCTGTTCACTTTTAACTGTTATTTTGAGCAACTAAAGCACTGTAACTTATTTTCTGCAAGTCTTGCCTATTGCTTTGAAAGAATATGTAACAACCTCCAAGAGTTCATTGTAGCTTAAATAGGGCAAAACAATTGAGTAACACAAGGACAAGGAAATATTAAAGCAGATGAACAAAAGATTGATCAAAGAAATAAGTTTAAACAGCTTTCCCATTAAAGGTCATTCCTGAGACAAACACTTGTTCTCTTTCTACAGATATTCAGATTGACCTGCTGTAAGTTTCCAGTGTTTAACATTCATTTCAGATGTCTAGCAATTGTCTCTAAAAATGTTTTAAATACATTTCTTGAAGGAGGAAAGATGGTTAGAAATGCAAAGCAGTTTGCAAAGAGAGTTGCTGAAGGCAAGACAGTCCATTGCATAGTGTTAAATTTGCAGGTGATCAAGATGTCAGAATTGGAGGAGTTGGATATTACTGGAAGATTATCAAGCAGAGGAAGTTTAAATAGATTGGAGGCAAGGTGGGCAGGGGTGAGATTATGGCAAATCCTGGAGAAATTTATGGATTTTAAAATTTTAAAATTGAAATGTTTACATAAGTGCGACCAATACAAAATCAGGAAGCAGAATGGAAGAGAGTTTTTGGATCCAAAAAGCTGTCGGCGAGCACTGCTGCAGAGGAGACAACTGCCAAGAATGCAGTCCCAAATACATCACTATTTCAATGTGGTCTGATGAAAAGGATCAAGACTTCAGAGGCAAGGCACATTCAAAATATTCAGTTTTCTTCTAAAGATAAAACAAAACATTGATAGATTTCTCAATTTTTAAAATGTACGTGAAACTGTCCTTTAATTGCACAGTTGTGATTTATGGTGTACCTACTTTGAGATTCAGAGAATTAGATTTCCTTACCCAAAAGCGAGAGACGAAACAAAGGAAGTCCCATCCTCATCTATGCAATTAGTATACGTCTCAGTCACATTTATCAACTATTTTCACAAAACTGACGGTAAAATGTGAAAAATTATTGAATATATTAGGATGGGAACGAGCGAAAAATATTCAATGGTTGATAAGCCCCTCATCAAACTACTGATGTATCATGCAATATTCATTTTTAAAAAGCAAATTGTGATTTAGTCATGACAACTCTACATCATTCAAGTCATTATTCCGAACCAGAAATGAACTTAATGGATTGTTGAACTAACAGCATTTAAATTCATGGCTGGGTACTGATTAATAATTCTATTCCATCTATTACAGAAGGCACTGGATATTAAACCTTGCAAATGAAGAAGGAAAAAGTTGAATCACCAAGCACCAAAAAAGTGCCCAAGTCATACGTTAAAATATTCATTAGAGATTGCCACTGACGGAATCAATAAAATCACTCATTGATTTGTTTTGCTCCTTTAGCTGTTATTATTTGAGTATTGGATGCTGATCAGGGCAAGCCAAAACATTCTCCAAACAATCTCTTTATAATTAGCATTAATTCTACAAAATAACTAGCAGTTATTGGTTAATTGTCTAATAGTAAAAAAAATAACTGATTGCTATAAAGTCTAAATTTGTAATTAGAGTGATTAACACAGGAACCTTAAAGAAATTTAATCGTACAATAATGTTTTCCATCTACAACCATTTCAATGGGACCAATTAAGATCAATTTATCCAAATGAAAGGATGTATAGTGGTTAGCTATTTCCAAAATTTATCATTCCAGGATTACATTCAGAGAAAGAAAATAAAAGTTGCATACAATGCTGGTTAGAGTTTGACCAAATTTATTATCCTATTTCAGTTATCCTGTAGAAAAATACCAGAAACCTCAAAGGAAAAAATGTTACAAAAATATACAGACAAATTGCTGGGTAATCTTCAGCAGGCCAAGCAGTATCAATGGAGATACAAAAAGATAATGTTTCAGACTGATGATTTTTTAAAAATCTAAATCTTTACTCTCTCCAACCCACTTGCACCAGTCTCTGACAGCATTGGTAGATTATCCATGATACCAAACACAAAATAAGTTGGTGACTGTATAAAGGACACATTGGTGACAGTGTGAGTAGATGGGTGTAAATTTATAACAGATCCAGCAACTCATGAGGTACTGAGGCCCATAATTATCAACAATTTTATTTTACCATAATCTTCTGATCAATGAACCAAAGACACTGCCTTTGACTTTTCGTGCACTCTTTTTTTTGTAAGGTTGTTTATATGAATTGCTTGCTCTATGATGCTGCCACAAAACAACTAATTTCGTGACTGTTTATGACAATAAAATCTGATTCAGATTCTTAAGACTATAGTCCAGTGCTTTCCTCACTCTACCACGACCACCTCACCAGGTTTAACAAGGAATACAGACGTTCAACCCCGACAATTCTTTATCCTGTAAAGTTGTGCAGGCATTGAAATATGAAGCAAGCATTTTTTTTCTTTGGAATTGAAGGATGCAGGGAACTGGTAATGAAAACTTGAAGTTTGGGACAAGTCATTAATAAGCATATTGAGTGCGGAGGAGGGGTGGATAGGCTTGAGGGGCTATGACCCTATTTTCTTACATTCTTTAAAAAAATTCAAATATTTAAACAATGAAATTATTCATTCAGGATCTGCTGAACAGCAAACACTGTATAACAGACCTTGGCAATCCAACAATGAATGCATCCGATCAAAGCTCTTTAATCATACCACACCCAGACAAGAGTAGTTTTAGACAATTAAACGACTACTATAATGCCACTTTTTTTTTCTTTGCACGATGTTAACTCCATATATATTATCTATCATCTTTTGTATTGATGGTCACTTTTCAATTTACTATATACTATTGTATTTTTCACGAAGTATTCAATGTCCTGAAATTCTTACATGGTGCATCCAATGACAATAAACTCATTGCCATCACAAAGGGAAGACAAAAAGCGAGTGCAAATGACAAGACTGAAGTGATTTTATTCATCTTCAGCCAGAAAAGTGCCCAGTGAATGATCCATCTAGACCAGGGTGTCAAACTCAAAATCAAAGAGGGCCAAAATTAAAAACTTGGACTAAGTCGTGGGCCAAACTAAATATTTATTGAAAATTTTCAACAACATCTGCATGTTTTCTCTTCTTTCAACATATTTAATGTTAAACTTTTTCTTATTAAAATAAATGTTTAATAATAGTTTTGGTTAAACTCTTTCCAGAAGAAGCATTAACAAATGAGAAATAAAATAGTCAATAAATAATATTTCTCTATAGCCTTTAAGCTCCTTTTAAGTGTATTTTTTTTCACAAGCCAACAAGTCAAAAAAATAACACCTTGCTTCAATGAAAATCCAATCTTTCAACTATGAACAGTCTAAAGTTAACCAGAGAAAATATTAATCCAAGCTTAGCTTGCTACACTGTGATTTACTTTGATGCACCTGGGTCTAAACCAGATACTTGGCATCTCTTCTTAGATGCAAGTTCATCAAACTCTGGGGTCAGAGTTTGCCTCCCACCTGTCTTGAAAGGTCCTGTTTTCTGTCTTTCGTTTGGCCATTTTTCATAAGGGGTTTATTACATGTGAGTTAGGCGACAGGTCGCAGATACTAATGAAAGTAAACAGAGGAGGTGGGGGCGATTAGCGGGCTGACGGGCCAGAGCCAACGCATTTGCAAAGATTCTGGGATTTGTAGTATAAGCTGTGCATGCGCTATACTTGCGCGGCAGTCAGCGGGCCAGCTCTAATACACATTTGATATAATCTTGCGGGCCAAATATAATTATATCACGGGCCAAATTTGGCCCGCAGGCCTGAGTTTAACATGTGTGATCTGAAGTCTCCTGAAGTTTCCACATTATTACAATTTAAACTGAGGTCCTCCATCAGCCAGCTCCCCACCATGATTACCAGCCCCCCCACATCTCCATCGGGCACACAAAACTCAAAACGGTCAACCAGTTTACCTATCTCGGCTGCACCATTTCATCAGATGCAAGGATCGACAATGAGATAGACAACAGACTCGCCAAGGCAAATAGCGCCTTTGGAAGACTACACAAAAGAGTCTGGAAAAACAACCAACTGAAAAACCTCACAAAGATAAGCGTATACAGAGCCGTTGTCATACCCACACTCCTGTTCGGCTCCGAATCATGGGTCCTCTACCGACATCACCTACGGCTCCTAGAACGCTTCCACCAGCGTTGTCTCCGCTCCATCCTCAACATCCATTGGAGCGCTTACATCCCTAACATCGAAGTACTCGAGATGGCAGAGGTCGACAGCATCGAGTCCACGCTGCTGAAGATCCAGCTGCGCTGGATGGGTCACGTCTCCAGAATGGAGGACCATCGCCTTCCCAAGATCGTGTTATATGGCGAGCTCTCCACTGGCCACCGTGACAGAGGTGCACCAAAGAAAAGGTACAAGGACTGCCTAAAGAAATCTCTTGGTGCCTGCCACATTGACCACCGCCAGTGGGCTGATATCGCCTCAAACCGTGCATCTTGGCGCCTCACAGTTTGGCGGGCAGCAACCTCCTTTGAAGAAGACCGCAGAGCCTACCTCACTGACAAAAGGCAAAGGAGGAATAACCCAACACCCAACCCCAACCAACCAATTTTCCCCTGCAACCGCTGCAATCGTGTCTGCCTGTCCCGCATCGGACTTGTCAGCCACAAACGAGCCTGCAGCTGACGTGGACTTTTTACCCCCTCCATAAATCTTCGTCCGCGAAGCCAAGCCAAAGATTACAATTTACAAACAGCAGACAATCAACTCCATCTGACAATAGTCTGACACTTCCCTGAACACTCAATGGCATTGCAAACTTAGAGTTCCCCAGCATCATCTGATGTCAACATACATCAGAAACTCAAATGAGCTATTTACATAGATACTACAGCTGTAAGAAAAGATCCAAAAGGTTGGATATTCTGTACCATGTGATTCCCCTTCTCGCACTCTAAAGCCTTTCAAACATCCACAAGACAACAGTTATGTGAGAGAAAACTTTCCACTTGCCTATCCATTAAAGCTCAAGCAGGCGCATATCATGCAAATCAAGGCAGCCTGCTAGATTCACATCCCATCCATCACCTCAAATATTCATGGTTTCCATTATTGGTGCAGCCTAGGTATAGGCGCCATGCAAATTGCACTATAGTTAACTCTTCAAGGCTTCTCTGATGACACCATCCAAACCCATAACATCTACCAAGGACAAAGGAACTAAGCAAATGGCAATACTTGTAGGTTCCTCTCCAAATTGTACATGCTTACTTGAAAATGTGTTGTTCTTCATAATTGCTGTGTTGAATCATTGTGGGAGCAGCTTCACCAAAAAAACTCTAGCAATTCAGAAGGTTCATCACAACCTTCTCAAGGTCAATTAGGGATTAGCAATAGATTCTAGCCTTTCCAGTGTTCCTCAGATCCTGAAAAATGTGCATGTTTGAGTTCCTTCTCCTTATTAAGGACACTATCAAAAGGACAGTAACTTGTTCTTCGGCTGCTCGGAATTATCCTCAAGCCAGACACTGGAATGTGTGTCATGTTGCTCAGGACAAGTTGCCTTCATATTTTATTCAAAGGACATAGATTTTTTTTCTTCCCCTCTCAGATTTAATCCTATTACTCTATACACAAGTTACTGGAGTAACCCAAACTGTTACATTTTGAACAGCACTAGAAATAAATGGGGGAGAAATCATATGCACAAGGTTGAGATCACTACAACTACCCCAAGTAATATCAGGCACTTATGTTCCAATTAGAACACTGGATAGCAAAACCTACTAGACCAAGAAAAAGGAAGGAGGAAGAAGATTAAATAATTGTACCAACTCATTGGAAATATGCACACTTACCTTGCACACCAAAATGCTTGACTGATAGTATAAGAAAGCCCATTTTCACAATTAATTCATATGAACTTCCAGGTTACGCATTTTGCTTAGACCCTGATAATTCACAACTTTTAAGGTCAGAACTTGCCAGTTGAGGAGGATCATTCAACATGTTGCATGGTACTGTAACAGCATCCCAGCCCCCAATGCATCAATCAGACTGGAATTTCCATTCCCCAAGAGTGCAATGACCCTTCCCCATTCCTGGTGCTCTCTCAGCTAAACCCAACCCAAGCCCTGTAAAACAAGAGTAAAAGGCTTTTGGGTACATGACAAACCCATGTTAAATGAGCGAGATGTGTTCTTTTGTGCCTTGGGCTTCATGCAATAATATTATGCACAGTAGGTCATCAGTCTAAACATGTACCAGCCCACCATACAAAATGTTCACTAAGGATTTCCCTATGCAAAGGAATTCGTAGGCTACAGAACAAAGGTTCTTCACTGAAGTAGCAGGCAAGGAACAAGCCAGTCAACACCACCATTTATTAAAATCAGAGTCAATCCCAAAATCCTCTATATTCTAAGTGCAGGGGTCTGAGACATCCCCTACCAACCATATTATGGCAAAATGTCCAGTCACTAGAGAATAAAATTGATGACCTGAGGGCAAAGCTTCTTTATCAGAGACAAGACAGACAAATCTCAGTTCTTTGCTACACTGGTCACCACAATCTGATCAGACGGTTTCACCATTCATAGACTGAATCAGAACTCAAATTCTGGAAAAGGGAGAGGAGGTGTGTGTTTTTTTTTGTTAATACTGGATGGTGCAGACATTGGAGTTATGTCAATCTCCTGCTTTATTGCCTTAGAGGAAATCTCAATTAAACACAGACCCTCTATCTACCCCAAGTTCTCATCAGTGATTCTCACCGGAGTTTATATCCCTCCCGATACCAATTACAAACAGGAACTTGCGGAGCTGCACGATGTGGCCAATAAACAAGAGTCGGCCCAGCTTGATGTGCTACAAATCTTAGGTGGCGACCTTAACTAGGCCTGTATTGAGAAAACCCTGCCTAACTACCACCAACATGTAACCTGCTGTACCAGAGGTCCCAACGCACTCCATCACCACTGCACCCAAGATAAGGAAAGCATACCTTTCTTTCCAGAGACGTACTTTGGCAAGTCTGATCACCTGGCATGTTCCTTCTGCCTTCATACAGAGCCTAAAAAGAGAGGCTCCAGAGATCAGGACAGCTGAAGAATGTTTACAAGACTTACTCAAGTTAGCAGATTTGACAGTGTTCAAGGACTCTGCTGAGCATCTGACGAGTACACCAAGGCTGTCAAAGACTTTATCAAAACAGCAATGGATGAGTGTGTCCCCACAAAATCATTCAGGGTTTTCTCCAACGAGAAGCCTTGGATGAACAATGAAATCCAGAACCTGCTGAGAGCCTGATCACAGGCATTTTGAGCCTGGAGATCCCAATCGGTACAGTAGGAGCAGGTATGATCTATGGAAAGTTATCTCTGGGCAAAGTGGAGATTCTGGATGAAAATGGAAACAAGGGACACCCGATATCTGTGGCAGGGCCTAAATGCCATAACCTGTTACAAAACCAATTCCAGTGAAATAGCAGACAATAAAGCTTTGCTCCCAGAGAAACTCAATGGCTTCTATGCCCGGTTAGATGAGAGTAAGAATCTCCCCTCTGCGCCTCCAAGTCCCCTTATTATCCCATCCTGTCCGTGTCGGAGGATAACGAGCATGCTGCCTTCAGGAGAGTGAATCCGAGGAAAGCAACGGGCCTGGTGAGAGTACCTGGCAGAGTATTAAGAATCTGTGCTGATCAACTTACTAATGTATTCATGGATATCTTCAATATCTCACTCCAGCAGGGCATGGTATCCACCTGTTTCAAACAAGCATCAATCATACTGGTGCCCAAGAAGAGTGCAGTAACCTCCCTTAATGGCTATCAACAGTGATGAAGTGTTTTGACAGGCTGGGGATGAAGCAGATCAGCTCTTGTCCTCAGGAGTTTGCAGAGGTTTGGTATGACACCAGAAACCTTAGCAAATTTCTACAGATGTATGGTGGAAAGTATGCTGACTGGTTGCATCATGGTATGGTACGGGATAAAGCCCTCCAAAAGATAGTGGACACACCCTGGAACATCACACGCAAACCCGCCCCCACTATTGAGTACACATACAGGGAACACTGCCTTCAAAGGGCAGCAGCAATCATCAAAGATTGACACCACCCAGCATATGCTCCGTTCTTGCTGTTGCCATCAGGAAAGAGGTGTAGGTGCCACAAGACTCGCACCACCAGGTTCAGGAACAGCTGCTAGCCCTCCACCATCAGACTCCTCAACAAAGATAATCAGAGACTCATTTAAGGACTCTTACTTGTGCACTTTATTGTTTTTTTAAATTCTGTGTTTACATTCATTATCTATTTACAGTTCTTGGTTTGTTTACATGTTTACGCTGTGTACAGTTTATTTTGTGCACGACTAATTAGTCAGAATTCTTGTGCGCCCACACGAAAAAGAATCTTATGGTTGTATGCGATGTCAAGCATGTACTCTGACAATAAATTTGAAATCTAAGTTTGAAAGCTATTTCACTGCATTTATTTTTATTTTCCATATGTGGGATGTGAGCACTACTTGTCAGGCTTTGTTTCATGGGGAGCAATCGCAGGCTATGCCATCTCCCCCCAAAAAATTAGTTATTGTGCCTCCCCAATCACTCGCAACACTAACTTCATTAGGGGGTTGTGGTCTGCACTGGGCGACGCCATGAGAGGGGGGGCTGTCACCAAAATGAATCAAGGTGGTTTTGTCTCCACATGCTGTAAGCACACGCGTTTTCCTGAAGCTCTGGAAAGGGAAGTGTGACAGCGCAGCAGATGGAGGAGGTCCATGACAGGTAAGCCACCCACTCCCCCACCAACCGAGTTCTTGAACAGCAGTTTTTGTCTTTCTCCTCCCCACCCCCCCCCCCCCCCCCAATTAGATCTCTTCTGATGCTGACTCAGTTCATTGTCACATTATACATGGTGCAGAGAGAACAGCTTTTCTGCAAGCGAACGAGCAGGTCAACTCTAACGCTCATACAGCCATTTAATACAGTAGAACTAAGAAAGGAGAGGCTTTGATGGGCTTCCTTGACAATCATGTATTTGTGATTTGTTCAGGTGTAGTAATTGCAAATGTTTACCTCCAGGAACTTGAAGCTATTTATCTTCTCCACTTCAGTGCCTCTTGAAGTCTATTATCAGCTCCTTTGTCTTACCATTGAGAGAGGATGTTATCTTGATACCACATCATGATAATGTCAATCTCCTTCCTATATACATTTGTCATTGATACCTGTCCCAAAACTGTGATATTGTCAGAAAAATTGAAGATAGGATTGGACCAGTATTTAGCTGCACAAGCATGGATGTAGAGGGAGTATAGTAGGGGACCAAGTATACACCCTTGAGAAGTTCTAATGTTGATTGAATCATGAAGATGTTGGAGCCTATCTTTGCTGATTGCTGTCTGGCAAACAGGAAGTCAAGGATCCAATTGCAGAGGGGGAGACCGAGCCCTAGATCCTGAAGTTTGTGGACAAATTTGCTGGGTACCACATTGGTGAAAGTGGAGATGTATTAAATGAACTGCAGAGTTATATAGATGTCCTTGGAGTCCAGGGCTGAATGGAGAGCTGGGAGATAGCATCTTCTATGGATCTAAGATGGTAGGTAAATTGAAGTGAGCCACAAATCTGAGTGGGTGGCTTAAATTAATATGAGCCATGACCAGCCTCTCAAAGGCGGATGTCAGACACCAGCTGGTAGTCAGTTTTGTTATTGTGTTTTTCTTCAGTACTGGTATGATGGTGGAAACAAAAGGGAACTACAGCCCACTGCAAAGAGAGATTAAAGAAAACTGAATATATTCATTGCCCATTCCAAACTAATCTGAGAACTGTAGTGAGCTGCCTTCTTGAATTACTCATGTCCCTTAATACAACTGAGTGGTTTACAAGTCTATTTCAGCACACAGTTGAAGAGTCAAGCACATTGCTGTGGGTCTGGACACACAAGATAAAAAGAAGCAGGTTGTTTTTCCTATAGGTTGAAAAGCATTGGGGAATCCTATGGGGTTTTAAACCACTATGCAGTAATTTCATGGTTATCTTTAACAATACCAGCTTTTTAATTCCAGGTTGTGTAACTAATTGAATTGAAATTCCCGAGCTTCTATGATAGGGTTTGAATTTGTGGCTTCTGAATAGGCCCAGCCTCTGAACTACCAGTACTGTATATTAATATAACCTCTATGCTAACATTCCCTTTAGTGGCAATTGCAGGGAGAGAGAAAGAGAAAAAAAAAAATCACATGCCCTGCCCATCTCTGAAGTTATAAAGAAAATTTCCCTCAAAAGGAAAAAATGTTCCTAATACCTGGGGACAGCTGCTATAGATATTATTTATTTTTAGAAACGCTGAAGCTCATAACCAACAATGTAACTTTAGAGATTTTGCTGCATATTTTAAGAAAATGTTTGCCTAAACTATCGAGTCACATTTGAAGAATCTAACTATTCCCGTCAAACATTCAAGACATTTGAAGTGCAATATTTCTGCATCAGTAATGTCCTGTTCTTGTACTTCTATTTTCTGATCATACTAATTCCTATTTAAATACTGTGAACATTTATCAAACACAACAAACACCTAGTCATTTGTACTTGTGGGGTTTAGAGCTTAAAGAAACAGATGTAATGAATGTAAACAAAAAAAAAGCCCATCCATTTCATAATGCCAAAGATATCTACTCATTGGCAACAACGATGAGTCACACTCCAGAAAGGAGGTGGAAAATCTCGTGAAATAGTGCGAGAATAACAACCCATGTCTCAATGTGGGCAAAATGAAGGAGATGATTGTGGACTTCAAGAGGACCCTCCATTACACAATAGCTTGGTAGTGGAGAAAGTAGAGAGCACCAAGTTCCTTGGATTCCACTGAAGAATTAACCTACCCTGGACACAAAACATCTCCTTGTCAGGAACACACACAGTGGCTGCACTTCCTGAGAAGACTGAAGCAGATATTTCTTCAGGAGCTCTATTAAGAGCATACTGACCATCTACATCACAGTTGTCAAGAACATCAGATTGAAGGTGAATCCACAGAACCATAAGAGCGGCAGAGATCATTAGGGTCTCCCTCCTCCCTACTAATGCCATTTACTGGTTTCATTTTCTAAAAAGGGCTCGCAAAATTGTTGAGGATTTGTACCACCCTACACAATACATCTTCTAGCTACTCCCATTAGGAAAGAGATACAGGAGTATCAAAGCCAGAACCATCAGGCTAAGAAACAACTTCTTCCCATGGGCAATGAGACTGCTGAACGACTGATACACTGCTCATAAAAGCCCTCTATAGCTCAACTATTTATTTAATAATATTTATGAAGTGCCAGTTGAAGTAGACAAAAACTCATGGTACAATAATGAAAGACAATAGATGCATATACAGTTATACCCAAGGGGGGTGTCCTTAACAGTAGAGATAATGCACAGCCAATGTTTATACAGCAAGGCTCACCAGAGGGGAGACAGGCAGATTGGCAGACATTCACCACAGTCTCCCCTCGGCAGAAGGGGGGTTAAAATCAAAAGGACAGCTGCTAGGAAAGACTGAAGCAACCGATACATGGATACCATGTTTGGCATTGAGAATAGTCTAACAGCCAAAATACACCAGTATCTAGCAAGCAATTGAAATATAATGAGATGTTTTATGAATATGTCAGCCTATCAGTTTGTTTACGAATTCTCGTGCTTCTTCTCAAAACAGTGGCTCCTTTGCAACCTTGGGAACTGGTACGTCCCTGTGTCGGTAGTGTGGGAAGGACTGACTTCTGGACCCACTCCAGAATCGCCAGCGTGAGGCAGTGGAGCCTCATCATGGCCATCTGAAAGCTTACGAGGGGTCACAGGCTGGGAGGGTGAGCCCAATCTCTCAGGCTCACTCTGAGTAGGGGTGTGAGGAAGGGGCGAACCAGGCGAGGCCAGATCTCTTAGGGGTACAGAGTCAGTACTCCCGTTTGGGAATTTAACATGAGCATCGTTGGGGTCGGTATGCAGTAGCTGAACTGGTTGACTAAGGGGTCTGTTTTATGCGCCTGAGCGTGGCTCTTCAGCAGCACGGTTCCAGGCTCAGATAAACAGGCTGGCCAGTCCATCACAGTTCCTGATTTCCTAGGAAAGGCAAACATATGTTCATGAGGTGTTTGATTTGTTGCAGTACACAATAAAGACCGAATAGAATGTAGTGCCTCAAGCAGCACCTCCTGCCACCGGGTATTAGGATAACTATGTATTTTTAAAGCAAGATTAACAGTCTTCCAGACTGTAGCATTAGCCCTTTCGACCTGCCCATTGCCCTGCGGGTTGTAGCTTGTGGTATGGCTGGTGGCAATCCCCTTCCATAGCAGGGCTTGCCGCAGTTCAGCATTCATGAATGCTGAGCCCCTATCTGTATGAATGTAATTGGGAAAACCATAAATGCTGAAAATTCTGTCAAGTGACTTAATGACAGACGCTGACGAGACGTCAGGGCATAGCAAAGGGAAACCTGGAATATTCGTCAATTACAGTAAGGAAATATACATTTTTGTTGTTGGAAGGTAACGATCCTTTAAAATCTAAGCTAATCCTCTCAAAAGTTCAGGTTGCCTTGATGAGAGTGGCCTCCGGAGCTTTGAAGCATTACGGTTTGCATTCTGCACAAATGGAACAGCTTTTAGTCAGTTTCCTCACTTCTTCCAGAGAGTAAGGAAGGTTGTTACCCCTTATGTAGTGGAAGAATCTTGTGATTCCTGGGTGGCACAGTCTGCTATGGATCTCTTTTAGCCCCTCCAGCTGAGCACCAGCAGCAGATTGTGACAATGCGTCATCAGAGGGATCATTTAACCTGCCCAGTCTGTACTGGATCTCAATTATAAGTTGAGAGTTCTATTTGTCAGCGTGCCATCTTATCGTTTTTTTTTAAACTTTATTTAAAACTTTATGACATGAATAAAATAAAAATTACATTTAAAGAAATAATAAAAAATAAGATAATAAAAATTAGAATACTGCATCATTAAACTACACAAATTAACCCCCCCAATAATTATAACACAACATAAATCATCTAATTTAAAATGAGTCCAACCCTCCTCCCCAAAATAAAGAGTGAAGAATTAATTAACAATGTTGTAAATAAAATAGAAAAAACCCCACTTACAAAAAAAGATAAAACTTAACAACAAAAAAATTACTAACAACAAAAAAAAATCAATACTAAAATAATACCCTTATATTTAAATCAAACATAATACATCTTATCGTTCTTGATTTTACTTTTGTGTTTAGTACTGAACATGTAGACTACAGATTTCTGATCAGTGACAAGAGTACATTTTCTGCCAGCTTCTTTTTCAATGGCAGGATGTTTAAGTTCAGGTCCACGTAATGTGCAGGAGAAGAATGCCACAGGTCTGCCCTTTTGATTAAAGGTTCCTGCCAAGGCACAATCTGAGGCATCAGTTTCTACTTGGAATGGGACATCCTCGTCAATGGACGAGAGTGCAGCTTTGGCAATATCAGCTTTAATTCTCTCAAAAGCCTTTAAGGACATTGGAGAGAGAGGAAAAGATTTAGTGTCAAACAGAGGGTGTGCCTTCGTGTAGTCCCGAACTCATTTGCAGTAGTAGGAAAAGAATCCCATACACCTTTTAAGGGCTTTTGCTGAGTTTGGGGGTGGTAACTCCTTAAGGGAGGCCATTCTTTCCGGGTCGGGGCAGATTTCGCCCTTGCGGACAACGTAGCCCAGAATGGGTAGCTCTGTTGCGTTGAACACACATTTGCTCTCGTTAAATGTAAGGTTGAGTTCTTTAGCTGTTGCTAAAAATTTCTTTAAGTTGTTGTCGAGCTCAGTCTGTGTTTTCCCACAGATAGTGACATTATCCAGATAGGGAAACGTACCCTGTAATTCATACGTCCTAACAATCTTATCCATTTCCCTCTGAAACACGGACACACCATTAGTGACCCCAAAAGGTACCCTTTTAAACTGGTATAACCCCCCATCAGCCTCAAAAGCCGTATAGGGCCATTCTCTTTTCTTAATGGGGATTTGGTGATAAGCTGCTTTGAGGTCGATAGTGGAATACACTTTGTATTGTGCTATCTGATTAATCATTTCATTGATGCGTGGCAGGGGGTAGGCATCCAGGTTAGTGTAACGGTTGATTGTCTGGCTGTAGTCAATAGCCAGTCGTCTCTTAGTGTGATTTTTCACGACTACCACTTGGGCATGCCACGGATTCTTACTAGGTCCAATTACTCCCTTTTTAAGCAGTCTCTGGGTCTCCACTTTGATAAATTCACGATCCTCTTTGCTGTAAGAACGGCTCTTAGTGGCAATCGGCTGACACTCGGGATAAGTCACTGAAAAGGGAAGGAACTTTGATCTTTAATGTGGACAGACGGCAGTAACTAGTGCGAGGGAATAGTAAGTATGGGTAGTGGCCCACCAAAATTTAATACTACACTGTTCATCTGAGATTGAATATCTAACCCCAGTAACACAGGGGTGCAGAATTCTGGCATAATAAAGAGCCACACATCAGCAAGGCTCTGGCAACTTTCTCATGGATGTAGCTGTCAGTACTCCCAGAGTCTATTAGACAATGAAGAGTCCCACCATTCACCTCCCCCTTCATAGTCGACCGTTCTAGTCCATAACATCCTCCAAGCTTTACAGTCAATTGAGCTATCACAGGGGATCTCACCTTGCCATCACTTGGTCGATTCAGCCTGCTTGTCTGAAGATTCCACCTTTTCACAGTGGTCTTCCATTCCTGCAGCTCCAGGACGCATTTTCTTGGTGCTTCTCTTCTTCTTATCAGTGGGAGTACTTTTCGCATTACACACTTTAGCCAAGTGTCCGAGTTCCCCACAATAGCTGCAGGTAACAAATCGAGCCAGGCACTTCAGTCTGGGGTGCCAGCTCTTATCACAGAAGTGGCATTTTCCAGGAGTTCACCCTTTTCTTTCCTTTGGGGTTCCAGCATTCCTGGATGATTCCTTTTCGGTTTCTAGCATTTCACTGGACCGCATGGTACTTCTCAGTGTTTTTGATAGAGTGACTGCCCGAAGGCTCCGTCTCCAGCAGCCTCTGTCGAATGTAACTGGAGTTAATCCCGTTGACAAAAGCATCCAGCTTCAAGGCATTGCCATGTTGTTGCACATTGACTGCCCTGACATCACATTCGTTTGCCAGCGAGTCAAGGGCCAGTGCATAGGCAACATCACTTTCCCTGGGTTTCTGGCATCTAGTCAGCAACTGTTGACGAGCAAGCACCACATTCCGTGGCACTTCATAGTAAGCAGTCAGACGTTCCCGGGCTATAGCCAGAGTGGTAGCTCCTTGCATTATGGCGAAAGGGACCTCACTCAGCAGAGAGTGGCCCCACTGTATCGCCTCACCAACCACGTTGTTTTGAGCCATGTAGTAATTGAAATGAGCAATCCAGTGGTTGAAAATTTCTCCGGCCCTTGGGGCAGACTGGTCGATTATCAGTCACTCTGGCTTGAGTGCTGCATCCATTTCTGCTAATAAAATTGAAGGGCCAGTTGATGAAGTAGACAAAAACGATGTGGTCAAACAATAATCATGGCTTTTATTAGCAGAAACTCATGGTAGAATAATGAGAGAATAGGTGGATACACAGTTATATCCAAGGGGAGTGTCCTTAACAGCAGAGATAATGCACAGCCAATGTTGGTACAGCAAGGCTTACCAGAGGGGAGACAGGCAGCTTAGCAGACATTCACCACAATTTATTTTAATATTTTTATATACAATGTACTGTGCAAATGTATCATTTGTCTGTCTGTGTGTTTGCAGTGTTTTGCACCGAGGACTGGAGAATGCGGTTTTCCTAGGTTGTTCTTGTACAATACGATAATAAATAAACTTGAATGAACTTTCTGGAACAACTGTTACATCCTATTCAAACCACTGATAATGAATTTCTGCTTCTTACAAATCAATATATAAATACATCAATGCACCAAATCTCAGAACATTAACGCAGGTGAAAAGTAATAAACATTGTGAAGGACTCCACACACCCCTCATGTAAAATGTTCTCCCTCTGCCATCTGGTAGGAGGCAATGTAGCACTCGGGTCCTTGCGTCCAGATTGGGCAACAATCGTTTCCCCCCAAGCCAACAGACTCGAATTCCCAGAACACGTGGATAATGTACTGTGGGCTTTTACTGTATATGTTTTAATATGTTTATAACTTTTTTTTTTAAACTTGTATTTATGTAAACATGTCCTTGTTCCTGGAGAAACACCATCTTGTCTTTACCATGCAAGCATGATATGAACAATAAAGATGACTTAACTTGACATAACCCATTCATAAACCAATACTGCAGTACCCAAATGTGCTGGAGAAACTCAGGTCATGCACCATACAGGAAAAATAAAAGGTGATTGACAATTCAGGCCTTTTCCCTTCTGTTGTGCTAAAAATCAGACAGACACCTGATTTTTTTAAAAAGGGGGGGCAAGCAAAGAAAGGAGATGAGAGGAGATGGGGAGGGGCAGAGGAGTGAGATAGATAGCTAGGACAGATGTGCAGGAAGTTGAGGAGATGTGGGTGAGAGCTGTCAATGGAGAAGAGGGGAAACCACATTTTTAGAAGGAGGATATCTGATGTCTTGGAATGGAAAGCCTACCATGGGAGCAGATGTCGCAGAGAGAAAGGAATTGAGAGAAATAAATAGTATCCTTATGGAAGATAGAGTGAGAAGGGTTGCAGTCAAGTTAACTGTTGGAGCTCAGGGTATGTAGAAGATGTCTGTAGATAGTTTTTAATCCAAAAAATGGGGAGAGAGGAATTGAGAAAGTGGAGAGAAATGGACTGAGTGAACTTGAGGGCAGGATGGAAGATGGCAGCAAAGTTGATGATGTTGACGAGCTCATCATGGGTGCAGGAGGCAACACTGATATGTCAATATATGACTCCACATATCCAATGAAAGAAGAGGCATAAGTACCAGAGCTAAATTTTTGATTTAGAGGAAGTGGGAAGTGCTAAAGGAGAAGTTATTGAGGACAAGTCCAAGTGTTGCCAAGTGATGGTGGAGAAGGGACAATTGGTTAGGTTTATTATCCAGTCACATTCCCAAACGTTCTTAATGTTAGATAAGGAACTATCGCTGAATCAGGCAGACACATGAATTTTTTAAAAAGGGGGGGGGGCAGAGAGCAAAAAGGGAAAGGTGATGGGTGGATATAGGTGGCGGGGGGGGGGGCAAGAAAAGAGATGAGAGCATCGAGATGGGGAGGGGAAAGTTGTTCATAAAGGACTTAAAGTAGTCCTTTCTGATTAGGTTTAAAGTTATATACATTCATTATGTACATTCATCCTCTATCTGTGCTAGACATTCCTTACTACAATTTATAGTCCATACACCCACTATTCCAAAGTTCAATTAGCTAAACTTTACCCCAACATATCCTCTAAATGTGATAAGTGTACAACTCAGGTACTTTATATCATAAGTTCTGGCAGTGTCCCTCCCTTTGTAAATACTGGAAAGAGGTATTTAGTACACTATCTTTAATTCGTGATTATAAATCTCTCTCTGAGCCCTTTTATTGCTATTTTTGGAATGAGTGGACCAATGAATTTAATTTTGACTCCAATCAATACCATGTAGTTCCTTTTACTTCCTTGATTGCTAGACAGCTCCTTCTGCTACAGTGGAAAGATGTTGTCCCTCCCACACATACACAATGGCTATTGAATTTGATGGCATCCCTTTCTCTGGAGCAGAGGTTCTCACCTTTTTCTTTCCACTCAATTTCAGAAGGAAAATTATCAGTAAGGCCTCTCTTTGTATTCTTCTAAAATCTTCTCTTTCCTTAGCAGTTGGCATTTCAGGTTTAACACCATTCAGTCTTCTTTACACCATTATGCCATTCCAGAATTTCCTATACATTTTATATTGGAATAAAGATTTTAAAATGTTAAAAATTTTAAAAAAGTATTCCCTATGCCATAGGGAACCACTGCTCTAGAGAAAATTAGGTGCTTAACTACTTAAACTAGTATTACCATTTTTTCTCTTTGGGGATCTTTTTCAATTATTTTTTGATTTTTTTTAACTAAAATCTTTTTTCCTTTACTTCACTTTTTGAACTACTAGTATTGAAAATAGTTGACACCTGGCTTTGATTGTAATCGTCAAATAATAGGTATGGGGTTAAAAATTACATTTGTTATAGGCTTTTTCTTTTTTATCGACAACATGGATCATATCATGTTTATATTGTGTACTATCTGTAATTTTAGTTTACTTTTACCTGAAATTTATATTTTATTTATTTATGTATTTGATATTATTTTCTCAAAAACAAATAAAAAGATGGACAAAGGTTTATTATCCAGGAAGAAGCAAAGAGTCTTGAGGTCTTCTTTATGGGGGATGGAACTGTACAGGACTGGACATCTTGGATGAAGATCCAGGCACTGCAGGATTGGAAAACAATGAGGTTCGAGGCTGAGAGAGGGAGATGACTGAAAGTGATGAGGTCAGTGATGGGGCACGAGATGGTGGCTTGATGTTTCTTGGAGGGATCAAATTCAAGGAACAAGTGAGAGGAGATATCCGTTTCTAGCCCAGGGAATTGAAAGTTGTCAAAGTGAAGGACAGCATGTAAGGTGTCCTGGTTTTGGTGGATCAACAAGATAAATGGAGTCAAGGTATGAAGACACCAGTTCAGTGGGGCAGGAATATGCAGAAACAATGGGCTTCCAAGGCATATGTATTTGTGGTTCCATAAACCTATATGGACTCTTTCCATTCCTACTTTTACCAATACCATGTCACTACTTCCCCAAGAATGTATTCCAGTATTTTTTCCTCCTACTGAAGTGACGATAACTAGTCAACAGTTCTCAATTTCCTCTCACCCTCACAAAATAACTTCAGCAGGTGAGATCATATTCATGACAGCAAACTTTCAATCTCTACCACAGAAATTCAAGCCTTTGCTGTGCAACCTGCCCAAGGTGAGCAGAAAAACTTGCATTTTTAATGGTGCTTTCTACAACCTCAGTTTGTCTGACAACCAACTTATGAAGAGTGTAGAGAAACCCAGTGGGCAATGAAATATGAAAGATTACATTCAGAAAACCTGTTATAATTGCCTTGGTTGAGGAGAACGTTTGTCTAGGACATTTGGATAACTTCAATGCTCCAAACACTTACCAATTTCAAAATAAACTTTATTGACAATAAAAATATATTAAGGAAAATTGTGCAAAGTCTTTCTACATCTTATTCTTTAAATATAGTCATTTAGTCCATACATTTTGTTTCTGTACATTGTAGTGTTAAATAACCATTATTCTATATAGTGCAAGACACACAAGTGCTGGAGAAACTCGGGTCATGCAGAATCTATACAGAGTAGAGGGCAATCAATGTTTTGCATCTGGGCCCTTTGTCAAGGTACGAGGAAAAAGCAGGCAGGTGTTTGAGTAAAATGTTTGGGGGGGGAAGAGGAGGAAGGGGCAGATGGAGGAGCATAGGCCAACAGGTAAGAGGTCACAGGTGGATACAGGGGAGAGGGTAGAAGAGAAAAAAGTTGAAAAATGATGGGGAAGATGGTAGCTCTCTAATAGAGAGGGAAGGGGTGGAGAGCTAGAGGAAAAGTGAGAGAGACTCAGCAGAGGTGTTTTATAGAAAAAGAAGAATTTTAATGCCATCTGGCTGGAAAGTGTCCAGAAGAATATTAGGTGTTTCACCAATTTGCAGATTGTCTCAGTTTGGCTGTGCGCGAGGCCATAAATAGACATGCCAATGTGCAAATGGTGTGTGGAATTAAAATGGCTAGCCACTGGGAGGACCCGGTTTTTACAGCAGACAGAGCAAAGGGTGCTCAACAAAATCTCCCAGAATGCATCCAGTCTCTCCGATGTACAGGAGGCCACAACAGGAGCACCTGATGTGGCAGTCTCTGCTCAATATCAGAAACGGCTATAAAAGATGGTCAAAATGGTGCACAAAACAAACATCCCTCCCCTCCATGCACTCTATGTACATCTCCCACTGCCTCAGAAAAGGCAGCCATCATACTGAGAAACCCATCAACACATCGCAGATTTATAGAATAAATGACTATATTTAAAGAAACAAATACCCATTAGGGAGAAGGCTCAAGATTACAAAATCACTCATCAGCAGGGTTAAAAAAGATCCCCCCCCCCCATTATCAGGTTCTTGAATGAACCCCACAACAGTGCGATCATGCTAACCCTTCTTGGTATAATTTTTTTTTCCATTTCAACTCTACCCTCTGATGGTACTCATGCGCTTCTACTTTATGTGGATGCAAAAAAAAAAACCCAGTTCGGCTGCTCGCAAAAGAACACTTCTCACTACGCCAATACATAATGAAAAATAAACAACTTCCTGCATTGGCAAAACATCTGTCCTTGGGTGGAATCTGCACACAATGTTCCAGATATGGTCTCACATATGCTGAGCAAGACATCTCTACTTTTGTATTCAAATCCTCCTGCAGCAATGGACAAATACTATTTGTCCTCCTGATATGCAGTCCCTGCATAGTGGCTTGCAGTAATTTGTGTACAAGTGTACCCAGATTCATCTTCCATTCTCCTGTTTAAAATCAAATATTCCATATTTTGTTTTTCTATCAATGAATAACCTCGTGTCCACATTATATGCCAGCTACCAGTTCCTTGACCTTTCACGGTTTATTCACATCCTTCCAAGGCATCCCTCTGTCCTCTTCTCAAACCCAAAATTGCTCATTGGGTTTATCATCCGTAAACTTAAACCCTCTTCCTATAAAATTATAAATTCTGAACTACTGGCCCCCTCATCATCATTGCCTTTTCACATGACCATCAGATTTTTTCTTTTCTATTTGCGTATTAATTTTCAGTCCTTATTATATTCCAATGGCTGTTAACTCTAATTAAATTTTAAATGTAGATATACAGTGCAGTGAAAGGCTCTCAAGCCCTGTGCTGCCCGATTACACCATAGCCACAACCATAAGGGTGGGCAGAAACTGCAGCACACGGAGGAAACCCATGCAGAGATAGGGAGAATGTACAAACTCCTTACAGTCAGCGCCAGATTCAAGCCCTGGCCGCTGGTGCTGTAACAGCATTGCCCTAACCGCTACACTAACCTTTCAAGCAGCAGCTTCTGAAGTTCATATCACCTGATTTTCCCTCATCTATTTCTGTCAGTTGAAGGCATAGTTCCAACACATTTGTCAAATATGATTTTTTCTTTTTTTAAACCCAGGTTGGCTCTGATCCCTTTTATAACTTAATAGCTTTTTTTTCCTTAAGAAATCTCAGAATTCCCCCTTCTAACATGAGCATAACAAACCTATGGTTCTCATTTACTCTGTCCTTCAGAAAGTTCACCAACTTTACGTCTCACCTGGTGAACAAACGGCATCTACCAACATTACACTCCCTCAACATTTTAGTGAGATATCAGTATAAATTGTGCATTGATCTGCAAAATAGAACGTCAAACTCCAACATTGGAAGTGCTTTTGCTTGAAGCACAAAGAGTTTAATGCCAGTTTATCACAAACAGCACAAGAACATTTGTAGTGAATGAGAAAATAATGGGAAGGAACAAATATGTGAGAAGACAAATCAGCACATTAAAGAGCTGTACAAATGATTGTCACAGGGTGTGGGGCCATATATATTGTTGTTACAACTGTAAATAGAAGACTGGTAGCCTTGTTTGCCAGCATCATGTTTTGTGGTGTCTGGAGATAGGAAGTCAATGTGGGACTCACAGGCTTTCACAGTGGGAAAGGAAATAGTGAAGAATACAGGTGGGTAGTTTATGAGGGGTTGTTGGTTCAGAAAGGAGCCAATTCTGAATGCAACATCACTATATTTAGTGATGGTCCAGCAATTCCCATGAGATGGTGGGAATGTTGCATCGTTTCATGAAGATTTTAAACATGTCCTTGAATCATTTCAAATTTCTTTATTGTCATGTAATAGTACAGAACATGTAATATTACACAAAATTGCCTTCTGTCTGCTACAAGGCAAAGAATCACCATCATCGTCTGGTGCCCTTTATTGTTCATCTGATCATTTCCAGCTGCAGCCTGCAAATGATGTTATCTCTTGTAGTGTAAATTGGCATCACAGTCTGGTATGGGGACACCAATGTCTCTGCAAAAGATGGTGGGCACAGCCCAGGGCATCACATGCAAAACCCTCCCCATCGAAAACATCTACAGGGAATGCTGCAATCATCAAGGATCCACATCATCCAGCACGCGCTGCTACCATCAGGTAAGAGGTATAGGTGCCAGAAGACTCGCACCACCAAGTTCGGGAACAGCCACTAACCTTAACCATCAGATTTCTCAACAACAAACTCAATCAGAGACTCATTTAAGGACTCTTACATTGAAGACATCAATGTGAGGAGCTGCCTCAAGAAGGCAGCTATTTTAAAGGACCATAATCACCATTGTTACAACCTCTTTTCACTGCTATCTTCAGGAAGTTGGTACAAAAACCAGAAGACTCTTACCTCTTGGTTAAAGTTTCTTTCCAATGGCTAACAGGCATTTGACCTTCCCCTTACTCCATTATATCAAATCCAACACCACAAAAAGGCCTGTCTGCATTAATGAAGTGCCACATTTTTTTCTACTAATATAGCAAATGAATATTTATTATCCTTTGTATTTTTATCTTCTTCATTTAATATACAATTTATCGTTATTTTTTACTAAATACACCAAGAGTTTTGGTGCATATATACAATGTAAATTACAATAAGCTCATTATCAGGTGCAAATCTTCCATCAGATAGATGAATGATCAAACACTCACATAGTAAAGCATTCTGGATTTAGTTCACAGTTCTGAAGGATCATATCGATCCTTCTTTCAGTCATATTTCCTTCCGTTAAGCCAATGTATTTTACATTAGGCTTCTTTTGCAGCCTCACATCCTTAAACTCTGCAAGTGTTTTAGGAAAACAAATTAGGAAAAGTCATTTGCAGATTCAACTTTAAAAAACACAATCAGAGCAACAAAAACTGAAGCAACAAATGAAATTGCCAAAATATGAGTATAATAATTTTCTTTGCTTGAATTAGCTGCTTCCTTCACAGGAAAAAAGGCAAACCCCTGGCATATGGAATTCAAACAACCATCAAAAAAAGGAAAAAATAAATAAAAATTTAAATAAAATAAAAGTAAAATAATAGATTTTTTAAAAGTTTAAAATTGTAAATGTTCTCTCAATTAACATAAATCTTTAGCAAAGATGGGAGCAAGTGTTTAGCCATCAGAGAGGCTTGGTCATGTTTTGCTTGCAGCTGCAGTTTGAATAAAGTTTTGTTTGAATAGAATAGCGACACCTAGGTTGAAGATCTGGTCGATGCCACTCGATATTAGGGTGCCTCTCTTAAAGCGTCTCCTTCTCCCTGCTTCGTAAGAATCAACCCGGTTAGAGACCTTGTGTGTAAACTTGGGAGAGGCGGATAAATTACCTATAATGTTATTGTTAGTCTTCTGGGAAGTTCCGTGGAGGGGGAAAAGAACCTACAGATCAGCGACAGTTATATGTTTTCAAAGATCGGTGACTGAAAATAAAATTCTTTAAGGTTTTATGTATTCATGCAATTGAAGCTTTTTAGTGCAAGAACAGTACAGTATTTTTAATGCAGGTGTATTAGTTCGGCATTGTAAGAACAAGTTTCAAGCAACCAGAAAATACACTTATCCAGCATCTATCAATCCCCATAGGTGCCAGATACCAGGGATTTTGCTGTAAAGCAATTCAACAGATAGAGGGGACTATAGGGGTTTGGCCAGAATGAATTAACAAAAGACAAACACATCTGGATTCTATTGTGATAGGTGAATAGTTCTAAAGGCATGAATTAGAGGTATTCATTTTGAATTTCTTCAGTTCATATTAAATCTGAAATGAACCAAGTTTGTTAAATGATTGCATTCTATGCACTGGGCATACGGTTACCTTGCAACTAATCACACATCTCTGTCAACATCTAATGGTTGAACATCTGTAAGCTTTGTTTGAAAATTAAAATCTATTATTAATGGATGAAAATTACTCTTCTCATTGTCTGCCACTGCAAACCAAGTATTCGGCCTACCAGGATGATCATTAGGAAAAGATTATTCAAAAGACTGCAATACAGCATCTGAAATCTTTCAAAAATCACACAAGAGCTCAGTGAAGAGTTTCAGCCTTTATGCCCTGCCCTCAATGTGGAAAAACAGCCAGCTCCACTGGAAAACTGTGATTAATAAGCATGGAACAGTTACAAAACTCCAGATGCAGGAATCTGAAGATAAACAGACTTTGCTGGAAAACTCAGCAGCTCAAATATCATTAGCTGGATTAAAAGAATACTCAACATTTTTAGCTGAAAATCTTTATCTTGATGAAGAGTCTCAGCTCGAAACATTGACCATTTATATTCTCCCACTATCAGTACTTGACCCAGAATTCCTCCAGCAGAATGTGTTTAGTGACAAAAAATATGGATTCTATGAACCCAGTTACAGATTCACCCATAATATTGACAGAGATACAGGTACACAATACTTAATCCGGAACCCTTGGGGGACAGTGTGTTCCGAATTTTGGATTTTTCCAGATTTCGGAAAGTCAGATTTAAACCCGCCCGCCCGCCCCGCACTGCCGGCCTCCCGCCCGCCCCGCACTGCCGGCCTCCCGCCCGCCCCGCACTGCCGGCCTCCCGCCCGCCCCGCACTGCCGGCCTCCCGCCCGCCCCGCACTGCCGGCCTCCCGCCCGCCCCGCACTGCCGGCCTCCCGCCCGCCCCGCACTGCCGGCCTCCCGCCCGCCCCGCACTGCCGGCCTCCCGCCCGCCCCGCACTGCCGGCCTCCCGCCCGCCCCGCACTGCCGGCCTCCCGCCCGCCCCGCACTGCCGGCCTCCCGCCCGCCCCGCACTGCCGGCCTCCCGCCCGCCCCGCACTGCCGGCCTCCCGCCCGCCCCGCACTGCCGGCCTCCCGCCCGCCCCGCACTGCCGGCCTCCCGCCCGCCCCGCACTGCCGGCCTCCCGCCCGCCCCGCACTGCCGGCCTCCCGCCCGCCCCGCACTGCCGGCCTCCCGCCCGCCCCGCACTGCCGGCCTCCCGCCCGCCCCGCACTGCCGGCCTCCCGCCCGCCCCGCACTGCCGGCCTCCCGCCCGCCCCGCACTGCCGGCCTCCCGCCCGCCCCGCACTGCCGGCCTCCCGCCCGCCCCGCACTGCCGGCCTCCCGCCCGCCCCGCACTGCCGGCCTCCCGCCCGCCCCGCACTGCCGGCCTCCCGCCCGCCCCGCACTGCCGGCCTCCCGCCCGCCCCGCACTGCCGGCCTCCCGCCCGCCCCGCACTGCCGGCCTCCCGCCCGCCCCGCACTGCCGGCCTCCCGCCCGCCCCGCACTGCCGGCCTCCCGCCCGCCCCGCACTGCCGGCCTCCCGCCCGCCCCGCACTGCCGGCCTCCCGCCCGCCCCGCACTGCCGGCCTCCCGCCCGCCCCGCACTGCCGGCCTCCCGCCCGCCCCGCACTGCCGGCCTCCCGCCCGCCCCGCACTGCCGGCCTCTCGCCCGCCCGCCCGCCCCGCACTGCCGGTCTCTCTCCCCACTTGCCGGATTTTGGATCTTTCTGGATTTTAGATGTCCGGATAAAGGAATGTGTTCCCTGTACTAAAAACATCAGGTTTGTTTGTGCAGCCATTTTCAACAGGTATTCTCCCTCCTAATTTTCTAGTTTCTAATAGGACTGAGAACCAAATAACTTCAATACATTAATGTTCTGATGAAAAATTATACTGGACAACAATTTTTTTTTTCCCAAGAGGTTTGCTTCCTGAATAAAAAATGGGGATTATGATGGACAACTTCAAGCTAAACACAAAGATAATTTCAGATATGCTGCAGCACAGAGAAAGTTGGAGAAACATTAGCTTTTATTGAATTTAGCATGTTTAATTGCATAATGACAGCAACACATTGCGTTAGTTCAACTGACCCAAAAATGCTGATTTTCATTTGTACTTGGCATCTGATCCTCTAATGTCAGTGTCAGCCGGCATTGATGGACTAGTTGCCAAGTTGCTGCTTTTCCATGGTCACCATGCCCTGGTGAAATCTTTCACCATGTTTGTCACTGACTGCACCAAGATCAGCAGGGAAGTCGTTCAAGTGCGAAGGCAGAAAATTAATTTTCAACGACATGTTGCAACTTCATGGTTTTGTATCCTTGAAGGAAACTTAAAATATGTTCAGGAAAATCACAAAATCGGTTATATCAAAAAAATGATAGGAAAATGTGAAGGTGATTTTCATGATCAGCAGCTCAAAATCATAAAAATACACCCAAAAGTGTTGAGAAAACAAAAATCTTTGTTGTCCAGTGTTATCAATGGGCTGAATCCAGCAAGATGCAATCTGTGGCACAGACTTGTTATCTGCACTTTCTGCAGGCACATCTGATCCACATGCAAAGGGCTGTCCGAAGCAACCCTCTGTACAAGGAGACCACAGTGAAGACCTCAACAATGTACTAAGGCCCAATCTGAGAATACTCTGGCAACCTTCCAGGAGAGGCGAGGCAAGGCTGGGATGGAACTTTGCCTTGTGGTTTGCTTAAATGCAAGGATTGACTGAGTAACTCCTGCTTTTGCTTACATTCTGGAGTTACTCAAATTCAAGAAATAAAAATTTGGCAAAATGTTGTGATCTCTAAGTAAAAGACAATTATTCTACTCTGCCTTTCCTGCTTTGTATGCATGTTAGAGTTGACGCTGAAATGCTTGTGAAATGAACCCTCTCAACATACTGGATAGACCATAATAATGAACTTGAATCACAACAGCAAACTACTTTAAAATGATACAAAATAGTGTAGAATTCTTCTTCTTCTTTGGCTTGGCTTCGCGGACGAAGATTTATGGAGGGGGTAAATGTCCACGTCAGCTGCAGGCTCGTTTGTGGCTGACAAGTCCGATGCGGGACAGGCAGACACGGTTGCAGCGGAAAATTGGTTGATTGGGGTTGAGTGTTGGGGTTTTCCTCCTTTGCCTTTTGTCAGTGAGGTGGGCTCTGCGGTCTTCTTCAAAGGAGGTTGCTGCCCGCCGAACTGTGAGGTTTAGGCAGTCCTTGTACCTTTTCTTTGGTGTACCTCTGTCACGGTGGCCAGTGGAGAGCTCGCCATATAACACGATCTTGGGAAGGCGATGGTCCTCCATTCTGGAGATGTGACCCACCCAGCGCAGCTGGATCTTCAGCAGCGTGGACTCGATGCTGTCGACCTCTGCCATCTCGAGTACTTCGACGTTAGGGATGAAAGCGCTCCAGTGAATGTTGAGGATGGAGCGGAGACAACGCTGGTGGAAGCGTTCTAGGAGCCGTAGGTGATGCCGGTAGAGGACCCATGATTCGGAGGTGAACATGAGTGTGGATATGACAACGGCTCTGTATACGCTTATCTTTGTGAGGTTTTTCAGTTGGTTGTTTTTCCAGACTCTTTTGTGTAGTCTTCCAAAGGCGCTATTTGCCTTGGCGAGTCTGTTGTCTATCTCATTGTCGATCCTTGCATCTGATGAAATGGTGCAGCTGAGATAGGTAAACTGGTTGACCGTTTTGAGTTTTGTGTGCCCGATGGAGATGTGGGGGGGCTGGTAGTCGTGGTGGGGAGCTGGCTGATGGAGGACCTCAGTTTTCTTCAGGCTGACTTCCAGGCCAAACATTTTGGCAGTTTCCGCAAAACAGGACGTCAAGCGCTGAAGAGCTGGCTCTGAATGTTTTATTCTCATGAATGAATTATTCTCATGTTAAACTACAGTTTATCTATTTGGAAAGCCTATTACATTAAATGACAGATCATTACATGCAAATTTGGAACTTGTGGAGTACAAGTTCAAAATTCTCCCCACTAAGAATAAAAATATCAACTCTCTACCCATCTATGGCTTATAACAGTTGGTTCCAGGTGCTGGAATATGTCAGGAATGCAAGAAAAAAAACAAATTCCCCAACCAGCACAGCAGATTGGCCATTCACCCCAATGTCAGCTGTAAAATCTTATTGTGGATCACATACTTTGCAACAGACACATAAAAGTACTTCATTCGGATTAAAGTCTCTGCTATTCAAATGCAAGGATTGACTGAGTAACTCCTGCTTTTGCTTCCATTCTGGAGTTACTCAAATTCAAGAAATAAAAATTTAAAGAGGAGGGAGGAAAAAAGCACAAGTACTTATTTATTTAATAAAAAATTAGCAGCATCTTTGGCAGTTATACAAATTGTAATGTTTTAATATTTCACTTTTCATAATTAACAATTAACTACCGTTTCAGTAGCGTTAAGATGGGTGAGAAAAGTTCAGGCTACTGAATCAACTTCAATAATTTCACCACCAGATGATCAAAACTAAATTTATTGTCACGAACAAGTCATAAAATTCAGTGTTTTGTGGCAGCATTGTAAAGTCAACGTTCATATAACCATCTTACAACATTACTATATTTAAAAAAGTGCACAAAAAGTAAGGCAATGTTTTTGGTTCATTCAGGAAACTGATGGTGGGGGAGGGGGGAGGGAGGTGAAAGAGAGAAGAAGCTGTCTTTGTGCCACTGAGTACTTGTCTTTAGGCTCCTGCACCTTTTCCCCCCGATGGTAGCAGAATGAAGAGGACATAGCCTGGGTGGTGAGGGCCTTTGAGGATAGAGGCTGCTTTTTTTTTTAAAAAGGATACCGCCTCATGTAGATGTCCTCGATGGAGTGAAGCCTGATGCCTGAGTATCGCAGGATGAGTTAACAACTCTCTGGAGTTTACTTTTGTCCTGAGAGTTGGCGCCTCCATACCAGGCAGTGGAACAACCAGCCAGAATGCTCTCTATGGTACACCTGTAGAAGTTTACAAGAGTCTTTGGTGACAGTGAATCTCCTCAGATACCTCTCAAGGTATAGCCGCTGGCGAGCATTCTTTGTGATTGCATCAGAATGGAGGCTCCAGGACAGATCCTCGGAGATGTTGACCCCAAGGAATTAGAAGTTCTTCACCCTCTCCATTACTGAGCCCTTGATGAGGACTGGATCGTGTTCCCTTGACTTCTTGCTGAAATCCAAAATTATCTCCTTGATTTTGCTGACGTTGAGCACAAGGTTGTTCTCATTACACCATTCAATGAGCTGATCTATCTCCCTCCTGTACACTTCCTCATTGCCAACAACTATGGTGTCATCGGCAAACTTGTAGATAGCATTGGAATTGTGTCTGGCCACACAGTCATGGCTGTATATTAGGTAGAGCAATGGGCTAAGCTTGCATCCTTGGGATGCGCTGTATTGATGAACAGTGAGGAGATGTTGCTTCCAATTCATATTGACTGTGGTCTTACAATAAGACAGTCAAGGATCCTGGTGCAGAGGAGGGTAATTGAGGCCTAGAGTTTGTAGCTTCTTAACCAGTGCTGAGGGAATAATCAGCTGAGCTGATGTTGATGAAGAGCAGCCATTATGTATAAATTGCTGTTTTCAAGGTGATCCAGAGGTGAGTGGAGAGCAAGTGAAATTGCATCTGCTGTGGAGCGATTGTGATGATAAGCGAATTGCAATGGGTCCAGATCTTTGCTGACGTACATGTTAATTCTGGCCATGACCAGAAAATTGTATTTTCAGCAATCCAAATACTTCACAACATTGCTTGTTACAATATGTACAATATGTGTAAAAGTTCCTCATTATCTCAACTAGTAAACTGCAGCACATCACCACATCAAAAACATTTCAAAAATTACAATGCCAATTTATGAATCCATCGGATTTAAAATGGAAACACCATCATTAAAAAAAAATCCAATGCTTTCATGCTTTAAAATGTCTTGTCCAAGAATGTAGAGCTTTATTCCCTACATTATCAATGTGCAGTCCTGTTAAACATTTTTTAAACAATAGTAACCCATCATAAAATTTCCCATTTGAATTGTAAATGGACAACTGGCTTTGTAGCAATTTAAATCTACACAAAACAAATCCCATTAGCATAACTACAACAACAATCGTGGTTTAAAAAAGCTAAAAAGTTTACTTTAAATAAAATACTTGTAGTTGGGATTTCAGGTATTCCAAAAAATTGGTGCAGGTGGTGTCAACTGACCATCATTATTACTTAAGTTTATCTATCCTTTTCAACGTTGATGTAGTTTTGCTTAAATTACGCTTGATGAAAATACTACTTTTCTACACAAAGGCATTCAGCATTCATCCTTTAATGACCGTGATAATTCTGAAAAAGGAAAGCCAAATAATTATACAGTAAACATTAAAAGTAGCAATAACTTAGAAGAGCTGACAGCAAGAAAATGAGAACACAAGTCTGAGTATGTCCCATCATTCAATTTCATGACTAATCAGTCATCTCAAGCCTACTGGCCTATCCAATCCCCATATTCTTTGATTCTTAGACCCACAAATCTCCAGTTTAGTCTTTAACATCATCAATGACATAAAAAGCTATGGACACTCAGAGTATTTTAAACATTTATACCACTGAGCAATGAATCACAATCTTAGTGTCAAAATGTTGAGAGAGAATCCCAAAATGTTCACACAAAACACATGATTCTAGTGAATAAGGTTATCAAGTGAAGTAAACTTCATCTGGCTATCCAAAATATCCAGAATGGATTATGCACAAGAAATCTTAGATACAAGTGATGCCGAATTCAAAGTTTTTCAGTACCACAATACATGGAATACCAGTCATTGCTTTCAAGCAACCTCACATAACACAATGGTCTTATGGTCCAATATTTACAACTTATTTGGTCATTGGATTGTGATCCATATGCATTTCTGCATGAGATGCGGTTAAAGCTCTAATGTGGTTAAAGTTGAACTCATTAAAAGGGCAAGGTTTTCCATTTTTTAAGAGAGATGGAAATTCCACTACATTTGGCCAGAATTTACTCTCAAAATAATACCAAGGCCAATAATGCTCAATGGTAGTTCTGTGCAAAAAGATCACATGGTACTTTAAGCAAGAAACTTAGTTAAACACAAAAATCTGAAACCTACTGCCAATCACTTCTCGAAAGAGGCATCTCACTGGCCGACTTCCACTATCGAAATGTCATGCACTACATGATGTTCTTGTAAATGCACTATAGATGAAAACCAAATTATTAATATATAGTTAATTTAGGATTTGTCCATTTAGTCCAAGTATGCTTTTTAATTGATACAATCAGCCTCAAGTATTGCTAAACAATCTGAGGCACACAATTAACTTGTGAAATGTGGTCTCAGACCATCAACTTTTAAGAAAATTCTTTATAAACATTTTCTTTTTCTTAATACAGTTTCTCCATTTTGCTATATTTAACATTGAATTGATTACTCTAGTTTTCATTTCCTCCATTCTTTCATAATTTATTTCACAATCTTTTAATCTGGTTGGTCAAGGGGACATAGAATTTTGTGCCCTTTTCATTAGGGTCCCAGATGCCTTGCAGAGGGCATCATACAGCATGCCATGCAAAAGCTTTTCAAAATTAAAAAGCAAGACCAAACACCAGGTGCCATTAATTCACCATCTACAGGTAATTCTGTCTCAGGCACAGTCATTTACATGTCTTACAAAATTCCCATTCCAATTCAAAACCATTTGCTTTTGTTGGTCCCAGTTGATTTGAAACATACCGACTCCTCAGTGCTTATAAAAGTCATACTAGGCCCTCAGCAGCTGCACCTGCATTTGCCAATCCTAATTACAAATTACTCACTAAATGCATTTTCCACAGCCTTTTGCTTTAATTTTATGCTAGATACAGTATTCATCATACAATTATACTGTAATTAAAAATTTTATTCTTGCTAATTGGTGAAAATTAGCTTAATGCCAGATCAATTTTTTTTTAAAAACTCAAGCCAAGTTCTCAGTCTTGTACACAAATCTTAACAAAAAAGTTTTAATGATTTTTATTTAATTCAGTTCTACAAAGTTCCCACACTTTTACAACCGTGTATACATCTTATACAGGTATACACAACTACCTCAGTCAAACAGTTTATATCTCATCACAGACTGATTTCTAGGTCTTTCAAAGATGACAACAAAGGGATATTGCAATATCAAGGAGTAATCCACAGAACAATGCCCAGGTGGCTTGTTCTGTTTCAAGTTGCATTTTAAATGCAGCCTTACATAGTAATGAAGTGAAAATCTGTAATGCACTCAATATTACATAGAATTAAAAATTGTATTGTGCATAGTAGGCATTCATACCACTGTATCCCAATTATAACCTCATTAAAAATAAGCACTAGCTTTCTTAAACTATATGGGCACACAGTCTGGAAAAAAACATGACCCATCCTTTCAAGCCTTACTGAAGATATAATGTTTCAATCAAAGGTAAAGAGCAGAACCAGAAATTGATTACTGAAATCAGTGACATACAGACCATGAAAATGCAGAAGAGAAACACACAATGCTGGAGAGACTCAGCAGATCAAACAGTGTCCTTTATGTTTCAGGCTTGAAATCCTGGTGAGTGTCAGAATGCTAATACAGAAAACTAAATACACAATTTGGGCCAAAGACAATACACATGCTTAATTAATCTCCATTTTCCAGCTATTTTGTTATTCTGCACTATAAATCTTCCACAAGCTTTCTTAGTTCAAGAAGATGCACAGAATAATATCACACAGACATCGAGAAAATGACAAAAAAGTTAAGATGGACAAGCCCTTGCCATAATTTTTTTTGGATGGGATCGAAGGTACAGAAAACAGGAGTAAAAAGTTTTTATCACGGTTCAAAATTTAAAAAAAAGAAACACCCTATGTATTAACACAACTATCAAGAGATAGGATCAAATCATCATCTGCCAAAATATTCTCCATAATATTTACCCACCATGAATATTGTTAATAGAAAAATGTGTGCTACTTTCAAAATACAGATTAAAAATCTCAATATTAAGAGAGACAATGCTAAAATACATTCAGTTATTTCAGGAACTTAGCTTTTAACATTGAATCCAAGACCAAAGGAGGCATTAAAGAGAAAACAATCTTACCACAATTCCTGTTCTCCCCTAAACTGGATGTTCTGAATAAATTAAAAACACCATCATTCTGTCATTCCATCCTATAAATAAAATGCATTACAATGGCAAGCGTGTGGTCTTCTGTCAGGGCCCTCTCCCACAGTCCTCGAAACCTTGTAGTATTACAGCAATTGGTCTGCTGTAACTGGCCACTGGCTATAAAGCACAGCTGTGCCCAAATAGCATTTATACAGCTTCAGTTCAGATCTCTCCAGTTCCACAAAGCACCTGGTTAAGAAATGAGCCTACCAGAAGTTGAAGTCAGACAGAAATACCATTATAGTTTTTTTGTAAATGTATTTTCCTTTAATTCTATCTGTGGACACCTGTTTCACAACAGTCTTTGAGATCATACAATATAAATCAAGCTGGCAATAGATCCTATATTTTCAGCTTTCTTGCATTACACACCCAGAAGTTAATATCCCACCTGTTGAGAACAATGCATACTTGACAACTGCTGATTGAAAGTTAGTACTTCTGGTATTTAGAGCTTGTATAAATGAACTAAAGTGTTGTGCTGTAATGCAAATATAATTTCTAATTTTACTGTAAAAGTACTTAAATAACTGTTAATTCCATGTACAGATGACTCAGCAGGGAAATTAGATCAATCACCAATTAATTAGCTTTCTTCCATGTAACTAGAAAATGAAGCTCAGCTTCTTAAATTTAGACATACAGCACAGTAACAGGGTATTTCAGCCCACAAGTCCATCCCATCCAATTTACACCCAATTAACCTACACCCCCCCCAGTATATTTCGAACAGTGGGAGGAAACCGGAGCTCCTGGGGAAAACCCACACAGACAAGGGGAGAACATACAATCTTCTTAGAGACAGTGCAGGATTTGAAACCCAGTCTGGTCCAATTGCTAATGCTGTAGAAGCGTGGCGCTAACCGCTACGCCAAATATGCCGCCCCAAATTCTTCATCTCACTGATGTTACTGGCAAGGTCCAATATCCTTTAGATCTATGGTTAAAAAACTGAGAAATAAAACTTTTGCTGAGCAGCACTTCCATGGTTCCTTTTACTAAATGGTACTATTATACAGCTATAGTTATGGATAATTTCTAGAAATGCAACAAAACTTAGATTACCACAACACCATTACAGTGCCAGGAACCCAGGTTTAAATCTGCTACTGTCTGTTAAGGACATTCTCCCTGTGCTAGTTAGGTTTCCTCCATGTCCTCATCCATTTTCCTTTCATGCTCCAAAGACGTGTGGGGTTAGTAAGTTTATCACATGGGTGTATTTAAATGCTGCGGGTTCGTGGGCCAGAAGGGCTACATCTCTAAATCTAAAAAAAAATCAAGCAAATTCCATAGATCTTTCATTACCATTGCAGAGATAGCAAGAGAGCTGCAGAAATGTGTCAGTTTCCTAGATCACTGAACCAAATAACCTGGCACACAGGAATAATTGAAAGTTTTTAATCAATACCTGTGGAAGAAGTAATGTCTGCAGTGGCTGCCACAAAGGCATTCACAACTTACAAATAAAAAAATCTGTATCACAGATAAGGATATTAAAAACAAAATACAGTACTTGAAATACGAGCCATCTGGTACATGGAATTTTGGAAATATTCAGGTGACTCTGGAGCATCTGTGTGGAAATAGTAAACATTTTAGGTCACTGACTGACCATCAGAATAAATGGAACATGATGCTTGAGGCAGAACTAGGAATGAGCTTTTTCTTCAGTGGTGCCATCAGCAAAGCATTATCCATAAGAATTAACCCACTACAAGACTGTGTTACAAGTCGTCCTTTACCGACTATGTCCAATTTTTTTTAATAAACTATTGGTGATTCTCCCAATTCATTTCCATTAGATTATAATAGGACCAGCCCAATGAGAAACTTTTATACAAGTTGTATTTCGAACATAGAAATCGACAGCGCAGTACAGGCCCTTCGACTCAGTGTGGTGCTCCTAATACCATCCTCAAACAACTGCCTAGAATTTCCCTACTGCATTACCGTCCATTTTCTTCTCTCAGATCCATGTATTTGAAAAGATCCACCACTGTTGGCAGCAGCACATTCCATGCACCCACCACAGAGTGAACTTGCTTCCTATTCCCCCCCCCCCCCCATACTTACTCCCAAGCACTTTAAATCTATGCCCCCTCATCCATTTCAGCCCTGCGGGGGAAAAAAAACTCTGGCCACATGATCAATGCCTTTCGTCATTTTGTACACCTCTACCTGACCTCTCACACTCCATCACTCCAAGGAGAAAAGGTCAAGTTCACTCAACCTACCCCCATAAGGCATGCTCTTCAACCCAAACAGGACTCTTACAAAGTACCTCTGCATCTCTCTATAGCAGGGGTGTCAAACTCAAATTCACAGAGGGCCAAAATTAAAAACTTGGACTAAGTCGTGGGCCAAACTAAATATTTATTGAAAATTTTCAACAACATCTGCATGTTTTCTCTTCTTTCAACATATGTAATGTTAAACTTTTTCTTATTAAAATAAATGTTTAATAATAGTTTTGGTTAAACCCTTTCCAGAAGAAGCATTAACAAATGAGAAAATATTCAATAAATAATATTTCTCTATAGCCTTTAAGCTCCTTTTAAATGTGTTTTTTTTCTCCCACAAGCCAACAAGTCAAAAAAATAACAACTTGCTTCAATGACAAACAGGTTTGTCTTTTAAAATGATGAACATATAGTCTCCCTCCCACCTGTGTTGAAAGGTCCTGTTTTCTGTCTTTCGTTTGGCCATTTTTCGTAAGGGGTTTATTACATGTGAGTTGGGCGACAGGTCGCAGATGCTAATGAAAGTAAAGAGAGGAGGTGGGGGCGATTAGCAGGCTGAGGGGCCGGCGCCAACGCATTTGCAAAGCATTCTGGGATTTGTATTATTAGCTGTGCATGCGCTATACTGGCGCGGCGGCCAGCGGGCCAGCTCTAATACATATTTGATATGATCTTGTGGGCCAAATATAATTATATCATGGGCCAAATTTGGCCCGCGGGCCTGAGTTTGACATGTGTGCTCTATAGCATCAACATCCCTCCTGTAGTGAGGTGACCAGAACTGAACACAATATTCCAACAAAGGTCTAGTATAGCTGCCACATTACCTCAAGGCATCTTGATCCCCTGGTTAATAAAGGCCATCACACCATACACCTTCTTAACTCAGCAGCTTTGGTTATCCCATGGACACGGCCCTCAAGATGTTGCAATTTGCCCATATCGTTTGGACACCTCCCATCAATATTGTATTCTGTCTTTTTTCTGGGTTAAACTCCATCTGCCACTTCTCAGCCCAGCTTTGCATCCTATCAATGTCCTTCTGTAACCTTTGACAACCCTCCAGACTATCGACAACACCATTAACTTTTATGTCATTTGCTAACTTACCAACCCGCCTTTCCACTTCCTGAAACAAACAATCTACAGCCACCCTCTGCCTTCTGTGGGCGAGCCAATCCCCATACAACTCATCATCTTGTTCTGAGGGGGGGGGGGGGTTCCCCTTAATCCTGTTTACCAATGCCTTCTCATGGTCACTTCCAGCTCTTCTTTGTCCTTTTGTAAGCTCTTTCCTGGCAATCTTGTAATTCTCCAGAGCTCCTGAACATTTGCCAAATTTCCCCGAGTACATTTGCTTCCAATTTATGCGCCCAAGCTCCTACCTAACAGCATCATATTTTGCCTTACCTCAATTAAATGTAAAGAAACATTCCAACGTTTCCTTCATGCTATTATTTGATATAACATCCAAATATTATACAGGTCACTTTCTACAAAGCTATTCTCATTCTAAATCTCCACTGCTTGCCAGAAATTTTACGAGCATAAAAGGAGCTAAAAGCAATTGGCAAATTAGGTTGGAAGAATAAATAGCCGTCACAATCACAACAGGCTAGTTGTTTCCATTCTGCATTGTTAGAGAAGCACTCCATTTCCATTAGCCATTTTGACATATCTGTTTTTTTCTAGATCTGGTCCAAAAGAACCAAATGCAGAGCAGTAACAGGTGTGGCATGAATATCTGATGCTATTAGAAAGTACAGGGCTTCAGCTGTTGTGATCAGAGGGAATGATTCTGTACTCATCTACAGAAATATTACAGAAGAATAGTAAAGAAAGCAGTGCTCAAAGCACCAACCAACATCAGGCCACGACTCATTAAATCAAAGGAAAGGTAGCAAAGTTAGAAAAGAAAATTATTGCAGCTTTAATGTCCATCCCTCAGATATTATTAAATTCTCATTCTCAGGCAGTGCTAAATTGCTCATTTCCCCACATGGATTGCCATTTAAAATAAAACAAATGCAAGTGTATGAATTTTTTTTCATGAAAACTGGGTTTAGCAATTAAAATAGTGGAAGGAAAAGGAAGTACGTACACAAAACTATTTCAATTTGAAAATATTAAGTGCAATTTTTGAAACCAAGAGATAGAATCACTATGCATACAGCATGGAACAGGCTAAATGGTCTACCGTGTCCATGTTGACCTTTACAGATGAATTCAATCTTCCAGCACTCACCCAAAGTCCAACACACTAAGGAGGTTCTATTCTCTCCACCCAACCTGCTTACCACTCTGGGCTCCCCTGCTCAAGTCCCTCTAAATCCATGTTCCTTAGCTTTCTGGGGAAAAGTTTCCTCCTCAAAGTTGTATACCTCAATCGTGTCCCCTCCAACTCTTTTCCATCCTTTGGCTCCATCTTGGTGAATCTCTTCTGCGCCCTCTCCTGCTCCATCACATCATTCCTTTAGCATGATGAACAGAACTGCATGCTGTACAGTATTTGAGGTCTAATTATTGTTTTATAAAGTTGGAGCATAACCTCCCTGTTGCATCCTATATGTAATTTCCATCCTATTACACTCCTTTGCTACCACCATCTCTAGACTTGTACATCAAGAGCCCCTGTTCCTCAATGCTCCCTCAGGCCTTACCATTCATGGTGTATACCCTAGTTTCATTAGTACTCCCTAAATGCATCAACTTACCTTTTTTTTAAATTCAAGGGATGCAGTCTTCACAGGCTTAGCCAGCATTCAATTATCCATCCTTAATTGATCTTAAGATAGTGAACAGCCTTTTTCATCTACAGTAGTTCCCCCTTATCCACAGGGGATATGTTCCAAGACCCCCAGCAGATGCCTGAAAGCACAGATAGTACTGAATTCTATACAGGGTATGCGCCACTCAATGTCCACCATACATTGTGAAATTGGGCATTATATGATTATGAACGTTGTGCGAATACCATATTATATACTTAGCAAAGCTATTTTGTAAGTAGGGATCAGTGTGGGGACCAACGGGGCTGTGGGGAGAGAGCCTGGGGCAGTGGGATTAGTTGGGCCTGATACAGATCTGGGGGGAGAGAGCAGGACAGTTGGATCAATTTCGAACCCCAGTTGGCCGCTGGTAAATGAAACCGTGGAAAGTGAAACCGCGGATAAGGGGGGAACAATGCACTGCAGTCGATGATGTGTTGGTACACACATTGTTTTTATAAAAAGAGTTCTAAAATGTTAACCTTGCAAACATTTCCAAGACAGGATGGAGTGTGGTTTGGAGGGCAGCTTCTAGGTGGTGATCTTTCAATGCTTTGCCTGCCCTAGCCGGTAGAGGTCGTGGGTTTAGAGCGAGCTCCCTGAAGAGTCTTGTTGAGTTGCAGCAGTGCATCCTGTAGATGGTACAAACTGCTGCTACTGTGTGTCAGTGGTGGAGTGAGTGATGGAGGGCCAGCAAGGGGCTGCTATGTCCTGCAGCGGGTTCAGCTTCTTAAATATTGCTGAAGCTGCACTCATCCAGGCAATCTGGATTAAATTACATACGCCATTTCTCAACACATTTCACCAACATATTAATTGCACCCTGTAGCCTAAAGACTGCACACTATCAATAACTCCTCCACTCCAAGTCACCTGCAAATTTTTTGAATATGCCACCTTAATCTACATCCAACTCATTCACAAATATTATAAACAGTAAGGGTCCAAGCACCAATGCATTTGGGACACCCTCACTGCCTATGTAGGCTACTGAACTTCAGTTTGAATTTCTTCCCTAAATCTCTGCTTCTTTACCATTAACATTTCTCGAAAGCTCAGATACAAGATTAAATAAATCTGACCATTACCACACAAACAGCAAAGATCAAAACAATGCAATAGCTGGTACAAACTGACACATCGTGAAACAGATCTGAAACACAACTGTGATAGGGGTTTACAAGCACCTCCATAACTTGTCCAAAAAAAATCAATGATTATTAATTCAAGTGTTCATAGAAACAGGGTCATTAACGTCCTGCAGAGGAAAACTAACAGCTCCAGGAATCAGATTTCAATTACAACAATTATGTCATTAATCAGGAACAAATGATACACAAAAGGTAAGGGGCAAATGGAAAGCAGGAAGCATTAAGAGGAAGTTTGGAAGGTCAGTCAGTCAACCTTCAGCCCAATGAAAATCAGCAGGAAGTTTGCAGATCATTCTAGCTTGCAATAAGACAGAAAGGTGAAGACTGGGCTGATTAACTACTGAGATCACTGCCTCAATCACCAGTCCTTCATCTCCTCAAGATTCCAGAATCTACTGATCTCAGAACCTTCCCGACAATTATTCATAAATGGACTTGCAGCAAGTCCTCGTCAGCTGATAAGCACTGAAAGGATGCAATGATGCAACATACACCATGTGAGCCATTGGTTAAGTTTTTTCAGTCAACCTCAGTCTCATGATAGCATCCTTGCCATTGAATCGGAAGGCAATTGTTTCAATTCCCTCAATACACTCCAGGATAAATTAAGCCAATACTGTCATGTGGAAACATTGCAGCCAGAGACTTATTGTATTGCTCTACATTCAATAGGGCCATTTAATGTAGAGGAATAGTCCCCTGGTATCCTAGCTATTTGTTGTCCCTTAAGCGCAAATGTAAATTATCTGGTTTCTGTCTCATTGCTGATTTGAGAACTTGCTGACTTTCTCCACACAACCACAGTGACTTCACTTAAAAAAAAAGCTCTTAATCAGCTGGAAAGAAATATGGAACATAGGGAGGTTGTGAAATAATGCACAAATAAAATGTTTAAATTTTGTGAATGCAATCGGTTTATAAAGAAAACTTTCAAATACATTCAAAATAACACTTGGCTAAAAAAATATTTCCCAGCATTTGGATAGAACAATTACCAGTTTCATTTCCCAAAGATGTTATGTAACATACACATAGCATTGGAAACACAAGCAATTGCAAATGCCTAAATCAAACAAAAAATGCTGGAAAAATCAGGAAGGAAAGGATTTTGCGTTGCACTCAGTGGAAGGGATGAGAAACAGTGCATTCTGTTTATCAATCGTTCAGTTGTTTCAAAATGCAAGACCTGTGACTATTCAGGATGATTAAACTGAAACCTCCTGCAGTTGATGCATCTGCAAGTCTAGGGTGAATTAAAAGAGGTATAAATGCCTTGATGTCCAACACACCTTTCGTTAAAAATGATTTTTTAAAAACCCAATAATACCATTTTTGTACAAAAAAGAAACAGAACATTTACTATAAAAATACTCAATTTAACAATTGATGAATAATTTTAATAACCTAAATGGAAGAAAAAATAATCCAAAGTTTTTGGACACATTGCAGGTTTAAAATGTGGTTGCATTAAATTACATCAACTGAAAACAGAGGTAACAATTTTCTCTCAGCACTCAATTAATATTATGGCTAAAAGGGAACTCGGTGATAAAAGGATTAACCAATTGTCAGAACAATCTCAGCTACCCATTAAGACATTGAAACAACTGACTTTTTCATGTTACTATAATAACAGCTTGCCATTCATTAATAAACTAAGAACGAGGATACACACCAGCTGGTAAGCTTGATTTATCTCTGTTATTTGTTTGTCCTCAACTGTTGTACCATTATTCAGACTTTACCTGGACAGCCAGACACCTGTTTCACTGAGCAAATTGGAAGAGATTGCATTTTATGCTTGTTCATATGATGGATGTTTATTATATAGTACAAACATATCATCTCACCAGTTAACACCTAGGGTTTTCATGGAAACCCAAAAGAGTACATGCTCCAACTACCTCAATTTCATGTGCATGCAAATCAGTATCATTTTTCAAATAGTACCAAGTATAACATTTAAAAACATTTTTGCTTTTAGCTTCTACCAATTGTTCAGCAAACTTAAAACCATTTCATGCTTCAAATATTTACCATCAAGTTGGGCAAATAAAAAATTACTCTGCAGACACTACTTTTCCAGCCAAGATGGGCAGTAATCTGGATCACCAAAAAGGAAGGCAAGCAATACAATTTAAGGTTGAATAAACTTATCTCCCCCCCCCCACCCCTCACTTTCCAAGTCCAAACAACTGAAACAACTGCAAGTCTCAGGTGGATGACAACATTGAAATTCAATCAAAAATGATACGCTGTAATTGCCAAATTATACTTGATGTTATTTCTTGGACACATTTCATATATTAAAAAGGAGTCAAAAAGACTCAATCTGAATATGTGGGCCAGTGAAATTCCCATCAAATTTGATGTAGTAATAAACAAGTTTAGCTTCTCATCCTTGTAAACCATCCTACGAGTACCTCGATTATTTTTGTTTAATTAGAATAGAGCATTGGGCTCCCATTTCATCTCATGGTGATATTCATAACCCATTCAACGGAGGAAAACACAAATCCCAGCTCTCTGAGTCACTCACACTCCAATCAATCTGTTCATCAGTGTCAGTGGAAAAGCACTAAATAACACTGACTGTATGAAAGAGTAGAAGAAGCCAATCAATCTGAGGGAAGTTACAGTATGGGAGGTAAACAAGAAATTTGCAGTTTTTCAATACTCAAGATCTTTTATTGTCATGTGACAAGATACAAGATATAATATTACACTAAATTTCCTTTAGTCTACCATAAGGCAGACCAAAACCCCTTTCACACTTGCAAGTGGTCCCAGAATTAAAGGCCAATCAGGCTAAAAAGGGTCTAGTGTGAATAGAAAATCTTCTCAACGCTGGCATGAGATATGTCATCTCACGCCAGGGATAGACTGTCTTGATCCCTTGTGTAGATGCCAACGTTGCAATCAGACAAGTGTAGAATGGGCAATTGCATTCTGGGATAGAAATGACCCAAATTTTTGCATGACTGCAGGAATGTGAAGGAAGATTGAAATGAAGGTTATAGACTTTGCCGTAGGAAAGTCACAGCGGGAGAGAGAGAAAATAAATAGCAATAGCGGATAATTTTAAATAGCATGAGAAAATTGGTAGCGCTAAAACACACGATTTATAAAGTCATTGGGGAAAAAAGTGATGGCAAACTTGACTTCCCAGAATGCCATGTGGCAGAGAAACCCCTCCATGAGTGCTGTGCATGCAGCACAGCATTCTGGGAGGGCAGGTCCACCATCGCATCCCCCCCCCCCCACCCCCGTCCTCGTGGTCTTTAAAAATTGTACACTTATGGTATTTCTATATCTACCAACTATCCCAGGCTGTTTAAATTGTGCACAATAGCACTACAAACTTTACCAAGCTGTTTGAAAATTGTCCACTATCGCTATTTATTGCTAGCACTTTCCCACAATTCCTTATAAAGGTTTATGTAGGTTGGCACGACAACAACAGGGGCTGAAGGGCTCATACTGTGCTGTATATAATGCTTCATTATGTTATAATTAGGCAAGATTAATTTTGTTCAAATATAAGATCATAATACATTGATCAGGATTTAGGGCAGGTCCACCATCACTCAATGTGTCATGACATCATTGGTAGAAGGTAAAACAGTCCTAACCCTGGGGATAGCTCCTTGAAAGCATGAATGTGTGCAGTGTCCCAGTTAAGAGTGGTCAAGTGTGAACAGCAAAAACGCCGTTCCTATCCCGGGACACTGAACGACCAATTGCCTGGTGCCCCTTACAATCAGAAGCCCCTTTCACACTTGCAAGTCGTCCAAGTGGTCCCAGAAATTAACAGCCTATCAGCCTAAAAAGGGTCTAATGTGAAAGGAAAATCTTCTCAATGCCAGCGTGAGATAACATCACATCACGCCAGGGATAGACTGCCTTGAACCCCAAGTACAATCCCTTGCATCTGTAGACACCGATGTTGCAATCAGGAAAGTGTAGAATAGGCAATTGCATTCTGGGATAAATATGACCCAAGTTTTTGCGTGAGTACAGAATTGTGAAGGAAGATTAAAATGAAGGTATAAACTACCATGGGAAAGTCGCAGAGAGGGAGAGGAAATAAACAGCAATAGTGGACAAGTTTTAAAACAGCATGGGAAAGTTAGTAGCGCTATAGCGCACAATTTATAAAGACCATGAGAAAGAGCAATGGCGGACCTCGCTTCCCAGGCGAGTGACTCTGGGAACTCTTTTATTTCTCCTTTTTATACTTGCGTCCCATTAAAGTGGCCGTTCAATGTCCCGGGATAGGAATAGCAATTTTGCTATCTGTGCTTGATCACTCCTAACTGGGACACTGCATGTGTTCACTCTTGCAAAGAGCCATCCACAGGGTTAGGATTAGGATTGTTAAAAACATAGGAAGTAGGAACAGGAGTAGGCCAAAAATGGCCCATCGAGCCTGCTCCGCCATTCAATACGATCATGGCTGATCTAATTTATGACCTAACCCCACCTACCTGCCTTCTCCCCATATCCCCTAATTCCTCTATCATGTAAAAATTTATCTAACCAAATTTTAAGTATGTTTAATGAAGCACCCTCAACCACTTCCCTGGTTGGAGAATTCCAAACATTCACTACTCTCTGGGTAAAACTATTTCCTCATCTGTGTCCTAAATCTACTCCCCCGAATCTTGAGACTGTGTCCTCTCGTTTTAGTTTCCCTGGCCAGCTCAAAAAACCTTCCTACATCTCTCCTATCTATACTCTTCATAATCCTATATGTTTCTATAAGATCTCCTCTCATTCTTCTGAACACAAGCGAATACAATCCTAGACGATTTAATCTTTCATCATAAGTCAACCCCTTCATCCCAGGAATCAACCTAGTAAACCTCCTCTGGATTGTCTCCAAAGCTAGTATATCCTTCCTCAAATATGGAGACCAGAACTGGACACAGTACTCCAGGTGCGGTCTCAACAGTATCTTATACAGTTCTACCTTCTACCGGTGACGTCATGACGTAATGATTTATGGTGGACCTGCCCCAAATCCTGATGAATGTATTATCATCTGACATTTGAAGAAAACTAATCATGCCTAATTATAACATATCTTTGGCTTGGCTTCGCGGACGAAGATTTATGGAGGGGTAATGCCCACGTCAGCTGCAAGCTCGTTTGTGGCTGACAAGTCCGATGCGGGACAGGCAGACATGGTTGCAGCGGTTGCAAGGGAAAATTAGTTGGTTGTGGTTGGGTTGTCTTTTGTCAGTGAGGTGGGCTCTGTGGTCTTCTTCAAAGGAGGTTGCTGCCCGCCGAACTGTGAGGCGCCAAGATGCACAGTTTGAGGCGATATCAGCCCACTGGCGATGGTCAATGTGGCAGGCACCAAGAGATTTCTTTAGGCAGTCCTTGTACCTCTTCTTTGGTGCACCTCTGTCACGGTGGCCAGTGGAGAGCTCGCCATATAACACGATCTTGGGAAGGCGATGGTCCTCCATTCTGGAGACGTGACCTACCCAGCGCAGTTGGATCTTCAGCAGCGTAGATTCGATGCTGTCGGTCTCTGCCATCTCGAGTACTTCGATGTTAGGGATGAAGTCGCTCCAATGAATGTTGAGGATGGAGCGGAGACAACGCTGGTGCAAGCGTTCTAGGAGTCGTAGGTGATGCCGGTAGAGGACGCATGATTCGGAGCTGAACAGAAGTGTGGGTATGACAACGGCTCTGTATACGCTAATCTTGGTGAGGTTTTTCAGTTGGTTGTTTTTCCAGACTCTTTTGTGTAGTCTTCCAAAGGCTCTATTTGCCTTGGCGAGTCTGTTGTCTATCTCGTTGTCGATCCTGGCATCTGATGAAATGGTGCAGCCGAGATAGGTAAACTGGTTGACCGTTTTGAGTTTTGTGTGCCCGATGGAGATGTGGCTTGGGGTGCGGGGGGGGGGGGGGGGGGGTGGCGGGCTGGTAGTCATGGTTGGGAGCTGGCTGATGGAGGACCTCAGTTTTCTTCAGGCTGACTTCCAGGCCAAACATTCTGGCATTTTCTGCAAAACAGGACGTCAAGCGCTGAAGAGCTGGCTCTGAATGGGCAACTAAAGCAGCATCGTCTGCAGTGTAGTTCACGGACAAATTGCTCTTGTGTCTTAGTGTGAGCTTGCAGGCGCCTCAGATTGAAGAGACTGCCATCCGTGCGGTACCGGATGTAAGCAGCGTCTTTATTGTTGAGGTCTTTCATGGCTTGTTTCAGCATCATGCTGAAGAAGATTGAAAAGAGGGTTGGTGCGAGAACGCAGCCTTGCTTCACGCCATTGTTAATGGAGAAGGGTTCAGAGAGCTCATTGCTGTTATTAACAGCACAGTATGAGCCCTTCAGCCCTTGTTGTTTTGTCGATCCATACAAACCTTTCTAAGGGACTGTGGGAAAGTGCTAGCAAGAAATAGCAATAGCGGACAATTTTGTTTAAACAGCATGGGAAATTTGGTGGTACTATCGCACACAATTTATAAATACTGTGGGAAAAACTGATGGCTAACCTGCCATCCCAGAATGCCATGCGGCAGAGAAAGAGCTATATGTACAGCTGCATGCTTAGCACTTGTGGAAGTGTTTCTCTGCTGCATGACATTCTGGGAAGTCAAGTCTGCCATTGCTTCCATCCCCTCCCCCCCTTTTTGAGTTGTGCGCTTTGGCACTATGAACTTATCCACGCTAAAAATTGTCCGCTATTGCAACTTTCTCTCTCTCTCCCATTGTGACTTTCCCACAGCAAATTTTATACCTTAATTTTAATCTTTTCTTCCTTCACGTTCCTGCACTCATTTCTATCCCAGAATGCAATTGCTCATTCTACACTTCCCTGATTGCAACACTGGCACCTGTAGACACCAGGGATTGCACTACGGGTCGAAGCAATAAATCCCTGGCATGAGAGGACGTCATCTCACACCAGTGTTGAGAAGATTTTCTTTTCAGGCTAGACCCTTTTTAGGCTGATTGGTCATTAATTCCTGGGACCACTTGCAAGTGCTTTCAGGGCTACTGAGTGTCTATGGATTCACCTCTTATGCTCCCACAGCCTCTGCACCAAACTTCAGTCCAAACCATCAGCAACCCAAGCTCCAGATCCAATCCTGACACAATCAGGAAGCCTTCAGCTCCTAGGGCACCCTCACGCACCTCATTTCTGTTACCTGGTACCCCCTCAGCCAGTCTCTAGCATTCTGCAGCTTGGTGAGAGTCCCTTAACCATGGTCACCAGAAGCCTGCAGCCTTTGTGGGTTCCTTGCCTCAAGCAGCCAACAGCAAGTCACCTGTGTGTTCTTCAGCCACATTGCTCCTCACCGGCTCCTGATATGGTCACCGTGCCATAGGTTCATCTCTTATTCACCTTATCAAACAAGGGGGGTAGTCTCCCTGTTTTCTGGTGCCCTGCACCAGTTCTCTGCTAACCTGGAGTCTGCAACCCCTCGAGACCATGCCATACATAGGTGCTAGCAACTTGGGCCCAGTCCTTCTGATAAAACTCCATCGGCTCTGTTAACAGGCTGTTTAAAGCCTGTACAGAGCCGACAGAGTCAGATTGGGCAGTTGGATCATTACAGGACCACCAGCAGCACTGCCATTTTTTGCCCCTTCATTTACCAGGTACTCATTTATGCAATTTACATGGGCTGAAAATTTTAAAAATACAGTACAACTCAGATTATCCAAAATGGTCGGGACCGGGCCTACGTTGGATAAATGGTTTTTTTGGAGAACTGGTCATTTTTAAAAAACAGCTCAGTAGCAAAAGCAAATCACTTGCATCCATGTTTAAACAACAAGGGAAGACTTTTTAATCATTAAAATAATGTTTAAATCTCACCAAAAAAATGCTGGTGGCCACCGCTTACAGAAATGAACCGAACCGCTGCCGATCACAAACCTCCAACTGCCGCCGCTGATCCCTGACACGAACCCACCACTGCTGCCGATTCCCAAAACACTTTCCTGGGCTGGTAAAACACTCACTAGTGAGTCAGCAGGCTCCTGGCTCCCTGGTCCACAGAGTTCTCGACACCAGGGTCCCGACTCCAAATCCTCCCCTCAGCCTACCGCACACGTGCACTGGGGAGGTAGGCGGAGGGGAGGATTCAGAGTCAGCATCCGGTGTGCCAAGGAGGGAGGAAACGCCACTGAGCCTCAGGTCCCCGCTGCTGCCTGAGAGACTGCTCTCTTTGATGCCACTGGATTCTTGCAACCACTTGTGGCTGGGAGACAGCAGCTCACAGTTTGAGGGGAAGAGTTGGAGGAAAAATTAAGAGGATGGTAAAGAAGAAATGGAAAGAAAGATGGGAGGGAATGACCTGAAACGAGGACAATCGCCATTCTAATTTCATGTCAAGTGAATTTTTTTCTCCCCAATCTGAGGGGTCAGTTCGGCTCCGAAAATCTTTAACATTTCGGAGAATCTGATTTTGGAGAATCAGAGTTGTACTGCATGTGAAAAGACAGCACACATATGGATATTTCTGCTATTCAAAGGAGTTTTTTTTTTGCAAGTAGGTGATATTTTTTGGAATGCATTTGATCTTTTCAATTCATATCCTGCAACTCCACAATGCACAAGTACACCCACAGAATGTGACAACACTTTAGACCCCAGAAAAGATCAAAGTAATTTACAGCAACAATGTAGTTTGTCTTGAATGGTTATTTTTCCAAAGTACCTATTTATACAAGATTCAAACATTTACAGAAAGAACATCATGAACTGTTTTGAATAGTATTTTGAGGAGGTAACTGTGAGCAATATGCCTGCACTGATCAGGCTGAAGCTCTCCTCCAATTTCTTGCATTCTAATGCAATTCACTCAGTCACAGCCAGGCTCTTCGAAATACTTAAAAAACATTGAGTCACATAGTTAATATTAATTCAGTAGATAGGTAGTTTAAATCTAAGACTTAAATACCTGCATTGTTTGCTATGAACCACACATTCATAAAGAAGTTCTCATGAAAACTGCCAGCAATTTGGAAAATATTTTGTGAGGCACAAACAAGAGAAAATTTGGCATTGAGCATCAATATATTTCATAGTGCTGCTTTAAACCAATGTATTGACAGGCAATATAATTCAAGACATACTCCTTCATTTATCCTGAATATAAGAGAAAGCCATTATGCCTTCCCATGTGACTGTAGATTTTTAAAAATTTAAATCTTAACTATATAGCATAGGAGAAATAAATGCACAAAAATGCTGGAGAAAATTAGCAGGTCTTGCAGCATCCAAAAGGGGCAAAGGTATATAATCAAAGTTTTGGGCTTGTCCCTTCCGGCCTACGAAACCCGTACCATCCAAATTAACCGACCAACCCCGTAAGTTATGGAGGGCTGGAGAAAACCAATGGCAGGTCTCAAGAAAAGGTGCGAAGACGTTACAGACTGTGCTAGATTCGAACCAGATCGCCAGCACTGTAAAAGCATCTCGCTGACCTCTACACTAAATGTACTGCCCACAATGTGCCACTTGCGCTCTTTACACACACGCACACAGCTGCACTGCTGATCTGGTCTGGCCCTTAGCTGAACTGCCTATGCTGACGTCAGCTGACAACTCAACCAGCATTCCTAAACATTTCAGACAAATCCACTGGTGGGAAGCTTATGAAGCCCTCAGCTGTAGTGAAGAAAGCAAATCCTTGGCTAAGAGCCAGATTACTGAGCTAAGCATTTTGTAACGCACTTCCCTTTACTTTAGCAGCTTGCATAATACTTCTGCCAAATTTAAATTTAACCCCTTATACCAATGTCATTATCCAACATCAGACCTTCCTCCAACCCCCTCTTCTGAAAAGGAACACATAGCTCGGGCAGTCAAAACTCAAGAGTTCTGAACACTCCCAAGAAGTGATGGCTTTTTAAAATTGGATACATATGGGAGAAAATAACCATTTTAGCAAACAAGGCAGTTAACTCACTGCACACAAAGCATGGCAATGTATTACTATATTCAGGATTAGGTTGCTGTATACAGCACAGAAACAGACCCTTCAGCATGTCAAGTTCACAATAACCATCAAGTCCCCATTTATACCAACCTGGTATTAATTACGCTTTTTTTATTCTCCTCAGAACTTCCCCCAGACTCTACATTCACCTACCACAAGGGCAATTTATAGCAGACAATTAGTTTACCCATCGTTGGGAAGCTAAGATTTTTTTTAAATTTAATTTTATTTTATTTTCTATACTTTAACTTTAAACATACAGCACGGTAACAGGCCATTTCATTATTTACACCCAATTAACCTACATCCCCAGTACGTTTTGATCGATGGGAGGAAATCAGTGCACCTGGAGAAAACTCACGCAGACATGGGGAGAATGTATAAACTCCTTACAGGCAGTGCGGGATTTGAAACTGGTCCAATTGCTGGTGTGGTAAAAGCATTGTGCTAACCACTTGCCAACCGTGCCACTCAATAGGTCACAGGGAGAATGTGCCAACTACAATATGCAGACAGACAGCTGTGAAGCAGGAACTCATTTAATTGTGCTTTAAGTTCCATTTCAGATCATTAAATATCATCATTTCAGAGTAGGGTTGAAGGAGCTCTTTTCAGATGAAATGCTAAAGAACCAAGGGTAGGAATGTTCACTCTGTGATCCCCAAAACATCAGTAATATATCTTTGCCTCTTCTGGACGCTGTGAGACCGAATGAGTTCCTCCAGCATTTCTTTGTTTTCACCCCTCCACACATCATCCAGAAAAAATTTAACCAGATGTAATTTACTTCATTGGTGTCAATGGAACCTTCTTGTGAATGGATGATCGCTGATGACTAAACATTTTTATAGGCTCCGTATAAATGCAAACGATTTCCCCCTACATCCAACAGCATCATTTAAACCATGACTGAAATGCATCAGAAGTACAAATAGAATGAATAAACTCACTCTTGACTCATCTTTTCAATCCTTGATGGCACTTCAATCATTTTAATTAGATGACAGGGGGTATTAATTCCAAAGCTTTGGAACATTAACTAATTCACAGCTTCATTAAATATACTTCATTCACTAGACTGAATATTGTGTTGCTTCCAGATCAGAATTGGAGCTGGGAAATTATACTATAGTTAAAATGAGCATCCTCGTTGCATCAAGCAATCTTCCCATTATAGGCCTGGCAGAAACTCAGACCACTGCTACTACTAATTATGCAAATATACTGATCAAAAAACATTCAAGAATAAAATTATAACACTTTGGTCTAGGAAATACGGTCTCTATTACTTATGGCCAACAACCGTCAACATCTATAATCCCAAAATTTATGATTCACAAAATATACTTTTCATTCCCACTCACAAAAACTTATTTGCCAGCTGATGCTATAGATCAGCTCCTATTTGAGCAGAAAAGGCAGGTAAAAGCTGCACAAAATCCAAGGGATCCCTTGATAAAGGTTGAGATGAGATCAGGGTGATAATACAAGATTATACAAGGAGTAGAGTGTTCAATCCATCTGGGTAGATGTTGGGAATAGTAAAGGGAAAAAACCAATCACTTGTGACAGTTGTCTACAGGCCACCAACTATAACAGCGACTCAGGCAATAAACCAAGAAATATGTCTGATCCATATGACAGAACAGTATTCATCTCAGCGAGGAAGTCTTGAGTATACTTCATAGAATGCATCTGTGATAACTTTCTTGAACAGCATGTTACCTAATGTACATGGGAACTTTTTAAATGTTAAATCTAGTCCTGTGTAATGAGACAGGTAAAATTCATGACTTTGTCGTGAGGGATCCTGTGATGGATATTATATATTGTATATTATATATTGTATCTTTTTTTTTTCTTCTTTCTTTCTTCTTCTTTGGCTTGGCTTCGCGGACGAAGGTTTATGGAGGGGGTAAAAAGTCCACGTCAGCTGCAGGCTCGTTTGTGGCTGACAAGTCCGATGCGGGACAGGCAGACACGATTGCAGCGGTTGCAAGGGAAAATTGGTTGGTTGGGGTTGGGTGTTGGGTTTTTCCTCCTTTGCCTTTTGTCAGTGAGGTGGGCTCTGCGGTCTTCTTCAAAGGAGGTTGCTGCCCGCCAAACTGTGAGGCGCCAAGATGCACGGTTTGAGGCGTTATCAGCCCACTGGCGGTGGTCAATGTGGCAGGCACCAAGAGATTTCTTTAGGCAGTCCTTGTACCTTTTCTTTGGTGCACCTCTGTCACGGTGGCCAGTGGAGAGCTCGCCATATAATACGATCTTGGGAAGGCGATGGTCCTCCATTCTGGAGACGTGACCCATCCAGCGCAGCTGGATCTTCATAAGCGTGGACTCGATGCTGTCGACCTCTGCCATCTCGAGTACTTCGACGTTAGGGATGAAAGCGCTCCAATGGATGTTGAGGATGGAGCGGAGACAACGCTGGTAGAAGCGTTCTAGGAGCCGTAGGTGGTGCCGGTAGAGGACCCATGATTCGGAGCCGAACAGGAGTGTGGGTATGACAACGGCTCTGTATACGCTTATCTTTGTGAGGTTTTTCAGTTGGTTGTTTTTCCAGACTCTTTTGTGTAGTCTTCCAAAGGCGCTATTTGCCTTGGCGAGTCTGTTGTCTATCTCATTGTCGATCCTTGCATCTGATGAAATGGTGCAGCCGAGATAGGTAAACTGGTTGACCGTTTTGAGTTTTGTGTGCCCGATGGAGATGTGGGGGGGCTGGTAGTCATGGTGGGGAGCTGGCTGATGGAGGACCTCAGTTTTCTTCAGGCCGACTTCCAGGCCAAACATTTTGGCAGTTTCCGCAAAGCAGGACGTCAAGCGCTGAAGAGCTGGCTCTGAATGGGCAACTAAAGCGGCATCATCTGCAAAGAGTAGTTCACGGACAAGTTTCTCTTGTGTCTTGGTGTGAGCTTGCAGGCGCCTCAGATTGAAGAGACTGCCATCCGTGCGGTACCGGATGTAAACAGCGTCTTCATTGTTGGGGTCTTTCATGGCTTGGTTCAGCATCATGCTGAAGAAGATTGAAAAGAGGGTTGGTGCCAGAACACAGCCTTGCTTCACGCCATTGTTAATGGAGAAGGGTTCAGAGAGCTCATTGCTGTATCTGACCCGACCTTGTTGGTTTTCGTGCAGTTGGATAATCATGTTGAGGAACTTTGGGGGACATTCGATGCGCTCTAGTATTTGCCAAAGCCCTTTCCTGCTCACGGTGTCGAAGGCTTTGGTGAGGTCAACAAAGGTGATGTAGAGTCCTTTGTTTTGTTCTCTGCACTTTTCTTGGAGCTGTCTGAGGGCAAAGACCATGTCAGTGGTTCCTCTGTTTGCGCGAAAGCCGCACTGTGATTCTGGGAGAATATTCTCGGCGACACTAGGTATTATTCTATTTAGTAGAATCCTAGCGAAGATTTTGCCAGCAATGGAGAGCAACGTGATTCCCCTGTAGTTTGAGCAGTCTGATTTCTCGCCTTTGTTTTTGTACAGGGTGATGATGGTGGCATCACGAAGATCCTGATAGATATGTTTTAAAAGGAGATAAATTGTGGGGTTTTTTTTAAATAGTATAGGTGACATACAAACACTTCAAAACAGATCTCAAGCCAGACAGTCCAGGCTCCGGGGAAAAAAAACTTCGCGATAACTTTGAAGAATGCCAATAAGAACTTCACAAGTAGGTGTTAATTGCACCTGCTGTGGAGTAATTGATTATTGTTTTGGAAAGCAACTGATGAACTGACTCAGAAGATTAGGTCCAATGCTGCAGTCTGTGAGTGCAGTTGGCTGTTCTAAGAGAGTCATGTGGTTTTCTGTGTTTGAGAGAGAAAATTCAGTTCTACAGTTCAGCAGCAGGGACTAGAACACGACAAGCTGGCAAGTTTGTGGAAAAACCCCATTTTTAAGACTAGTTGAGAGGTCTTGGAACAGACTGTTCCAAGCCCTTGTGGTCCATAGAAGAGGAAATGACTGGCTGCATAATCTTTCATTTGAAATAAGGGTAAAAGAAAAGGAACTCTGGTGACCTGAAAGAAAGAGGTTATCATCTGGAAAACCCTGATGGGGCAAGTTTCTTTGGCAAAACACTGAAGTGGCTGATTAGAAGGAATCAGTTTGTGTCCATCAAGCAACACATCGCTCTCTGAAAACTGACAAGAACCTTCCTGAGTGGTAACCATTTGCCTTTCAAGCATCAAAGCCTGGTGAAATTCATAAATGTTAAATTTTGTGCACAGTATAAGAATTGCCTGTTAACAGTAAACTTGGAGGAGATTGGACTGTAAATCAAATAAATTTTCTGAACTTGTATACACATTACATACACATGCACTTAGAAAATTAGAAGGGGATTAAGTTAGGTTAAGTTCATAGTAATAATTTAAAGTTTGATCCTGTTTTCATGTTTAAAGATAATTAAAAGTAACTTTTGTTTAAGTAATTTCTATTGCTGCTGGATTTTGGGGTCCTCTGGGTCTATAGCAGTCCTCTCCAAAAGGGATCAGAGTTCAATCCAAAACCAGAGCATTATGCCTAAACAAGGGAGTCTAAAATGGGATGAGGCACAAGTTAGCTTATGTGCACTGGGAACAAAGGCTATATGGTGGGATTGTCCTCATCAAGGGGTCAGCAGTGAAGATTCCTGGATGTTGACATCTCTGAAGACCTCTTCTGGGACCATCATGTTAATGCAATTATGAATAAGGGACACCAGTGGCTGTATTTCATTCAGAGTGCGAGGAGATTTGGTAAATCACCAAAAGCTCTTGCAAATTTCTACAAGTGTATTGTGGAGAGCATTCTGACCGGTAGCATCACTGCCTGATAAGAAAGTGCACAAGACAGGAACAGACTACACAGGGTTGTAAAGTCAACCAGTGCCATCATGAGTATTAGTCTTCCCTCCATTAATTACATCTTTAAGAGGAAGGAAGTCTCAAGAAAGCAGCATCTATTATCAATGATCCTCACCCCACCCCCCACCCCCCCCCCCCCCCACCAGATCATGCCCTTTTCACATTGCTAGCATCAGGGAGGAGGTACAAGAGCCTGAACACACACAGCCATTTTCACACCACAGGCAAACGATCATCCTACTTTGTCCCAGTGAAATTCCTGGGAAGGGTCTTTCACACCATGGTCCAAATTCCCGAGAATTTTCCCCCAACCGATGATGTATTATGCACTCTCAGGAGTGAGAGTTCACTCCCCGATCTGCCAGTCACTCGTCTGCCTGATCTCCCCCTTCCCAACACCCCACCACCCAGCCACCCGTCACCCACCAAACCCCACCCCCCCAAGTAACAGCGGCTCAATGTGGGATGATTGGCCGACTTAGTTTCCCACAATCCCTCACACAGCTGGAACGGCTCTGGGAAATCCAGCTGCGTGAGGGATTATGGGAAGCAAGGATGTCTATTCATCCCACATGGTACTGCCATCACAAAGTTGTCAGGAAGTATGTGTCTTTTAATTTTAATCACCTACGTGACACAGCACGTAAGCACTGATGTCACGAGGCTTCCCCTGCTTGACAATTTGCCTTTTCACATTCCCAGAGTTGTGGCCCTACCTATGAGGTAGGGCTGCAGACCAGTTTAAAATTCCCAGGTTGACCTTTTCACACCGCAGGTTCATGGGAGGGATCCCAGGAAAATTTCCCGGGAATCATCATTTTACACTGCAGTGTGAAAAGGCCTACTGAACTTTACAAAAACCCCTTCTTTCCCTCTGCCATCAGATTTCTTAACAGACAATGAACCAATGGACACTACCTCACTTTTTCTATTTTTTCACAACTTGTTTATTTTTTAAAATCTTGTATTTGCATAATTATAATTTTATAGTAATTTTTTTTAAACCTTGTTCTACACCAAACTGCTTCTGCAAAACAACAAATTTCATGATACATGTTAATGAAAATAAACCTGATTCTGAGATGAGGTATAGGGGTAGACTTTCAAAGAGACTTTTCAGTGCTCAACAAAAGTATTCAGTTAAAAAGGAGAGAAAAGTGGTGAGAGCCAACTTTGGATAATTGTAGAAATAAAGTTCATGCATGCAAAGTTGCCAAAGCAGTGTGAAATTGGGCAATTAGAAAAACTTAATGAATCACTAAACAAGCAATAAAGGGAAGATAGATTGTGAAAGTAAAATAGCCCAAAATACAAAACAGATAAGAGGCAGAGAGCTGAGATAAATGTGTGTTTCTCTGGACGGTAGCGGTGAGCAGGGTGCTGAAGGAACTGGTGCGAGGCCTGCAACTGTTCATTATATACATTAACGATTTGGAAGAGAAGACTAAATATAGCATATCCAAGTTTTCTGATGACTGTAAATGGAGTAGAGGATGTTGGGTCTGCAGGGAGAAACAGATAGGTTAAGTGAGTGGGAAGGGTCTAGCAGACAGTGTACAAGATCGGCCACTTGGAAAGAAAAATAGAAGATTAGACTATTTAAATGGTGAAAGACTATTGTTGCTCAGAAGGACTTGGGAGTGCTTCTGCATGAATTGCAAAGGGTTGGTTTGCAGGTAATCAGGAAGGCAAATGAAATGTTCACCTTCAGGAGGGTGAATCTTCAAAGCACCCAGTGCAGACTGTGTCCTTCAAACTTGTACTAACCATCTGGCTAGAGTTCTTGCAGACATTTTCAATCTTTTACTGCTATGGTCAGAGGTCTCACCTGCTTCAAAAGGATATCCAAAAAAAGTAGGGTGACCTGCCTCAAAGACCATAAGCCGGTAGCACTTGTGTCCCCTGTGATGAAATGTTTTGAGAGGTTGGTTATGGAGCTGGGAAGGATCTGAACCCATATGAATTTTCCTATTGTCACAAAAGATCAATGGCAGATGCCACCTTGTTGACCTTCCAGTGGACTACAGGCCACAACTCATCGTTCATGACCATCATACGAGGACATCTCATGACCAAACCAAGGGACCTTTACAACTGGATTCTCAATTTCTTCATCCACAGACCCCACCCAGTGCTCTTTGGCAACATAACCTCCTCCTTACTGACCACCAATACAAGTATCCCAACAAGGCCATGTGCTCTATTCCCTGGACACCCATGACAGTGCAGCCTAAGTCAGCTCCAATGCAATCTTTTAATTCTGACATCACTATCGTTGTTGTCCAAATGACTTGAAATGATGACTCAAGATACAGGAATCAAGAATCTGCCTGGGTGATGCCAGAACATTAATACTGCTCTCAACTTCAAGGAGCTTACTGTTGATTTTAGCAAGGGAAGGGCCACACACCAGTCTGCATTGATGGGATGGAGCTGGAGAGGGTTTGCATATTCAAGTTTCTGTAAGTCCATATTTCAAAAGACCACTCTTGGAGCCAACACACATCAAGGAAACCATGAAGAAGGCACGCCTCTACATTCTAAGCCTGAGGAAATTTGCCAGTACATAATTATACATGCATAAATATTTTAAATAAATAAATATTTTAGGATGATTTATTTTGTTACAGGATACAATTCATCAGTCTCAGCCTGTGGGAAGAAGCTATTTCCCAACCAAGCAGTCCTAATTTCGATGCTCCTGTACCTCCTTCCTGATGATGGTAGATCAAAGAACCTATGTGATAATGGTAGGAATTTTAGTAATGCTTTGAGCTCTAGCTATGCAATGCTCCCACTGAATGTTATCAGGAGTGGAAAGGGAGACTCTAGTGATGATCTCAGCAGTTTTAATGATCCTCTGTATTGACTCCCAGTCCAATGCTTTGCAGCGACCGTACCACACAATGATGCAGCCAGACAGGACACACTCAATTAATGCTCCTGTAAAATGTCCAAATGGGGACTGGTAGCCTTGCCTTCCTTAATCTTCTTAGGAAATGCTGCATCTTCCTGACCAATGAGGTGTTGTGGGTCCAGGATAGGTCTGCTAGATGCACACCAATGAAATTTGTGCTCTCCACAAGGGAGACATTGATGTGAAGTGAAGAATGGTCAGTCTTTATCCTCCTAAAGTCCATAATCATCTCCTATGCCTCAAAGCCTCAGATTGTTGTTATGACACCATTTGATGAGCCTCTTGACTACTTCTCTGTAAAGAGGCGAACTATTATTGTATCATTCCACAAACCTGATGATTCTATTTGAACTGAATATGGCAATGCAGTCACAGGTAAGCAGCATGAACAGTAGGTGAGCTGAGCATACAGCCGAGGTGTGCCAGTCCTAAACATGATGGGACTTGAGGTTTTGCTACCAACTCAGCTGAATGTTGTTTTTCAGTCAAGAAGTCCAAGCTCGAGTTGCAGAGAGGGGAGTTGAGTCCCAGCAAAGGCAGTTCATCCATCAGCCTGAGGTGCAGTCATGTTGAATGCCAATCTGAAGTCAATGAACAACAGCCTGGCGTATAAGGCATCATTCCCAAGGTGGGTCAGGATGGAGGGGAGGGTTAAGGCTATATTATTTGTGGATGGTTTGCAATGGGTCCAATGTCACTGGAAGGCGAGATGTGATGTGTTCAATTAACAGTCACTCAAAGCACTTTATGATGGTGGAGGTCAGTGCCACTGAGTTATTCACTTACCATCGCTCAGTTGGGCACCAAGATGATGGTGGCTGCCTTGAATCCTGTGGGAACAGTGGATTGCTGAGAGATGTTGAAGATGTCCATTAGGACCCCTGTCTACTGGCCACACTTCTTGGCTAAATACGCATTTTTGGTTTACAGGCAATAAAAAGGATAATGGCACCTCATGTAACAATGGCTTTGGGAGCCAAAAGAAAGTGAAACTTTTTTTTAGGCAGGTATGTTTGTAACTGCATGGCTGCAGAAAAGCTTATTTTGTTTCGGAAATCCTCAATCCACCTTTTTAATGTGTCACTATAGTCATATTTGAAACCTGTTAGCTTTAATAGAGCACTGCTAATGGGTATTGCTTTGGTCTCAGAATCTTCTTTCCCCTGCTTTCAATATAATTAATAGAATCAAATGCTAGACTCTTAAAACAAAGTTCTTACAATAAACAGTTTTAGGTTTTTTTTCTGTTAATACAACAATTCACAAATGAATTGCTGATGCTCTTGCAGCCCAATAGTTACACTAGTGGAGTATTCGGTTTCCTGGTTAGGAGTCACAGAGGCTGTTGTTCAGACTTGCATTTCCTCAGGGGAACAAGTTCTGCCAGTAATGTTTAGATTTCAAATAGGAAGAACAATGCAATCAAGCGCACCTCCCAAGACTATTTTGTTTTTTTAAATCTCAAAATTTCCAAAACAAATAAACTGTACTGGATTTTTAATAGTTTTTGCTAAAAATCCAAGATATAATCTCATGTCCAAGATAACAGCAAGCATGTCAAGCAATGCATACCACTCAAAGGGAGTAATGACAACTGACAGAGCTTCAACAGAGGAAAATGTTCCATGTACCCTTCATCCTAACTGTTAAGCATGTAAAAAATTTGGTTGGGAGTGACAGATGTATAAAACAGCTGCTACACAACAGGCCAATGAATGGACCCAAACCAGGACATTCAGTAACACACAATGACCAGAGCTGCCTGCACTGGGACACTAACATTTCAGTAATCTGCTTTCCCACTGCTCACCAGGTAATATTTGCCAACCAGCATGGGCCCCAGTTCTTGAGCACACTTTTCACATGCAGAGACATCAGTTCTTTTGCTCCCTTTCCAACAGCAGGGACCCCAGTTCCTGTGACTCCCTTCACATTCAGTGTAACCCTGGCTCCTGGGCTTCCTTTAAACTAGCTAGAGTGCGGTTTTCCAGGCTTTCGTTAAATTTAGCAATACAGGTGATGCATAACGTCCATGCGAGCAATGTCTGTGGTCCCTTTAATAATGTGAATACATGTATGAATGAATGAATACATAATTTTTTAAAATAGCATTCACACAGCATCCACATCACATAATACCCAATTTCACAGAACTTACTATCGACATTAAGCAGCGCATACTGTCTATTTCAATGCTGTGCAATATCCAAAAGAAAAGCACATTTAACAAGTGTCAGGATATCGAAAGGAATAACATCCAAAACCAAGGTCCTGAATAGGTCAGATTATCAGAATGTTACTGAATCAGAAACTGTCTTTTCACAAGCATTCTACCAGTGCAGACAGAGTATGCAAGGAAAACCAGGGGAGTCTAGTCTTTGGCTGGGATGGGAAAAGAGTTGATGGTTATTCAGTATGTAGAAAATTTGGCAAGCTATTAATGGGGATGGAGCCAATAGTAGTTGAGTTGGAGGTAGGTAAAATAAACAGTCGTATGGAATTAGTTGCTAAACTGGAGTTACAGCAGGAGGATAAAGTCAGGTTGGGTGAAGACATCCTCTGAAAGAGAATTAAGTAGTAAGGTTACCTGCTCAAATTAAATTTCCCTCTTGGACATGTTCAATGAGACCTTCTAATCCATACAAGTAGTATGTGCCATGTGTGCATTGCTCACTATTGGTCACAACTACACCAGTCTTCTGCGCACAACACCTCACATTCGGTGAGGATCTGGAACGAAAATGACAAAACCCAATTCCCCAATTTTCAAATAGTACATTATGTGACCCATTTTTTTGGTGGGAAATTTAATTCCACTCGCTTTCCACTTTATAAAATGCAAAAAAAGCTGGAAACAAAGGAAAATGGCTGGAAATAAAGTTATGGTATGTTGCCAGAGTATTGAAGTGGGGAAAATTCAAAGTGGGAAGATCCACGCCAGAGGAGAGATGAACTGCACATTTGTGTCAGAGAGAGAGAAACTGCAGTTTTGGGTCTAAGGTGACTATAAAACAAATTTGATCTCAGTAATCCACAAGATGGAAGAGACAGCTATGAATTGATAGCATCAAGCAAATTGAAAAGCACAATTCATAGAAATATTGAAACAGTTGTTAAATCAAACCTCAAAATGGATTAATGAAATACCTGAATGTTAAGGATTTTGAATATTTTTTTTATAAATGAACTAGTAGTGAAAACCCATACTCTTTGAAATCAATGAGTCCCAATTAAGTTGAAAAACATACTGAAAAGTAATGAACTTCAAGTATTGATTAGAGATGAATTGTAGGGGAGGCTTGGTATTGGTGGAAATTCTGTATTTATGTATTATTAATTATGAGTTTTTGTATGACAGATGTGTGGTTGATGTATGATTTTAGTGTTTGAACTTGGTTTTAAAGTGGATTTCATTTGTTAAGTGCATGTATTGTGTTGGATTTGAATATATGTTTGGGGGTATTGTTTTGGTGTTGATATTTGTTTTGTTGTTGGTAGCTTTTTGTTGTTGGGTTTTATCTTTTTTTGTGGGTGGGGTTTTTTCTATTTTATTCACAACATTGTTGATTGGTTCTTCGCTCTTTATTTTGGGGGGAGGGTTGGACTAATTTTGAATTGGACGATTGGTGTTGTGTTGTAATTATTGGGGGGGGTTGATTTGTGTAGTTTAGTGATGTAGTATTCTAATTTTTATTATCTTGTTTTTTATTATTTCTTTAAATGTAATTTTTTATTTTATTCATGTCATAAAATTTTAAATAAAGTTTTAAAAAAAGAGATACGTAATATTACAAAATCCTGATTCTAATTAACCCGTCACAAGATCTATTAACTATTATAAAAGCCAAACAAGCTGATAGCTAGACCAGTAAATGAAGATGCATCAATTCTGAAAGATACCATGCTAGCATTTGGAGAGGGATAGGCTTCAGCAACTCCAGGACGTGAAGCTTGATGAGAAATCTTCAGTGCGGAGAACATTTAGCACACTAGACAGTTTTGGTTTCAACAACTACATTCTAGCCTTGGAGTAGGCCAGAACAAATTTCAACACAAGAAACAAGACGGAGCGATGTAGGGGTAGAATTGCATAACAGATGCTATTCGTTGTATTTTATTTTACATTGTCCAAAGTATAAAGAGCAATAAACTCATTAGAATCCATATCAATGGACAAAGAGCACATCTGTCAACTCCACAAATGAAACAAGAAAGTCTGCAGACACTGTGATAGGTAGAAACTCAGCAGGTCCCGCAACATTCATAGGAGGCAAAGATATTTAAGAAATGACGAGGGGCTAAGGCTCAAAACATTGACGACATCTTTGCTTCCTCTGGATGCTGCTGGACCTGCTGATTTTCTTCAGCACTTGTGTATTGTTAACTCTACAAGCTGCTGGAATGATCAGAAAGACTGGACATACACCGGGGCGAAAAAAAAATCACACAACAAAGGACTGTCCATTTTCTGGAATAATATACACACCAGGCTCAGTGGTTAGCACAACGCTATTGCAGCACCAGTGATAACAGTGCTGTCTTCAAGGAGTTTGTTCTTCCAGTGTCTGAGTGGGTCTCCTCTGGCTCACTCCCACCCTTCAAAACTTACAGGCAAATTGGGGGATTTGGGTAGCACATGGTCATGGACCGGAAGGGCCTGTTACCACATGGTATGTCAAAATTTAACATTTTAAATTTAAATAATTTTACAGAGAAGTTATCTTACAGAGAAAGCACTCTATTAAAGGTCTAGGAGCAGCCCAATACAAAATGGCAAATTTCAAGATTACAAGTATTCCATCTGAAGCACTCGCTTCAGCAAAAAAAGAAGCAAGCTCTGAGAGGTCAAACACATGTTCCACACCAATCACAGATCCCAAAAGCAAAACTACAAAAAGAAACTGCAGCAACAGGTGGCAAGACACTCAAATCTTCAAAGAGTTTACAGTTTAACTCTGGAATACGAAACAGAAAAAGGAACCACGCCAGAGATGAACTCTGGCATTTGTCGCCAAAAGTAAGATACAGTCATGCAGATACATCACTTACTAAATGAGATAGCAGGGTAAGATCAGGGACCAAAGAGGAAGTTAACATGTTTTCTTCACAAGTAGTTCAGGAACAGCCTAAAAGATTATAAACACAGCCAGCAAAAGATGTGATTGTTAAATCAGAGATGACAAGGAAGAAGTTGTTCAGCTGGCTAAATCCAGAATCATCACACTCAAAAATGTGCAAATGAGTCACTCCTAATGATGCAAATCCCATGGGTGTAAAGAAATGCAAGTTATGGGAGAGAAAAATTGGATTGGGGAGAGGCTATATCGAGAATGGCATCTACAATATGTTGACACAAGAAGCACAGCAATACACAGAAAACTGATAACTACTGTGATACCACATAGCCTCTGACGTTACATGGAAACATATTTGTGTGATTACCCACCACCAAGAATGACATCGTTTAGCTGCAAACTACTACCCCCAGTTTCCATTCTTCACCAATGAAATATCCAAGAGCCACAATTACCACAGCATTTGAACCCTATTTGCAAAACAAAAGATTTGAGAAACTAATGTTAAGCAAACAGAATTTAATTTATCATAGCAAATTTTGAAAATCTGGCAGAGCAATGCAATATCACCATTCCATTCTCAGTAAGGAAGAGCTTACAAGGCCCTTTATCCAATGCAGAGAACACAAACCCATACTGTATATTATTGTCAGTCTGTGCGACACCTGTTAAGATGGAAGTAATAAAAATCACCAGCCGAACTACTAAATAATAATAAAATCTAAGACAAATTTTCCCATGCAAGTGACATCTTTAACAAAAAGACTATAACCATCTGGAACACTGTCATGTTCCTACACTGGAATGTTCAATGAAACATGACAGTGCAAAAATGTCATTACACACATCTCCAATTTAAGTGGACAGTATGTTTGAGCCCCACTTATGAAAAGTGATTTTCACCAAAGGTGAAACAGCAGATGCAGAGACTCTTATTAATTCTATTTAAAAGAACCGAGACTGAAGCTTTATTACCACATATGCCAGTGTATAAAAACAGTACTTGAACTTTAAAAATGTCACCCTAAAAACCAGGGGTCATCTAAAACAGCAAGTATAAAATCTAAACCTAAACAGCAAAGTTTCAGTACTCCCCTGCACTAAGTATAAAATCCGAACCTTAACAGCGAAGTCTTAGCGCTCCCCCACAGGGTCCATCTGCCCGATCCAACTGTTGTTGGCTCTGTACGGGCTTTAAACAGCCTGTTAACAGAGACGATAGTTGTTTATTTTAAAATGTGCTAATAAAATTTAAACCTTTGCTGGGCAATTTGCTTTTAAAATATTGTGATATGATCACTCCACTGGTCAATGGGATAGTTGGTAAAGGACTATTGGTGAGTAAAGCTTGGGGCAGTCTTATACAGCAAGTATAGCTTAAAACCTACATTTTAGATGGAAATTCAAGGGTTGTCTTATACCTGGCATATACATACAGTATTCTCAAAAATTCCCAAAGCATATTTCTAAAGTGTAAACATCTGTTGTAAGAAAATGAAACAAGGCCTAACTACAAGGAATGCAATAAATTTTCACAAAATGATAAATGTCAGACAGGAAAATGGTAAATCTATTCAGCTCTGTTACAGCACATGAATTTTTTATATTCATCTAAAAAATGTCAATGCAATAATCCATCAGGACTATGCTGAGGTACAAGACTAAATTATGCTTTTGACTTCCTAGATGGACTGAGAGGGAGCACTGCCCACAAATGAAAAGGTTTTCCATTTGCCAAAAAAGCAGAATTTAATTTTGCTTTACATTTTCATTGTTTTTAAATTATTTAAATTCAAATTTAAAAAAAAATAAGCCAAATTTCCTAGAATCTTGAACATTTCATTTTCACTTTCAATTTGATCCTTTGCAATTTTTACCCATTTTTAATTTGATGACTACCTTCTAATATTGTACACATCCTACAATTACATCTGCATGTACAGTAATGAGATAGGTTTGGAGGAGGGCTAGGCAGTGAGACATAACCTTTCCAGTTCTGTGACCAAACATTCGGGAATGTCACTCAATAGGACTGAAGAGATCTATTTATTATTTCACAAAACTGCCAATAGATAGAAAGCATTAAGAAAAGCTGTTGTCATTTTCTTGAATTGTGCAGCAAATAAACCAGTAATAGTAATACATTAATACTTTACATTTAAACATTGTTCAAAGTTCAAATTTATTGTCAGAGTACATGCATGACATCACATACAACCCTGAGAATCTTTCCTGCAGGCCAGCCAGAATTTTTTCCTAGTAGTTCAAAAAAAAACTTGTACTGAAGAAAAGATGCATATGCGAAAGAAACAAAGGTAAACAAGAAGGGAGTGCAAACTATGCGATACAGAAAATAAATATTCAGAAAATAAATAATGTACAAAGTGAGTCCTGAAATGAGTTTCTGATTAAGTGTTGTTTAGGAGTTTGGTGGTGGATGGTTAGAAACTGTTCCTGAACCTGGTTCAGTACTTGTCTTGTTGCTGAGGACAGCAGTGGGGAAAAAAAGAGCACATCCTGGGTGATGTGGATCCTTGAAGATAGCTTCTGCTCTCCAATGGCAGCATTCCATGTAGATTTACTCGATGATGGGAGAGTTTCGCCTGTGATTTGCTGGGCTGTATCCAATATCTTTTGCAGGGCTTTCTGCTCAGAGATATTGCTGCCCCAGACCAGGCAGTCAGTCCATTTTCCACTACTCTGTAAAAGTTTGAAATTTTTATATATTGCAAGTCATCCAACAGGACATTTCCAGATATCAAGGGGAGCTTTAAATACAAGCAGCAAATTGATAGTGAAGTGAGGGACATCTTTCTACTGCAGAATCCCAGATATCACGCCAAGATCCCAAAAGCCTGGGCAACATTAAATTGTTACTGGAGATTCTTGCTCAAATCTGTAATGTTCTCAGGCATGGTTAGAATAAAATGACAAAATTAGTTGAAGGTTGCATAATGCCTTACTCAATATACATGGCAATTTTTATTGGTTGAGCATTGCCTGGTGTCTTTTTTTTAATATTGAAGAAAGCTAAAAAAAACTGCAGAGATTATACAGAATATTCATTTATAGCTGACATCATGTTTGTTATTTCATGATACAGAAAATGAGGTTATGCAGATATTGGTACAAGTTTCAAACACAAAAGTAATTTTCCCAAATGATTGTATTCAGAATACAAGCATCAAGTCTCTGTTCTGCTCATGTCTCAGCAATGAAAAGAGCTGAAGCATAAATGTATTCATGTGATGAGGAACAGAGGGGGTAAGGTGGGGGCAGGGGGGGGGGGGGAGGGGGGAGGGAAAATCACCAACCAATTTACCATGAAATGATGAATAATTTTCAAGAATTATTCCAATGTTTCAAAATTAAATGAAATATTTAATAAAAATCTAAAGACTGCTCAGATACTTGCAAGGCAGCAAACAGTACTTCCTCTTGTTCATTAGTCATCACAGGATCACTGAATCTGCAATATATCATACCATAGTGTATGCTGGCACCAGAAAAACAATCTTGCACTTATCACCAAGACCAAGGAGCGTATTGTTGATTTTAAAAAGGGAAGGCCAAAGAACCAACACCAGGTGCTATAGGTTTCTGAGAGGGGTGCTGGACAAAATAGTAACTGTCTGCCTTATGTAGACTAAAATTAATGAATTTCATGTATGTTACATTCTAAATGTAGTATTATGTGACAATAATGGAACCTTTACCTGTTAGCATTAATGGAATGGAGGTGGAGAGGGCTAGTACCTGCAAGTTCCTAGGAGTCCAAGCATACCAATGCCTTTGCTTTCTATTTCTGAGGAGATTTGGCATGTCATTGTATCAAACTTCTGTAGGTGCATCATGGAAAGTATACTGACTGGTTGCATCACCACCTGGCTTGGTAATTCAAGTGCCCAGGAATGGAGAAGTCAACAAACATAGCTGAGTCCATCATGGGCTCAGACCAACCATCCACTGAAGACAGCCAAGGCCCTTCCTCAAGGCAGCAGTCAACATCATAAAGGATTCCTGTCACCCTGGTTACACCCCTCTTCTCACTGTCAACTTTGGTAAGGAGTTACAAAAATCTGAACTCCACCTCTAGGTTCAAAAACAGTTTATTTCCAACAGCTATCAAGCTCTTGAATATACTAATCATAAAATACATTGACACCACAAAAGGGCCATCTGCACCATGGTAACACTATTTTTCTTGCACTAATTAAGTGTAAATATTTGTTATCTATATTTCATATTTACCTCTAATTTGATGTATACTATTTTTTTAATGTAGTACCTGTTCAACAATAGCAAAAATTCTAGCGAATATTTGTGTTGTACCATGGAAATGACAATAAGCATTACATTTCTGAAATACAAGTTTTGCTATGCATTTTCTTCACACCAAGTTTACAAAGTTAACAATTCTATTTTGAGTAGTAAGTCTAAAATTAAGCATCAGTTGAACACAAGAGATGCTTCAAATGTGAGGGGTTCTCTCAAAGTCAGTTAACCCCAGAGTCAGTTTGCCTTCTCAATTAGAATTCATGTGTAGCAGACAGAAAAAAAACAAATCAAATAATGGGACCAAGAAAAAAAAATCAGAAATTTCCACATTTTACTTCCCTCAAATTAACCATTTTTAAGGTACTTGCAAGGAAACTCAGAAGTTAAATCACATTTCACCCTTTGTTCCAAAAATCCATGACAAAAATCAGATAACCTGCATTAATAATTAAACTCTCAATAACTACTTTAAATCTTCAAGTTCGAGTTTATTATCATCTGATTGTACAAGTACAACCTGACGAAACAGCATTCTCTGGTCCTCAGTGTAAAAACATGCAAACACACATCCAGACAAACGATAACTGTGTGTGTGTGTGTGGATAAATATTTATTGTCGATGCGTACCCATGTCGATGCGTACCCATGTCGATGCGTACCCATGTCGATGCGTACCCATGTCGATGCGTACCCATGTCGATGCGTACCCATGTCGATGCGTACCCATGTCGATGCGTACCCATGTCGATGCGTACCCATGTCGATGCGTACCCATGTCGATGCGTACCCATGTCGATGCGTACCCATGTCGATGCGTACCCATGTCGATGCGTACCCATGTCGATGCGTACCCATGTCGATGCGTACCCATGTCGATGCGTACCCATGTCGATGCGTACCCATGTCGATGCGTACCCATGTCGATGCGTACCCATGTCGATGCGTACCCATGTCGATGCGTACCCATGTCGATGCGTACCCATGTCGATGCGTACCCATGTCGATGCGTACCCATGTCGATGCGTACCCATGTCGATGCGTACCCATGTCGATGCGTACCCATGTCGATGCGTACCCATGTCGATGCGTACCCATGTCGATGCGTACCCATGTCGATGCGTACCCATGTCGATGCGTACCCATGTCGATGCGTACCCATGTCGATGCGTACCCATGTCGATGCGTACCCATGTCGATGCGTACCCATGTCGATGCGTACCCATGTCGATGCGTACCCATGTCGATGCGTACCCATGTCGATGCGTACCCATGTCGATGCGTACCCATGTCGATGCGTACCCATGTCGATGCGTACCCATGTCGATATCGATATAGATTGATATCTATATATCTATATTTAAATAAATGTTTAATGAATAGTAGTCTCGGAGGATATGTATGAGCACTTCATTGAAATGTTCTTCAATCTAACTGGAAGGAAATCTCTGCAATCACAGGGAGAATGAACAAACTCCTTACAGACAGCGTCGGATTCAAACCTACGTTGCCGCCACTGTAATGGCGTTGTTCTGTGCTGCCCCATCCTAGTCCCTTCGAAATTGCCCTCACAATTATATTCTCAGTCTCAAGAACTCAATGATATCTTAATGCCGAAAACTTAGATGAGCTTTTCCCACTGAAACTAACCAAAATCTCTCACCATATTAGAAACATTTAGGAAGTTGAATGGTGCTGTTTTGCAAGATTTAGGGAAAGTTAATAGGGTTAAATCAATTCCAATTTTAAAAAAAACATTTAAAAGGGAACCATTTCCAGATAATCATGAATTTATGTACATGCTCTGACAGAATAGCAACAAAACATACTGCAAAGAATTCCACATCAACTGCATTTTATAGTAATGCATTATGTTTGTCAAGCAGAGCTGTACTTGTCAGCAATTTTGCAACAGCAAGGGAAAGAAACCAGAATATAATGGTGTACACTGCAATGATATTATGTAAAGCAAACCATTAAATGACTCTTTGGGAAGGTTCTTCATCACTTCATTTTAGAATGAAATACGCCTCAACTTGCATGAAATTTAATGTTTGCTTTCTTAAACCTCATCATGTATTATTCTTTGGAGCCGACCAGAGTCAATCCCATCAATCCCTTGGCTTTTACAACTCTCCCATCAAATACCAGAATACAGTCATCTATATCTGAGCTAACATCAAACACTTCATTCATTAAAACCCAGAGTATAAATTTATATATAAAAGTGCAACTGGACACTCAAGAAACTAGTCTTGTGCTGTTTGATCATTTGCACAAAGTTAAAAGTTGGGGAAATGCATTCTGTATAATATATTTCCCTTTCAAATATTCTAGAAAAGAGTATACCCCTTCACAAAAATAACATGCCAATCCAATCTTAAAATACAACTCTCCTTTAATCCAAGAATAAGTAGTCCCAGATTTAGAAGACCTAGAAGTTGACTGCTCGCACAAGAGGGGCTGCAAGGTGACAGAAGCATACCAACAGGTCAAAAGGTTGCTTCGTTTGTAATCGGTTTGTTTAGAAGGATAAAGTAGTAATCTTGATGAATATGGAATGGAACGTGCAATTACAATGCATCTTGTATAACCAATGGCCAAACAAATCAGCTTGTTGAGATCAATTTCTGGATCTCATTTAACAAATGGAGATAATACAGGTTTCAATGCATTCACAGCTATTTCAATCACAAAGAGTGGAAAGATGTTTTAAAAAGTTTCACAGCTGGTCTCCAGCTTTATTCTCTGACTCAACCCCAATGAGAGCTTACCCATGTTATCACTATTCTCCCTTACCATACTGATACTCAGCAGAGATATTACATTTTACATGTGTGCTGTTATACATTGATGTAACTATGCAGAGGCTAGAGGTGGGACATGAATGTGGAATTCCATTTTCATAAAATGTCTCATCTGCTCACAATTGCATATTACTGAAATCTCAGAGACAACTTGCCAAAGCAAACACATCTACAAATATACTTCAAATGTAAATCAGAGACTGCAGACTCCAAACACCAGGGAAACTTAGAAGGTCAGGCTTCTGAAGGAAACTCATTTGTGAAATCTGATATCCTTAAAGAGACTGAATAAGGGAGATGATATTTCATTTCGTTCATTTGGCAGAAAGACTGTCTATACCAGGGGTGTCAAACTCAAATTCACAGAGGGCCAAAATTAAAAACTTGGACTAAGTCGTGGGCCAAACTAAATATTTATTGAAAATTTTCAACAACATCTGCATGTTTTCTCTTCTTTCAACATATGTAATGTTAAACTTTTTCTTATTTAAAATAAATGTTTAATAATAGTTTTGGTTAAACTCTTTCCAGAAGAAGCATTAACAAATGAGAAATAAAATATTCAATAAATAATATTTCTCTATAGCCTTTAAGCTCCTTTTAAATGTATTTTTTTTCCACAAGCCAACAAGTCAAAAACATAACTTGCTTCAATGAAAATCCAATCTTTCAACTATGAACAGTCCAAAGTTAACCAAAGAAAATATTAATCCAAGCTTAGCTTGCTCCACTGTGATTTACTCTGATGCACCTGGGTCTAAACCAGATACTTGGTATCTCTTCTTAGATGCAAGTTCATCAAACTCTGAGGTCAGAGTTTGCCTCCCACCTGTCTTGAAAGGTCCTGTTTTCTGTCTTTGGTTTGGCCATTTTTCGTAAGGGGTTTATTACATGCGAGTTAGGCGACAGGTCGCAGATGTTAATGAAAGTAAAGAGAGGAGGTGGGGGGATTAGCGGGCTGAGGGGCCAGCGCCAATGCATTTGCAAAGCATTCTGGGATTTGTAGTATTAGCTGTGCATGCACTATACTGCCGTGGTGGCCAGCGTGCTGGGCCAGCTCTAATACATATTTGATATGATCTTGCGGGCCAAATATAATTATATCACTGGCCCGCGGGCCTGAGTTTGACATGTGTGGTCTATAGTGTGGGACTTTAAGCAGAAGAGTCCGATTTCACCCCTTCTGCTATATCATCAGTCAATTACACATTCATTCTCATTCAAGAAGGTTTTATCAACCTCCACTACTTTCTTGAACACAGCCATTCAGTCCCATTGACTACACTCAGTGAAAATGTCCTCATCTTCTCCTTTCACTCCCCCAATTTCCCCCACATCCAAGGTAAATCCATGGGAACATGCAAGGACCGCAGCCGCACTTGCCTTTTTGTGGGCCATGGGGAACAATCCTTGTTCCAATTGCACTCAGGTCCACTCCTCAACTCTTCCTTCACCATATCAACAAGTCTATTGGTGTTACCCCTGTTCAAGATTCAATTTATTATCATTGTAATAAAACAGTGTCATATGAAATGTCTTTTCGTCTGCTGCAAGATAGACAGATTTGCCACTGGCAGAAATTGCCTAAGCACCTCTTACAGTTCTTACAGTCAGAGAGATAAGCAAAAGAGAGTCCTCCAGGGTCACCAAGTAGCTGTACTTCACCCAGCACCTCTGCAGCCACACAGAGTCCAGTCCAAACTATTGGTAATCCAAGCTCCAGATCCAAACCTCCAACATGATCAGGAACCCTTCAGCACTTCCTGCCATCCCAGTTCAGATACCTGGAACCCCTCTGGCTAGTTCGCGTCAGTCTCCAGTGGTATGCAGCCCAGCACAAGTCTTCCGACAGCAGTCTCCAGCAGCCCACATCTTCCGCGGGCTCCTTGCCTTGAGACTCCAGCAGCCCACCACATGCACTGGTCCTCAGCTGCAGACCTCCTCACTGGTCTGTCATAGCGGTCACCGTCCTCACAGGTCAGGGGGGCACGATCACCCATCCTCTGGTGCCCTGTTCCAGCCTCCACTTCCCCAGTCTGCTGCTAATTAGTAGATGCTGCCATCTTGGGTGCAGACTCGCGGTCACGGGATTTCAAATAAAAACCCCCATCGGCTCTCTCAACAGGCCATTCAAAGCCCGTTCAGAGCTGATGACATTCAATTGGGTGGCTAGACCCTGCAGGAGTGCTGCATCACTGCTCCCTGGGTCCGCACCAGTGGTAGCACTGCCATTAGAGTGGCTACAGCAGCACCGCCATCCTGAAACTTAACAATTTAATTAAATTCACTGCCAACTTCAATGTAGCACATGACTGTTTCTGACACCTCTCTCCCCTCTTCATTCTCAGGGAACAAACTATCTGCAAGTCTATTACAAACTCACCAACTCTCACTGCTATCTGGATTACACCTAGACTATTCCCATCTTTTCACATAAGAATGCCATTGCTTTCTCCCAATTCCTCTCCTTCCTTTGTATCTGTTTTGAGGATGAGGCAATCCACTTCAGGACACCTGGAATGTCCTATTTCTTTAATAAAGATGGATTCCCCATTACTGTCATTCACAAAGCCAACATCCCCATCTCATACTCTTACTCCCTCCCACCAAGCAGAACAAGGACAGAGTGAAAACAAAATGCTGGAGAAACTCAGCTGGTCAAACAGTGTCAGTTATGCAGCAAAGGTTTTTAAAAAATTGACGTTTCGGGCTTGAACCTTTCTTCAAGGTATGGACAAGGACAGAACCCATCTAGTCCTCACTTTCCACCCCACAAGCTTCTGCATCATCCTCTGACAACTTCAGTGTGATCCTACTACCAGCCAAATCTCTCTCCCTCCCCCCCCCCCCCCCCCCCCCACCTAAACCCCAATCCAATTTTTGCAGTATTAGGCCTCTCCATAATCTGCTTTTCCTTTCCCACCATCCTTCCACCCTTTAGGGCATTTCCCACTCCAATCACACCTCTCCTCTCAGCTCCATCCAGGGTCACAAACAAACCTTTAGGCAAAGCAGAGTTCACATGCACATTGCCCAACCTAATGCACTGCATTCTGTGTACTTGGTGCGACCATCTCTACATAGTGAAACCAAACACAGATTGGGTGATTGCTTTGCCAAACACCTACTTTAGTAGGTATGAACTTGAATATCCTGCAGCCAACCATTTCAACTCTGCTGACCATCTCAACACACATTTGTCCTCAGCCACATCCATTGTTAGGGCACAGCCAAACGTAAACTTGAGGAACAATTTTAGAGAATGCCCATGCCCATCTGGTTCCAGAGTTTCCATCTTTTCTTTAGCGACTCCTGTACTATATTTACTTTTTTCTCTCCTCTGACTTTTCTTACCCCTGCACCATTCCCTGTTGCAAGCCTATTTTCCCCCTTTATATATGGACTTCCATTTTTTTTTATCTTGGTCTTGACAAAGGGTCCCAATCTGAAATGTTGACCTTTTTTCTACCCACTAATGCTGACTGACCTGAGTTCCTCCACTAAATCTTTGCTTGTGACGAGAGAGATCAAATCTGGATACCTTAATCTTCATCACCCTTTTTCAAAGCAGTCCAATTAAAAGTGGCCAATGGTGTGGACTTTCCCAGAATATAGCATCTCTAAATGAAACACCATATGAAGAGGTGAAGTATGAAGAAAGCTGACCACAATCTGAAAGATATCACACTTCAGAGTTGTTTTATTGTTTACTTTAAGGCAAATCAGACACAGCCTCTATTAGGTCCAAACAGATATTCTGATATTTAGGAGAGAAAAAAAACACAGAAATGCTGGAGAAACTCAGCAGGTGAAACAGTGCCTTTATGTACCAAAGGTAAAGGTACATCACCAACGTTTTAGGCTTGAGCCCTCATCAAGGTGTGGGGGAACATGAGAGATGTCAGAACAAAAGGGGGAAGGGGGGTTATGAGGATGGAAGATGATAGGGGGAGGGGGGGAAGAAGGACCGCAGGAAGTTTGGGGAGGGGGGGTGGGAAGGAGTCTAGGTTGGGTGGAGAGAGAAAGTAAGTAGAAAGAAAGTGGAATAACTAGTTAAGGGGGGAAGGGAGGAGAGAAAAGGCAAGCTGATTAGTGGAATGCAGTGAACTCAATGTTCATGCCCTGGGGTTGGAGGGTGCCAGACGAAAAATGAGGTGTTGCTCCTCCAATCTGCGGCTAGTCAGGGTCGGGTAGTGTGAAAGGCAATGGACAGACATGCGAGCTTGAGAGCATGTTTTCAGAATTGAAATGGTTGGCTACAGGGAGGTCGCTTTTGTTGCAGTTGGAGAGGAGGTGCTGGGCAAAGCGATCTCCTAATCTGCGACCAGTCTCTCTGATGTAGAGAAGGTCACAGAGGGTGCCTCGGATGCAGTAAATGAGTTATTTGGAGGTACAGTTAAAGTGTTGCTTCACCTTAAAGATCCATTTAGGACCTCAAACTGAGGTAAGGAAAGAGGTGTGGGTGCAGGTATTACACCTCCTATGACCACAGTGGAAGGTGCCGGGGGGCGATGGGTGGGGAGGGAAGAGTGCACAAGGGAGTCTCGGAGGGAGTGGTCCTGACGGCAGGCAGAGAGGGGAGTAGGAGAAATGTGTCTGGTAGTGGGGTCCTGTAGTAAGTTCCGTAAATTCCAGTGCATAATGTGTTGGATGTGAAGGCTGGTGGGGTGGTAGGTGAGGATGAGGGGGATTCTGTGTTTATTGTTTCTAAGGTCTATTGTTTCTGGTATTTAGGAGATTGATTATCATGGAACAAGAATGAACAACTTGGAAGTGTTTGCCAAAAAGGACTGCTCATATTTCTACTATCTGTTTGTTTTTCCTCTTGCTTTTATCTGGTGATATTCCAATTCTTCCAAAGAAAAACAATTTGAACATGAAATATCAGGAGACCCCAATACAATTTCAATTATACAAAATCTCAAAATCTTGCATGTTCAAAGCACAAATGAAATTAAGAATTTTCAATTGTGACAAATTGAGTAACATAATTTAATATAATTTCCTCTATTGTACAGGACAAATTATTTATTGAAGGAGATTGGATTGAGATGGGATATGATGGGGTTTGGAGAAAGTGGGTAGAACAAGGTAGGGGGCATAGGGAATGGTCTGGGTAGAATGGGTATAGTGATATTGGAGCAGAGGGGTCTGAGCACAAGAATTACAGTGAAATTTTACACACACAACAGAGTGCCAATAACATAAGTAGAATCTGCAATATCAAATAAAGAAATAGTATTACTTTAAATTGGGACGATCCTTTAAAAATTGTGATGCGATGGGAATCTATGCTTACATTTGTGTTTTGAATTTAAGGTTAAAGAGGAAATTAAGATTCAACTTTTGTTCAGAAGGCTTTCAGAGAGACTCATTTCTTAAAACAAATGCAGCATTCTTCACAAAAACAAACAAACTGCAGGAGGAACAAAACAGTCAGGCAGCATCAGTGAGAAGAAAAACTGCCAATATTTTGTTGGAACCCTTAATTACCAAAACCAAACAGACCATTTTATCCTCCTACTGATGCTGCTCGATGCTCGACCTGCTGAGTTCCTCCAGCAGACTGTTTGTTTTTGCTCCAGATTCCAGCATCTGCAGTCTCTTGCATCTCCAGCATTCTTCGTACTTTCTAGAGTTCAATATCTTTTTCAATTTCTTCTTTGTTCATAAAAAAATTCAATAGGATGCAACAATATTTAAACAAACATTTTTGCAGCTAGTTAAGGATATTAGCATTACTTAACATTAGTTCAGTCATCACCAATTTTCAACCTTAGAAAAACATTGTTGATGGCGTTTGAAACAGCGTTTAAATTTAGTTTACTAATGGCAGCACAGTTTGAGGAGATACTATCTCAGTGTCAGAGATGCAAGTTGGCCCCTCACCCCAGAGCTGCTTGTGTAGAGTCTGACATTCTCCCTGCAACTGCGTAAGCTTCATCCAAGTCCTCTCTTCATTGCATGATGCAAGCCACATACAAAGGTCACCGTCAGAATGTGAGCCTTGAGAAAACAATGGGAAGCTGGAAGGACTCAGCAGCTAGACAGCATCCATTCTCATTCTAACATCTGCCTTTTTTTTCCTTTCTCTGTAATGTGGGCCACATTGGGCACATTTCTTCCTCAGGAAGTTTACATTATCAACGTTGTGAAGCTATCTCTATTTTTGTGTTCCAGATGAAGAAGAAATGGTCTTGAGTGATGGCTTTGTTTTACAGATCACTCTGAAGGAGGATGGATAGGCATATCCTATGAAGATGCAACAAACCATGACACCAGGTCTGGATTTTAAACCTAACTAAATGCACGCATACTTCAGAAATTGAAGCTCAATTTTCATCATCATAGAACAGTAATATCTTTGCTGCTTTTGCTCATTGCAAATTTTGATCGATATTTTCATTGTAGAAATTTCCTTGAGAACTCCAGAGCTATTGGAATTTCTGAAAACTGAAATGTTAAATATTAGTCAAACTTAGACTATGTCTGTAAGGAGTTTGTACGTTCTCCCCGTGCCTATGTGGGTTTTCTCTGGAGGCTCCGGTTTCCTCCCACCCTTCAAAAATGTAACGGTGCAAATTCGTAGGGCCGAATTGACCTGTTACAGTACTGTATGTCTAAATGTTAAAATTGGAGAAATGCAGATGTAAAACCACTGTACAAGAAAGGAAAGAAAATTGGGAACACCCGACTTTTTATCCTAAAAAGGATAAAGAACACACCATGTCATTCTTAGTTTAAATGGAGTCCAATGTTTCTGAAAGTTAAAAATTGAGAGCCTTTAAACAGAAAATGTCCTGGTTGGGTTTTTTTAAAACCTCAGCTTCACTTTCCTTCCACATCCCAAGATCCATCAATTCCCCCAATATCAGAAACTATTGCTCTCAGTTTGGAATGTACTCCATTACTAAACCTTCACAACCTTTTTGGGAAGAGAATTTCAAAATTTTATTCGCTCAAGCTGAATCCATTTTTTGTCATGTCAGTATGAAACAGCTTTCCTGTTACTCTGTGCTCCTTAGCTTGTGGAAACAAACATTCCCCTGTTGCCTGTCCTAGTGAGTGAATATTCCAGCATTTGTAGTTTTACTTAATTTTTCACCCTCTCAACCTTGTTCTACTCAATATCTCCACTCATCACAAACCTTCCATTCCAAGAACCAATCCAATGAATCGTCACACTCTCTCTAAGACAAGTATATCCATTCAGATAACAAGACAAATATACTATTTCACATGCAAGTTCACAAAAGCCTATTATAATTGCAATAAGACATACTTACTTCAAATCCTCTAGTAACAATAAGAAAAATTCAAGGTGTCCCTCATGTTAACCTTCAATGACATGGGTAAAAAGGCTCCCCCAAGTCCCTCAACATTAATTTCAAAATTTCCAACCATTTAACAATGATCTCATTTTCTGCTTTATCCACAAAAGTGAATGTCCTTGCATTGTCTCCATTATATTCTATCTGCCATGCTCACCCTTGAAGACTCTTCATATCCCCCTTCCTGCACATAATCCCATCTAGTTTCGTTTCATTAGAAAACACAGCCAAATCATCAATATGATTGCGAATGGCTGGGGTCAAGGCACTGATCCCTGTTGTTCCCTACTAGTCACAGACTGCCAGCTAGAGAAAGATCTATTTATTCCTCTTTATACACAAATTGCTGGAGAAACTCCACATGTGACAGTATCTTATAGGAAGCAAAGAGTAACCAATGTTTTGGGCCAGAACTCTGTCAAGGTATTCCTATTCATTGCTTTTGATACATTAAACAATTCTCAATCCATGCAAGCATACCAACCCAATTCCACATGCTGCAGCTTTGCCAGCCAACCTCCTAGGATTTATCAAAATCCTTCCCAATTTTAAATTCACCACATCCACTAGTTCCTCCTTTCATTGATTCCACTTATCACACCCTCAAAAACTAATTGCTTAATCAAACTTAACTCAAGTGAAAAAAATCCAGTTTCTATGGTTAATTCTATTCTTTGTTTCTTTGTGTACTCCTGCATATATTAAATATGTCTGCATTTTTCCAACTGTTGAGGTTTGGCGAACAAGTTAGTTGTTCCTAATTTTCTTTCCTTTCTTTCTTGTATAGTGATATTACATCAGCGTTTCTCGAATTTTAAAATTTAGATATACAGCACTGTAGCAGGTCAATTCGGCCCTACGAATCCATGCTGCCCAATTTACACAGTGTTACATTTTTGAAGGATGGGAGGAAAACGAGCTCCCAGAGTAAACCCACATAGACACAGGGAGAATGTACAAACTCCTTACAGACAACGCAGGATTCAAAGCCAGGTTCATTCTTGATTGCTGACACTATGAAGGTGTGGAATGAACCGCTATGATAACCGTGCTGCCCTGAAGGAATTATCCCATAATTCTAGAGAATCTATAACCAATGCACCTGCTAGTTCTTCTCTGGTACGTAAATTATTGGCTTTCAGCTTCCCAATTTCTCAAATACGATTTTTTTTTAAAAAACCAATATCAATTCCTTCAGATCCTTTTTCAAAATAACTGTTTGGTTCTGGCAGATTTTTGAGTCTTTTTTCTGTGAAACTTGTTCAGATAAGTGGAAATTTATAATTGGGAGTACTTCAAGATCCAACTATACAAAAGTGATATGGTTCATTAATGTACAACTATGGTTAAATTTATAAACATAGAAGGATGCAACTATTAATGGTCATTGATGGGAAAAGGCTCAACTGGGTTCCCTCTACACTCTTCCCTCCACCTTCAAGCTAATTTATATTTTAATCCTCGTGTTTGTTCAGCCCGAGAAAGTATGATTCTAAACCCAAAATCTCTTTTAATAAATTCCAATCTTACAAGTTAAAACCTTAAGCAGTAAATTCCCCGATGAACAATGACAATAGCTTACTTATTATTTTGTGTTAAACTAAAACTCATTCATAATCGTTCCACGCTACAATGTGATAGAAATGAGAGAACATCAAAATTTGCTGCAAAACACACCATACTAATTTCAAATTAAAATTTGTTCTTTAACAGTGAATAAATATACTGTTTTCCTTATTCTATCTTGCAGTAACCTACCAACTGAGCATTTTTCCTGAGATGATCCAAGTCTGTATATGCAAATCATGAGCTTCATCAGATACCAGCTTCATAAGATATCAGAGGATCTTTCCTGGACCTAAAACACTAATGGTGTCATGAAGAAAACACTTCAGCACCTCAACTTTCTCAGGAGTTTATGAAGGTTTAGTATGACATCAGAAACCCTGGCAAATTTCTACAGATGTGTGGTGGAGAGTGTGCTCACCGGCTGCAACATGGTCTGGTTTGGGGACACCAATACTTGTAACCCATAAAGCCCTGTAAAAGGTAGTGGACACAGCCCAGGATATCACTGGAAAACCCCTCCCAGGAAACTATGCCGGAGAGCAGCAGCAATCATCAAGGATTCACACCACCATCAGGAAAGAGGTACAAGCATCACAAGAATCACACCACCAGGTTCAGGAACAGCTGCTAACCCTCCACCATCAGACCTCTCACTAACAAACTCCATCAGATTTATTATCAGAGTACACACATGACATCACATACAACTCTGAGATTCCTCTTTCATGCGGCTCGGCAGAATTACCATGAATTGGTAGATAAAAAAATAACTGTACACAGCATAACCATGTAAACAAATAAGAACTGTAAACTCAATGAATGAAAACAAACTGACTGTGCAATGCAGAGAGAAGAAAACAAAACCAACAACATGCACAAGTTAAATGAGTCTCTGAGTTTGTCGTTGAGGAATCTGTTGGCAGGGTAGCAGCTGTTTCAGAACCTGGTGGTGAGGGTCTTGTGGCACCTATACCTCTTTCCTGATGGCAAGTGAGAACAGAGCATGTGCTGGGTGATGTGGGTCTTTGATGATTGCTGCTCCCTCTGACGGTAGTGTTTTCTGTAGATGTTCTCAATAGTGGGGAGGATTTTGCCTGTGATTTCCTGGGCTGTGTCCACTACCTTTGGAGGGCTTTATACTCAAGGGCATTGGTGTTCCCATACCAGACAGTGATGCAGCCAGTCAGCACACTTTCCACACACCTCAGTAGAAGTAGTTTTTCTGGTGTCATACCAAATCTCCGTCACCTCCTGAGGAAATCGAGGGACTGATGTGCTTCCTTCACAATAGATTCATTTAAGGACTCACTTCTGCACTTCACTGATTGGTTTTTTTCCATTTATATTGCAGTTTGTTTATATTTATTTGTTAACGTGTATGTTGAGTACAGCTTTTTGCGCTACCAAAAAGTGGTAATTCTGCCTTGCCTGCAAGAAAAGGAATCTCAGGATGTCATTTATGTACTCTGACCAATCAGAAATCAGCAGGCAATGCTGTGCTGCAAGGCAAGTTGGTTGAGGACCTATCTTTTGTTCATGTTTAGCGCAAGATATTATCTTGGATGCAGAATGTGCATGTACAAAGATCATCTGTGTATTTGAGCTTAATGATGAGCCCTCCATTTGTCCAGTTGATTAGCATCATTCCCATAGAAACTTTTTTTTAAAAAGGTAGAGAGATATTGAGAAAATGGTTGGAGTAACAGCACTCAACCATAATCAATAATGAATTGGAGCAGAAAACCCATTGGTTAAAAGTGAAGTTTGGCTTACCATTGTGAAGCAGATATAATATGGAGACATTGCCTAGCTATGTACATTTTGAGAAATTGATCATTTACAGTATGCATCTCAGAGGACTGGAGATATGCTTCTAATGTCTGGAAAAACAACCAACTGAAAAACCTCACAAAGATAAGCGTATACAGAGCCGTTGTCATACCCACACTCCTGTTCGGCTCCGAATCATGGGTCCTCTACCGGCACCACCTACGGCTCCTAGAACGCTTCCACCAGCGTTGTCTCCGCTCCATCCTCAACATCATTGGAGCGCTCACACCCCTAACGTCGAGGTACTCGAGATGGCAGAGGTCGACAGCATCGAGTCCACGCTGCTGAAGATCCAGCTGCGCTGGATGGGTCACGTCTCCAGAATGGAGGACCATCGCCTTCCCAAGATCGTATTATATGGCGAGCTCTCCACTGGCCACCGTGACAGAGGTGCACCAAAGAAAAGGTACAAGGACTGCCTAAAGAAATCTCTTGGTGCCTGCCACATTGACCACCGCCAGTGGGCTGATAACGCCTCAAACCGTGCATCTTGGCGCCTCACAGTTTGGCGGGCAGCAGCCTCCTTTGAAGAAGACCGCAGAGCCCACCTCACTGACAAAAGGCAAAGGAGGAAAAACCCAACACCCAACCCCAACCAACCAATTTTCCCTTGCAACCGCTGCAATCGTGTCTGCCTGTCCCGCATCGGACTGGTCAGCCACAAACGAGCCTGCAGCTGACGTGGACTTTTTACCCCCTCCATAAATCTTCGTCCGCGAAGCCAAGCCAAAGACAGTCTCTGCTAAATCCTTCAATTCTACTGGGAGGCTAATAAACCAACATTACAACCTCTCCAAATCCAGCATCTATAATAGAGGCCAAAATAACACTGCCTTTTCTAATAGGCAAACAACATCAATCATGCAGATACCACATTCCCAAAACAGACCTGCTATTCCTGAGCTCTATTACAGCAAAAGGTTACCAGGTGGGAGGAATCTCTTCAATCACATACTCAAAACCTCCTTGAAAAATGTAATATCCTCACCAACTTTGTGGGAACTCCTAGCACATCCTAGAGCATCTAGGATTACAGTGATAACTGCAAATTTGTTGGAAGTAGAACGCAGAACAGCACTGCATAACAACAGTCCCTTCTCTCTATGATCTGTCCCGAATATGTCCAATCAAATTAAAACTGCCACTTACACTTGATTGATATATTTCCATCTCCTTCAGGTTCATGTGTTTATCTGAAAGCTTCTGAAATGCTACTATTGTATCGGTTTCCACCAATCCTCACGGCAGCCTATTCCAGGCACCTTACCACCATCTCTAAAATATTTTCCCCACACATCTCCATTAAACTTCCTCCCCTTCACCTTAAACATGCCCTCTGGTGTGTGAGGCTTTTATGCTGTGGAAAAGATTCTGACTGACCATCTTATTAATGCCTTGTATGATTACATAAGCCTTCAACACAGATCTTCCCTCAATGTATGATACTCCAGAGAATTTGTTCAACCTCTCCCCATAACTCACTCTCCAAACCAGGCAACATCCTGGTAAACCTTTTCTGTATCCTTTCCAAAACTTCTACATCCTTTCTATAATCAAGCAACTTGAATTGCAAATAGTATTCCAAGTGCAGCCTAACCAAAGTAATTGTACAGCTGCAACACAACTTCCTCACTTTTATACTGAAAGCCATGTCCAATAAAGCCAAACATATTGTGGTGAATCTCTGCTAAGCTGTCTGTCTTCCCTTCGGCGAGCTTTGCTATACTAACATTGGCTGTGCATTCTCTCTACTATTAAAGACACTCCCCTTGGATATAACTGTATATGCACCCATTGTCTTTCATTATTGTACCATTAGTTTCTGCTAATAAAAGCCATGATTATTGTTTGACCACATTGTCTTTGTCTACTTCATCAACTGGCCCTTCACATACCATATGCCTAATTTTCCACCTGTCTACTTGCGTGACCATTCCAATAAACTATGGATCTGGACAAGCACATTCCTCTGCACATCAATGTTTCTAAAAACCCTATCAATTTATATATTTCCCTTAGATTTGAGCTCCCAAAAAGTGCAACCCTTCACACTTGACCATATTAAGCTCTAACTCTACAATTCTTCTGCTCAATGTCCTGTTGCATTCATAGGTAGACCTCTACACAACTCCACCAATCTTTATATCATCTGCAAACATAATCATTAGGGGCCCCATAACGGATTCTGATGGAACACCACTGGTAACGTGCCTCCAACCCAAATAACAGCTTTCCTGGGGGGGGGGGGGGCACAGCAAATTCAAAGGGGGGTATGGACTGAACTCAGAAATTTTTTTAAATGCAGTCAGTAGGAAAGTATGGAAAAAAACAACTTGTCTGGTTCACAGGGAAGGAGGCACATAAACTAAGCAGAGTCCTAAAGGCGGCATAGCCAAAGGTTGAGAATGACTACTCTGTTCATCTGCCTTGGACACAATACTCCCTGCATTAAGATAAACACATTTCAGCCCATCACTCTCACTGCAACCATTCAGTGCTCCTTGCTGTCCATCCTTTTAGGCTTGCTTGCCCCATCATCTGCCAGCCCTTCAATTCCTCCACTTGATGCCCTGTTGCTCAGAAACCCACCTCCTGTTTAATGGTGAAAAGAGTATACCACTTCAACCACCACCTCCTCCCCCAACTGTAGCAAAGTCTCTTGGTCCCTCAATGCCTCAACTACTTCAGAAATGGAGTGGAAGAAAGTCATCATCACTCACAAGGTACGTTCTTGACAAAAAAACAAGATCAAACATAAATCTTGTTGCTTCAACAACAAAAAAAAGCCCAATAGCTTGTTAATTCAAACGATAATTACTCAATTAACAAATGGTCCATTGGAGAAAAAAAAATAAAAATTAGTACAATGGTCTGAATCACTTCAAGCAAGGCCCTTAAAATTACATTTGTAAAACTGGACAGAACCCTGTGGCTCATAGAACATAGAAAAATACAGCATAGTACAAGCCTTTCAGCCCTCAATGGTGCCCCAACCCATATATCCCTTCCTAAAAAAAGTACTAAACCCTCCCTACACCATAACCCTCTATTTATCTTTCATCCATGTGTCTAAGAGTCTCTTAAATGCCCCAAATGTTTCAGCTTCCACTACCACCCATGGCAAGGCATTCCAGGCACATACAACCCTCTGTGTAAAAAAACTTACCCTTGATGCCTTCCCTAAACTTAGCTCTCTTAACTTTGTACATATGTCCCCTGGTGTTTGCCGATCCTGCCCTAGGAAACTGGTGCTTCGTATTCATGCCTCTCATTAATTCTGTAGACCTCTATCAAGTCTCCTCTCATCCTTCTACACTCTAAAGTGAAAAGTCTCAACTCTGCTAACCTTTCCTCATGAGATTGGTTTCCCAATCCAGGCAACATCCTGGTAAATCTCCTCTGCACCCTCTCCAGCACTTCCACATCCTTCCTGTAATGAGGTGACCAGAACTGAACACAATAGTCTAAGTGTGGTCTCACCAGAGATTTGTAGAGTTGCAACATGACCTCTCTACCTCTGAACTCAATCCCCCTATTAATGGTCCAGCATCCCATCAGTTTTTGTAACTATCCTATCAACCTGTGCAGTGTCCTTGAGGCATGTATGAATTTGGACCCCAAGATCCCTCTGTTCATCCACACTAAGTAACTGACCTTCCAGAATGCATCATCTCACACTTATCTGGATTGAAATCCAACTGCCACTTTTCTGCCTAACTCTGCATCCTGTCTACATCATCTTGTAACCTTCGACAACCTTCAGCTCCATCCACAACTCCTCCAACCTTTGTGTCATCAGCAAACCTACTGACCCATCCTTCCACCCCTTCGTCCAGGTGTGTGTATGTATATAGGCAAACTACTAGTCACTGACCTCCAGGCAGAATACTTACCTTCCACTACTACTCTCTGCTTTCTTCCTACAAGACCATTTTTAATCCAATCAGCTAAAATTCCACTGATCCCGTGACTCATGACTTTCTGGATGAGAATCTAGTGGGGGAGACATTGGCTTTAAAATTGCAATCTTTCAAACCATAGGTCAGTGCCAGATGAAGGTATGCTGATACAACGTGCTAAACAGCACTGGAATGGAAGTTTCCATCCATCATTCTGTGTTAAATGCTTCAGAGAACTTTTGTGCTCAACTGAATGTACAAATCTCAAAACAGCATGGTATTGTCAAACATTTGGAACCAAGTTGTGCTTCTTTACATATACATGTTACAGTAGGGGGAGGGTAAAAAATACTCTCCATTCACAACATGAAGATACATCACCTGTGCATGCATCAAGAAACCCGAAAAACTGCCTTTTTTTAGCCCTGCTCGTTTAGTAGGGCAAGCTTTATTCCATAATCTGAAATTTTTTAGATAGTAATTTGTGAATTAAGTAACAGCGAGTATTTGTTATTAAATGGCAATTGTGGGGGGAGGGGGGTGGGAGGTCACAAACTAAAATGGGAATGATAATGTAAAATCTATCATTAGATCTCATGAGCTGCAAGATTCCATTAAAATTACCCAATTTGACAACAATAAATTTCCAAAACATCATTCAATTCCAAGCAGATAGAATGTTTATGTAACTGTGGGAATAACTACAAAATTTATGGCTTCTGCAATTTTAAACATTGGCTGGATCAAAATTTGAATGGGGAATAGGAGCAGGCTAAACAACAAAATAAACATTGCATTCACTATTGTTGAAGAGTTTCCAGGGGGAAAAAAATCATGCATTACCTAGAATATGTTGGGTTTTTTTGTCCACCTCAATTAAAGATTTAGTAATTTGAAGGTGACAACATTTAATTCAGATTAAATAAACTAAGTGAATTTGATACTAAACTAGACCTTCAGATATCTGGTATGTGGCAAGTTTGTTAATATGTACTGAGCTATGGCATGGCCACAGCTATTGACCTCCATATTCCTCAGAGGGGATATTTAATTTTGTTCATGCACAATAACTGCAGACCAACCCTCTACTGCAAAGTACTTTGTCCACATCAACATTTCTCTTGAGTCAAGTTTATGGATGCAAGGGAAATAATAGAAGTTGAAAAATATCAAATCTGCTTCAATCTTTATATCGAATTTTAGGTTTGGCTATGAATGTCCCAACTTCTTATCATGGCCGCTATATACAAATGTCTGCAGAGCTGATAGACTTATACTACAGATACAAATCATTGTATGAAAAAAAAACTATAGTAGGACGAGTTGTGGGGTTTTAAGAAATTGAACAATTAGGCATGATTTAAATGACTAGAGATAAAAGAAAATAATTACCAAAGTAGCAAATCTTTCTCAGAAATTGCTAAAATATTGGAATATTGGAACTATTATAATTGCATTGTAGACTATGGAGAAGTAATGCTTGCAATGGAATATCCAAATTAAATTAGTGAATCAACCAATATTGCTGAAAAATTGCAACTATAATTTCTCCTGTCTCCTGATTAGGCCTCTTATCAGGCTTACTGAATAGTGCTTAAAATAATTAAGTTGCCAAAATGTTATTACCTTCTTTTGTTTTATTTGATTTTGCTTCTTCTTCCATTTTCTGTGCAGATCACTTCCTAAAATTAGGTAAAGTTAACACAATACAATGAAGTACATCATTTAAAAGTCTTAACCCTTGCAGTGCAATTATTAGTTCACTATACAAGTTCTCAAATCTAATTTTATTGGTGATCCATTTGGTCACTCTGGCAATTGAGCTGAAAGTCTTCTTTCAAATACAATGATAATATAGCACACTGAAAAGTATTATCTATTTGGTGTTATGTTAAAAAGGTTCATGTGACAATATGCAAATGAATATGAAAAAAATGAGAATGTTTTCTGAGAAATCATGAACCCGCTATCAATGTTACCAAACAAATTATTCTTCACGATCACATTGTATTTGGTTTTCTGTACTAAATTGTCTGCTGTGTTTTGACCATTGCAAAAGTGACTAAGTATTTCATTATATACAAAACATATGGAACATCCCAGATGTGCTAGACATTCTTCAAAGAATGCTATCATTAGCCATTTACTTGGAGGCTCTGCAGCACCTGGTGCTTCTAGGTGGTCTGATCTCAGAGGCTAAGCAGGCTCAGGACTGATCAGTATTTGGAGGGGAGACCATCTGGGAACTGTCACATTTGTGGCCCGAAATGTGAAGTTAATAAAACATTAAACACAAGTTTAATCAGGTAAACTTCTTAGTGGCTTTATTCTCCCGTTTTCCTTTGTTCTCTTGCTTGTGCTCTTATCTCTATCTCATACCACGTGACTTCCGGTACATCTCATACATATTCATTATCATGACATCCCTCCTTTAATCAGAAATAAACTTTACCTTCACTTACCAATATCCCTCGGAAACCTACAAACATCCTAACTAATGGTAATACTATAACTCAACTACATAAAGTTTACTTCCTACAGCACTCATACATGCACTTTATTTATTTATTTTTAACTTTGGAGATTCTGCATGGTAATAGACAAAATGGCAAAGCGTTTAATTGGAGAATGGCTAATTAGGATATTTGTAGGTTTCCGAGGGATATTGGTAAGTGAAGGTAAAGTTTATTTCTGATTAAAGGAGGGATGTCATGATAATGAATATGTAAGATGTACCGGAAGTCAAGTGGTATGAGAAAGAGATAAGAGCACAAGCAAGAGAACAAAGGAAAACGGGAGAATAACTTTCCTTTGTTCTCTTGCTTGTGCTCTTATCTCTCTCTCATACCACGTGACTTCCGGTACATCTCATACATATTCATCATCATGACATCCCTCCTTTAATCAGAAATAAACTTTACCTTCACTTACCAATATCCCTCGTATGACTGAATTGAATTGACACAAGCTCCAATATGAAGTATTGCCAGGTCTTGCTTCTTCTACTCAGCAATGGTTCTCCCCTCTCTTCTATGACCATAAACTCTGCTTCGGTGTACTTATCTCCAGCTTCAACAGTTGCAGTAAAACATCCAATGGTCTGCAATGGCTTGGTTGCTGTACAACTTGATCCAATAATTGGTTGTCCAAATCAGCTGGCATGTAATTGTATCCAACAGCTAGCTGGCGTAGTCTCGTCACGTACTGAGCAATTGTCTGGCCATCTTGTCTCGTTCTCCGAAACAAATGGCGTTAAAATGTAGCATTCGGTGTCACTACATAGTGTGCATTTAATGCATCTACCGCTTTCCGGTACTCATCCTTTCTTCCAGTATTCAAAAGTGTCTTAAATGTTTCCCGAACTGAGGGTCCTGCAGTGAAAAGAAGTAACGCCCTTCTCTGTGCTTTTTGTTCAACTGTACCGGTATCTAGAAATAGGCAATGATTCTTGGTCCTCCATCATGCATCTGGACCAACACGGCTCCTAAACCAACCTGGCTGGCATCCTCTATGACTTTGGTTGATGCCGCCGGATTGTAATATCCAAGAGTTTTTGCATCTGTCAGGCTTTGCTTCAGCGCTGTGAATGCTTTCTTCTGCTCAGATCCAAAATGAAATGGTACACCTTTCCTGGTTAGTTTCCTTAGTGGTTCTGCCACTGTAGCGAAATTAGAAATGAACTTTGCACAAAAATTGACCAATCCTAGGAAACTCCTCACCTCTGTTGCGTTCTGAGGTGCACGTGCCTCTGCAATAGCTTTCACCTTGGCCTCTGCAGGGTTTAGTCCTTCCCGTGTAAGTCTGTGTCCCATGAAGTCCATTTCTGACACACCGAACTGGCACTTGTTTCCATTCACGGTAAGGCCTGCCTCCTGTAGTCTAGATAGTACACGCCTCAACCGTTTGTCATGCTCTTCCTTCGTTGGTGCATGGACTATGATGTCGTCAGAAATGTTGGCAACTCCAGGAATGCCTTGAATCACTCGACGGATTTCATACTGGTAGATCTCCGAAGCTGCATTAATTCCAAATGATAGTCTCTTGTAACGATACAATCCACAGTGAGTCACAAATGTAGTTACATCTCGGGAACCTGGATCCAGCTCTAATTGATTATAGCCCCATTTCAGATCAATTTTTGAGAATACCTTGCTGGTAATTAGTTCTTGAAGTATTTCTTCCACTGTTGGTATAGGATGTCGTTCTCTAATTATAGCTTCATTGGCCATTCTCATGTCAACACATAGTCTTATGTCACCCTTTGGTTTGGGCACAATCACTATGGGACTGACCCATTGTGTCGAATGTTCAATAATGTCTTGTTCGATCAATTCTTTAATTTTGGCTTCGACTTTCCCACGAAGTCTAAACGGAGTTCGGCACTTTGGTTGTGCCTTAGGTTTGACTGTTTCATCTACCGCTAGCTTCAATCGTCAACCTTTCAGCTTTCCTACTCCTTGGAAGACTGCGGGGAATTCTTGCTTCATATCCTCTGTAATCTTGTTTAGTCTTTAATTTTCTTCAAGCTTCTTTCATCCTCGTCGCCAATGTCACATTTGTGGCCCGAAATGTGAAGTTAATAAAACATTAAACACAAGTTTAATCAGGTAAACTTCTTAGTGGCTTTATTCTCCCGTTTTCCTTTGTTCTCTTGCTTGTGCTCTTATCTCTCTCTCATACCACTGGACTTCTGGTACATCTCATACATATTCATTATCATGACAGGAACACCAGGTGCTGTAGGTTTCTTTGAGGGGCACTGGACAAAGAGGTGACTCTATTGGCCCTTTCACACTTTCAAGAGATCCCAGGAATTAACCACCAATCAGCCTTTAAAGTGTCCAATGCAAAAGCAAAATCAGCTCAACACTGGCATCAACTCCTAGTACAATCCCTGGCCTTTGCAGATGCTGGTGTTGCAATCAGGCAAGTGTGAAATGGGTATTGCATTGTGGGATTGAAATGACCCACTATTTTTTTTAACTTGAAGGAAAAGATTAAAATTAAGGTATAAACTTTGGTGTGAGAGAGTCGCAGCGGAAGAGAGAGAGGAAATAAATAGAAATAACGGACAATTTTTAAACAGTGTGGGAAAGTTGGTAGCACTCTAGCGCACAATTTATAAAGACTGTGGGGGAAAAAGCAATGGCAGACCTGACTTCCCAGAGTGCCATGCAGCAGAGAAATCCCTTCATGAATGCTCCATGCATGTAACCCCTTCTCTGCCACATGGAATTCTGGGAAAGCAGGTCTGCCATCACTTCCCCCCCAGTCTTTATAAATTGTGCGCGATAGCGCTACAAACTTTCCCACCCTGTTTAAAAATTGTCCACTATTGCTAGCACTTTTCCACGGTCCCTTATAAAGGTCGCCACAACAACAGAGGCTGAAGGGCTCATACACAAAGCTTAATTATGTTAATTATGTTATAATTAGGCATGATTAATTTTGTTTTCAAATACAAGATCATAATCAGGATTTAGGGCAGGTCCACTCAATTCACAATGACGTCACTGGTCGAAGATAGAACAGTCCTAACCCCAGCAATGGTTCCTTGCAAGTGTGAAAGTGCTCAGTGTCCCAGTTAGGAGTAGTCAAATGTGAAAAGCCCAACCCCCATTCCTGTCCCAAGACACTGAATGGCCAATTTAGTGGGAAACAGTGGGGCTGTCTGCTTTATACTGGACAAAAGTTAAAGCATTTCATGTATAGTACAGCCCTTTTCACACTTGTATCTCACTAAATTGGCCATTCAGTGTCCTGGGATAAGAATGGAGGTTTGGCTTTTCACACTTGACCACTCTTAACTGGGACACTGAACACTTTCACACTTGCAAGGAGTCATCCCGAGGGTTAGAACTGTTCTACCTTCTACTGGTAACGTCATGACGCATTGAGTGATGATGCACTTTGTGACAGAGAATATAGAGTGTATAATTGGGAAAGGTTTGTTATGGTAGGTCACATACAAACACTTTAAAATAGATCTTATTTGAAATGATGGAGCTCTTCCCCATGCTAGACACATTGGCAGCACAGCTTTTGCAAAAGCTTTGAAGAATGCTTAAGAGACTTCACTAATGGATTGTTGTTTACAAAAGGCAACAGAAGAAAGAGCTTGTTGGAGCCACATATTGTCTGAGGGAGAGCTTGCTGTTGTAAGAGGGTCATGTAGTTTTGCAAACAGAGAATCAAATAGGCTTTCTCTCAGAGAGAAGAGAGCGACACACAGAGATCACTTGTACAGTGTTACAGCCAGCAGAAGTAGCTAGGACTGGAACAGGACAAGCTGGCAAGCCCATTTGGAAGACAGCCTAGTGAAAGCCCTTGTGGTTCATGCAAGAGGATAGGGCTGGCTGTATAGTAAGAGAAACAAAAAGGAACTCTGGTGACCTGAAAGAAAGGGGTTATCATCTGGAGAACCCTGAAGGGGCAAGTTTCGTCAGCAAGACACTGGAGTGGCTGATGGAAGTACATCAGTTGTGGATGTCCTGGAACAATAAATCTCTCTGAAAACTGACAAGAACCTTCCTGAGCAGCAATCATTTACCTTACAAGCACCAAAGCCTGGTGAACTTTATAAATATTAAATTCTGTGCACAGTATAAGAATTGCCTGCAACCAGTGAACTGAAGGAATGAGAAGTGAGATTGAACTGTGAACCAAATAACTTTTCTGAACTTGCACACACATTACATACACATGCGGTTAGAATTAGAAGGGGATTAAGTTAGGTTAAGTGAATCAATAGAGATGTTAAAGTTTGATTCTGTTTTCAAGTTTAAAAGCAACTTTTATTTAAGTAACATTTACCTTGGTGATTATCTATTGCTGCTGGGTTTTGGGCTTGTAACAACCTGCCTTAAATCCTGATCAATGTATTATGATCTTATATTTGAAAAAATTAATCATACCTAATTATAACATAATTAAGCTTTATGTACAGCAGAGTATGAGCCCTTCAGCCCTTGCTGTTGTTATACTGACCTATATAGACCTTCATAAGGGACCATGGGAGACTGCAAGTAATTATAGAGAGAGAGAGAGAGAGATATAGAGAGAGATAAATATATATATATATATATATATATATAAATATATATATATATATAAATATATATATATATATATAAATATATATATATATATATATATATAAATATATATATAAATATAAATATATATATATATATATATAAATATATATATAAATATATATATATATATATATATTCTTTCTTTCTTTGGCTTGGCTTCGCGGACGAAGATTTATGGAGGGGGTAAAAAAGTCCACGTCAGCTGCAGGCTCGTTTGTGGCTGACCAGTCCGATGCGGGACAGGCAGACACGATTGCAGCGGTTGCAAGGGAAAATTGGTTGGTTGGGGTTGGGTGTTGGGTTTTTCCTCCTTTGCCTTTTGTCAGTGAGGTGGGCTCTGCGGTCTTCTTCAAAGGAGGCTGCTGCCCGCCAAACTGTGAGGCGCCAAGATGCACGGTTTGAGGCGTTATCAGCCCACTGGCGGTGGTCAATGTGGCAGGCACCAAGAGATTTCTTTAGGCAGTCCTTGTACCTTTTCTTTGGTGCACCTCTGTCACGGTGGCCAGTGGAGAGCTCGCCATATAATACGATCTTTGGGAAGGCGATGGTCCTCCATTCTGGAGACGTGACCCATCCAGCGCAGCTGGATCTTCAGCAGCGTGGACTCGATGCTGTCGACCTCTGCCATCTCGAGTACCTCGACGTTAGGGGTGTTAGCGCTCCAATGGATGTTGAGGATGGAGCGGAGACAACGCTGGTGGAAGCGTTCTAGGAGCCGTAGGTGGTGCCGGTAGAGGACCCATGATTCGGAGCCGAACAGGAGTGTGGGTATGACAACGGCTCTGTATACGCTTATCTTTGTGAGGTTTTTCAGTTGGTTGTTTTTCCAGACTCTTTTGTGTAGTCTTCCAAAGGCGCTATTTGCCTTGGCGAGTCTGTTGTCTATCTCATTGTCGATCCTTGCATCTGATGAAATGGTGCAGCCGAGATAGGTAAACTGGTTGACCGTTTTGAGTTTTGTGTGCCCGATGGAGATGTGGGGGGGCTGGTAGTCATGGTGGGGAGCTGGCTGATGGAGGACCTCAGTTTTCTTCAGGCTGACTTCCAGGCCAAACATTTTGGCAGTTTCCGCAAAGCAGGACGTCAAGCGCTGAAGAGCTGGCTCTGAATGGGCAACTAAAGCGGCATCATCTGCAAAGAGTAGTTCACGGACAAGTTTCTCTTGTGTCTTGGTGTGAGCTTGCAGGCGCCTCAGATTGAAGAGACTGCCATCCGTGCGGTACCGGATGTAAACAGCGTCTTCATTGTTGGGGTCTTTCATGGCTTGGTTCAGCATCATGCTGTGCCCGGACTGGGGCGGCCCCAGTCCGGGCACAGGGAGAGCAGCAGCGGCCCCGGTCCGGGCGAAGGGTAGACGGCGGCGGCCCCGATCCGGGCAGGAGCAAGGGGGAGACGGCGGCCCCAGTCCGGGCACAGGGAGAGCAGCAGCGGCCCCGGCCCCGGTCCGGGCGAAGGGTAAACGGCGGCGGCCCCGATACGGGCAGGAGCAAGGGGGAGACGGCGGCCCCAGTCCGGGCACAGGGAGAGCAGCAGCGGCCCCGGCCCCGGTCCGGGCGAAGGGTAGACGGCGGCGGCCCCGATCCGGGCAGGAGCAAGGGGGAGACGGCGGCCCCGGCCTCGGTCGAGTGAGGCAGGCGGAGGCCCCGGTCCGGGCAGGGAGTGGGAGGCGGTGGCCCCAGTCCAGGCACAGGGTGAACTGCGGCGGCCTCGGCCCCGGTCCGGGCAGTATGGACCGACCTAGGAGGGGAGGCAGGCCCCTCCAGCCCGGGTAAGAAACCTGCATAGGAGAAGGCCACTCCGATATAAAACCTACGACCCAAGGACCTCGCTGCCACGTCCCAGCTTGCTTGGCCATATATATATATATAAATACAAAAACTATATAACAGTTTATGGCATGGAAACAGGCCATCTCGGCCCTACAAGTCCACGCCGTTTCACTCAAACAACTCCGCTAGCTCCCCACCCCGCCTATTCTCCGCCCATTGCCCTCTAACCCCCTCTTATCCATGTATATATCCTATATCCAGCCTCCACTTAAATGAAAGAATTGACTGTCTCAACTATTTTCCCTGGAAGATTATTCTATTCAGCCACCACTGAGTGAAGCATCCTCTAATGTTTCTCCTAAAATTTTGCCCCCTTACCCTCAACCTTCCCTGTTCTCAGGTGGGAGTCTACTTGCATCTAGTCTATCTATTCCCTTCATAATTTTAAACACCTCTATTGAATTCCCTCTCAACCATCTACGTTCCAATGAATAAAGTCCTAACCTCTTCAATCTTTCTCTGTACTCTAGGTATTTTAAGCCAGGCAACATCCTTGTAAATCTTCTCTGCACCCTCTCCACCTTATCTATATCCTCCCTATAATTTGGATCTAAAGTTGGTAGCACTATCGCGTACATTTTAAGCTGATAGTACTATCAAGGAGAGCAGCCTCCCAGGCAGCAGCGGGGACATCGGGCAACTGCCAGGAGCGGGGCCTCAGTGGGGAGGTGTTGGTGATCGGCGGCGGCCAGCAGTTTTTTTGGTGTGAATTAAACATTTTAATACTTAAAAAGCCTTCCCTTGTTTTTCGTTGTTGTTTTAAAACACTATTACAAGTGATATGCTATTGCTACTGTGCAGTTTTTTAAAAAATGACCAGTTGTCTAAATAAAAAAACATTTATCTGACATAGGCCCGGTCCCGACCATTTCAGATAAATGGAGTTGTACTGTATTACATGACAATAATGGAACCTTTACTTTCGTTGACAATATTGACCTGTTCTCAAGCTTCTGAAAACAGCTCTGTAACCAGCTGTATACCAATGTAACAACTACCATGCTCCAATTCACGTCTAACCTTTTCCCACACCAAGGAGCAATTCATTTTCTCACAAAAACACGTCCAAAATAAAAAGGTACAGGATATCCAATCAGCATATCTCCATTGATGTGGTAATAGAACACATGAGTAAAAATAAGCCAGCCAGCCACTTGTATATTCATACTTATTAAATTACTAGTTGTTATACTTGCATTGTTCGGTTTATTATAAAGGCAATTGCGATATGTGCATTCATCTTCATGTAATTGAGTGTTATATAATTTCCTATAAATAAAATCTAACGAGTATATATTTATTCTATGAATAATAATTTGGGGGATAAAATTATGTAATGCCACTGAAAATATGAATTTAAACCGGCACTTTGAAAATAAATGTACATAAAAATTACACTTAATGCAGTTCTCTTTAAGTAGATATGTACAAATGAAGATATGCAGTATCCACAAATTGTTTCTCTTGAATCGAGTGTATACATGTACATATTTTTATCTCAAACTGACCATGAAAAAAAGCATAAAGTTTTAAAATCAAGACCAACTACTCTTATTTATTGTTCTTGGACCTAGTAAATGCACATACCAAAATTATTGAAAATAAAAATGAAGTGACTTGAATTGAAAAAAGTAAATCAGATGGGATAAATTGGTACTGGAGGGATGAAGATATTTTCCCCAGTCGTATTATCAATCATACATGTATCTTCAGTTACATTTGGTTCTAATTTTTCAAGTCGGTCTTGTTCCATTGCATCGTCTGGGTGGATCCAAATACCTCAGTAGCATATATGAGGGTCCTCCCTTTACATCAAAATTGTGTAACATCAGAAAGTGACAAGAGTTTTAAAAGTTCAACACCAAATGCATAGCCTCAATGTCTGCCACACTGTCAATTGCACAGGTTGGCCAGAAAGCCTAAAGAGGGTCTTTATTCATAACATGCCCCGTTTCATTTTTTAGTCCGAAAATTGCTCTTTTGTGCACTGGTTATTGAAACAGTTTTGAGCGACATTCAGGGAAACAGCTTGCATCAGATCAGGAAGTCAGGGAACAATGTTACCCAAGTTTCCTAAATCACCCTTGTCAAGACTTGGTGCTTAATTTCCCAATTTGATTTTATTGAAAACACTCTCACAGATTGATACCAGTTTAATGTGCATCTTCAAACGTAATAGTTTAATATTTTATCCAAATATATACTAACAGTTTTCAATTCCTCTATTTTCATCTCTCATTTCATTACTGCTACTATTTAACAAAAAATTCCAGCTGGCACCAAAACAACACCTCTCTCAAATTTATCACTGTGCTTAAGAATTTGCAATGATCGATCCATTACCAGAGGAGCTGTTTTGTGAGCCTTTGTTCATTCTTCCAAGATAATAAGTTGACAATCTTTCAGAAGTGTTTTCCTTTGAAATTCTCCAACAATTGTTACATGTTGGAATGTCTACATCTGTTAAATTTGAAAAAGAGGTTTAAAAGCCAAATGTATAATTTTTTTTCCCCTGTCAAAAGTGATGAAGCAATTGCTGGATGATGCCTTAGGCCAGTGGATTAATAAGGAAAGCTTTCCTTTTGCACCAGAAGCATCCAAAACTATAAAATATTTCTTGGTCATTACAAACAGATTTGACATGCAAGCCATTTCTTCGGTATCTCACTAAATTTTGTTCCTTCTCTCCATTCATCCAACTCACCTCTTGCAGAAATGAATTTTCAGTTTTTCTTTGAGGTTCAGATGGACCAAAAGTACCAAGATCAGATCCACCCAAAGATTTAGTACCTCAAAAATACACCTGAAAAAAGTCATCAACTTGAAATAGAGAAAATTAAAAATGTGGACCATATATTGCGCTACATCAAACCCACACGCAAAGTTTCAATGTTTTTCATAACTGACACATCGACATTGATCTTTAAATGAAAAATGCATTTTCCCCATTTTTGAAAATCATTGATAATAACACTTAAAGCAAATTATGAAATTTTATTCAAGGATCATAAACATTGCCCACAAATTTAGAGAAGCTGCAAATTAAGTGAACCGGTGCAAATTTCATGGTGCTATGAAATATCCACCTTATTTCTGTAAGGTTTTATAATATTGTGGTTTTCCAATTATAAAAATTACATATCCTTTATTCTTGACCATACACTTTGCATAAAACTCCAGGTTCCAGCTGTAGCAATTTACCTTAAAAATAAATTGAATTTAAATCCCCACCGCCCCCCGGACAATTCAACAGATTTGCTCCCCTTAACAGACTCATTTCAGTTTTAATAAAAATACACACAACCTTCGATGAACAATAATGATGAAAAGTTCACAGCTGAATTGCAATTTTTAATGCATTTAAAATCCATTAAAAGTTGGTCAATATTGACTTAAGTATCAGACAAGGTAGAAAGTTTCATCTAACCCCCACCTCATCTTGCCCTTTCCCATTCAATTCCTTAAATTTGTTTCCTAACCCCAAAATATACAATGTGGGTCTGAGTTGCAAATCAGTGGATGTGTGAAAAGATTCTAATTTCCAACTGAGATGCATTAATGGTGGGAAGTATAGCAAATAAACATTATCTTCATTCCCACAAACAGCAAGCTACATTCTCCTTTCCTAGAAATGAATACTTACAAGAGTACCAACACTCAAAGTTGCATCTGCTCAGCATTAAAGAATTACTGCAATCAATTAGACATAGGGAACAAATTGTCAGATTAATATACTCCATCCCACTATCACATAAAGTGAATGATGGAAGAAAGAACATATTTGACAGCATATCGGACTCCCCCCTATTTCCCCCCGAAAAAAATTGCCTCAATAACCACCCTGAATCTTATATACAAAGGTGATATTTTGGAGCTACCATTTTGGGCACTGTGAGGCATCTGCAAGATGCCAACTGGAGGAAAGCACTAAAGTTACACTATTGCATACAAACTAAAAGTTGTAAGATATGGTACTAAAGCGGCAGCTCAGGTTTTGGAGCTATGCCTGCAGCAAAAAGGGATAAATGTAACCTTCGTTGTCCAGCCCCACATTGGCCACAACTTGGAGTTTTTAAAAAACTGGGTGCGAAATGAAAGAGAAGGAGGAAAATGTGTATTATCATCTTGGTAGAAACGCAAAGCCAGGAGGTTAGGAGAGGAACAAAAGCGCAAGGATTTTACTGGAACAGAACGTTGGTGTTACGGTTTATCAATGCGTACAAAAAACATAATTGCATAGAAAATGCCAGTGGATTATGAAGAGAAAATATAATTTCTAAGTTTGTAATTAATGCACAAAAAAGTAGTTTTGAACTGAGCCAAATAGAGAACATGGATGAAGTTCCAGTAACATGTGATGTACCATCCAACAAAACCAAGTGTTAAAGGAGCTAAAACAGTCATAGTAAAAACCATTGGTTATGAAAAGGCACATTATACAGTGTAGCTCATGGCACAAAACGGTCACCGTTAGTAATATTTAAAAGAAAGACTCACCACCCCCAAAAAAAAAAACATGGTGTTTGTTCATGTTCATCCAAAAGGCTGGATGAATGAAGCTAGAATCAAATTATGGTTGCCAAAAATATGGCGACAGTGTTCCAGTGAACTCAAAAAAAACCTGCATTTCTTGTCTGGGATCAGTTCAGGGCACCCAGAACTGAATTTTTAAAAAGAGCATGCAAACTGAAAACACAGATGGTTGTTATTCCTGGTGGTCTGACAAGCCAATTCAGCCTTTAGATACGTGTATAAACAAGCCGTTTAAAATAGCATGAGGGAACACATGGATGGGAGAAAAGGACTATGCCCTAACACGAGGAGGAAGAGTGAAACTTCCCACCATGACATAGGTGAGTGAGTGAGTGGTTGAAGACTTCTTGGGACACTAAGAACTGGAATTATCGTTAAGGCTTTTAAGAAGTGTGGAATTAGTAATGTCCTTAAAGACAGTGATACCAGCAGCAGGGATACGGAGTTTTTGTGCTTTTTTTCCCCAGTGTTGACACTAACGAATGTTCAGGCAGTGAAGACAATTGAAGTCTTTGTTACAGAACACTGATGTGTTTTGACTAATGATAGTTACTCGTTTTAATGTTCTCTTATAAAATGTTTTCTCCTATTAATTATTGCACTATTATTATTAAAACGAGTTTTACCGATGTCTTAGTTGAATGTTCTGTAAATACATTAAAACTAATTTTCCCGAAAATTTCATGCTAAAAATCGAGGGGTCTTGTATGCCAGTGGGTCCCATATTCCGTCAAATACATAATCCAAAAAGCAAATAAAATTGTCTACATTACCAAAGATTGAAAAAAGTTGACTGACTTCACAAAAGCCTAAACAAGCAGTGGAGAAGACTGCAATACCGATGCAAAATACACCATTTTGCACCACAGTAGTTGCCCGATAGAAACATTACCACCATCAGTTTAATGAAATATTGAAAAACTTAGCCACCATTTAAAAAAAATTGCAGACACATTAATAGTGAGCGAGGCCAAGAATTTAAAAATCCTAAATCTCATTAACGCACATCTGCAGTATATATCAGTAATTCTTAATCTTCTTCCTCTAAGGTAAAGGTTCCATTATTGTCACATAATACTACATTTCCAATGTAACATACACAAAATTCTTTAACTTTTGTCTACTGTAAGACAGACAGAGTCGCCACTTTGCCCAGTGCCCCTCCAGGTTAGAGTCACATTTGGCGGATTCATTTAATATTTAATTCAAGAATTTACACTTAGTAGAAAACAGCAAAAATGGTGAAACTTCCAATACAATTTTAACAAATGTTAAACCTGCATTCTTCAACAAGCCATTTAGTCATTCAAAAAAATAATGCAATGTAGTTAATGAGTAAATTTACTAATGACATCAAAATTGGTGGTGTAAATGGATAGCAAGGAAGGATTGAGATCAGTTGGGTAGGTGGTAAAAGGAGATGCAAATGGACCAACTTGGACCAGTGTGAGGTGTTGCAGTTTGAAAAGTCAAACTAGAGTTCCTTACCTATTGAAGGCCAAGGCCCTGGTGAGTGTTAGAGAGCAAGAGAACTAGAAGTACAGGTGCACAGTCCTCTGAAATTGGAAACTCTGGGGAACAAGGTGATGAAGCACTTGTATTGCACACTTCTCTTCATTGGCCAGAGTACTGAGTACAAAAGTTGAGGCCTCGTGATTATTTGTGAGATCAGAAGTATTGAGCACAGTTCCAGTTGGTCGCAACAGAGATATTACATAGATGGGCTCTTTATCCCTGGAGCTTAGGAGATCAAGGGGTGACCTTACAGTGGTTTATAAATTCATGAGATGCATGGATAAAGTGAATCTTCAGTCTTTTTTCCAGGGTAGAACAATTCTATAATTTGAGTTTAAGGTGAGGGAGAGAGTCAAGGGGGACTGGAGGGGCAACTTTTTCCATTGAGAGAATGGTTTGTTTCTGGAATGAGCAGCAGAAGAAACTGTGGAAGTGGGCACAATTAGAACATCAAAAACATTTGGACAGATTGACTGATGTGGATCAAATGCAAACAAATATAAGGTGTTGTCTCAAGAAGACAACATCATAAAAGGACCCCATCACCCTGGTCATTTCTTCTCACTACTACTTTCAGGAAGAAGGTACAGAAGTATGAAGTCCAACATCTCCATGACCATAAGAAATAGGAGCAGAATAAGGACATTCAGCCAACCAAGACCGCTCTGTCAACCAAATCATGGCTGATACATTCTTCCTTTCAACCCTATTTTCATATCTCCTATGCTCCACTATAAATCTCTCCAATGACTTGGCCTCCAAAGTCTGTATCAATGAATCCACAGATTCACCACCATCTGCCTGAAGAGTTATGCTCTATTCTAAAGGGATGTCCTTTTATTCTGAGGCTGTGCCCTCTGTCCATAGATTCTCCCACTACTGGAAACATCCCCATGCCCACTCTATCCAACCCTTTCTATATTTGGTATGTTTCAAAAAGATTTCCCCTCTCTCCCATTCTTCAAAACTCCAGCAAGTGCAGTCTCAGAGCACGAACCACTCATATTAATCTTCTCATCTCCAGGATCATTCTCGTAAATCTCCTCTGGAAGACTTCAATGTCAGCACATCCTACCTTAAATATGGATTCCAAACTGCTCACAAAACTCTAAACGTTGTCAGATCAATGCCTTACAAAGCATTAACATTACACCTTTGTTTTTATATTTCGATTCTCGAAATTAATGGTAGCATTGTATTTTCCTTCTTTACTGTTGACTCAATCTGCAAGTTAACCTTTGTGGAATCCTGCACGAGAACTCCCAAGTCTCTTTTGACTTCTGTTTTCTGAACTTTCTCCCCATTTAGAGAACATTCTATGCCTTCATTCCTTCTTCCAAATTGCATGACAGCACACTTTCCATCACTGTATTCCATATGCCTATTCTTTGCCCTGTCCCAAGTCAATCTTCACTCCCTGCTTCCTCAACCCTACCCACCCTTCTACCAATCTTTGTATCATCCACAAACTTGGTCACAAAGTTATCAATTCCATCATAGACATCATTAACATGCAACTTGAAAAGTAGCCAACCCAACTATGACCAGTACGGACACCACTAGTGACCAGTAGCCATCCAGAGAGGCATCCTTTATTCCCACTAAATTCTGCCAGTCAGCTAATCTGCCATCCACACCCGAAGCCATCCACACCCGAAGCCATCCACACCCGAAGCCATCCACACCCGAAGCCATCCACACCCGAAGCCATCCACACCCGAAGCCATCCACACCCGAAGCCATCCACACCCGAAGCCATCCACACCCGAAGCCATCCACACCCGAAGCCATCCACACCCGAAGCCATCCACACCCGAAGCCATCCACACCCGAAGCCATCCACACCCGAAGCCATCCACACCCGAAGCCATCCACACCCGAAGCCATCCACACCCGAAGCCATCCACACCCGAAGCCATCCACACCCGAAGCCATCCACACCCGAAGCCATCCACACCCGAAGCCATCCACACCCGAAGCCATCCACACCCGAAGCCATCCACACCCGAAGCCATCCACACCCGAAGCCATCCACACCCGAAGCCATCCACACCCGAAGCCATCCACACCCGAAGCCATCCACACCCGAAGCCATCCACACCCGAAGCCATCCACACCCGAAGCCATCCACACCCGAAGCCATCCACACCCGAAGCCATCCACACCCGAAGCCATCCACACCCGAAGCCATCCACACCCGAAGCCATCCACACCCGAAGCCATCCACACCCGAAGCCATCCACACCCGAAGCCATCCACACCCGAAGCCATCCACACCCGAAGCCATCCACACCCGAAGCCATCCACACCCGAAGCCATCCACACCCGAAGCCATCCACACCCGAAGCCATCCACACCCGAAGCCATCCACACCCGAAGCCATCCACACCCGAAGCCATCCACACCCGAAGCCATCCACACCCGAAGCCATCCACACCCGAAGCCATCCACACCCGAAGCCATCCACACCCGAAGCCATCCACACCCGAAGCCATCCACACCCGAAGCCATCCACACCCGAAGCCATCCACACCCGAAGCCATCCACACCCGAAGCCATCCACACCCGAAGCCATCCACACCCGAAGCCATCCACACCCGAAGCCATCCACACCCGAAGCCATCCACACCCGAAGCCATCCACACCCGAAGCCATCCACACCCGAAGCCATCCACACCCGAAGCCATCCACACCCGAAGCCATCCACACCCGAAGCCATCCACACCCGAAGCCATCCACACCCGAAGCCATCCACACCCGAAGCCATCCACACCCGAAGCCATCCACACCCGAAGCCATCCACACCCGAAGCCATCCACACCCGAAGCCATCCACACCCGAAGCCATCCACACCCGAAGCCATCCACACCCGAAGCCATCCACACCCGAAGCCATCCACACCCGAAGCCATCCACACCCGAAGCCATCCACACCCGAAGCCATCCACACCCGAAGCCATCCACACCCGAAGCCATCCACACCCGAAGCCATCCACACCCGAAGCCATCCACACCCGAAGCCATCCACACCCGAAGCCATCCACACCCGAAGCCATCCACACCCGAAGCCATCCACACCCGAAGCCATCCACACCCGAAGCCATCCACACCCGAAGCCATCCACACCCGAAGCCATCCACACCCGAAGCCATCCACACCCGAAGCCATCCACACCCGAAGCCATCCACACCCGAAGCCATCCACACCCGAAGCCATCCACACCCGAAGCCATCCACACCCGAAGCCATCCACACCCGAAGCCATCCACACCCGAAGCCATCCACACCCGAAGCCATCCACACCCGAAGCCATCCACACCCGAAGCCATCCACACCCGAAGCCATCCACACCCGAAGCCATCCACACCCGAAGCCATCCACACCCGAAGCCATCCACACCCGAAGCCATCCACACCCGAAGCCATCCACACCCGAAGCCATCCACACCCGAAGCCATCCACACCCGAAGCCATCCACACCCGAAGCCATCCACACCCGAAGCCATCCACACCCGAAGCCATCCACACCCGAAGCCATCCACACCCGAAGCCATCCACACCCGAAGCCATCCACACCCGAAGCCATCCACACCCGAAGCCATCCACACCCGAAGCCATCCACACCCGAAGCCATCCACACCCGAAGCCATCCACACCCGAAGCCATCCACACCCGAAGCCATCCACACCCGAAGCCATCCACACCCGAAGCCATCCACACCCGAAGCCATCCACACCCGAAGCCATCCACACCCGAAGCCATCCACACCCGAAGCCATCCACACCCGAAGCCATCCACACCCGAAGCCATCCACACCCGAAGCCATCCACACCCGAAGCCATCCACACCCGAAGCCATCCACACCCGAAGCCATCCACACCCGAAGCCATCCACACCCGAAGCCATCCACACCCGAAGCCATCCACACCCGAAGCCATCCACACCCGAAGCCATCCACACCCGAAGCCATCCACACCCGAAGCCATCCACACCCGAAGCCATCCACACCCGAAGCCATCCACACCCGAAGCCATCCACACCCGAAGCCATCCACACCCGAAGCCATCCACACCCGAAGCCATCCACACCCGAAGCCATCCACACCCGAAGCCATCCACACCCGAAGCCATCCACACCCGAAGCCATCCACACCCGAAGCCATCCACACCCGAAGCCATCCACACCCGAAGCCATCCACACCCGAAGCCATCCACACCCGAAGCCATCCACACCCGAAGCCATCCACACCCGAAGCCATCCACACCCGAAGCCATCCACACCCGAAGCCATCCACACCCGAAGCCATCCACACCCGAAGCCATCCACACCCGAAGCCATCCACACCCGAAGCCATCCACACCCGAAGCCATCCACACCCGAAGCCATCCACACCCGAAGCCATCCACACCCGAAGCCATCCACACCCGAAGCCATCCACACCCGAAGCCATCCACACCCGAAGCCATCCACACCCGAAGCCATCCACACCCGAAGCCATCCACACCCGAAGCCATCCACACCCGAAGCCATCCACACCCGAAGCCATCCACACCCGAAGCCATCCACACCCGAAGCCATCCACACCCGAAGCCATCCACACCCGAAGCCATCCACACCCGAAGCCATCCACACCCGAAGCCATCCACACCCGAAGCCATCCACACCCGAAGCCATCCACACCCGAAGCCATCCACACCCGAAGCCATCCACACCCGAAGCCATCCACACCCGAAGCCATCCACACCCGAAGCCATCCACACCCGAAGCCATCCACACCCGAAGCCATCCACACCCGAAGCCATCCACACCCGAAGCCATCCACACCCGAAGCCATCCACACCCGAAGCCATCCACACCCGAAGCCATCCACACCCGAAGCCATCCACACCCGAAGCCATCCACACCCGAAGCCATCCACACCCGAAGCCATCCACACCCGAAGCCATCCACACCCGAAGCCATCCACACCCGAAGCCATCCACACCCGAAGCCATCCACACCCGAAGCCATCCACACCCGAAGCCATCCACACCCGAAGCCATCCACACCCGAAGCCATCCACACCCGAAGCCATCCACACCCGAAGCCATCCACACCCGAAGCCATCCACACCCGAAGCCATCCACACCCGAAGCCATCCACACCCGAAGCCATCCACACCCGAAGCCATCCACACCCGAAGCCATCCACACCCGAAGCCATCCACACCCGAAGCCATCCACACCCGAAGCCATCCACACCCGAAGCCATCCACACCCGAAGCCATCCACACCCGAAGCCATCCACACCCGAAGCCATCCACACCCGAAGCCATCCACACCCGAAGCCATCCACACCCGAAGCCATCCACACCCGAAGCCATCCACACCCGAAGCCATCCACACCCGAAGCCATCCACACCCGAAGCCATCCACACCCGAAGCCATCCACACCCGAAGCCATCCACACCCGAAGCCATCCACACCCGAAGCCATCCACACCCGAAGCCATCCACACCCGAAGCCATCCACACCCGAAGCCATCCACACCCGAAGCCATCCACACCCGAAGCCATCCACACCCGAAGCCATCCACACCCGAAGCCATCCACACCCGAAGCCATCCACACCCGAAGCCATCCACACCCGAAGCCATCCACACCCGAAGCCATCCACACCCGAAGCCATCCACACCCGAAGCCATCCACACCCGAAGCCATCCACACCCGAAGCCATCCACACCCGAAGCCATCCACACCCGAAGCCATCCACACCCGAAGCCATCCACACCCGAAGCCATCCACACCCGAAGCCATCCACACCCGAAGCCATCCACACCCGAAGCCATCCACACCCGAAGCCATCCACACCCGAAGCCATCCACACCCGAAGCCATCCACACCCGAAGCCATCCACACCCGAAGCCATCCACACCCGAAGCCATCCACACCCGAAGCCATCCACACCCGAAGCCATCCACACCCGAAGCCATCCACACCCGAAGCCATCCACACCCGAAGCCATCCACACCCGAAGCCATCCACACCCGAAGCCATCCACACCCGAAGCCATCCACACCCGAAGCCATCCACACCCGAAGCCATCCACACCCGAAGCCATCCACACCCGAAGCCATCCACACCCGAAGCCATCCACACCCGAAGCCATCCACACCCGAAGCCATCCACACCCGAAGCCATCCACACCCGAAGCCATCCACACCCGAAGCCATCCACACCCGAAGCCATCCACACCCGAAGCCATCCACACCCGAAGCCATCCACACCCGAAGCCATCCACACCCGAAGCCATCCACACCCGAAGCCATCCACACCCGAAGCCATCCACACCCGAAGCCATCCACACCCGAAGCCATCCACACCCGAAGCCATCCACACCCGAAGCCATCCACACCCGAAGCCATCCACACCCGAAGCCATCCACACCCGAAGCCATCCACACCCGAAGCCATCCACACCCGAAGCCATCCACACCCGAAGCCATCCACACCCGAAGCCATCCACACCCGAAGCCATCCACACCCGAAGCCATCCACACCCGAAGCCATCCACACCCGAAGCCATCCACACCCGAAGCCATCCACACCCGAAGCCATCCACACCCGAAGCCATCCACACCCGAAGCCATCCACACCCGAAGCCATCCACACCCGAAGCCATCCACACCCGAAGCCATCCACACCCGAAGCCATCCACACCCGAAGCCATCCACACCCGAAGCCATCCACACCCGAAGCCATCCACACCCGAAGCCATCCACACCCGAAGCCATCCACACCCGAAGCCATCCACACCCGAAGCCATCCACACCCGAAGCCATCCACACCCGAAGCCATCCACACCCGAAGCCATCCACACCCGAAGCCATCCACACCCGAAGCCATCCACACCCGAAGCCATCCACACCCGAAGCCATCCACACCCGAAGCCATCCACACCCGAAGCCATCCACACCCGAAGCCATCCACACCCGAAGCCATCCACACCCGAAGCCATCCACACCCGAAGCCATCCACACCCGAAGCCATCCACACCCGAAGCCATCCACACCCGAAGCCATCCACACCCGAAGCCATCCACACCCGAAGCCATCCACACCCGAAGCCATCCACACCCGAAGCCATCCACACCCGAAGCCATCCACACCCGAAGCCATCCACACCCGAAGCCATCCACACCCGAAGCCATCCACACCCGAAGCCATCCACACCCGAAGCCATCCACACCCGAAGCCATCCACACCCGAAGCCATCCACACCCGAAGCCATCCACACCCGAAGCCATCCACACCCGAAGCCATCCACACCCGAAGCCATCCACACCCGAAGCCATCCACACCCGAAGCCATCCACACCCGAAGCCATCCACACCCGAAGCCATCCACACCCGAAGCCATCCACACCCGAAGCCATCCACACCCGAAGCCATCCACACCCGAAGCCATCCACACCCGAAGCCATCCACACCCGAAGCCATCCACACCCGAAGCCATCCACACCCGAAGCCATCCACACCCGAAGCCATCCACACCCGAAGCCATCCACACCCGAAGCCATCCACACCCGAAGCCATCCACACCCGAAGCCATCCACACCCGAAGCCATCCACACCCGAAGCCATCCACACCCGAAGCCATCCACACCCGAAGCCATCCACACCCGAAGCCATCCACACCCGAAGCCATCCACACCCGAAGCCATCCACACCCGAAGCCATCCACACCCGAAGCCATCCACACCCGAAGCCATCCACACCCGAAGCCATCCACACCCGAAGCCATCCACACCCGAAGCCATCCACACCCGAAGCCATCCACACCCGAAGCCATCCACACCCGAAGCCATCCACACCCGAAGCCATCCACACCCGAAGCCATCCACACCCGAAGCCATCCACACCCGAAGCCATCCACACCCGAAGCCATCCACACCCGAAGCCATCCACACCCGAAGCCATCCACACCCGAAGCCATCCACACCCGAAGCCATCCACACCCGAAGCCATCCACACCCGAAGCCATCCACACCCGAAGCCATCCACACCCGAAGCCATCCACACCCGAAGCCATCCACACCCGAAGCCATCCACACCCGAAGCCATCCACACCCGAAGCCATCCACACCCGAAGCCATCCACACCCGAAGCCATCCACACCCGAAGCCATCCACACCCGAAGCCATCCACACCCGAAGCCATCCACACCCGAAGCCATCCACACCCGAAGCCATCCACACCCGAAGCCATCCACACCCGAAGCCATCCACACCCGAAGCCATCCACACCCGAAGCCATCCACACCCGAAGCCATCCACACCCGAAGCCATCCACACCCGAAGCCATCCACACCCGAAGCCATCCACACCCGAAGCCATCCACACCCGAAGCCATCCACACCCGAAGCCATCCACACCCGAAGCCATCCACACCCGAAGCCATCCACACCCGAAGCCATCCACACCCGAAGCCATCCACACCCGAAGCCATCCACACCCGAAGCCATCCACACCCGAAGCCATCCACACCCGAAGCCATCCACACCCGAAGCCATCCACACCCGAAGCCATCCACACCCGAAGCCATCCACACCCGAAGCCATCCACACCCGAAGCCATCCACACCCGAAGCCATCCACACCCGAAGCCATCCACACCCGAAGCCATCCACACCCGAAGCCATCCACACCCGAAGCCATCCACACCCGAAGCCATCCACACCCGAAGCCATCCACACCCGAAGCCATCCACACCCGAAGCCATCCACACCCGAAGCCATCCACACCCGAAGCCATCCACACCCGAAGCCATCCACACCCGAAGCCATCCACACCCGAAGCCATCCACACCCGAAGCCATCCACACCCGAAGCCATCCACACCCGAAGCCATCCACACCCGAAGCCATCCACACCCGAAGCCATCCACACCCGAAGCCATCCACACCCGAAGCCATCCACACCCGAAGCCATCCACACCCGAAGCCATCCACACCCGAAGCCATCCACACCCGAAGCCATCCACACCCGAAGCCATCCACACCCGAAGCCATCCACACCCGAAGCCATCCACACCCGAAGCCATCCACACCCGAAGCCATCCACACCCGAAGCCATCCACACCCGAAGCCATCCACACCCGAAGCCATCCACACCCGAAGCCATCCACACCCGAAGCCATCCACACCCGAAGCCATCCACACCCGAAGCCATCCACACCCGAAGCCATCCACACCCGAAGCCATCCACACCCGAAGCCATCCACACCCGAAGCCATCCACACCCGAAGCCATCCACACCCGAAGCCATCCACACCCGAAGCCATCCACACCCGAAGCCATCCACACCCGAAGCCATCCACACCCGAAGCCATCCACACCCGAAGCCATCCACACCCGAAGCCATCCACACCCGAAGCCATCCACACCCGAAGCCATCCACACCCGAAGCCATCCACACCCGAAGCCATCCACACCCGAAGCCATCCACACCCGAAGCCATCCACACCCGAAGCCATCCACACCCGAAGCCATCCACACCCGAAGCCATCCACACCCGAAGCCATCCACACCCGAAGCCATCCACACCCGAAGCCATCCACACCCGAAGCCATCCACACCCGAAGCCATCCACACCCGAAGCCATCCACACCCGAAGCCATCCACACCCGAAGCCATCCACACCCGAAGCCATCCACACCCGAAGCCATCCACACCCGAAGCCATCCACACCCGAAGCCATCCACACCCGAAGCCATCCACACCCGAAGCCATCCACACCCGAAGCCATCCACACCCGAAGCCATCCACACCCGAAGCCATCCACACCCGAAGCCATCCACACCCGAAGCCATCCACACCCGAAGCCATCCACACCCGAAGCCATCCACACCCGAAGCCATCCACACCCGAAGCCATCCACACCCGAAGCCATCCACACCCGAAGCCATCCACACCCGAAGCCATCCACACCCGAAGCCATCCACACCCGAAGCCATCCACACCCGAAGCCATCCACACCCGAAGCCATCCACACCCGAAGCCATCCACACCCGAAGCCATCCACACCCGAAGCCATCCACACCCGAAGCCATCCACACCCGAAGCCATCCACACCCGAAGCCATCCACACCCGAAGCCATCCACACCCGAAGCCATCCACACCCGAAGCCATCCACACCCGAAGCCATCCACACCCGAAGCCATCCACACCCGAAGCCATCCACACCCGAAGCCATCCACACCCGAAGCCATCCACACCCGAAGCCATCCACACCCGAAGCCATCCACACCCGAAGCCATCCACACCCGAAGCCATCCACACCCGAAGCCATCCACACCCGAAGCCATCCACACCCGAAGCCATCCACACCCGAAGCCATCCACACCCGAAGCCATCCACACCCGAAGCCATCCACACCCGAAGCCATCCACACCCGAAGCCATCCACACCCGAAGCCATCCACACCCGAAGCCATCCACACCCGAAGCCATCCACACCCGAAGCCATCCACACCCGAAGCCATCCACACCCGAAGCCATCCACACCCGAAGCCATCCACACCCGAAGCCATCCACACCCGAAGCCATCCACACCCGAAGCCATCCACACCCGAAGCCATCCACACCCGAAGCCATCCACACCCGAAGCCATCCACACCCGAAGCCATCCACACCCGAAGCCATCCACACCCGAAGCCATCCACACCCGAAGCCATCCACACCCGAAGCCATCCACACCCGAAGCCATCCACACCCGAAGCCATCCACACCCGAAGCCATCCACACCCGAAGCCATCCACACCCGAAGCCATCCACACCCGAAGCCATCCACACCCGAAGCCATCCACACCCGAAGCCATCCACACCCGAAGCCATCCACACCCGAAGCCATCCACACCCGAAGCCATCCACACCCGAAGCCATCCACACCCGAAGCCATCCACACCCGAAGCCATCCACACCCGAAGCCATCCACACCCGAAGCCATCCACACCCGAAGCCATCCACACCCGAAGCCATCCACACCCGAAGCCATCCACACCCGAAGCCATCCACACCCGAAGCCATCCACACCCGAAGCCATCCACACCCGAAGCCATCCACACCCGAAGCCATCCACACCCGAAGCCATCCACACCCGAAGCCATCCACACCCGAAGCCATCCACACCCGAAGCCATCCACACCCGAAGCCATCCACACCCGAAGCCATCCACACCCGAAGCCATCCACACCCGAAGCCATCCACACCCGAAGCCATCCACACCCGAAGCCATCCACACCCGAAGCCATCCACACCCGAAGCCATCCACACCCGAAGCCATCCACACCCGAAGCCATCCACACCCGAAGCCATCCACACCCGAAGCCATCCACACCCGAAGCCATCCACACCCGAAGCCATCCACACCCGAAGCCATCCACACCCGAAGCCATCCACACCCGAAGCCATCCACACCCGAAGCCATCCACACCCGAAGCCATCCACACCCGAAGCCATCCACACCCGAAGCCATCCACACCCGAAGCCATCCACACCCGAAGCCATCCACACCCGAAGCCATCCACACCCGAAGCCATCCACACCCGAAGCCATCCACACCCGAAGCCATCCACACCCGAAGCCATCCACACCCGAAGCCATCCACACCCGAAGCCATCCACACCCGAAGCCATCCACACCCGAAGCCATCCACACCCGAAGCCATCCACACCCGAAGCCATCCACACCCGAAGCCATCCACACCCGAAGCCATCCACACCCGAAGCCATCCACACCCGAAGCCATCCACACCCGAAGCCATCCACACCCGAAGCCATCCACACCCGAAGCCATCCACACCCGAAGCCATCCACACCCGAAGCCATCCACACCCGAAGCCATCCACACCCGAAGCCATCCACACCCGAAGCCATCCACACCCGAAGCCATCCACACCCGAAGCCATCCACACCCGAAGCCATCCACACCCGAAGCCATCCACACCCGAAGCCATCCACACCCGAAGCCATCCACACCCGAAGCCATCCACACCCGAAGCCATCCACACCCGAAGCCATCCACACCCGAAGCCATCCACACCCGAAGCCATCCACACCCGAAGCCATCCACACCCGAAGCCATCCACACCCGAAGCCATCCACACCCGAAGCCATCCACACCCGAAGCCATCCACACCCGAAGCCATCCACACCCGAAGCCATCCACACCCGAAGCCATCCACACCCGAAGCCATCCACACCCGAAGCCATCCACACCCGAAGCCATCCACACCCGAAGCCATCCACACCCGAAGCCATCCACACCCGAAGCCATCCACACCCGAAGCCATCCACACCCGAAGCCATCCACACCCGAAGCCATCCACACCCGAAGCCATCCACACCCGAAGCCATCCACACCCGAAGCCATCCACACCCGAAGCCATCCACACCCGAAGCCATCCACACCCGAAGCCATCCACACCCGAAGCCATCCACACCCGAAGCCATCCACACCCGAAGCCATCCACACCCGAAGCCATCCACACCCGAAGCCATCCACACCCGAAGCCATCCACACCCGAAGCCATCCACACCCGAAGCCATCCACACCCGAAGCCATCCACACCCGAAGCCATCCACACCCGAAGCCATCCACACCCGAAGCCATCCACACCCGAAGCCATCCACACCCGAAGCCATCCACACCCGAAGCCATCCACACCCGAAGCCATCCACACCCGAAGCCATCCACACCCGAAGCCATCCACACCCGAAGCCATCCACACCCGAAGCCATCCACACCCGAAGCCATCCACACCCGAAGCCATCCACACCCGAAGCCATCCACACCCGAAGCCATCCACACCCGAAGCCATCCACACCCGAAGCCATCCACACCCGAAGCCATCCACACCCGAAGCCATCCACACCCGAAGCCATCCACACCCGAAGCCATCCACACCCGAAGCCATCCACACCCGAACCTTTCCTGTAATATCATGCCCTCCTACCTTATTCGATAAATTTGTTGAAGGCTGTCTGAAATTCCAAGTAAATAACATCCATTGGTTCACCTGTGTCTGTCTTGCTTACTTCCTCAAAAGAATTCCAACAGATTTTTCAAGCAAGATCTCCCTTGAAGGAAACCATGCTGACTTCAGCCTATTTTATCCTGTGCTTCAAGTACCCCAAAACCTCATCCTTAATAATCTATAAACTACTCCAGGACCAGAAATAGATTTGACTGCATTATTGCACAATCTACTGTTCTCTTTCTGACAATGAATGCAACTATATTTATCATCTTTTTTGTGCATTATATTTTTCTGTACTGGTATAATTTAATGTATAATACTGTATGTTTTTTTAAACACTTAAGTACCCATTTGGCTGCAGCAAGAATTTTGTTGTATTGTACTCATGGTGTATGACAATAAACATCATTAATAACTGATACCAATACAAGCACACGATCCTTTATCCGGACATCTAAAATCCTGAAAGCTCCAAAGTCCGGCAAGTGGGGAGAGAGGTAGCTGCGCGAGTCGGGCGGCCGAGAGGAGGGACCGGGTGAGACGGCAGGGCGACTGGAAGGGGTGGGGTCGATACGGCTGCATGATTCAGGTGGACTTTCCGAAATACGGAAAAATCCAAAATTCAGAATACACTGTCCCCCAAGGGATCCAGATAAATGTCTGTGTACCTGTACCACCTTTATACCACACATGCACCTCACCACCCAAAAATAATTCAAATGGTTAAACATTAAGTAAACATTGGAGAAGTGGGAAGGTTTTCCCCTCAGACTGTTAATATTCTCCAGTTTGCATGTTGGAAACTAAATTAGATCATGACTTAATGGATTTGTAAAACAACCCATTCAAAACAAATTCTATAGATGGCTAAAGTCTTGAACCTTTACCCAAGGCTATTCCATTTCTCTTGGAGTAAAGGAAAGAAAGTTTTATTCCAAAATACATCTTGTATGAAATGATCACAGTTACAAGGCTATCCTGTGAGGCTCAGTCCAGGAAAGTTTGTTTTCACAGCACAAAACAAACAGAAATGTTTACATTCCAAGAAGGGAAAAAAATACTGAAAGGCATCCAATTGTAGAAAAAGCAGGATATAGAGGGAAAAGAAACTACAAGAAAGCAGTGAAAACATTAATTCTATACAAAAATAGTAATACTCCTTATGAAATTGATTCAGGATGTACACAGCCAGGGAATTTATAGAACTGACACACTCATCTGGATTTCACATGCAGGAAGACCAGACAAAACACATGCATGACACTGAACATCAAATTTTATGAAGAGGCAAATGTTCACAAATATCAATGCACTGCTGTGAGGATTCTAGGAAAACAAGCATGCTATGTAAATGCAGGTTCTTTGTTGTACCTCATTATACCTCCAATGAACAAAATACATAATTGCATATATTTCTATTTTCCATTCAAGGCAGAGTTTGTTTTTATCAAATCACGTAAATGGGTACTTTTCAGTATTATAAATCAGGAATATTAGCCTTCCTTCACATGCATAAATGCTTAAAAGGGTCAAATAAATGTTTAGAGAAAACTGTTTTTAATTTAAAAAAGCACAGCTATGTAGCTGGGAATTCAACTAGAATGCTCATGAACTTACTGCATACTAACAAAGTAACATGGTTCAATTAGGGACCACTTCCACTTGTTGAAGGACTTCTAATATACTAAGAATAAAGAGTAAAACTTTAATTGCAAGCAATTGTTTCATAACTGGTTGGTCTACTAATCCCCGAGGATACAGTCAACTAAAGGGGGCCTCCACAGAAGAGGAGTTACATGATGTTCCAAAGAAACATTTCACTCAAATCTGAACTACACAGAGGTAGTCAATAAGTCATTGCCATTGTTAAATGGTAGTATTAGACTAATGCAATTCGACATTTATTTGATTAGTTTAATTTCATATCTTGCTTTGTTCATATTTGAAATCACAACTTCCAGCATGTTTTCCCCAAATTCTTAGGCGACAAGACAATAAAAGCGAAGAAGCCGTAAAGATCAACATCAGACAAATATGGCAGCCAAACTTTTTTTTAAAAATCAGTTAGAAAGGCCAGCACAGGCTGCAAAGGGACACTTAGAAACCAACCACTAATAGGAATAGGAAGAAATATTATCTGGATGAGTACAGCAGCCACAATGATCAACATAGTCCAGGCAAAATAATCAACAGTCATGCAATGATCAAGGAATCCATTAGTGGTGCACTGCAGCTGCAGTACAAGTATTCCGTTCAGCAATTCGCCAAGATGGGTTTCATATTACCTTTCAACCACAGGAAAGACAGGAGCCACAAAATCATAGGAGTTCCTTCACAAGCAAACACCGCTCCTGTTTGAGACACTGCTTCCTAGAACTTGGTCAAAATATGGAATTATTTTACTTATGCCACTGCAGGAGTCAAAGTTCAAATTTACTGTTAAAGTACATACATGGCATCACATAAAACCATGAGATATTTTTTCTCCTCATCCGTCGTGCAAAAACTGTACTCAAGATACATATACAAAAGAAAAATGTAAACAAACTGACTGTGCAAATACAGGAAAAACAATTCAGTAATAAATAGTGTTAAATGTCCTTAAATGAGTCTCTGAAGAAGTCTGTTTAGGAGTCTGTCTGATGGTGGTGGGGTAGCAACTGTTCCTAAAGCTGTTCGAGTCTTGTGGCATCTATGCTGCTTTCCTGATGGCAGCAGCAAGAACAGAGCAAGTTCTGGGTGGTGTGGATTCTTGATGGTTGCTTCTGCTCTCTGATGGCCATGATCATATAGATTTTCTCGATGTCAGGGAGAATTTTACAGGGCTGCGTCCACTACCCTTTACAGGGTATTCTGCTCGTCTAAAAAAGATTGTCAAGGTTTCCGTTGTCATACCGAATCTCCACAAACTCCTGAAGTAGAGATGCTGACGTGCTTTCTTCACAATGGCATTAGTATGTTGGGTCCTCTGAAAGCTCCTCTGAGATAGTGACTCCCAGGAATTTAAATTTGCTCAGCCTCTCCACCTCGGATTCCCCCATGATTACTGGATCGTTCACCTCTCAAAATCTACAATCAGCTCCTTAGTTTTGTTGTCAATGTGTGCAAGGTTGTTGTTAGTACACCATTCAGTCAAGTTTTCAATCTTCCTCCTGCATGCTGACTCTTTTCCCCTTTTTATTCAGCCCACTATGGTGGTATTGTGAGAAAATATCTAAATAGCATTGTTGTTGTACCGAGTCACGCAGTCGTAAGTGCAAAGTGAGAAGAGCAGGGGGCCAAGTACTTAACCCTGTGGTGCTCCGGTACTGATGGAGATTGTGGAGAAGATGCTCTTTCCAATGCCGTGTCTGGAGGTGAAGAAATCTAGGATCCAACTATTCAGTGCAGTGTTTTGGCCCAGGTCTTGGAGATTGCCGATTAATTTTGAGAGAATGATAGTGTTAAATGCCAATAAAGAGCATTCTAATGAATGCATCTTAGCTGTCCAGGTGCGTCAGGGTTCTGTGTAGAGCCAGTGAAATGGCATCTGCCATGGATCTGTTGCTGCAGTAGGTGAATTGGAACAACTCCCTGTCACTCTTCAAACAGGAACTGATATGCTTCAACATCAGCCTCTCATGCACTTCTCTATGAAAGTGAATACTACTGGACGGTGGAAATTTAGGCAGGTTACCACACTCGACTTGAGCACCGGTGGCTTCGTGACCTATTTGAAACAAGTGGGTAACATTCCCCATCAGAGAGATAGCCAGGTACTGAATCCAGATCAGTTGCCTTCCTTACATTCACTCTCCTGAAGGCAGCCTGTACGTCATCGTTGGATTCTGACAGTAGAGGATCATCAGGAAATATGGGGGTGTGGAATGTTTCTTCCTTGCTTTGGTCAAATTGGGTATAGAAGGCATTCTGCCCATTGGTATCTCCAACTGCTCCAGATTTGGTTTTGTAACAGGTTATATAATTTAGGCCCTGGCACAACTGTCAGACAGCCTTCATTGTTTCTATTCATGTCTGAAATCTCCACTTCACCCAGGAGATGGCCAGAGATCCAGAACACTACACAAGTCACTGATACAATCTACAAAAAGCCATCTCCTGGGTGGAGAAGATCTGGGCCTCAGGAGGTTCTGGTTTTCATTGTTCATCCACTGCTCCTGGTTGGGTAAAACCCTGAACAATTTGGTGAGGACACAATCATCCACAACTGTTTTTATAAAGGCCCTGATATAATCATTCAGATCCTCAGCCGAGTCCTTGAACACTGTCCAATCCAGTCCTGCAGCTGTTCTTTAGCCTCCAGCAACCACTTTCTTCTGGCTGTCTGGAGACTCTCTTTTTCGGCTCTGCCTGTTTTCAGGCTGAAGGAGCACTGCTAGATGATCCAACTTTCCAAAATGAAACTTGGGAAAGAACAAGTGTGCTGGGACCTCTGGTACAGCAGGCTGCGTGGTGTTGGTAATTGGGCAGGCCTAATTAATGATGATTTCTGGTATTGAGCTGGGTTGAATCTTGCTTACTGACCATATCATGCAACTCTGCAAGTACTCATTTGTAATTGCAATTGGGAGGGATACAAGCTCTGGTGAGAATCACTGATGAGAACGCTTAGAGGACCAATACCACTACAACGAGGTGGCTGCCATCTCCTTCTCTGAGCAAATTGTTAAAATTTATTTTTGAAATCGCTGCCAGCTTCTAAGAAAAAAAATAGGCACAAGTTGAGGGTAGTTGTAGGATGTTATCCAGTGGTGATGCCACGCTCGAAGCAGAAGAGACTGCTGCCAATGCCAACTACCCAATTCTGGTAACAAGAACATTACAAACACCTTTCCTCCCATAATATTACAATTAATTTCACATAATCTTCAGTGTTTGTGTTTGAGACCCCATGGTCAAGAAAGATACAATAATCCAAAAAAGTCTGGAAGTGCAAAGTCAAATTTTTGAAGAGCAACTTCTAAAGTTAACTTTGCAGTCAGAAAAGTTGCTATTTTTTGTGAATAACCAAATAATTTAATCAGGGTCTTCCCCATTCCCCAACACTGATGTACCCACAGCTCCAGCTGTGTAAAATACTCTACTCTTAGTACTCTCAGGGCTATGAGAAACAGCCAATAAATATGCTCTTGCTCATGTTGGTCACATCCCAAAAGATATCATGTTGGTGATTATCTAACATGAAAAGCAAATGCTGATTATACCTGGTTTGGATCATTTTCAAAGAAACGTTTAACCCCTCATCAATACTATCAAAGAAGAACTGGGAATTCATACCAATTCTCAATTTATAAGGAACATGCATTCTGATAAAGCAGCACAGTTGGCGTAGCGGTTAGGGCAATGCCTTCACTGCGCCAACCATCAGGATCGGGTTCAAAACCCGGGCTGTCTGTAATGAATTTGTATGTTCTCCCTGTGTCTGCATGGGTTTTGCCCGGGAGGTCCGGTTTCCTCTCACTATTCAAAAATGTTCTGGGGGTATAGGTTAATTGGGTGCAAATTGGCAGCACAGACCAGTGGGCCAAAATGCCCTGTTACTGTGCTACATGACTAAAAAGTTTTTAAAACATTGAGAAAAATACAGTAAATTAAAGCAACTGGGCAATTTTTTTGGTGCAGTAGTGCTGTAATCAAAATGGCTCTTCAAATTATAAAGACCTGTACCTCAGAGTACAAGGCATTAAAGCAAAAATTCATTCATTAAACAGTAATTTCTCAATTTAAGAATGCTCCTGACATTGTATCAGACACTTTTCATAGCTTGTCTCCCTTTGTGACAAACAGGATTACATTCCACAAGTAACTCAATTACTCTGGTGGGGTTTGGGACATCAAGAAACTGCAAGGTGACTAAATTCTTATTATTTTCTATCTTCCATTAATAGAACTTCATAAAGTAGAACTATTCAGAACAACTAATCCCAACCTATCACATTTACAATTAAATTTAAAATTAAATGCACAGAAAGATGAATTCAGTCCACAAAAAAATATCCTTTAAGCCATGTCTAAAGACTTCAACATTTCAAGTAAACGAAATTCCCCATTTGGTATCAAGACAAGAACACTTACAGACCAGTAAAGCAGTACATCTGCAACCTACATTGAATTCCTGCTTTCTAAAGTGCAGGAGCACAAGTAATTAGTGCAGAGAACATGGGGGGGGGGGGAAGCAGAACATCATTTTTACAATGGGATATTTTGTGGGAAAATATAGTGAAGTAGAACAAGATAGTTACCATTATTATACAAATGTTCAATATTTCTGAGATTCTCTGAGTAAGCAAACTCTTATCCCAACAGCTTCAACAGGCTGATTGCCAAACATAATTTAAATCAACAATTCAAAAGCAAGACTCTTCAAATATGACAATGGAGAAATTAGGCAAAATGGACAAAAACTGTGGTATATTCAATGTAAGGCAGCATGCGTGCTCTTGCCAAGAAACTTCATCCTGCAATATGCTATCGTGTAATTATTCCTCCACATATTAAAATTCTGAAGAATCCTTCAAAGAATACCTATGATTTCCCAATGTGTTCAGAGTGGACAAGGTTACCCACTGACTGATTTTTAAATCTCTCTCCATAACCTAAAAGCAAACAAGGAAATTTAGAGGCTCAGCTTCATGAGAAAAGATTTCTGATTCTAATATAGACCACACTCATTCGGGTGCCTTGCTGTTCGGTCTCGCGATCATGTCTCTCCATCGGTCATAATCTATGACCTTCTGAATTGTAGCGGTTGCTTCCCCCGTTTCTCCTTCAGAAAAGGCTCCATCTTTGAGCTGAAACTGTAGTCAATGTTGAGTTCATGATTATACATGGGAAAAATACTGAAGTGGTTTCCCATTGCCTTCTTCAGTTGCAGTGTCCATACTGGACAGGTAACCCAGGCCATTGATCTTCAGATTTATCTGCCCAGTGTTTTTAGTTGTACAACAATAAATACCAATTTGTAGAATCTGCTTGTAAAAAACCATCCACCACCTGAAATCTATAGCTTCATGTCACCCTGATTGAGAGGCTAAACAGGTACTACACTTTGCCCAAGGTACCTGTAGGCTATCGGACAAAAGTAACACCTTACACATCCTTTAGCTAAGCAATTGTGCAGCACCGACATAAAGAGCACATCATTCTGGTATATACTCCCTATTGTGAAGGAGATGGTGGCTTTAGAAACACTGCATAACCAATCAATAACATCCAAGAGAAACCAAGCTCCTCAATCAGAACTTGGTAGGTTCAAGGCATGAGTGAATTGGTAGCAATAAATAGACATGGTATCTATCCTCAAAGCATCAGAACCATAATTAACTGAGATGCTAAAAACAAATGTATATATTTGAGCAACAGTGGAGTTAACTGTTATGGAGAAAAGGCTGGCAAAATGAAAAACTCCGACCTGAATGGCTTTCTCACATGAACCCAGCATTTTGTACATTCAATGACAACAGTTTGCTCAAACAAAATGCATAAAACTAAAATATTAAGAGAATCTGGGCGTAGGCAAGGTAAAGCACAAGTACAGTAATAAACTTGATACTTTGCCATGGAGAAAATAATGCTTTGCTCATGTAATGAAGACCTCATTCAAACTTATTACGCCCTCAGTTCGATGAAAGTCCTGTGAAATGGTAAGAGTTAAACTAAGTTTTGAGATATCTTAATGCAATATTTAACTCTGCAAGTAGGAAGTGCTAACACGGTTTCACAATCTATATTTAAAAAAGTTGGATGTGCATTTCAAACTAAAAGACCAAGTTTGCAGATATTTTGCAGCTTTCTTTAAATTTAAGCACACTGTTTCAGTTTGTTCAGCTGTTGTACTCACAGGATACAATTATTAGTGGGACAGCTGGGGGGGGGGGGGTGTGCGTATGTGCGTGCTACATACTAATAATAAATAAGAGGACCATTGCCTTCCCAAGATAGTGTTCTATGGCGAGCTCTCCACTGGCCACCGAGACAGAGGTGCACCAAAGAGGTACAAGGACTGCTTAAAGAAATCTCTTGGTGCCTGCCACATTGACCACCGCCAGTGGGCTGATCTCGCCTCCAACCATGCATCTTGGCGCCTCACAGTTCGGCGGGCAGCAACCTCCTTTGAAGAAGACCGCAGAGCCCACCTCACTGACAAAAGACAAAGGAGGAAAAACCCAACACCCAACCAACCAATTTTCCCTTGCAACTGTGCCTGCCTGTCCCGCATCAGACTTGTCAGTCACCAACGAGCCTGCAGCAGACGTGGACATACCCCTCCGTAAATCTTCGTCTGTGAAGCCAAGCCAAAGAAAGAAATGGAGCATATCACACTATTATAGAATTCAAATCAAAATTGGCAAGCATATACAGTGAAAGATTGCTTTTCTAAAACAGGAAGACAGGCAAAGCACACAAAGAGGAAAACCACCAGTATCTTCAGCACATTATATTCCACCCAATAAGTTTCCATTTTATCTGATCAACTGGTTCTTGTGAAGATTTAATATGTCACAGGCTCTACTGCATACTTCCAATTAATGTCAGAGGCAGTCAAGCATTCCTCATACATTTTGATAGCAAGAAAAGAAGTTTCAGCTATTTCAAAACTTGTCAAAGTCATTCACTTTCAACACAGGATCTGGGAGAAGAACAAGACTACTTTAAGATCTTTCAAATTTAGACCTGGCAAATTTATCCCATAAACAAGCAGAATGAGAAAAAAAATGTTTATTTCATTAAATAATCTCTACAGAAGGAAAACAAGTTTCAACCTCTTACATATCAAAAACATTCTACATCCAACCTCACACACCTTCCTATCCAACAGACACTCAATCATCTATCCAACTGATTGAAACATTCAGACAAGCACCAGCTGACAGTATGAAATCCAATCAGTATTTACACAAAATCTCCAGTAGAGAGGCTTCTGGAGTATTTTATTAGCTATTCAGACTGTAAATTAGTACAGCAAAAGATGTTTGGTCAGTATAAATGATATATTTCAAATTTCATGGAAGCAATCAGCACCGTTGATTTTTTTTAATTGTACACACATGCCTAAGCAAAAGGAGTATGCCTACTCACTGCAACAAGATTACACACCTGACTAAGAATAAAAATAAGGAGATTGGCAAGATACCAAAAACTGACTTAACCACACCTTCCACAGGGCCACGTATCCAAATTTATATCAATGTATATCTGTTATGCCCAAGAAATCAGCTGGCACAATAATCAGGTCAAAATCCTTGTGGAAAAAGTGGGGCATCTAACATTGAAATTTTTCATCGAGGAAAGGACAATAAATTTTCAGAAGCCAATTGTTCTTTTATGTGGCAAACTTACAATTAATGAAGTTATTTCAATGACCATTGGTTCCTTAACTTCAGAAGCCACAAACATGAATTCATTCCCAAAGTTTTCTTTGGCTCTTAAAGCTATAATTTGGTGGCAAATGTTTCCAGAACAAATCCAATAAACAAATTCTGAGAAAAAAAGACAAATACCAAGACTTAGCAAGGTTTATTATTCCAATTTAACTCTTCCCTCATTCAGAGGCACGAACATACTAGAGTATCCTTTGTGAAGAACCAAAGGACACCAATGCACAGAAATGCAGTGTTTTGCATTGTATTGTTTAATTAAAAAGAACCAAATGAGAGTTCAAATTGGAAGGGAATTCAAGGAAATTAAAATGCAAACCTCAAGTGTAAAACTAAATAGCCATCCCACTCATGTACTAATAAGGTTGTTACGTCAAGTTAAGAAGCACTTTTTAATCAGACCACACAATTTCTTGTCAAGATATATTCTCCTGCCATTTGTAAAGGTAGCACAGAAACTGCATTACAAAAGAATATATGAACTCTCCATTCTATCCAATAAAGAGGGCACATGAACATATCACCACAAAAAAAAGGAATTTTTAATATAAAGTACAATAATTTTCTTATCCACAATACAGCAAAGTAATTTTTTTTCAATGCCACCTCCACCACTATTTTCCTCACAAAATACCAATCCCATACAGCAACAATGTGCCATTTAGACAAAAGTTACCAAGTGTTACCTTGGCAACATGAATATAACTGGTTTATTTAATGCTAAGATGTACTGCTAACATTTTTAATTTAACTCAAATGTACAGATTGCATGTTTGTTTACAAATTACAAATCTCAGATTACAATCACAAGAACAAAAGCACTTTGGACCTGCATTTATTACTGTAGAAATGTTGGCATCGTAATTGAAAAGATTTAAACCCAATCCACACACCCTCCTCCACCACAATCCCAACATATTCATCTATAAATATACCAATACTAACGTAGAACTTGTTTTCTTGTATTGGCTTTCAACTGATAATAACTTTCCTAAATTGGCTGACAACAGAGCATTTCGCATTCCGGCTTCAGATTCACAGCCACCAAAGTATACAGACTCCTTATGTCAACTGCTTGAAACAGATAGAACTTTATTATTCATAATGATTAGGATTCCTGTGGACAGTAAAAGAAAATGTCATAACATTCCTTAATGTTTGGTCTGATGCAAATAATACTGTTTCCTGGCTGGAAGACAATTTATGCCAGAGAAAGCTGACATTTTGTGGTTGGACAGAGGTCAAAGCAAACATGGCTGTCTCTTCATCTTGAGCAATGCCTTGGGGTCCAAGATGACTTTCTTCCATTTTGGCCTGTCGTGTAGTTTGAATCACAGAGTACTGGCCTTTCGGCCTATCCAGTCCACACCAACCAACTGCCAAAGAATTCAACAAAGGAGCAGCAGATACAACCCCAATGTGGCCAGAGAAGTGTGACAGGGCAGGCAGACATTTTCTGACCTGGTCCACTCCTTTTACAATAGGACTGCAAAATATTGCTGAACTATTTCAGTGAGAATAATAAAGTTAAATTGGGAACAATGGTGAAAGTAACCTGCCACAGACTGGGGTGGTGCACTAATAAGAAAAAAATGCCTATTTAATCTGCATATATAGATTAAATTTGTCACATTGGCAGGACAACTTTAACAGTACAAAATGCAAGTTACTTCCAGCAATGGCCTGGGAGCATTTTGGGACTTTTACCCATATTCTGGTATTGCTGCCATGCTATTTGGTAATGTTTGAAGGCAGCTAGTTCATTGGGATTAACTTTCCATCATTCTAAGTTATTTCTACAAGTTCACTGCAATTTGACTAACAAAGAAATCTACACAAATCTACAATGTTTGACAAATATTGTTTACCAACTAATTTCATAACATTTGTTTGATGGGCAGTGAGAAAAGTAATTCTATAAAATAATTATGTGCCGATTTTAAATCAAATGATTTCAAGAGATGCTGGGGAATTGAAGCCTTAACATTTTCAGACACCCAGTCTCATCACCATCTACATCCATTATGCTTTTACATATTCGAATGCAAATCTAGCTGAAAAAACAATTGCTTTAATTCCAACCTCAATGTGGTATTCTCACTGACTGCAAATTTTTATTAAAAACACAGAATTGCTAGAGGAACTCAACAGGGCTAGAGGACATGGTTTAAGACTGAAGGGGGAAAATTATAAGGGGAACATGAGGGGAAATTTCTTTACGCAGAGGGTGGTAGGGATGTGGAATGAGCTTCCGGCAGACGTGGTCGAGGCGGGATCATTGGTTACATTTAAGGAAAGACTGGATCGTTACATGGATAGGAGGGGACTAGAGGGGTATGGACCGGGTGCTGGTCAGTAGGACTAGGAGGGTGGGGATTTGCTACGGCATGGACTAGTAGGGCCGAACTGGCCTGTTCTGTGCTGTAAGTGGTAATATGGTTATAAGGGCTCGCAGCATCATCAGAGGCAAAGATATATTACTGACATTTCAGGGCTAAGCCTTTCTTTCTCCAGATTTTTATTCCCTTTCTGCATTCCAAACATCTTGCGTCTATTTGATTAAAATTGTCAAAAATCCAAAAATTGATTGAGAATCATTTTATGAGATAAGTTTATTTTATTGACTTACAAACAGTTTTCGACTGGAATAGGTCGCAGGTGAATTATGGATTCAGAAATTTACAGTACAGTAGGCAGTCCAAATCAATGGAGATTTTTAAGGTTGCAACCATTTTTCAGCCAGTGTTCCTCACCATTTCTGAAGATTCAAGTGATCACCCTCATTCCTTTTAAAATGTGATAGGATTTCTTGCCTCAACCACAACTTCTAAAAGTTCCACAGATCCATTTCTATTTTGCTGACAAAAGATTTTCCTCAACCATTTTTTATTATAAAGTTAAATCTATGGCATCCAGTCATTAAATTTCTTCCAGGGGAAATCAATCTTCCATGTTATCCCTTCCAAGGGCTCCCATTGATATCTCTGCACAATCCCCTTTGTTCCAGAGAAAACATGTCCAGTATCTTCTCAATGCTCATCATCCAAACATGACAAAACTTGTAAATCCCTTCTATACCTTCTCTATTTCTGCACACAACACTGACCTTTCTGTTTAGCTAGCAATTTATATAGTACTATCATTACCTGACTCTTGCATACAATGCCTTGGCCAATATAGGGAAGTGACCATGATATGTTTTCAGTGACCTTTCCCATTTTTCCTTCCACCTTCAGGGATATGCAGAGGTATTCCAAGATCCCTGAACAATATTTAGAATCCTACTTGTGATGTAATATCTACTTTTGCTTCACTTGTCCTACCAAATATGTTTATCCAGATTGAACTCCATTTCTGCTCATCTAATTGGTTCACTTTTGGCTTCCTTCAGCTTCAAACTTTTTTCCCTTGCTACTAATCACAATGCCAACTCTCATATCATTGACCAATATCTAAATCATGCCCATGTATTAAAATCCAAGTCAATAATGGGTAATAGTACAAGATCCTGAGGAGCCACACAGGCCACACCAACCTTGTTTGAATTGAGCACTGTTAAAAGTTTAATCCAACTTGCCATTTCCCCTCAGCTTTCATGGGTTTTTTTGTTTCCTGATTAGCTTTGTCAAGTACCTCACTAAAATCCATGCAGTTGACAATGAAACCCACCATGCTCATTGATCCTTGAGACTTTAAAAATTTCAAACAGACGCAACCATTCCTAAACAAATCCACATTGGAAAGTTTTGTCTTTATATCTAAATGCTGATTTGTGCCCTACCTCAAGTGCATCTTCCAATAATTTCACTATTGCTTTAATATGACAACTTGCACACTCCTTTTTTACTTTTTTTTAAATAAAAACTATACTCAATCCTCCAGTCCTCCACATCATACCTACAGCCAAAGAGAAAACATTAGTCAGAGTCTGTTATTTTATACTTTGATTGTTTAAGAGGCTGGGATACATTTATTCACCTGATGATTAACATGTCCTCACCTTTCACATCCTTGCTCTTTAATGCCAATGTCTGCATGAGCCCCCTATAATACAAAGGCAGCTGCATTCACTTAGAACCATATCCTGGGTATGGAACTGAGATTCAGCAACTTAATCCCCTTGAGGCCATTTTTTACTTCATCCTTTCACTCAGCAGTCTCACTGCAATCATGGCATTTATTGTTCAGGCCAAACTGAGGAGGCATTTAAAAGTCAACCATATTGGTGAAGAATAGAAAACTAGATGCTTGAATTTGAAATAATAATTGAAGATAGTCAACAAGTCACCCATGACTGTGCAGCTAAACAAAAAACAGCTCGAAGCACATCAAGTCCTCATTCTTACTAATCCTTATTAGTAAGAATAAAGAGTCAGCATTCAGAGAGGAGGTGCAGTCGCGAACAGACAGAGCCAACAAGCTGTATCTGAATGTTAATTAAATAGAGATGGTTGTCAACTTCAGGGGTCCCGGGGTGGGGGTGGGGGGAAACCACACACCACTGACCATTGATGGTTCCACCATTGAGGCTGTCAAGAGCATCAAATTCCTTAGAGTGCACTTGGCAGAGAATCGCACCTGGTCCCTTAACACCAGCTCCAAGTCCAGCAGCATCTCTACTTTCTATGAAGTCCAAGGAAAGTTCATCTCCCACCCTCCATCCTCACTACATTTTAGAGGATGCACTGAGAGCATCCTGTGGAGCTGCATCACTGCTTGGTTTGGAAGCCGGACCACTTCGGATCACAAGACCCTGCCGAGGATAGTGAAGTCAGCAGAAAAGAACATATCTTCCTACTATGAAGGACATCTACAACACTTGATGCAAGCAAAAGGCAATAAGCATTGTAACCTTCATTCTATCTCATAGTAGATACTGTAGCACTCGAGCACTTACATATAGATTGGGTTTTTTCCTGCAAGCCATCAGACTCCTGAATTCCCAGAACACTTGTGGATAGTGTACCGTGGACTTTTACTGTATGCATCTTAATATTTCAATGTGTTCAACTTCCAACTTAAATTTATGTAAATATGTTCTGTGGTCCTAGAGAAACTTTATCTCGTCTTACGAGCATGACACGTTCAATAAAAGTGACTTGACTTAGAGAGATGTTAACATTTCAGGTCAAAGACCTTTCATCAGAACTCTCTGCTTTCTCTCCATAGATGCTGTCTGTTGGAGTAATCTGTAGGCCTAATTGGGTAAGAATAGACCTTCCCAAATGCATATTTGAGAACAAGACTTTTTTTAAAAAACAATCCAATATTTTATGGCAAACTGAAGGAAATTTTGTGTAAAATTACATTTCTGTTTCATTACATGACAATAAATGTATCTGATCTGTTTTGATGTGACTTGGAGGTCAACTTCCAGGTAAGGGTATTTCCATGTTGATGCAGTATTTGTTATTGGGCCTTATTTTCGATTTTAGCATTCCACATCGACTGATTTGAACACATCTCTGGATCAAGTGACCCAGATCACTGGCTGCCAGTCTGGTAATGTACCAATGTATTACCCTCTCCCTTTTCCACTGTTTTCCTTCAAAACAAGAAATTATTGGCAAGTAGCTGTTCTCAAGGAATTTGTACATTCTCCTTGTGTCTATGCGAGATTCCTCCAGGTGCTCCACTTTCCTCTTGCATTCCAAACACGTATAGGGATTGTAGGTTAACTGATTACATGGGCCAAAAGTGCCTGTTAGTGTGCAGTGTCGCTACATTAAAATTAAATGTAAAAAAATTAAATTAATAGACACTAGTAAACCCCCAAATGGTTATGTTTTCTAGTCTACCTACTAATTATTCAAATTCAAGTTCAAGTTCATTGACACATGTACCAAGATACAGTGACCTCAAATGGTTTTCTTTGTTCATCCTCTTGGCTTTGCCCTTTAGTGTCACCTTGTACCTTCTAGACCAGCCACTCTCCACAGTGGGGGCTACAGCAGATTTAAAGGGGGGGGCAGGGGTTGTGAGCAGCAGGAGAGAAGTACAGAAGAAAAAACTAAACTTGACTGCTTCATGGGGAAGAGGGGCACATAAATTTAGAGCAGAGTCCTAAAGGGTCCATAGTCAAAATATGGTCGACAACGGCTGTTCTAAACCATCTTAAACTCCCAATTATTTATTCTACTTTACCAGTTTCAATTGCTTTATCCCCAACTTGCATTCCTTGGGAGTCTGGATTTGGGAACATATCTGTTCCAAAACCAATTTGTCTTCAAGTAACTTCAAGCAATTCAATAAAACCCAACGAGTTCAGTTTGCTCTTTTGTTGAAGTCACTAGATAAGAATAAAACATCCAAGAGAACTTTCTGTCAAAAAGAAAAGCTGTACTTTCATATATTTTATTCCCGTTAGGTCACGGAAATTTCCTTTTATTATTTTTGCACCTCTCTGAAACCTTCTTGCAATGTTACTTTACCTTTCAACTGTTTTGAACCTGCAGTATTCCATCAGTAACACTCTTCAGTTTGGTGATCTTTCTTGCAGATCACCATCATTCACAGCATTAACTAATACAGCAACACAAAAATAAGTTGATCTCTTCGGAGAGCTTTTTCCTACTCTGTCATTAAGCCATGACATACACACGCATACCCATCAATTCATTGTCTAGACCCCATGTATTAAGCAGTAAACAATTAGCATTAAGAAACATCTGTACAGTATTGCCATTCCTTCACCCTTAGGTTCCGTCACCCAAACTCTTATTGAACCTTACCCATTTCAATTCTGCACTTCCCCTTTGGAAAATATTGTCAAGATGGTATACAGAACCAGACCAATTTAAATTCTTCCTAAAAAACACAAAATCTCCCTAAAAATAAATTCCAACTGTTCAAATTAAACATCTAACTTTTACAGCTCCCAGAACCTATCATAATATTCCAAAAATCTGAAGCATTATCTCTTCAGTCATTGTAATTTGTGCTGTCTGCCTGTTTCTGAACATCCTGGCACATGTTCAAGCAGTTAAAATTTTATATTTATATATCCTCATGACAGGAGGCCATTCAGCCCATCAAATCCTTGCCGATTCAGAGTGATCCCATAAAACCCATTCTGCAAGTCTCCTTTTAACCTGTATTATGATATGCAGGTCAACTCAATCCTGATTCTCCTACCATTGCCCTGTAATTTACAGTAGCCAATTAGTCTAGCAATCAGCAAATCTTTGAGACATAGGTAAATACCCAAGTAGTTACAGATAGAATGTGCAAACTCAACACAGACAACACTGGAAGTGAGGATCAAACCAAGAGTTGTTGGAGCTGTAAGGCTCCAACCGTATTACCAGCATACTGCACAGGTAGTCCAAACTGCACGTACAGCACTGATATTGGGATTAAACGTAGAGTCGCTGGACCATTGAGGCTTTTGAGTTTCACCTTTTTAAATCTCATTTGCAGTTTTTTTAAATTCATGCAAAGGATGTGAATTTCACAAACCAAGTCAACATTTAATTGTTCATCTCCAAATGCTCCCAAGAAGGTGGTGGTGAGGTGGATTCTTGGGCCACTACAGTCCTTCAGATGTGGATATACACACAATCCTGTTAAGGAGAAAGTTCCAAGATTTTAACCCAGCAGTAGAGAAAAAAAAATGGTGATGCAATTCCAAGTCATTATTAAAAAATAGGTGGTGAAGCCAGAGCTGCTGTAACAGCAAGGCTGCCCTTGGTGCAGTTCCAGGGAGAGTGGGGAGTGGAGATAACATTCCCCACAGGGTCCAACTGCCTGTCCTATATATAGTTCCTTACAGGCTTTAAACAGCCTGTTAAAGCAGTAGACAATTTTTTATTTAAAATCCTGCGACTGTGGAGTCTCAGCTCAAGTTGGGGATGCACGTGTCCAGCTGTGGCTTCGAGGGACTGTAGACTCCGGAAGAGCGGCAGACTGGTGCAGGGCACAAGTTACAGAGAACACCCCCTAAATGAGAAGCAGAAAAGACAACCCGAGGGATGCTGGTGGACCAGCAAAGGGCTCTGTGGTTGAAGGACACAGTGACAAGCTGTTGGCAACTTGCAGCTGAGGAACCCACACAGGCTGCAGATTACTGGCAACTGGCTCATGAGAACCAGGCATCGGAACTGGAATTTGAGAGGACGCCAAGGGCAAGGAGGGCTCCTAAAAGCTTCCTCAACGTGACAGAGGTTTTGATCTGGATTCCAATTGCTGATGATTTGAAGTGGAGTTTTGTGCAGCTGCAGAAGCAAATCCATGGACACTCAGTGACTCTATGGTTTCTTTTCCTCGAACTGCAGGGGGAGGGGGCTGGTCAATGCTAATAGTTCTTTGGCTTGGCTTCGCGGACGAAGGCAATTTTGTGCAATATTACATTTTATTTTATTACATGACAATAAATAGTATTTGAGGTGTGTGGCCTGGAGGTCAACTTCCAGATAGTGATATTCCTATCCTTCTGCTGTCCTTATCCTTCTAGCTGGTACAGGTCCTGGATTTGGAAGGAGCTGCCTCAAGAATCTTGACAAGTTACTGGAGTGCATTCTGTAGGTGGATAAAATTGCTATTTGTGGTGGTGGAGCAGAGGAATGGTTGCACATGGGGTGCCTATCAGACAGGCTGCTGTCTCTCAATAAGTCTACCTGCAGGACTTCATTCTTCTTTCAACTGCTGTCAATGGTATCAATACAATCTCTGGCCATTCACTTTCCATGCTCATAAATGCTCCCTATTTGTTCAGTGGCATTCTTGACCCTGGCACCAGGGTAGCAGAATTCTATCCTTGGATCATATCAATAGCCACAGAAACAATGTTCACCAACTTCCATATTCACTATCAGTATAACCCTCCAGCTCCGTCCACCTATAGACAATGGAGCAGAGTCATCCACAGCGCTATTGATTTGTGTGAAAATGCTGTCCAATTTTCTCCAGTACCAGGGGTATTCAGAGATTATCAGTGAAAATGCAGTTTTTTATTTCCCGGCATCATCCAGTTTCATATGCAGATTATAGTTAAACCCCATCACTAACCATGGTTCAGGTAGAAATGCTCAACTGAAAGCCACTACCTACATCTACCATGGTTCAGCTGGCAGTAATCTCATTTCAGAGCCAGAAATTTCTTGATTCAAATCTGCTGATAAACACAAATCCAAAGCTGCATGGCTGGCTGTAAATTTTTCATATCTGATATTAAAAAAATTATTCTTGACATGATCTTGATTCATTTGAAGAAATCGAATGGAAGTAGGTCACTACTTATGATCCAACAAATAAAAATAGATGATATGACTATTTTCACATACCATACATGGGACCCAACAGTGATTACACTTTTCTACAACATTTCAAAAGTACTTTGTTAATAATCATTAAGATAGTTGGGATGTCCCATGATCATGAAAGATGGCAGTTTTTTTTAATGCAGGGCAGTTTCCATTTCTGTTTCTTCAGGCTTGGACAGTCACAACCACGAGAACTCAATGCACTAACAAGTCATGCATCCTGTGGAGTAGTCACGTGATGAAAAATAATTTTCAAAGGTTCAACGTTTCCTTCTATTATCACAAAAACATTCAAAACGTAATATACATGATGTATTTCAACTTTTGTCTGCTGTAAGCCAAAGAGTCACAATGAGGAATGCCTGGCGCCCTTTATTTTCTACGGACATTTATGTCAAGAAACACATTTGGAAGTAAAAAAGGTGAAAGCTTTTAAAACTATTAAGTTAACTTAATTCTAAACTTAATACCTGGAGACAAATATTGTTCTGTATATTAACTTTTTTCTCCCCATGTACTTAAATACAGCCCAGTGAACTATAGAAGACCCTTCCATCCAGCACACAGTATCATTAACCACATCAAGATAGTGGTACAGGAGCATCAAAATCAGGTCTATCAATCTGGGAAATAGCTTCTTTGCACAGGTTGAGTTTGATAAACAGTATCCTGTAACTGAGTAAATCATACCAAAATGTTTATACATACATTTTAAATTATATCTATGAATATCTGTGATTACATAGAACACAGATTACTTATGTACTGAGTATTGTGGTGTATTTGCCTGCACTGTGATCCAGAGAAACAATGTTTCATCAGGTACAAAATGAACAGTCCGATGTTAATAAACTTGAACAACATTTTTTTTTAAATATTTCCTAAAAGATTAATGTTAAATTTATAAATGCTTGACAATTTAAAGACAAATTAATAAACAAGATATCTCTTACAATTGAAGCCCAACAATGTAAATAAATCCTTTTAATTCAGGGCCTTAAAAATAATTCTTCAATCGGATTATAAAATTCACATTTATACTTTGCTCCAATGTATATTTTAATTTGAAATAAAATAAATGAAGGAAATGTTTTTGGTTATATGAAAAATTTAGTTTCATCTGTGCTCCTGTTGTATTTTTGTTCACTGCACCCAAGCAATGCTGTCAATCACTTCAAATGGTCCTGTTATTACTGCAATCAATTACAGACCTGCAACTACAAATAATGTTAATGCCATTGAAAATAGTCTACCTCGAAAGATGAAGTATAGCAATGCAGAATCTATAACTGCATCACTGGGTGCTTCTCTATTGCTTAAACAAAAATTGTCAAAACAAATAATAGAAAAATAAACAAAATGGGATTCCAGAAACATTGGTTAAACTTCTATAATATAATGGAACAAATTAATTTATTTAGGTAAATTAAAATTTGCAGCTCAATATACAATATGAAAATTTACAACCCAAGAGCTAAAACTTGCTGAATTTCGATTTATTAGCAATTCCCTCCGTGTCTCCCTCGTGCACTCATCCCTCCTCACTTATGCCCCCATCCCCCAGGCATCTTCCCAGTGGCTGCAAAACTTGCACCCACACCTCCCTCACCACTGTCTGGGGCCCCAAACAGGCCTTTCAAGTGAAGCAATACTTCACTTGTGTATACACAGGACTTATTTACTGAATCGGTTGCTCCCTTTGTGGCGTTCTCTACATCAGAGAGACCAGTCGCAGATTGGGAGATCACTTCGCCGAGCACTTTCTCTCTGCCACCATGTCCACAGATTTTCGTGATTTACTTCTAAATATTACATTTACCTTTGCAAGCAGAACAGGAGAAACCAAGCTCCTAGAACTAAGATTCTAATTTGAATATTATAATGGAGCATTTATCCCATGAGGAATTAATTTTACAAGTTTCAACTCATTCCTAGAAAACACAGGTCAATGGTGCAAATTGTTAGTAAAGCTTAAATAAAAGCTCAAAAATGGCGGCTCTGCCAGAGCTGCTGGGATGGTAGCATTGTTGATGGTGTGGGCCTGTGAGAGAGGGGAGTGAAGACAGTGCTGCTCTGCACATCCCTACCCTCTGATTCTGAATGAGCCAGCATTTTTTATTTAAAATCCTGCAACCAAAGAGGTCTGTGCCCAAGATGGAAACACCCATGAGGGGAGCAGTGGACTGGCATGTGGCACCAGAAACAAGAACACCCCCCCCCCACTCTGAGAAGCATGGTAGATGACCCAAAAGGACTGTGACCACGGCAGTAGACCAGTGAGGGGCTCAGCGGCTGAAGGACCACACACAGGCTGCAGGAGATTGGCTCATGGAAACCAGGTTATCTTAACTGTAATTCGAGAGGGCGTTGAGGGTAATGAAAAGCTCTCAAAGAGCCTTGAGCGCTGAAAGCTTCTTGATCGTATAAGAGGTATGGATCTGAACCTTGGGTTGCCGATGGTGTGATCTGAAGACTAGGAGTTGCAATGGATGCAAATCCATGGACACAATGATTCTGAATAGATTCCGTTTTCCTTCTCTTTCTCCTGTTAGGGGTGTAAGGAAATGCTCGTAGCAACTCTATTGGTCTTGCAGCAGGAAGAAGTTAAAATAGATCATGTATATTACATTTGTAATGTATTATTATGTGGCAATATAAGGAACTTTTGAAAATACATAATAGTCTATCAAAGTGTCTAAAAGAATGGCTAGTTTTATACGGAATGCCAAGGAACAGTCCTGGTTCAAGGACCCTTTCATGTCTGAAAACTGAAAATGGCAATTCTAACAAACTTGTTCTACAACTGATGCCAGGATATATGCAGAATGCCAAGAGCAATTCAAAGCAATTAAGTTTAATTCCAGATGAACAATTACAAACAATTATGGTTTTTAAGAATGCAAAGTTGGGAAAATCACAGAAAAAAATTAACACAATTATTGCCCATGTGATCATTCACACTTGGCACCTTCTTTAGACTCCAAGTACTTGAGTACTGGTGGTTGGACATGCAATGGAGTGGATGATTGTCAATGAATTTTTCCCCAGAACAATTTACTCTGCAGGCTTCCTCCAAAAAGTTGGAGGGGTCCTGCAGGATAAATTGCGGCGCAGAAATTGACTCAAAATTCCTGCACATTCCTTTTTAGACCACCTGTGTAGCGGCAAAATTCCTTGATTGTGCTGTAATAGGCCTACAGTCTAAAAACCAAAATTAATTACAAAGTCTTTCTTCCCCACCACATAAAATACCCAAAAGTGACAAATGTTGGCCAACTGCAAATACTGGCCAAAAGACTCTAAAAAGAACTTATTTTCCACAACTTTAAGAAGTCCCATAGTATTTTCCAGTCACTGGTGCAACATAATGAAATGTGACATTCAATTTAACAGCACATAATCCCATTAACAGCAATCAAATAAATGATTAGTGACTCAAGGATAAATATTAGCCAGGACATCAGGAAGAACCCCACTGCTTTTTTTTTTGGGAATCCTGTGATTAAACCTTTTTTTAAAATATCCATTTGGAAGGGCAGAATAGTCCTCTGTTCAGGTTTCAGCAAAGATGCGTCAAATCCTGCATCTTCACTGAAGTGACAGCCCAAATTATTTGCTGATGTCTCTGGAGTAGGACTTCATCCCTCAAATAGCTGATTCAAGAAACACTAGGATGACAACTAATCCAGGGCTTGCTCAAGATCAGTTAAAATTTTAAAGAAATAATTTTTCAAATTAATTTCTTGCTTTCTCCAAGTATTAGCACTTGATATAAGCATTATTGATATTAATGCTTGCTGATGGTTGCAAGGCTGTATATGGAAAAGGGTGAAAAGGTAAAGGCATGGTGGTAGATCTATCTCCCTTTAATGATCAAAAAATATTCATATATGATTTTCATTGATGTAAAATAAATGGTTCTGTATTACAAGTGATTGACACTCAATCACATTAGACACTGAACCTGATCTTGGTTGACCTCAAATTGCAAAGGGTGAAGACTGAAGAGATAGAAATTGATTTTCTGAGAGTGCACTGAAACATTTTAAAAAAATGTTAAGAGGCAGTCATTGTAGTCACAGATATCTGAAGCAAATGGAAAGTATGGCTTTTATTGCCAAAAGAATCACTTCAAAATTAATGTTAAATAATGCTTTCAGCAAAATATTTTATCCAAAGATGTTTTCAAGTATTTACATCAACCATAATATCCTTGTATTTTATTTTATTTTTAAATCAAAATTGACATTATACTATGAAATCACTCACTACCAACAGATAATTAAACTGATGTGAAAGACAAATGACAACATATCTTTGTTGCTTATAACAAACAGAACTGGAAAGAAAAAAATTCACTTGATTGTTACACCACCACAATTCTATGCAGAGAGCAAAACGTCCACAATATTGAGAAAACCCAATCCTCAGTTGAGAAATATTCTGAAAAATATTGTAGAATCCTTCTTCCTACAGCTGTTTTGAAGAATTAGAAAGATGATAGGCAAGATCCAGCAGGTGGTGATGGGCTGAAAGTAACTTAAATTTTGTTCTGTCACCAGGCTAACTTTACCATTTGTACTGACAGCGTCAGACACTTTCTTACTGGTACAATGCACTGGCCTTTATTGGCCAACTGTCAGTAAGTGAGGCAGTGTTTGTAGAGATTCACAGGACATGAGAGCAACATTAAAAGAAAAAAACATGTACCTTATGCCCTAAACAAGAGATAATTCAAGTTATTTCAGATACAGTAGCAAAATTAAACATTTTTTTTTTAATTTTGTGCTGCAACACACAGTAACAGGCCCTTCCGAGCCCATGCTACACAGATACATCCATATGACCAATTAACCTACTCACCCTAAACATTTTTGTAACGTGTAAGGAAATCTGAGCACCCAGATGAAGCCCACCTGGTCACAGAGAGAACATAGAAATTCCTGACAGCCAGCAGCAGACTCAAACGCTGGTCACTGACAATGTAATAAATAGTTTTGTACCAACAGTACCATCCAATAACCACCTTTTATTGATTTGCAACAAAACAGTAACTCATGTAGCTTCTCAATTCCAAACAGGTTCTAACTTTTAGGCTCTGCCTTACCCACAAGCATCAGGACAGAAGGAAAGAAAATTTTCTTTCACTTATCCTTCATATCTTGAAAACATAATCCAAAAGATCATGGTGTGATTTGGTCAATCTGTTTAGCAGAGCCACAGGGCTGTTTTCCCACATTTGCAGTATGACCAAGTGATGTACTGCAGGGATCTGTGCTGTTCATCTAGAGCAGCAATTGTCAAACTTTTTTTTGGCTAGGGCCCCTTCACGACTCTGCTCCAAGTTTATATCCTCCCCCTTCCCTATGAAGCGGTCAGGTTTAGTTGGTTTCTTGCGTACTTCTCACCTACCACTACATAAAAAAAAGGTTATGATTTCAGTCCATCGCCTCCCCCTTAAATTTGATATGGTCCACAGGAACAAGTGCGGAGAATGGCTGATTTATAGTGCTGACAATGTCAACAAGTTTACAGATGGCTTCAAAACTGGTGAGAAAGTGGAACGTTATCTCAGATTACAACAGGATCTGGATCAACTGGGACAATGGGCCAAGGAGTAGTTCATGGAATTTTATTGAACCAAACATAAAGTGATGCATCTTGGTAGGTTAACTCCAGGCAAGACTTCAACACCAAATTCCAAGGACCTGAAAAGTGTTATAGAACAGAGTTCCTGAATGTGGTGACACGGGTAGCCAGGATAGCAAAGATTAGTATGCTTGCCTTCATCGATCAGTGCACTTCTAACATGCTGCACAAGGTATTGGTGAAGCCATGATGGGAGCACTGTGTGCAGTTGAAGGAAATAATTAAGGTAGAAAGAGCATAGAATATATTCAGAAAGATGTTAACAGGAATGGAAGGTTTGAATAAGGAGTCCATGGATGGGCTTGGACATATTTCCTGAGAGCAAAGAAAGGCATGTTTAAAATCATGGGGTACAAACGTTGAATCAATTTTTTTTTGCAGGGTTGAAGAGTCTAAAACTAGAAGGCACAGGTTTAAGATGAGAGGGAAAATATTTAAAGGGGACCCAAGGGGCAACATTTTCCAGATGGTAGTGGATATATACAATGAGTTACCAAATGAAGCTGAAGAGGTGGTATAATTTCAATATTAAAAAGACATTTGGACAGGTATATGGAAAAAAAGGTTTAGAGAGAGAGAAGGGATAATGCAGACAAATGGGGCCAGCTCAGGTAGACAGATTGGTTAACAAGGTCACTCTGCAGGGATGGTTTCTATGCTATATAGCTTCACAACTAAATTACAACCACCTTACTTTGTGAAATTTCCCTCCACATTTTCATTTTTACCTGATACATCTATTCTGCAGTCCTAACTGATATATTATTCTGAAGATATGGTGCCCAGATTCTTATCAGAGTGATTATAAATATTTTCATTAGGTCTTTGTAAAACTATTGAATAGTCGCTGCCCATTTGTATTCTAGATAGAAGTGTTAGCATTCCATTAGCCTTTTTGAATATTTTTTTCACCCAAGACATTGTTTACATGAACCTCCACTCTTTTTCACCTTTTGGAAAATACCACTGGACAACAAACTTTTTTCTGAAGTGTGCTTCTTGGAAAAAAAATGGGGGGAGATGAGGATAAACAACTTCAAGCTGAACACAAAGATAATTTCATATTTTCTGTATCAAATAGGAAGTTGGAGTAATGCTAAATTAACTTTTATTGAATTTAGCATTAAGCATATACGCCACAGATGTAACCATGTATCGCAGCCGTTGCCACATTGTCAAGACATTTCTGCTGTATTGAATCTTCCTGAAGGCAATAAATGCTATTAAGTACACTCTCTATGCTATTGCCTGAATAACATGTGCATCAATATGTGTTCAATCTATTTTAATGTAATGCACACCATCTGTATATGTGAGCTTCATTTGGAGCCTATTTGCAACTATCCTGATCAAGCATGCCCAGGCCTAAGGCAACATTTGCATTGCACCTGCAGTAAATGCAGGTTCAGGCATGCATTGACTGACCAAAACAGCTTGCTTTGTGGACAATATACCACTAGACTTAAAATATGACAATATGACAGTAAAACACTGTAAATCTAAAGAGATACATGATGGGAAAGTTTTATGGTGATTTTCATAACTAGCATCCCAAAATCCATAAAATATACCCAAAGATTCAGGGAGCAAAATCCTCATTGTCCAGTATACTTAGTCCTATGCTTTTTGAGAATCTAGTGCAGGTGTGTCAAATTCACGGAGGGCCAAAATTAAAAACTTGGACTAAGTCGAGGGCCGAACTAAATATTTATTGAAAATTTTCAACAACATCTGCATGTTTTCTCTTCTTTCAACATATGTAATGTTAAACTTTAGGATATAACTTTAGGAGGATAATGTTACAGGTCAGGAGTAGGTAGCTCAAGTTCACCCTTTGCTTGACCTGAGGGAAACCTATTTGGTCCCTGTGGAGATGTAGTCAGCATTCACAGGCTGTGTCCATTTTGGCCTGCATCAGGACTCAGCATTTCCTGCTCACTCCTCAGGCTCTAGGCCTCTATTCACCCTCGACCCACCATCCCTCTACCTGACCAGTCCTTTACCCAACCTCTACTCACCCCTCACTCCACTCGCTCTACTGCCTCTCCCCTCCTCCCTCTACCCGTCTCTCACCCTCTAATCACCCCTCCCCTACTCGCCCTGCCCCTCCCCTTTTACCTCTTCCCTATCCACCCCTCCTTCTACTCATCCCACCCTCTAACTTCCCCTGCCCATTACTCCTCACCTACACCCTCTCCCCACCCCTGCTTATCCACCCACTCAGGCCCAGCGCGCTGCCAATCAGCCTTTGCGGACAGCCACCATCTCTCTTCACATGCAGGGCTGAACCAGCCGTCCCTGGGGTCCGCGCGGGTGCAAGCGCTGAAGGCCGTGGCGACCGGGAGAAGTGCACTCGCGCTGTGGAAGGGCCGTCCGGTGCCAATCGCGCGGGGCTCGCGCTGCCCGGGGGCCGTGCGCAGCCTGCCATGCCCGTCGCGCCGACAGGAAATCACAGGCGCTCGCCCATCCGCTGCACCGCTCGACAGGTGGGAGAAGTGACTGGTTGTGCGGGGAGCCTTCCAACTGGCTTGCCGGCTGATGACATCGACAGACTTCTCGTGTTACAATGGGGAAGGATGTGCAATGAAGGGGGAGGATGGTGGGGGTGACATTACCAAAAAACAGCATCGGCTCTCGCTGCAGGGCAGGCCACCTCTAATACATTTTTTAAATGATCTTGCAGGCCAAATATAATTATATCGCGGGCCAAATTTGGTCCGCGGGCCAGAGTTTGACATGTGTGATCTAGTGGATGACCTCAAATATGGCTTCACCAAAACCTTGATCTTGTCCCTTTGTTCAATGTAATATTGTTGCATGCTAGAAATTCATTAATTTCAGACTAATCTGCTTACTCCAAGTTTTAAAAAATCCCTTACAAAAACTAAATTGCCTTTTCTGAATATTTTCTTAAAGCTCTTAATTCATGCATTCCATCACTTCCTACAGCTGTGAGGTCTATTCTGAAGTCACACTACTCTCAAGTTATTTTCAAAGAACACATCTCATAACAAGTTACCTTTAAAAAAATTAAAATGTACATACGTGTGGTTTTACTATTAATAAATACTTCAGGAGAGGAAAAAAAGAGGTACACTGTGAAGCCTGCTCTGACTTGTGCAAATATTCATAAATGCCCAAGAGATAGTATCAAACCTGCAGGCAGTGAATCCACTATTATTTTGTATTCATCAACATTTCCAAACCATTCATATTCAATTCTTGTAAAACTGAAATCCTCATCAGTCGTTCCTGCTCAGTTATAGAATGTTGACATTGTTTTTCACCACACATTTTCCAAAGGTTATTTATTTTACTTAGTTTTCTCCTGGCCCAATATTATTGTCTATTTTTTTAATCTCAAGACAAAGCATTTTATTTACATAATTGCCATTCCTTCCAAGAAAAATGGATAACAACTCTCACTTCTGATTTGCCAAGATGAGATAAAATTCCTCACGATATCATCAGACTCCATTTTCTAAAAAGTAAGTCAACATAAGGCCCTTTCAGGTGGGCCCTCCACCTTGAGGCCAAAGGCAGGAACAAATTTAAAACTGCAAACGCACCTTTCAGGTGGGCAGCCCTAAAAGGCTGCTGCAGCATTAACTGGTCCATCTGAAAAGGCCTATTCCTATCACAGGCACCTCATAGTACCTCCGGATCTGATGGAGGCGGGGTGACTGGTGCCGCAGCGCCACCCATCATAAACATGCGGCATAGCAATGGCCATCTTCCCTACCCAAAATCCCCCACGCAGGCGGAACTGCTCTGTGCTTCCCACAACAGTTCCAGCTAGGTCATGTTTTGAGCTGCAGAGAGGGGTCCACTGTAGGAGTGGCCAGCCAGGCTGTCACAGCCCGCACTGGCCGCCCCTCTGCCGCGGGGGTGTCAAGACAGCAGGGAGTTTGGTTACGGGCTGATGGAGCCATCAGCCCACCACCAAGCAGCAGCTCACATTTAGGTGCGTCGACAGAGGACACCGCTCCGCCAATTATCCCTCCTGGAGGGTTGGCATCGGAGCCTCGAAGGCGCTTCTCTCACATTCAGGTGATTATGTCTTTAGACGCAAGGGGGTGATTATGCGGCTTAACAAGGGTGTGTTCAGGACATCTGAAAGGGCCTAATATCTCAAAGTTTCCAATACACACAAGATCTATAAATACAAACGATTGCCAAATAAACTACATTCAGATTGGCAAAAGATAGTCCCGCATAAAAGGTCATTAGCAAACCCTTTAATTTATATCTGGAATTAATCAAAATAATACACAAATACACAAATATATCAACCAATCATAAAAAAAAATCTTAAAGTGCAAAGATCAAATGGGTAACTCGAAACAAAGGTTGAAGAGAGTTAATAAACCAGAAGCTATTTGTTGCTACTTCTGAAACAATACCTGAAAGAGGCTCCTAAAATCTTGTACATATAATAATAAAAGATATACCATTTATATCTGGATAATTCTGCTTTATAGCAAAAAAATAAATAGCCTCTAAACACCAGAGTTAACAACTTGGTTCCAGTCAGAGTCAAGTGACTCAAATATCCCAGTTGGCATTCCAGTCCAATACAGGCAGTGCTGCATTATCAGAGCTGTCATTTTGCAAAAAAAGATCTTAGGCCAACATCCTGTCTGCTCTCCTAGTGGACAAAGGTACTATATACTGAAGAACAGAGGAATTATCCTTGGTGACCTTGCCAACATTTATCTATCATCAGTACCAAAATAATTTAACTGCCAGTAACTCATGGCTGTGCACAGGTGTTTCTTCAACACATTGGCCACTGTATTTCCCATAACAGCTACACTTCAAAAAGACTCAATTGGCTACAAATTGTTTTAAGATGTCCTCAGTCAGTGAATGGCATTAATGCATCTATCTTTTTCACTTCCACATTTTTCAGCATAAATAAAAGAATTTGAAACTTACAAATTGCACCATACGATTTTTCAAAATCTGATACTTAATGCAAAACTGGTTTGATGAAACTGATAAATTATACACTGATAGGACATTGAAAAGAAATCTATTCAAACAAGGATACAAAGAATCTGGTTCAGAAGAGGTGTACAGCAGGTATAGGTAACATGGAGTAAATGAGGTACTTGAGTATAAATAATGCAAGGAAACCCTCAAGAAATCAGGAAGGCTTAAAAGACACAAGATTGCTTTGGCAGACAATGTGAAGGAAAATCCTAAGGGTTTCTACAGGTATATTTAGAGCAAAAGGATAGTAAGGGACTAAATTGGTCCCCTTGAAGATTAGAGTGGTCAGCTTTGTATGGAAACAAAAGAGATGAGGGAAGATTTTTTTTCCCCCATCACTATTCACTCAGGAAACTGGCAGAGTTGTGGGAAGTCAGGAAAGCAAACAGTGAGGTCATCGAACCTATACAGATTAGAGGAAGTGCTTGGTGTCTTAAAGCAAATAAAGGTGGATAAATCCCAAAGGTCTGACAAGATATTCCCTTGGACTAGTGTAGAAATTGTAGGGGCTCTAGCAGAAATATTTAAAAAGTCCTTAGCCATGGGTGTGGTGCTGGAAGATTGGAGGATAGCTTGCATTGTTCTGTTGTTTATAAATGGCTCCAAAAGTAAGTCTACAGGCTAGTGAGCCTGACGTCAGTAATAGGTAAATTATTGGAAGGTGCTCTAAGAGATTGGATACACAATTATTTGATTAGCCAGAAACTGATTAGGGATAGTCAACATAGCTTTGAGCGTGGTAGGTCATGTTTAACCAATCTTAAAGTTGTTTTGAAAATGTTACCAGGGAAATTGTCGAAGGAAAGGCTGTGGATATTGTCTACGTGGACTTTAATCAGGCCTCTGACAAGGTCCCACATGAGAAGTTAGTCAGGAAGGTTCAAACGCTAGGTATTCTGGTGAAGTAGTGAATTGGATTTGACAATGTCTGGATAGGAGAAGCCAAAGAGTAGTGATGGACGACTACTTCTGGGATTGGTGTTGGGAACATTGTGGTTTGTCATCTAAAATCAATGATCTGGATGATGATGTGATAAAATGGATCAGCAAGTTTGCACATGATGCTAAGATTTGAGGAAGGCTTTGAAAGCTTGCAGAGGGATCTGGACCAGCTGAAAAAATGGGCAGAAAAATGGCAGATGGAATTTAATGCAGACAAGTATGAGGTGTTGAATTTTGGAAGGACAAACCAAGAAAGGATGTTCTCAGAAGCCAAGAAAGGACATACATAGTGAATGGTAGGGCACCGTGGAGAATGGTATAACAGAGGGATCTGGGGACACGTACATAATTCCCTAAAAGTGGTGTCATAGGTGGATAGGGTTGAAAAGAGAGCTTTTGGCACATTGGGCTTCATAAATCAAAGTATTGAGTATAGGAGCTGTTATGGTAAAGTTGTGCAAGACATTGGTGAGGCTACATTTGGAGTATCGTGTCCAGTTTTGGTCACCTAAATACAGGAAAAATATTGAAAAGTTAGAAAAAGTGTAGAGGTTTACTAGGATGTTGCTCTGACTTCAGAAACGGAGTTACAGGGAAAGATTAAACATGTTAGGACTTTATTCCCTGGAGCATAGAAGAATGAGGTGGCGTTTGATGGAGCCATTTGAAATTATGATGAGGACAGACAGGGTAAAAGTAGATGGGCTTTTTCTTCGGAGGGTGGGCGAGATACAAACCAGAGAACATGGATTAAGGATGAAAAGGTAATGTTTAGGGGGAAATTCTTCACAAAGAGAATAATGGGAGTGTGGAACGAGCTGCCAACTGAAGTGGTGAATGCGGGCTCAATTTTAACATTCAAGAAGAATTTAGACAGGTACATGGATGGGAGGGGTTTCAAGGTCTATGGACTGGGTGCAGGTCAGTGGGACTAGGCAAAACAAAAATCAGATTAGAATGGCCGAATGCCCCCACTTCTGTAATGCAATGTTCTAACCACAGGATTTTAGTACTAAACACAAGCTTTGGACTTGAAACATGATAGTTAACATCCTTCTTAATAAGCAGTACCAAATTAAGGTTCCAAATAATTCACTAAGTTAAAATTGGCATGACTTATCATAAGCCAATAAACAACATGCAATGCAATTTCCATACCAGAAATAATCCACACGTGATGATGCAAATTTGAAAGGCAGAATTTAGCAGAAATGGGCATGCTTAAAGAAACACGTTTGAAACAACTTTTGATTAAAAGCAGATTCAAGGTGTACCCTTATGGAGTCTGTCAAACTCTGGGTTCAACACATTTGCAATAAGCAGCACTCTCCAACGTATGTTTACTTAGAGTTCAATCAATTAATAACTCTGAAGAATAGGCAGCCAACAACTGCCCAGCAGCTAACCAACAGAGCTTCCAGTTTCCTGTGAAAGTACAACAGCAATAAAGTCAGTCCTGAACTTGTAAACACAAAACAGTGTAATAAATTAACATCCTTCCATGTCACCCATTCATTAAAAAGGACAAAACAAATACCAAAAGCCATACTGAACACTTTTCCAGTAGCCCAGAATTCATTTTTGAAAAGTGACTGATGGGCCCAAGAAAACATGTTTCTCAAATTTATAAGTGCTTCACGTTGTTGTCAGATGCAGACAGCACTTATTGGGATAGAGAATGATGTTCATAAGAGTCTTTTCAATGGTCATGCTTTGATAAAGAATAGGATTTAATAAAACTATCTGTAATAATGAGATTATTTTTTCCTCAAATCATGAATAATGATGGCCAGGAGCATCTTTTAATTACTTGATGACCTTGTCAACAATTATAGATTTTACAAACATTGCATAAACTACTAAGCTGTTAGAGGATTAAAGCGAACTGCAGTATGACCAGTCACACCCAAAATCAATGTCAAATATTCCTTTAAATTATTGTTGGTAAATGGCCTTTTCCAATGTGTTTTTTTTTAAAAAAGAAACATATCCAGATAAGTCTTTGCAAATTCACACAACTCTATTAGTTTCCTTCACAATAATTTAGCAAAGTAATACATCACTATTCTTACATGGCAAGGCAAACTTTTTCTTGACATCAAAACTTTAAATTACTTCCTCAGTTCATTCCCTTGCTTCCCGTTAGCTATGTCACTTTCACCATTCATTCCATCATACCTCCAGCAAAAGTACACATTTGAATACATCAGCCGTCTTCCTTCACATTTCAATCCGGTCCAAACACAATCATAGTCCATTGTGTACTCGAGTGAGGAGAGAGAGTGTCTAAGTTTTTTTTAAAGTCTCAATACTTCACTGTCATCTGGGAGAATCAGTTATTAGGCCAGGGCAGACAGCAGAAGGTGTTAAAATTTTTAAAAAGCCAGTGATCTTTAGCTCAAAACTAAGTCCCTCTTCAAAAATATACTTCGGCTGAGGCCAAGCAGTCTCGATGGAGAAGTCACTGAAACCAAAAGCTGCTCAGAGCCTGTAAAGGTGCCTCTGGTTTTTTTTTAAAAAACATCGCTCTTGTTGAAAGCTACTAAAGCTTGTCTGTGTCTCCTGGAAGATTGCATCTTTTATTTATCGCCCCTTGGCTTATTTTCACAGTGAATTCCTGGCTAAATGCAATCAGCCAAGAACCCTCCCTGTACGCACTCCTGTCATTCTTGATCGGTTGCATGCGGAGAATCAAGCGCAAAAAAAGCTCATCAAAGCCAACTGAAGCAGGCACCACTTCATTTTTATTTTAAAAAACAACGCGAGTAGAACTGATCTATTTTCAAAGGAAAGTCGACCCGAAAGCGAATATTTAAACAAAAAATAAAGAGGAGACAGAGCTTGGGCTCTTTAAGCGGAAGGGCACTGCACCCAATGAGCCATTGGAAAATAAATGATCCTGCAGAGAGAGAGAGAAGGGAAAAAAAATCACGTTTGCAGACTGCTTTAAAATTCAAATCAACCGCAGGCATAGGTGGAATGGTTTTCTTTTTAAAAAAAAGCCATAAAAAACGAGTAAAGCAAGTGATCCTTTGTGGAGGAAGGAAGACGTTTCGGGTGGAAACTCAAATCTGTTGAGACGCTTGGTCACCCGATCTCCCTTTCCCTTGGACGGGTCTCCTCTCCACTCTCAATTCTTGGGAGCAATGAAAGGGTCGCTCCAGCCAGCCTGTCTGTCACTGCCCTCCACATATCTCCAATGTCTTTAACAGGCATTGAAGAAAGCTCTATTGTCCGATGGTGGAGGGTGACAGAAACAGAAGGGAACAAATAATAAACCTGAAAATGGGAACAAAGTAACGAGGCGGTGGGAAGGGAATGCCTGTCGGCTATTTGATATGCGCAATTGGCGAAGACCAGCAAGCTCGCTTCCAACAAAAGCAACTCGCCCACCCCTTATCAAGCATTTCAGAGAAATTAAACCATTAAAATATTTCCTTGTCGACATTATTACCCATCATGTGGGGGGGGGGGGGGGGGAGACCCCAGCTCGTACTAAAAATCTGCAAGGTTACCGAGAGCGCCGTCTTTTTTCAGGGGTGGAATTTGGAGTTCAAAGCCCTTCTCTTCGCCCAGAAAACACCCCGCACCCACGTAACATGACACATCCACTGCATATTTCAAAACAATATATTTAAACAAATATAAAACAGTGCTGCAAAACAGGGCGCCATCTTTTTTGGAACAGATCGGAGAAGGGAAAAAAAATTCTTTGTCACACAGGACATTTCCAACAATCTTCCGCCAACTCGCGCGCCGTGTTCAAGGGGCGCGACGCGCTGAAGGACCGGGTTAAAATGCAACGCTGTCCCGAGCCATCAACCCCCACGCTGTCCCTTTCAAAGAAAGGGTGTATTGTGCACACTTCTTCACCTGGCTGGAGCTTTAAATTCCTGCCGTGGGCACATCGTGCATTCTCCTCCTCACTTTGAGGTCGGGTTCGAGAGAGGAGGTAGGGGGAGGGGGGGGGTGGTAAGAGTGAGCACTTACCGACTTGAAGGACATTGTCCACACAGCCGCTTTCCAGGAGTGCGATGCCCCGTTTAAAAGGCAGCCTGCTCTCGTCGTCCCCTCCGTCTTCGGCCGAGTAATTGAATGAGGAATACATGCAAATCTCCCGTTCGTTCCTCGGGAAGGACCAGTAGACGATTCGCCTCTGCACGGGCTCCGGGATGCGGGTGAATCGCTCCTCCACTTGCTGGAAAGGCCACTTCTCCGCCACCTTCCTGGCGCTAATGTCCAGCAGCGACTCCGGCTTGTAAGTTTTGCCGACCGGGGCCGCCCTCAGTGGCGTCTTGGAAGGGTTGAAGCCAGGCCTGCAGCAGAGCCGCTTTGCGGGTGGCTGACCGCGGTCCGCCATACTGCCTCGCTTCGCTCCTGTTACATTGAAACGGAAGTTCTGTACATTATAAGCGAAGCCTTTATCTGTTTACAATGAGGGCGCGCCTCGGTGCGGCAAAAAAGGTCACGCGCTCCTAATATGGAACTCCCGGGCGGGGGGCACGGGCTCGTGCCGCTGGCCGCTCCGTAAAAGGAGCGCCTGCCCTTGTTCGGAACGGAGGGGCGGAGCCGGAAGTCGGTCAGCGCCTCTGATGTGCCGGCGGATGGGCGGACCCTCCATAAAAGGAGCGGAGACCGTACCCCCTCCCCGCGAACGTCAGCGGCGTTCCCATCGCACGCCCCACCCCCACCTCTGCCAGACGGCAGGGCGGATCACCGGTGGGATTCCGCGTGTCGGTGGCGGCGGCCCAGCCTTGAACGGACGGACCTCATTGGGAGAAGGACTGTTGGTGGGGGGGGTTTCCTTTGAAAGTTCGGCCGGCTCCTTTGTGAGGCCGGAGGAAGGCGGTCGCTCCTTTCCTCAGAGGAAGTGGAATGTGGGCCGACCCTCTCTGCGGCGGCCCGGCCTTTGTGCTGCCATATAGGGAGCCGGGAGCTGACGTCGCAGTCGCTCTCCCACAACAAAGGGCGCACGGCTGGAGCTGAAACGCAGCGGCCGCTTCCTGTTTCATTCAAGTCTGGTGCTTTAAAGGGAAATTAGTCTTGCAAAGTGACACACTGGCAGCCCAGAATGATGCGGGTGGATTGGGTTGCTGCTTTGGGAGGAAATAATAGTTTCAGATGTTATAAATTCCGGTTGGCGGGGGCTTCCGCATATCCTCTCGGAGGCTGCCTTTGGAGATCGGAGCGAGACTTTTGTGCTTGCATCAAATTATTGCGGGGGGATGTTTGAGCAACATTCACACACTCGTTTCGGAGACGGAAATCTCTTCCCGGTGCTGCCGATGTCCCATTTGTGTCCCAATCCAAGCTCTGTGCGTTCCGAGGGCCGCTGCCAACTCTTATTCTGTCCTGTTTTATTATAGGAATCGATGGCAGGGAAAGAGGGGTGGGTTGAACATTATTTCCTTCACACTGGTGATACTTTCTCCTCGTGAGCCCTTCAAAGGCGCAAACGTGACCAGAATGAATGCCCTCTCCATGACGAAGGCCCAGGCTTCCGCTGCACAATTTTATCAGATTTTCCCAAAGGCTTCTCTTCCCCAGTTTGATGCTGGACAGTATTGAAATAGACCTGGTGGCAGGGGAACTAAAACTCTTGGCAACTCTCAGTGCAAACTTTGGAGTTGGAGAGTTTCCACTCTGTCCAAAAGTTTGAAATGAATTGCCATCGTTCATGCGGGATTTTAGAGGAAAATGGTTGGCTCGTAAGTAACTGCACCGGGAAAATGGAACGGCGGGGAAAGCATGTTCCCCTCGATGCAGAAATGGCACTGGATCAGAAAAAGGCTGCTTCAGTTGAATTCATCAGAATAAAGCAATGTGAGCCAGGATTTGTCTCAAATTCCTGGAATAGCCTGAGGGAACAGAATCTCGCTGGTCTGTGCATACCAGAGGACACGCATTAAAAGCCTGGTGGCATGCAATTGTAATTGATGCACCATAAATAACTCCAAAAGACTGGAAGTTGTGCAAAACGGACAGGGCTTTCATTTACAATGGAAGCAGGTCCATGCTGGTCGACTGTCCTGAGATGGGAGGGGATTGTGGAGTCTGTGGGTGGAGCCACAGGTACAATCAGCCAATGGGTGTGCCCTGACAAATATACAGGCAGTGATTTACCACATTCATCTCTTGTTTTTAAAGAGTCTGGAAGGGTGAAATGCATTAAATACGATCACAAGTTAAGTCTCTTGGTGGTCTGATTTGGCGCTGTGACTATAGCATTAGCTTGGTGAGTGTGCAGCATTGAGTCTGGTATGCCATCCGTTGGGGCTGGGGTAAGATGCCATGGTTCATTGTGGATGGCAAGAGGTGAAAGGGGTGCGAGATGATCAGTAATGGTTTCCAGAGCTCCTGGGGGCATCAGATCCCTAACAGAGACGGTGTCTTCGAGTCCATCAGAGTATGCCACATAGGTGTATTGGGGCTTGGCGTGGAGGAGATGGACCCTTTTGACCAGTGAGTTAGACTTATGACTCCCTACATTTCCAGAGTAGCCCAGTCATGGAGACATCAGTCTTGCCGGCAGTGTGGTCCCTGTAGCGGACTTCCTAGGAAAACATGCGTTAATGTGTTGTGACATTGGTGGCAGTACATGGAAGTGACCTTATCTAGTGGAGTGCCTCAGGGAGGACCTCTTGCAAATGGGAGACAGGAAGACCTCTAGACCACTATGAATATAGCAGGGGAAGCCAAACAGGGTGAAGAGACTGTGTAAGGCTTTTATCATTGTGCAAACCGTCATATCTGGGCAGGAGATGACGAAAGGTAAATGCGAGTACTCATCGATGATGTTGAGGAAGTACACATTGTGGTCTGAAAAGGTGTGAAATGGATACTCAGTCATTCAAAGGGGCAGGTGGCTTTTATCAACTGCACTCTGTCTGGCTAATAGAAGTGTGGTTTGCACTCCACACAGACCTGGCAGTTTTTGGTCATCAATCTGATATCCTCATTGGAGTAGGGCAAATTGCAAGTCTGATGACTTCAGGGTGGCAGAGATCATTGTAGAGGGGTTGTAAGCAGTCAATTTGTACACTGGCACAGATTCTGCAAGATAGAGCATCTGGAGGTTCATTAAGTTTCTCAGCCCAATACAAACTATCATAATTGTAAGTGGAAGGTTCAATTCTCCACCTCTATATATTGTTCTTGATCTTACCTCTCTGGTTATTGAACATGAACACAACTGCACATTGGTCAGTCAGCAAGGTAAATCGTTTGCTGGCCAGGGAGAGCCTCCAGTGCCATACCACCTTGACAATGGCTTGGCCCTCCTTATCGATAGAGGAGTGCTGAACTTTAGAGCCCTGGAGGGTCTGGGAAAAGAAAGTGAGCAATGAGTCTGTCTGCCTGGTTAAGTGTGGATGTATTGCTCTCCACCTGGAACAGGGTGGATTTCTCCACGGCATGCATCGTAGCCTTGGCAATGTCTGCCTTAATGCAGCTGAAGGCTGCATAGACCTCTGGTGTTAGGGGGAAAGATGTGGATTTAACAAGGAGGCAGGCCTTGTCTGCATGGATGGGAATCCACTTGGTAAGAGAAAAAGCCCAGGCTTTAAGGCTGTGGGGGAGGGGGAGTTCCAAAAACAGGTGCATGTGGTCAGGCTTGGGGTCAATGATTCAGTTCTCTATGACACATTGAAAGATGGCAAAGCAGGTTGTGCAAAATATGCATTTATCCTCATTGTACATGATATTGAAAAGTCTGGCAGTTTGGAGGAAATTTTAGTGGTTGGCGTCATGGTCCAGGTACAGAAATGTGGGCTGCAGATCGAACTAGTCCACATTACCATCCATCTCCCACTAGAAGACCGAGACCTCATTGGTGACGCTGAAGGGGACCCTCTGGACATGATAGAGGTGGCCAGCTACCTTAAAACCAGTATATTGGTGATCCTCTGCGCAGATGGGGAGCTGATGATATGCCGACTTTAGATTGGTGATGGATAATACCAGACATTACATAATTTGGTTCACCACATTGGATATTCAGGGGAGGAAGTACGTGTCCAGCTGTGTGTATCTATTCATGGTCTGATTGTAGTGGTTTTCTCCCCATTCCTCACCGCCACCATTTGTACTCTCCAAGCGCTGGTGCTGGGTTCAATTATATCCTTGTTGAGTAACCTCTGTACCTCTGCCCTAATAAAGGCCCTGTCCCTGCCACTGTACCATCTATTTTTGGTGGCAATGGGTTTACAGTCAGGGGTGAGATTGGCAAACAGTGGTGAAGGGGTGATTTTGAGGATGGAGAGTCTGCAGTCATGTTCTCTGGCTGGTTCGGTTGTTGGCAGGAGTGGAAGGTAGTTGCCGACAGAGCGCAGTGGGCGGTTTAGAAACTTCTGGTTTACAGATGGTGGGGAGGGTGGAATGGGGCCCATGGTACCCCATTGTCTGCATTAATGGCACATCAATTTTACCCCATTTTAAGGTGACATTTAAAGTCCAGTTCCAGCAGCATGGCAGCGCATAGCTGCAACAACACTAGGAGTTCGAAATCTTTAGTCCTTACCCCTCACGATCAGGGTCATTATGCATTAGTCATGGACATCAGCCATATAGGATTTTGAGGCCAAGGAGATCTTTTGGCTTACTATCCTTACCACGAGGGAGTAGTGCTACATCGTGTTGGGATGGATGAAGCTCTCTGTGTTCCTTTTCCATTGAAAAGGCAACTTGTCACATGGCCATTTACCTGAATATCCATTGTTAACCTCGTGAGTTGATGAGGGCTACCTTGGTCCAACGTGATGGAGGCCAGTGTTGAGTTGTTGCTTGTCGATGCAGTGGAACATTCATGTGTTTGGCCAAGAGATGGTGGCTCCCATGACTCGCATGCGGTACTGCTGGGTCTCAAAGATTGTGCTCAAGATGGCAGCCCTAATGGTTCAATATAATTTTCTTCATTAATTATATTATACTCCACATAAATTGAATGGACTTAATTCTAATTATCTGGATAAGTGTTTTTGATGTACCAAGGAAATAGGGACTTTTTTACATTCTGTATGGTTCTGTGAGAGTGGAAAGATTTTGGAACGATTTGAGTGTATTGTTAGGACAAATTACGAAGATAAAGATACAAAAAGATCCAAGAATATTTTTACTTGGGAATATATATGAAAAAGATATAAAATTGAAATTGGATAAATATCAAGAAAAATGTTTAAATATAGTTGTAGCGACTGCAAAGAAATGTATAGCAGTAATGTGGAAAACTGAGAGTGTGGTAGTTAGATAAATGGCATATTGAAATGCAAAATTGTATACCTTTATAAAAAATTGCATACAGTTTAAGAAATTGAATTGAAAATTTTTATAAAATTTGGGAACCATATCTTCCACCTTACCCACCCCTCTCAATTAGAAATTATAAAAAAAGTCAATTAATATTATATATGTTAATAATATATATGTAGAAGTGGTGTTTTTTTCTTCCTTTTTTATTTCTTTTGGGGGAGGGGGGGTTGGGGAAAATAAAAATTATTTAAAAATTAGCTGGCAGCCCCCACGACCTGCACATGGCACTGTTGGTTGACGGAAATGACAGCGACCAAGATGATGGCCCCCAAGGTCTACATGTGGCACTTCTGGGGAAGGGTAGTTTGGATCTACACACCTTCGCGTAGTGCCCTTCTTCCTACAGCTGGAGCAAACCAGACCTTTTGCTGGGCAATGTTTCCTCAGGTGCTTACCCAGGCTGCAGATGTTCATGGATTACAGTAGCCATGGTTGGGTCTCTGACTGGACATGGCAATGGTAGTGTTTGGCTCACAGAGTACAGCTGCCATGGTCAGAATATACATTACAGTGGCAGCGCATCCCAAGTTGGTGGTGTCCAAGGCAGCCACGTTGATGGTCAAGTAGACCACCATATTCTGTAGGGCCACCTCCAGTGTGCCAGCCAATTCAACCCCCCCCCCCACCCCTCGCAAGTTGAGATCATCTTGCTTTTACAGTCTCTGATTTATGTAATTGAACCTGATGCTTGTAACATAGGCATCTCTAATCAGGTCCTCCATGTTCTCCATAGCTGTTACAGCTTTGCATTTGCAGATCTGTCCAAGAGTTCACAGGCCCCAGAGATACTCGGCGCTCTATTTCCCCAAGTCTCTGTTTCAGGTCACCAGGAGAGGTCTTGCATAGCCTTCATTTACCATTCTCAGGTAGTGGCCTTTCAAGGTGTCCAATGCCTCCTGATACATCACGGCATCCTTGATTATTAAATACAACAGGGACCTGACCTGGGAGTGCAGTACCTGTAATTTGTCGTTCTCTGACCAATCGAAGTCTGATGATTTCTGCAGAAACACCTTGAAGCAATGCAGCCAGAGTTCGAAATTGGTAGAGGCCTCAGGTGATTGAGGGTCGATTTCCAGCTTCTCTGGCTTCAGAATCTGCTCTATTGTCAAAACTTAATGTGAATAAAATTGATGTGCCATTAATAACTCCAAAAGACTGGAAGTTGTGCAAAACTGACAGGCTTTTATTCACAATAGAGTGGAGGCAGGTCCATGCTGGTCAACTATCCTGAGCTGGGGAGGGGGCTGTGGAAAAGTCACCTTTATTCGGGAGTCTGTGGGTGGGGCCACATGAACAGACAATCATTGAGTGTGTCTCAACAGATAAATATACAGACAGTGGTTTACCATTTGCTAAAACTGAGGAAGATGCCAAATGAAGTCCCAAGCTGTGCCCATTATCTCCTTTATCAGTAGTCAACAAACCCACGGAGAGTATGCTCTTTTTGGACTAGGAATTCCAACTGCCAATGGCATTCTCTCGAAGAAACAAGATGGTTTCAGGCCTGTCTGCTTTGTGGCTTCAAATTATTGAATCAGAGAATTATACAACACAGAAATGGACCTGTTTAGGCTTGCCTCTTCCATGCCAACCATGATTCCTTTCTATAGTAATCCCTTTTCTCTGCATTAGGCCTTTATTCCTCTGCATTTTTTTCTATCCAAGTATCTGTCCAAATACCTTTTGAACAATGTAATTATATCTGCCTCCATGGCCTCCTCTGCCAGCTGGTTCCAGATAAGCACTGCATTCTGTGTGAAAACTTGTCCCTCTTGTCTTCTTTAAACTTCTACACCCTCTTCTTAAACCTGTGCCAAAGCATAATGTGCAACTGAACTCCTTTGACAAACAAAATAGGGACTTTCAACAATGATCTGCCAGAGGGCTGATTTCAATTCAACATTTTTCTCAATAATCTCACAGCCAATTCAACCAATAGTTCATTAATGTGGACTATATCCCCAAAGCATAAATTCGGACTAAATTCTTCAACATTAAAACCTTCCAGTTGAATGACCTGTCCAAACTGGATAAATACTTTAACAAAATATAAACCCTCATAACCTATGGTCTGTGCATTAATCCTTGATATTGCATCCACCCAATGTGATGTCGAGTCACCATTTGTGGAAAGAAAGTAGAATATAATTTTCTGTCCACTTAAATGCTGCCATACATCAGCATTGTCAGCATCTCAAAAAATCCAGATGTAAAAATAATTTCTGCATTCCCTTGGTGAACAAAAATCAGTACCCAAGCCTTGTGTACTTTAGCAATGATTTCCAGTTTCAGACCTTGGAGATCCCTTCTAAAATCACAACTGTAATAGAGGCTCTGATGAGATGGTACCTGGAATATTGGCCGCAGGTCTGGCCTCCCTACCTCAGGAAGGATATACAGTAAAACCCATGGTATCTGGCACCTTTAGGGATTGGTAGATAGTGGATAAGTGAATTTTTGGTTGCTTGCAATTGCATGTTGAATGATTGGCAAACTAATGTGCGTCACACCAATTTTAAACTAGTATATTTTACCTATTTATTTTCTGTGATTATTTTTTGCCTGTTGCTTGTTAACAGGGGTATTACTGTACTTGCAGTAGGGAAAGTTCTTCAGATGGATTCCTGGTAGGATTTTTTTCTTAAGAGGCTCTGTATAATTTAGAAGAATGAAAGGTGATCTTACTGAAATACTTAAAAAAAAGACTCTAAAAGGGCAGACAGATAGGATTGGTCACTGGCTGGTTGTCCAGGACCTTGGGGGTGGGAGAGGGTCAGGGTGTCAATATAAATGGTGGGCCATTGAGAACAGAGATGAAAAGAAAAATATCAGAATCAGAATTTATTCTCATGAACAAATCATGAAATTCATAGTGCAAACATTCATATTATAAACATCTTACATTACCATGCATTAAAAAAAATTAAAATAGCAGTCCACAAAAAGTAAAGCAGTGTCTTTGGTTCAATGGTTTTTCAGGAATCTGATGGCAGCAGGGAAGAAGCTGTCCTTGTGCCATTGAGTACTCATCTTTAGGCTCCTATATCTTTTTCCTGATGGTACCAGAGTGAAGAGGGCATGGCCTGGGTGGATAGAGGCTGCTTTTTATGTAGATGTCCTTGATAGAGTGAAGTCTGGTTCCAGTGATGTCATAGGCCGAGTTAACAACTCACTGGAGGTTTTTCTTGTCCTGACTGTTGGCACCTCCACATCAGGCAGTGATGCAATGAGCAAGAATAGATCCAAATGATTATATTTTAAAATAACTTTCTAATATTTGTTATCTCCACATAGACTGGAAATTCTTTCTTATTTTCATTTTAAACTGTAAAGAAATGTGAGACCAGATTCTAAGAAGACAGGATGCAGATCCAATTGTGCATTTGGACAAGTTCATGGTGAGGGAAGGGGTAGAGGGATATGAGTCTAATGTGGCAAATGGGTTTAGTGTAGAGAGGCATCACAATCAGCATGGATGTTGGGCTGAAGAGCCTATTTCAGTGCCTACAAATCTGTGACTCGACTCTGAGGTGCAGGCCATAATTCATGTCTCCTTATGCCTGTCCACTGTTCAGTTAATTCTTGGCCAATTTTCATCTTCCAATAATATTTAATCCACATTATTACCAAATATGTATCTATTGATACAGTCCTTGAAATTTCTGTTGAGCCTGTTTTGGGGAGAGTGATTTTTTTTTTGTTAAACAACGCTTCCTGATTTCTCTTGAATGGTTTTGTATGAATTAAGAGAGTGAAGTCTTGGATCCATCAACAAAAAGAAATTGCTTTTCAGTATCTATTTCAACAGAACCTTTTGCCATTTGAAACTCCTCAATTATCTTAACGCACAAGCTTCTGAACTGAAAATAAAACGAAGATCTCTATGCAACCACTCCAGACAATTTAACCTTTTAAACCTTGCTATAATTGCCATGAACCTCAAAGGCCAGACGATGTTTCTATGCCCAGAACTGACTATATTACTGTAAGTGGAATCTGACTATTGCCCTATGTAAACAATGTACAATTTTCGCCACTTTGAGAAGGTCTTGAGAAGATTAACCTTTTGCCCAAACCTTCCTGTAATAATAATGGCAAGCCCATTAATATTCACTGCCATTATTCTGAGAAATTGCCAGCATACTGTATGTACAGCTCGTCGAAAGAACCAAAGACTTGTTGATCCAAACCAAGGCTTTTATTAGCAAAAGACCGGAGCTCTTCACAGGGGCCGACTAGTCCGGAATGATCCGACCTGGCTAGGGACACAACCCTTTAAGGCCCAGACAAGAGGTGTGGCTTAGCTCTCAGCCAATCGCTGTCAGCACAGTCTAGATACAGTAACTATATACACTATGTACATTGGTGATAGATCTGTACTATCACACTGTATGTTCATATGTTCTCAAGAGGAAATCCCAAGTTGCTGCCAATAATTCAATGCAACATTACAGGCTGCTCCCTGATGCTGACTGTTGGGTTCAGCAAGAGGGCAGTAACCTGTTATAGTTGTCTGGTAACTCACCTAACGATTCTGCACTTTTACAATAGGAGAAAATTTAATGGAAGAGAACAGTTATGAAAAACCAGTATCAGGTTTTCTGATGAAAGTTAAATTCCATGAAATATTACTTCTAATTCTCCACAGGTTCTGCCTGACTTGCTGAGTATTTCTAGTATTTTTGTTTTAAATTTCCAGCATCTTTAGTGTCTTGAATTGAGATTTAATTTAAATTTAATGTGGGCATATAGCACGGTACAGGTCCTTTCAGCCCATGAATCTGTGCCACCCAATTAAGCTACACCCCCAGTACATTTCAAATGGTGGAAGGAAACTAGAGACTCCAGGGAAAACCCATGCAGACATGAGGAGAATGTACAAACTCCTTACAGACAGCGTGGGATTTGAATGCTGGTCCCGTTTGCTGGCACTGTAAAGGCATTTACATTGTTAAAATCTGAAATTATTCCAAGTAATTTTTAATATCTTACTGTTATTTTACATTTTAAAAAATTTTAAAGGAATCTTGTTTGTTTTTAACAGTACTCTATGTAAAAGATTCTGAATTATGCTGAATGTTTAGAAAGTTTAAACTAAGCAACTTAACTTTAATTTGTAAATGTCTTGGCTCGTTTTCTTCTGAAATTGTCTTGACGACATGAAATTACATTGATGTCTATATAACATAACAATGGCATAAGATCACCCAGATTTCTAACTGACTTCACCTGATAGGAATTGCTGAAGTGTGCAGTTTTCATCACGATCCTCAACAATGTCATTGGTTCTCTGCTGACTGTAAAATCATTTATTTCTTTTTTTTTGTTGTTTGACTGGATACTTTGAATCCTTTACTTCCCTGGAGTTTCTGATCTTTCACTATTTAGAAAATATTCAATTGTGTCATCCCTGAATTCAGGGTGAATGACCTCCTTTGAAACTCCCTTTATAAATTCCTACTCTGCCTTTTTCTGTGGTGTCATTTGGAAGGTTGGATATTCAACTATACTTCCATTCAAATTATTGACAAATGTATTTAAAAGATGAGTTCCTGTGGACTTATCACAATCACTGAATTGGAACTGATTACTTACTCATTGCTGATCTCGGTCCTTTATCTTCCAGCCAATTACCACCCCAGTTATAACAATCAAAATACTGCTAATGAAGGAATTCTGAAACAAAAACAAACACTCGGCAGGTTAGGCAGCATCCGTGGAAGAGAAACAGAGTTAATGTTTTAGGTAAAAGACTTTTGTTTGTATCTTTCTGCCCAACTTCCTAAGTGTTTCCAGCATTTTAAAATTTTTATTTCATACCATCGAAGGCTACCTTCAATTCGATTCATTTTAATACCAACTTGTCTAAAATGTTTCTTTCTGATTAGCTCATACATATTAAAATGTTCTTTCACTCTATTCCACATCTCTTTCTATCTAGTAGCTCTAATATATCCAATGAACAGAACTTGTAACATTTTAATGGGGGAAAAAATGTAGATAGCGTCCAGTCCATTTACAAAAAATTTTGCCAGATGAGCCCTTGCAGAATGTTTTTTTTTATGTCTACCTGAAATATGGGGAGTAATATAGTCCTTTTGTAAAGTATAAATGTTTTACTGGAATATGGGACAATATAATATAATTAAATGTATTTAGTGTTCCTAATATTAAAACATATATAACATGCGTTCACGTGTAGTTTATCCACAAGTGATAGTGTTTTGAGTAATTAACAGAAAGACCTAACGTCTGCTGACCCAAAAATATTTTTATATTTTTTTTAATTTTAGAGATACAGCATGTTAACAGGCCTGTCTGGCCCATGAGCCCACACCATCCAAATACACTTTTGTGACCAATTCATGTACTAATTCCATATGTCTTTGGAATGGGGGAGGAAACCAGAGCATCCAGAAGAAACTCACACAGACACAGGGTGAACGTACAAACTCTTTACAGACAGAACCAGATTTTGCTAACCAATATTGCTGCCCCAATATTAGACCTGATTTATCCCTGTCAAATGTCACTTACTCAAGTCTCCATGACTTGGGGCAACCTCTTTTTTTTAATTTTTAATCCAAATCCAAAGTTCTGGTTAGATTTCTCTGGGCATTTCCCATATTCTTCAAAATTCATGGTCACCAGGTGTGGAGATGCCAGGGATTGAACCCAGGTCTTTATAGATGCAAAACGTGCTCTTCCACTGAGCTACATCCCAAGTAATTTTTCCAGTTTACAAGGCATTTCCAGTATAAATGATTATTTTAGAACTTAAATCCATCAATAGATATATAAATATTTAGAAACTTACTGTAAACTAGAATTTTCCTATTCTGAAAATACCTGATAATATAATACACTCGTCATTCGTGTTTGGTGCATATTATATTATAAAATAGTGAAGAGTTTCCTCTGAAAGATTAATAAATATTATTAATATTTTGATTATTGTGCATAATTAATTAGCTTACTTGGTTCACAAGATAATCAATAAAAATGGAAAGAAAATAATATACATATAAATTAAAGATCAGGACTTTATGACCATTTCCTGACCTTTAAAATATTAATTTTTCATTCTCTGGACATATGCTTACAGCATGCTCTAAGCATTTCAAAGTGGTAGCAGAGGAGATAACATTATAGAGCACCTTGGGTCCACTGTACAACAAATCCCATGGGTCATGGACCAGATAATAATTTTGGTTTTAAGGGATTCTATCTGACCTCGAGAAACTATTAAAAGAATGTGATTTATTTTAAAATCGTCTGCTTTCTCTTTTAATGCAGTGTTTTTTTTATAAATTAAAAAAAAATCTCAGTTGCTACCAAAAGAACTGCCTGGTAAGAATTTCAAATAAGTATGCATCACCGCTTTAGAAAATTCAAGGTGAACAGAAATGACGGGAAAATTAGGAAAAATGCAACCAAAAATCTGTTCAAACATAATTCATGTGAACTGAATTCATGCCAAGTCAGAACTGATTGGCCATCTCTCGGATTAAATAAAAACCTTCATTTCTACAGTTTTCACAATTAACAGAGGTTATGTAATAATTTGGCAAGGGGACTGCACTGGCCTCAGAAGTTAGTTAAAAGTCATCTTACAGCCCAATTTTGATCCAATTAACTCTATTTTGATTGTGAATGTTAATTTTTGACGGACATATTCAATGTCACCAAAAGCAAGTCACTGATTGTTGGCTTCAGGAAGAGAAAACCAGAGGTGTACAACCCAGTGATCATTGGGAGATCAGAGGTGGAGAGGGTGAGCAAAGCTAAATTCTTGGGAGTCATTATCTTGAAGGATCTTTCCTGGACCAAACACTCTAATGAAGAAAGCATAACAGCACCTCTTCATCAGAAGTTTGCGAAGATTTGGTATGACATTGGAATCCCTGGCAAATTTCTACAAATGAGTGGTGGAAAGTGTGCTGACTGGCTGCATCATGGTCTGGTATGGGGACAGCAATACCCTTTACCCCTGCTAAAGGGTAGTGAACTCAGCCCTGGACATCACAGGGAAAACCATCCCCACCATTGAGAACATCTACAGGGAGCGCTGCCATTGGAGAGCTGCAGCATTCATCAAGGATTTACATCATGCACCACCCGCTCTGTTCTCACTGCTACCATCGGAAAGAGGTATAAGTGCCACAAACTTGCGCTATCAGGTTCAGCAATAGCTGCTACAACCATCAAACCCCTCAACAACTCAATACGAGGCTCATTTAAGGACTCTTGGACTTTATTGTTTGTTATTTTTCATTTCTGTATTGCCCTATTTGCTGTGTACATATCTTGATTTGTTTACATGTGTACATTATACAGTTGTACATTGTGCAGTTTTTTTTTTACACAACCAATAAGTGGTAATTCTGCCTCACCTTCAGGAAAAAAATCCTCAAGTTTGTAGGTGATATCATGTTTGTACTCTGGCAAGAAATCTGAAGTATGCAAATAGATATCATTCAGGCAAAGAGTGAAGAGATTGTATAATTTACAGAAACCAGGATATTTTTAGACAGAAGGGCAAGAATGGGACGTAGTTTTCTGATTATTTGGGTCAGGCCCAGTAGCACAAAAACACCAGCTGCTTTAAAGTGCTATGCATTGAAAAAGGACTGAAAAGGTCTTGCAGGTTACAGATATGCAACCTAGAAATGTTAATTTTAGCCTATCCCAGGAACTTAGCTAAGTCCTCCCCACTCCAGGTTATTTTGATCAATCAGCTAACAAATTGTGTATTGGTTACCATCTCCTGGAAAGAAAACTGCTACATAAGTTGTTAAGGGAACAAAATGTTTTCATGTGGACTGTGTCCCAAATTTTGGCTTCTTCACCTGAACTGGATTCGGGCAGTGGCTTGTGGGGAAGCAGGTTGGCAACCCAGAATTCCTCCATTCCTTTCTCCTGTCGCTAGGCTGGTGAATCACAGTCAAATTGCAGCATACCAAGAAACAAAGTCTACCCTTAAGTTAGGCCATTTATCTCAAACAAACAAAAAAAACCTGAAAGATTTGGTTCAAATGTGGCACCATTCATGTTGCGCTCGTGCTCGCCAGCCAATATTGTGTAATTGTAGGTGTTGCTGAACTATTGGAAACTTGGGAACTAATTTGTGACAAGAAAGCTTCAACAAGCAGTAATGAGGCAGAGTGGATAATCTGTTCACTGAGGAATAAACTGGAAAGTTGATGGGGACAGGATCAGTCTAGTTGTAACTTTTTTGGTACTTCAGGGAAAATAGTTTACGCAGCCTTGGGGAAAAGCAGTGAAATGGGATTGCTGGAATTTCTCTGCAATAGGCTGATATGGATTCAATGGTATAACCTATTATCGAGGGAATATCTAGATATACTCCTCAAGTTCCAGGAAGCATTTCTAAACATTTTACTTTTCATGCCCAACTTTTAGTTCCAGGAATCATAAAATCATGAAATTATGGTGCCCCTGTAAAGAAACATTCAGCCCATGTACAGTATGCTAACACTTTGGCGAGCAATTCAGCAAATCACATTCCATTGTTTGGTCCCAGAGTCCTGACAGATTCTATTTACAGTAATCTTGTAAACAGCAAATTCCAGGTCATAATTACTCTGCCTGCAAGCAGGCTCTTCTGAGATCTATATCTTTTATCCAACACTTTAAACCTGTATCCCCCTCATCTGAATTCTCTTGGACTTTTTTCCTAAAATCTAGTCACCAGAGTTGAACATAATTCTCAAATGTTTCATAACTCATCTATCGTAACTGTTCAATATCATGTTGATATCCCTGCTTTTGCATTCTGTGCCTCACTTTATGAAAGCCAGAATCTCTAATGCCTAACCATTTTCTCAAGAGATGTGGCCATTTTCAGATGTTTGTGCACATATAGAGCTGAGTCCTTCCAATTTGCCACACATTATAATTTTGTCATTTGATTCCTATTGCCACTCTATTCTTTGCATCAAAATTCATCATTTTTCTGCAGAACTTTTCATTTGCTATGTCTGGCAATTCTGCCAGCCTCACTTTGTTCTCTTGCTGTCCATTACTGTCCTTCCAACTCTTTTGTATTAAATGTCAATTTTCATATTTTATGTACACATCAATAAGAGTGCCAATTATGGCATTCTGCTGGTATTCCATATCTTCAAGGCGGACAGCAATAACTCGTTTGAGGGTTGGTTAGTAAAAACACAATCCTGGAGAAACTCAGCAGGCCAAACAGTGTACTTTATATAGGAAAGATAAAGATCAATAACTAATGCTTTGGGTTTGAGCCCTTCATCAAGGAATGAGCAAAATTTAGGCAAACATTTGAATAAAATGGTGGGGGGAGGGGGATGGGGAGAGGGGGATGGGGAGAGGGGGATGGAGAGGAGCTCAAGCCCACAGGCAAGATGTTACAGGTAGATAGGGAGGGAGAGCATAAGGGGTGGAGGAGAGCTCTGTGAATGGAGAAGGAAGTGGGTGTAAAGCTGGAAGAAAGGTGACAGGGATAGGAAGGGAGGGAGAATGGGGAGTGGTCCAGCAGAAACCAAAGATGCTGACGTTAATGTCATCTGGTTAGAAAATGCCCAGACGGGAAATTAGATGTTGCTCCCCCATTTACATGTGGCCTTGGTTTGGCAGTGCATGAGGCTATGGATAGACATGTTGGGGCAGAGGTGAGGCATAGAACTGAAATGATTGGTCACTGGGAGATTCCTGTCCTTGATGTGGACAGGGTGAAGAAGCTCAGTGAAGCAATCTCCCTGTTCTGTATCCAGTCTCTTCGATGTAGAGATGGCCACAACGGGAGCACCATATGATTCACACAGATTAACAAGTGAAGTGTTGGTTCACTTGAAAGGACTGTTTGGGGTCATGAATGGTGGTAAGTGAGGAGGTGCAAGTGCAAGTGTGGCACTTCCTGTGGTCACAGGGAAAGGTGCCGGGGATAATTAGTGGGAAGGGATGAGTGGACGAGGAAGTCACAGAAGGTGCGGTTCCGATGAAAGACAGAGAGGGAAGAGAGTGGAAGGTGGTGGGATCATGTTGCAGGTGGTGGAAATACCAAAGATTAAAATGTTGTTTTTGTGATCTTATTTAATATCTGATTTAGATCTTCCCAAAACATTTTCACTTTCGCACATACCCAATTTGCATGTACTGTTGTTCCCATTTCCTTCTTACAGCAAAAACATCTATCTGATAATGTTGGATCCCATTCTTTTAAATTTTGAGGCGTGATATATAACCTGTGTAACCAATTATACTGTATTATGCGTGACCTTGTGTTTATTGTATTCTTCATAGTTCCAGAACATAACTTTTCCCATGCTTCATTTTTTATCTTTATGTTTAAATCCTTTTCCCACTTTTGTTTAAGTTTATAGCTTATTTCATCATTTTCCTTATCTTGCAGCTTAATGTACATGTTTGTTATAAATCTTTTAATTACCATTGTGTCTGTAATCAAATATTCAAAGCTGCTTCCTCAGTCTGTTTCCCAATTTATCCTTTAAATAAGCTTTCAGATGATGATATGCAAACATTGTACCATGAGTTATTCCGTATTTGTACTTTAACTGTTCAAATGTTAATAAATTATTTCCCAAAAATCAATTTTCTATTCTTTTGATTCCTTTTCTCTCCCATTCTCTAAAGGAAAGTTTATCTATTGTAAAAGGGATTAGTGGGTTTTGTGTCAATAACAATTTTGGTATTTGGTAATTTGGTTTTTTTTCTTTCTAAGTGAATTTTCTTCCATGTATTAAGTAAATGATGCAATACTGGTGAGCTTTTATATCGCACCAGCTTTTCATCCCACTAATAAAGTATATGTTCTGGTACCTTCTCCCCTATTTTATCTAGTTCTATCTTAGTCCAGTCTGGTTTTTCCCTTGTCTGATAAAAATCTGATAAATAGCTTAATTGTGCTGCTCTGTAATAATTTTTAAAGTTTGGTAACTGCAAACCACCTTGGTTGTACCTCTCTGTTAATTTATCTACCGCTATCCTCGGTTTCCCCCCTTCCACAAAAATGTCCTTATTATTCTCTTTAGTTCATTGAAGAATTTCTCTGTTAAGGGAATTGGCAATGATTGAAATGTATTGTGTCCTTGGGAAGACATTCATTTTAATGCAATTTACCCTCCCTATCAATGTTAGTGGTAATTCTTTCCAATGTTCTAAATCTTCCTGCAATTTCTTTATTAGTGGCTGATAATTTAGTTTGTACAGGTGGCTTAAGTTATTTTCTAACCTGATACCTAGGTATCGGATTGCTTGTGTTTGCCATTTAAATGGTGATTCTTTAAAATTCTGTATAATCCGTGTTACTCATTGGCATCACTTCACTTTTATTTGCGTTGATCTTGTACCCCGATATTTCTCCATACTCCTTCAATTTCTTTTTTTTAAACTTTATTTATTCATTCAAAAAACAAATAATATATGACATATACAGCAATTAAACTTGAACATGAACATTTTTTTATATATTATAAAAAAAGAAAAAAAAAGAAAAGAAAAGATCCCCCCCCCCCCCCCCACTTCAGCCAACTCTCCTAAGGAGAGCCATAAAAAAATAAAAAAGAAAGAATATTAAAAAAAAGTTAAATATACATATTAAAATCTAATCAATATAAATTGAAATGTAAATATTCTGAGTATAACAGCCACTTATTAATAAAAAAATTATAATTATCATGTGAAACATATGTAATTTTTTCCATTATTAAACAATATTTCATCTCATTATGCCATCTTAATATCAATCATATTTGTATCTTTCCACATACTAGCAATACATTTTTTCGCTACGGATAAAGCTAAATATACAAAAGCAAGCTGGAATTTATCTAATCCCAAACCTTTCAGAGGTTGCAAACTACCCAATAAAAATACTGTTGGATCTACAATTATTTTAATCTTATACAGATATTCTAAAAATGATTGAATTTTCTTCCAAAAAGATTGTATACGTATACATGACCAAACAGCAGGAAAAAAAAGTTCCAACTGCATCACCACATCTAAAACACAAATCTGATTCATTAAAACCATATTTTTAAAATTTTTCCGGTGTCAAATATAATTGAAGTAAAAAATTGTAATTAATCATTGCATAATGGCATTTATCAATCTAGTTACACTATCATAACAGATATCTAACCAATCATCTTCAGAAAAAGTAAAACCAATATCTGCTTCCCATTTAATTCTAGATCTATCCCAACCCTTTTTATCCATACCATCCTGTAATATTTGATACATAGATGAAATATAACCCTTCTCTGGTATCTTCATAAGAGAAGTCTTAAATTTAGTCATTTTAGGTAAAATCATATCTCTACCAAACATACATTTTACCTAAGATTGAATTTGATAATAAAGAAATAAAGAATTCTTATCAATACCAAAATCTTCCCTCATCTGATTAAAAGATAAAAACTTACCCTCTTTAAAACAATCTCCCAAATTTTTCACACCTTTAAATCTCCAATGCAATAAACTTTGATTATGTATTGAAAAATAAATAAGTTGATTATTATACAACAGAGTCAAAACCAATAATTTAACCCTTGAACCTATCATTTTATTTTTCTTTATCCACAACTTTATTAAATGTTTTAGTATAGGTATATTATATTGTTGTAACAAATTCATATTCCACCTAAACAAAAATTGATGTATTTCCCCTTTCCATTTGGATTGCGATCTTGTTCGCAAGCATCAACTAATTTCACAGTGACGGTTATTCTCTCGCCCCCAACCCCCCAGAAAATACTTTTTTTTAATACATATAACAAAGGTTTCCCTTTTTTCCCCCTTACTTCCTTCCTTCCCTTCTTTAGTTCTTTACATGTACATTGTTTTTACATCTTTATATATATTTTATTGCCATTCTTCATTCTTATTACATCTCTTCATTTCTCCTTCTGACCTGCAAACATTCTGCAAATTCTTGTGCATCCTCCGGATCCAAGAACAGTCTGTTTTGCTCCTCAGGGATAAATATTTTAAGCGCAGCTGGATATCTTAACATGAATTTATAACCTTTTTTCCATAGGATCGATTTTGCTGTATTAAACTCCTACCTCTTCTTTAAGAGTTCAAAACTTATGTCTGGGTAAAAAAATATTTTTTGACCCTTGTATTCCAATAATTTATTATCTTCTCTAATTTTATTCCTTGCCCGCTCCAGTATATTTTCTCTTGTCATATATCTCAAAAATTTTACTAAGGTGGATCTTGGTTTTTTAAGTATCTGTGGTTTTGGAGCTAGTGCTCTGTGTGCCCCTTTCTATTTCCATTTCTTCCTGCATTTCTGTCATTCCCAGGACCTTCAGGATCCATCCTTTTATAAATTCCTTCATATCTGGGCCTTCTTCACCCTCCTTCAGGCCCACTATTTTTATGTTGTTTTGCCTACTATAATTTCCCAACATATCAATTTTCTGAGATAACAACTCTTGTGTCTCTTTAGTTTTTTGTCACTTTCTTCCAATTTTCCTAAGTCGTTTACTTCCATTTCTACAGCTGTTTCTCGTTCTTCCACATTTTCTACTCTTTTCCCTATTTCTGTCATGACTAGTTCTAATCTTTGCATTTTATCTTCTGTTCTTTTCATTTTTCTTTTAATTGCACTAAATTCTAATGACAACCATTCTTTTAATGCTCGTATTTGTTCTTCAAAAAAAGCTTTATCTATATTCTGTCCATCTGTTTTACCTTCTATTTCTTTGTGAAGATCTTGGTCTTCTTCCTGTTCTGTGTCTGTACCTGTGTTTGTGTCTTCTTCTCTTCTTTTTATCTGTGTCTCTTCTGATTTTCCTGATGAGTTGTTTGCTTGTCTCACTTTGTTGGGCCTCTTCTTGCTTGGCTTCTTGCTGTTGGTCCTCTCCTTCTGAGCTGCTCATCTGTTGGGCTTCCTGCTGCTGCTCCTCTTGCCGTTCACCCTGTCAACTTTCTTTCTCACCTAGTACTTCACTCCCTCTACTGCTGCCTTCCTCATCTTCCAGCTGAGAGCCCTGGTGTCGGGCATCCCTCAGCTGGTTGCGCCATGGTTGCCTGCTCCTCGGCTGAACCCCCCTCCTGTTGGTGTTTTCTTTTACCTTAGATTGCGCATTGCTCATGCGCAATTGCGGACTTTTGTTTGGCTCAGAGAGCCATTTTTGCAGTCCACCGGTCGGGGAGTCGCGACTCCGCAGGGCCGACACCAACCTCAGTGAATGGGTGTTCTTCGCCAGCACGGCTCCCTGTTCCTTTGTGCAGGTAAGGCTTTCTTCTTTCTTTTCCGGTGACTTCTTTTTTTCCCCGTTGTTTTTACTTTTTCCTTCTTGGGTGCCATCTTCTTTCTCTTCTCTGCAACTTTATCTTTTATTTCTTATATTTTATATTGTTGAACTTTGTCTTTTCTTGACTTTTTTTCTGGAGAGGACTAGTTTTACCCTACCAGCCACTACTCCATCACGTGACTCCCCATCCACCAGTCTCATTGAATGCTTAGCCCACTGCAATATTCCACACAAATTTCAAAGATTAATCAGCTGACATTATCGAGAACCAACTGAAACATCCAAACACTGATAGACTTTAAATCTTGAAATTCAAGTGAAAGGCAGCAATTCTTCTGGGTAACCTCCTACTATTAATCCAGGTGATTTGCTTGTTTAGTGAGCTAGCTAAGACAAAATACCCTGTAATTGTCAGAGCATTAAGAATTAGTGTCTGTCCTTTTGGCTGGTCTAAATTATTCTGTTCTTGTGCAAAAGGGGAAATGGAAATTTATGTTCTATACAAATGTAAGAGAAAAATATACAAATCCTGCTGTGACCTACGATTCCTTCTTACATTTTCCATAGCATCTCCATCCTTTGTGTTATCTACAATCTTATTGACCCTGTAGCAGGCCGCTGAACACACCATGCCCAAAGCGGCGACCCAACACCGGGAGCCTGCGGTTTACACAGCCTGCTGAGATGGGCTACACACTTCAAAGTCAGCGCTCAACTCAGCAGCACATGGCTGCAGTGCCCCACTCCAATGGGCTGGCCAGTTGCAGCCAATCGGGTGAAGCTAAGGAAACAGCCACACCTGGGAATGAGAGGGACTCACTGATTGGTTGCTCCCTGGCTTGCACTAAATGACCAATCCCAGGAAGCGTATCATAATGCCACCAGTCAGGTGGTATGATGATGTCAGAGATGGACTTCTGAGCCCTTTATAAGCAGAGCTGCCAGCACAATAAATCAGTGTTGAATTCACTTCCATAGTTTGTGTCACTTCTTTGAGCGCAACCTCTCCAGCAGAATCAGAATTTATAGTCCTAAACATGTCATGAAATTTGATGTTTTGTGGCAACATCATGCCAGCATTTATATAAACCACATTGCAAACTAAATAAAAATAGTGCAAAAAAGAAAGAGACAAAGTTAAGACAGTGTCCATGGTTCATTGTTCATTTAGAAATCTGATGGTAGAGGGGAACCCTACTTTAAACATGTAGGGTTGTATACTTAATGAATAAGATATTTATTCTATTTTTCTTCCTTTTATTGTAATTTAGATAAAAATAATTGAGCCTCTTCTTTGTTCAATTGGATTTCAGATCTAGATAGCTCCTTCTCTTTTTCTCTTTCTTTTTCTTTCTCCTCTTTATTCTCTTTATTTCTTTCTTTGTTTCCTTCTATTTCTTTTACAGTTTTCCCTTTTTCAACTTTTTTCTTCTTCATTAGGGGTTTTGTTTGGGGAGGGGAGATAGGGGTCATATTTGGAACATGTATTAATGATTCACATTTAATTACTTAACTGTGATAATAATTTGGTATTGTTTGTTGATAAAAATCAAAAATAAAATTTCCTCAGAAGATTGTGCAGCTTCCACTGCAGGTGGGGAGCATGGGCACCACCATCTTGGGGCTCAGGGACCCCTGAGCATGAGGTGCAACTTCTGTGGCTAGAACATGCAGCTGAGGATGTACTGTTGGCCCAAAGCATGACCTGTTTGAACTTCAGAAGGAAGGAGGACTATGCCAAGGTATGACAATCTCAACCTTCCTCTAGCAGCACCACATGTGGACTGCGAACTGCTTCACCATCTTGGATTGATCCACTTCCGGCATCACTTCTGGCGGCTGAGGACCAAATGGTGGGATCAGGAGGAAGACAACACAGGAATATGTCACATCTGGCTTATCTTCCGGACTCCATCGCATGCGATCCATGGGGGTGGCCACCTTCAGGATCTCCAGGGAGCCCATCTTGGTGGCATCAATCTCGACACTATAGCAGCAGCGACTCTGACAATGAGCTATCTCTGGCCTCCATCGAGCTGGACCAGAACAGGCCACACTAACTAGCATGTTCTATGATGGACATTGAGGTAAACAGCCACACCACAGGCTGCTTATTCGACGTGGGGAGCACTGAAAGTTTAATACACCCAGAAGGGTCCAGCGTTATTCTCTTGCAGTTTCCCCTGCAAAATGTAAGGTAGCTCTAGCGTCAAAATCTCACTCCACGAAATCCACGGGTGCTGCACTGTGACCCTAACCGTGAGGGGCACGATGTACAAAAACTTCATGCTGCTCGTGATACCCCATCTCTGTGCACCAGTCAAATATTGGGGCTGGATTTCCAGTGCCAGCTTAAGAGTGTGCTGATGCAATTTGATGGGCCCCATCCTCCCCTCATGGTCAGAAATAACCAATTCCTGGTGGGCCTGCCCTACCTTCCAAATGCAGCGAATCAGATGTAGGAACGCCATCCAAGACACACGACCTGCAGTCTGGATACCCTCTGGATCCATCCACCCTCCTCTCCTGGGGAGAGGTTCCAGAACCTCACCCCGGACTGCAAACCAGTTGTCATTAAAAGTAGGTGATACAGCCCCAGAGACAGGGAGTTTATAAAAGCTGAAGTTGGGCGACTGCTAGCGGAGGGCATTAGTAAGCCCAATAACAGCACCTGGAGGGCACAGGTGGTGGTGGCTAAGAGTGGGGAGAAGCACTGGATGGCCAAACCATCAACCAGTTCACATTATTGGAAGCCTTCCCCCCTCCCCCGCATAATCGACATGGTGAATGAGATAGCCCAGTACCGAGTCTTATCCACCATCAATCTCAAGTCGGCGAATCACCACATCCCAATCCACCTGGAGGACTGTCCATACATGGCATATGAGGCCAACTACCATGTCTATCATTTCCTGTGAGTGTCATTCAACCTCATGAATGGGGTGTCAGTGTTTCGACGGGAGGTGGACCATATGGTGGATGACAATAAATAAAAACCCACATATCCGTACTTGGATAATATCACCATCTGAGGCCATAACCAGGAGGAACATGATGCAAACCTGCAGAAGTTACAGGCTACCACTACAGCCCTGAACTTAATATGCAACCAGAAAAGTGCATGTTCTGCACCTCGCACCTAGAAATACTGAGATACGTGGTGGAGCATGGTGTCACTGCCCCCGACCCCGAGCGCACGCACCCCATTCTGGAATTCCCACTGCCCAAAAACTTCAAGGCCTTAAAAAGGTGCCTGGGGTTCTTCTTTTATTATGCCCAATGGATACCTAATTACACGATCAAGGCCCACTCCCTAGTGAAGACCTCCATGTTTTTTCCATCGCTGGAGGCCTGTAAAACATTCAAGGGCATTAAGGATGAGATTGCCAAGGCGGCGATGAATTCTTTTGATGAATCCATCCTTTTCCAAATGGAGAGCGATGCTTCACCCTGGCCTCCATGTAGAACCAAGCAGGTAGGCCCATAGCATTCTTTTCCAGGGCCCCGAACTCAGGCACTCAGCCATCAAGAAGGAGGCAAAGAAGGGTGGTGTGGCATGATGGCATAGGAAGAAGAAACGTAATTCCACCTCTCCCGCCGTTGGACTAATAAATAACTGAATTTAAGACTGAAAATCTACTCTGAAGTTGTTTGAATACTACAAGACTACAATGGCTACTTGTGATAGTACAGATTCTATCACCAATATGTATATGTATATATGTACAGATGGTAGTGTAGGATGACTGTGATTGGCTGAGAGTGTAGCCAGACCTACTGGCAGGTCTTAAAGGATTGCTCCTCGCCAGACCAGGTCATTTTGGACTGGTCAACCTACTTGTGATACGCTCCAGTCTTTTAGTTAATAAAAGCCTTGGTTTGGATCAACAAATCTTTGGTTCTTTCGACGCACAGTACAATTTTATTAACTAAAAAATTTTGAAGGGAGCATTGACCCACAGTCAGCTACAGCCTCGAATGACTTTAAGAACTGGGTGAGATGCTTCAAAAGATACTTACAGCTCTCTGATCCTGCCGTGATAAAGGACAAATATCGACTACTAATATTGATGACTATGGTGTCCCCAAGAGTCCACCAGAGTGTCCAGGACATGACCACTTACACTGCAGCCATGAAGGTGCTGAAAGGGCTCTACGAGCGACTGGTGAACTGGATCTATGCGTGGTACAAACTTGTTACAAGGAGGCAACAGCCCCATGAGTCCTGTAAAGCTTATATTCAGGCACTAAGGGCAATGGGCAGGGACTGTACCTGCACAGACAGAACTGCTGTGGGGACCACAGACGATATGATTCTGGATGCCTATGTGGCTGGGGTTTGATCGAATGAGGTGAGGCAGCGCCTGCTAGAGCACGGGGGAGAAAACCTAGAGAACGTGATCCAGATCACAAAGACGATGGAGGCTACGGTCTTAAGTATGGACATGTACTCTCGGGGCTGGACCTCACACTCTGATGTAAGTAGGATGCCCACCCTCTACCCTACTACTGTCGCTACGCTGCCCGATGCAACCCCAAAGTGTTATTTTTGCGGGAGGAACAAGCACAGCAGGTCCCAGTGCCCGGCAAGAAAAGCCAGGTCCCAGAAGTGCCTTAAAAACGGCCACTTTGCTATAGTCTGTCGCTCCAAAACGGCCGCCATCGAACACAGTGCTTTGTGTGAAGCCAAATCGCTACTCTCCATTTCAAACACTTCTTCCTCAGAGCTCTCGTCCAATGAGAGCGAGGTCTCCACCGTGCGGCAGCGCCTGATGTCACAGGGCAGACCCCGAGCGTGGAAGGTACAACCCAATCCCACCACAATCACATTCACCCTACCTCATGAAGCAAAGTCCGACCAGGCCCCAGCCCCGACCTCAACACTCACTGCCACCGCTGCCGACCAGGAACCCGCTGCCGCCGACCAGGGACCCGCCGCTGCTGACCAGGGACCTGCCGCCAACCGGGGAACCACCGCCACTGCAGCCGACTGGGGACCCGCAGCTGCTGCCGACCAGGGACACGTTGACGCTGCCAACCAAGGACCCACCACCGGTGCCGTCGACCAGGGACCCGCTGCTGCCGACCAGGGACCCGCTACCACCGCTGCCAACCGGGAACCCGCCACCGCTGACTGCTCCACCGCTGACTGCCCCACTGCCAATGGCAAGCAGCGACACCCAACACTTACCTTTAGCTACAGGCAGCAACACCAACATCCCGACACTTTTTTCAGACCCAACTGTTTGCATGATGTCACCTCACACACATTGCATGACGTCATCAGGCAGGACTCCACTGTCTACATTACAAGTCTCTGCCTCAATAACCCTCGACCAGAACTTCCCCCAACCCCTCACAAAAGCAATGGAACTGATTAAAATGCATGGACACTATACCAATTGCTTATTTGACTCAGGGTCAACTGACAGTTTTAGCTGCCCAGATCTGGTTATTCTCCTCACTGCACAGAGAATTTCATTGGCAACCAGATCGCTATCGACTGGGGTAAAGGGGTACTGTGTGGTGACCCTAAAAGTCCAGGGCATCACGTTCATACACTTCAAACTATTAGTCCTTCCCCAATTGTGCGCCCCTGCTCTGCTGGGACTGGATTTTCAGTGCCAGTTTCAAACCATTTCCCTGCATTTTGGGGGACCTCACACTCCGCTCTCTGTCTGTAACCACTCCACCCCGGGGACCTCCTGCCAGTGGCAGCCCGAGCCATCCACCCCCGCACCCCAGGGGCTCACCTGTAGTCTCTCCACCCTCCCAGTAGCTCCGCCATCACTTTTCCCAAATCTCACCCCTGGCTGGAAGCCTGTGGCCACCAAAAGACGGCAATATAGTTATGAACACAGGAAATTAATCACAAGTGAAGTGCGCAGACTGCTGGATGAGGGCATTATAGAACCTAGCTCGAGTCCATGGAGTGCCCAGGTGGTGGTTGTTAAAAACGGGGAGAAGCCACGGATGGTGGTTGACTACAGCCAGACAATCAATCGCTTCACGCTCCTGGATGCATACCCCCTTCCACGGATCACGGATGTGGTGAATCAGATCACCCAATACCGTGTATTTTCCATCTCAGCCTAACATCAGCTACCGATCCGCCGAGAAGACCGACCTTTCACGGCCTTCGAAGCAAATGGGCGGTTGTATCAATTCCTTAGGGTACCGTTTGTGTTCATAAATGGCGTCATAGTCTTCCAGCGGGAAATGGACCGGATGGTGGACCAGAACGGGCTGACTGCTACTTCCCGTATCTGGACAATGTCACCATCTGCGGCCATGACACGGAGGATCACGATGCCATACTTGAGAAATTTTTTCAGACTTAAACTTAGCTGCATTTGACCTACAATTTCCACAAGTGTGTCTTCTGGACCAATTGGTCCGCAATTCTGGGTTGTGTGGTGGAGAACGGGGTGTTCATGCTGGACCCTGACTGTATGTGTCCCATCATGTACTTGCCCTCCCCCCTCCCCACACCCAGAAGGCACTCAGACGCTGCCTGGGTTTTTTCTCTTACTATGCCCAATGGGTTCCACACTATGCCGACAAAGCACGGCCACTCATCAAGACCACCTCCTTCCCTCTGTCAACCGAAGCCAGAACGGCCTTCGACTGCATCAAATTGGACATCGCTGCTGCAACGCTGCATGCCATCGACAAGTCCATTCTGTTCCAAGTTGGAAGCGATGCGTCTGACTTTGCACTGGCAGCCACTTTGAACCAGGCTGGCCGGCCAGTAGCCTTCTTCTCCCGAACCCTCCAGGATCCTAAGAGCCGACACTCCTCTGTCGAGAAGGAGGCCCAGGCCATAGTTGAAGCAGGTCGTCATTGGAGACACTACCTCAATGGCAGGCACTTTACGCTGCTGACTGTCCAACGCGCTGTCTCCTTCATGTTTAGCAATACCCAGCAAGGTAAGATCAAGAATGACAAAATTGCCAGGTGGAGAATCGAGCTCTCCACCTTTAATTATGACATACTATATCGGCCTGGTAAACTCAATGACCCGCCAGATGCGCTCTCCAGGGGAACTTGCACCAACATGCAACTGGACAGGCTGCAGAAACTCCACGAGGAGCTCTGCCATCCAGGGATCACTAGGTTCGTGCACTTTGTCAGACTCACAACCTGCCCTACACGGTCGAGGAGATTCACTCCATGACCCGAGCCTGCCCAGTGTGCACTGATTGCAAGACCCACTTCTTCCATCTGGAGAACACCCACATCATCAAAGCCACCCGTCCTTTTGAGCATCTCAGCGTAGACTTCAAGGGACCCCTACTGTCGACCAACCGTAACACCTACATCCTTACGGCCATTGACGAGTACTCCTGCTTGGATGTGACTGCCTCCTCAGTTATAGAGGTCCTGCACAGCATCTTCACCATCTTCAGGTACCCCAGTTACATCCACACTGACAGGGGGTCCTTGTTTATGAGCGCGGAGCTGCGGCAGTAGCTTCTGGAGCGTGGTATTGCTTCTAGCAGGACCACCATCTATAACCTATGCTGTAATGGGCAAGTCGAAAGAGAGAATGCCACCGTCTGGAAAGTGGTTACACTTGCCCTCCGGTCCAAAGGTCACCCCACCTCTCGCTGGCAGGATGTGCTCACTAGTGCCCTACACTCCATCCACTCCCTCCTATGCACCGCGACCAATGCCATCCCCCATGAAAGGATGTTCTCTTTCCTGAGGAAATCCGAGTCAGGTACGACCATACCGGCATGGCTCACGGTTCCCGGTCCAGTCCTCTTACAACGCCACATCCGGTACTCTAAGAACGACCCCTTGGTTGACCGAGTGACTCTGCTCCATGCAAACCCGCATTATGCCTATGTTGAGTACCCAGACAAATGGGAGGACACAGTCTCGGTAAGGGACCTAGCCCAAGCCAGATCAGGTGCAGCAGTGACTTTAACCCAACCTCCCCCTATTCCTTCTCCCCCAGGTCATGTGCTTGAACAGAGTGACCAGCACCACTCCACCAGCTCAGGCTAGACTGTCGACAATGCCGTTGGGGAATTGAGCGAAACAGTGGCCGCACCCTACGGGCCTGCCGGTGACACGATTTCGGCGACCCCAATCCCGGCGCCACGGCGGTCAAGCCGGATGGTCAGACCCCTTGACTGGTACAGCCCCTAACCTCCATCCACCCTGGGGTCGGTTCTCAAAGAAGGGGTGAATGTGATAGTACAGATTCTATCACCAATGTGTATATGTACATATGTACAGATGGTATTGTAGGATGACCATGATTGGCTGAGAGTGTAGCCACACCTACTGGCAGGTCTTAAACGATTGCTCCTAGCCAGACCAGGTCATTCTGGACTGGTCGACCTACTTGTGATCTGCTCCAGTCTTTTAGTTAATAAAAGCCTTGGTTTGGATCAACAAGTCTTTGGTTCTTTCGATGTGCACTACACTACTAATACAAAGAAGTCTAAAGCTCAGATTCAGAAGAAACTTCCATTTAAGAGCACAGAGGAACTGAGGCCTACTTACCAAGTGGAAGCCATGGAGTCGACTGGTCAACCACCCTGGTAACAATGCACTCCAGGGCGTTTGAGTATTACCCTGGTGCCATCTTGCAATGATGCCAGGCTTCCATTTTTATCTTCATATCTTGATCAGCATGCTTGCGAAGTCAAGCGCGCTGGGGAGCTGTTGGAGGGTGCTGTGACGGGTGGTGCCTGGTGACGTGGAGGTTTGAGGCGGTGCGTCAGAAGACTCACATGCACAGTGCGCCGCAGGTCTGAGACTTACTGGAAAGAGTCTGGGCCATTGGTGACGCTGGCCGGCAAAGAGCCAAACATGTTGGCTCTGAGTCGATTGGCATGCAGACACGGAACAAAGTCGGGAAATCATTGATGGGAGTGAAGGAACAGGAAGGAAAGATTCCTGTACAAATTAAAAGGCTGGAAGAAGAAACATTGATTACTGGTAAACTGAGTGAAGATAAACCTCAAGGACGGACAAGTGAATCTACCTTTAATGCTGTGTTTACAATTTTGGAATCTATAGCTCATCAGATGGGCAATATGTCAAACAAATGTGTACTCAGATTGACCAGGGATTTATGAAGATCACTGAGAAAATGAATAATATCTGTGAGGAGGTTACTACTGTTAAGAAAGACATTTCTGTTGTTAAAGCTGATGTTAACAGATGTTTGAATATGGTGGATACAGTCCAAGATAATTTTAAGAAAATGGAAGGTGCCTTTCAAGATTGCAGAGAACAAGTAGAATGTAATACAGAAGAAATAGAAAAAGTGGAAGATTCCTTTGTTGGATGGGAAATTCAGAAGAAGGATTTATTGAAGAAAATAGACTCCTTGGAAAATCAAAGTTGTCGGAATAATGTTAAAATAGTGGGAATTACAGAGGGAATTGAGGGTTCAGACCCATTAAGATTAAAAAAAAAATGGATTCCTGAAGCATTGGGATCTGAATTTTTTCCAGAAGGTTTGTAATTAGACAGGGCACATAGAGCTTTGAGGAGTAAACCATATCCAGGTCAATCTCCAAGAGCAGTGTTGATACGCTGTTTGTGGTATCAAGATAGGGAGACTATTTTCTGGGTTGTGGTTCAAAATGTGCATAGATATCAATCTCCGTTGATGGTTCAGGGTAATAAGGTATTCTTTTACCCAGATTTAAGCCAGGAAATTATTAAGAGGCGTAAAGAATTTAATTCTGCTAAAGAAGTGCTGTGGAGGAAGGGATACAAATTTTCTTTTCGGTATCCTGCAGTTTTGAAGATTTTTTATGGCAACTTTCAATCACAGTTCTTTTGAGAATGATCATGATGTTTTAAGTTTTGCTAACTCTTTCCCAGACAGGGCTACTGAAAGTCATTCTTCACCTAAGAGGAAGACATCCTATAAGAAGAATGGAAATGGGAATGGGAAGACAAATATGTCAAAAAATCTGATTGACATTGATGATCCAAAATAAGCTGTGGGACTGAATTCATTGGGGTTATGAACTGGTTTTGATTTATAATTTTGTAAGTCCAGTTGGGGCGGAGGGGTGCGTGGATGACGCTGAAGCTTTTGAAAGTCATCTGCTACCTGTGGGGGGGTTATTTCTTTCCACACCCAGTTAATTAGGGAGTTACTACTTTTCTTTGTGATTTTTAGTTACACTTAAAAAACTTTTTCTCTAGTTGTGTAATTTTTAATTTGTTTATAGGGGGGTTAATACTTGGTTAATTTGGCAGTTATTTTAAGCAAGGGGAGCTTTATTTTGTTTTGATAAGAAGGGGGTGTTTTTTTATTGTTAAAATAACATCTAATTTAAATTTTGCAATATTTAATGTTCAAGGGTTAAATTATCTGATCAAGCGTAAGCATGTTTTGGCTTATATAAAGAAGATGAAAGTGGATGTTGCTTTTTTGCAGGAGACTCATTTAACTGAGAAAGAACATTTAAAATTGAAGAGAGATTGGGTTGGCCACGTTATTTCATCTTCTTTCAATTTGAAAGCACGAGGAGTGGCGATTTTGATTCAGAAGAAAATACCGTTTGAACTTGAGGGGAAAAATAAAGACTATAGTGTGCTATTGGAGGCACTATCTGACTGGTAGGCCATTCACACTGCTGACAGACCAGAGAACCGTCGCTTTTATGTTTAACAATAAACGGGGTGGGGGGGGGGGGGGTAGATTAAAAAATGGCAAGATCATGAGGTGGAGAATTGAATTGCCAACCTCCAATTATGAGATCTTGTACCGGCCTGGGAAGCTCAATGAGCCATCTAATCCTCTGTCCAGGGGAACCTGCACCAGGGCACAAGTAGTTGGCCTCCAGGCCCTCCACGATAGCCTCTGCCACCCTGGGGTCACCAGGCTTTACCACTTTGTGAGGGCCTGCAACCTCCCCTATTCTGTGGAGGAGATCAGGGAGCTGACCTGTAATTGTTCGGACTGCGCAGAGTGCAAGAGATAGTTCCATGGGTCAGAAAAAGATCAGCTGATCAAGGCCCCTTTGAACATCTCAGTATGATCTTCAAGGGTCCACTTCCATCCATGAATTGGAATGTGTACTTCCTGAATATCATAGACGAGTACTCACGTTTTCCATTCGCCATTCTCTACCCGGATATGACCGTGCCCACGGTCATTAAAGTTTTCTGCAACCTCTTCACCTTGTTAACATAACATAACAATAACAATTACAGCACGGAAACAGGCCATTAGGCCCTTCTAGTCCGCACCGAACCAAACACCCCTTTCTAGTCCCACCTCCCTGCACAATGCCCATAACCCTCCATCTTCTTCTCATCCATATACCTGTCCAACCTTTTCTTAAATAATAAAATTGACTCCGCCGCCACTATTTCTCCCGGAAGATCATTCCACTCAGCTACCACTCTCTGAGTAAAGAAGTTCCCCCTCATGTTACCTCTAAACCTCTGCCCCTTAATTCTTAACTCATGTCCTCTTGTTTTAAACTTTCCTCCTCTTAACGGAAATAGTCTATCCACATCCATTCTGTCTATCCCTTTCATAATCTTAAATACTTCTATCAAATCCCCTCTCAACCTTCTACGCTCCAAAGAATAAAGACCCAATCTGTCCAATCTCTCCCCATACTCCAGATGCTTAAACCCAGGCAACATTCTGGTAAACCTTCTCTGCACTCTCTCCACTCTGTTTATATCCTTCCTATAATTAGGCGACCAGAACTGCACACAGAACTCCAAATTAGGCCGCACCAACGTCTTATACAATCTCAACATCACCTCCCAACTCCTATATTCCATGCGATGATTGATAAAGGCCAGCATACTAAAAGCCTTCTTCACCACCCTATTCACGTGAGTTTCTACCTTCAGGGAATGATGTACCATTACTCCTAAATCTTTCTGCTCTTCTGTATTCCTCAATGCCCTCCCATTTACCACATATGTCCTATTCTGATTCTTCTTACCAAAATGAAGCACCTCACACTTATCAGCATTAAATTCCATCTGCCATTTTTCAGCCCACTTTTCTAAGCAGCCCAAATCCCTCTGCAATCCTTGAAAACCTTCTTCATTATCCACTATTCCACCTATCTTAGTATCGTCTGCATATTTACTAATCCAATTCACCACCCCATCATCTAGATCATTAATGTATATAACGAACAACAATGGGCCCAATACAGATCCTTGAGGCACACCACTGGTCACCGGCCTCCAACCTGACAGACAATTATCCACTACCACTCTTTGGCCTCTCCCTTTCAGCCAATGTTCAATCCATTTGACTATCTTAAAATTTATACCTAAAGACTGGACCTTCCTAACTAACCTTCCATGTGGTACCTTATCGAAGGCCTTACTGAAGTCCATATAGACAACATCCACTGCGCTACCCTCATCCACATTCCTAGTCACCTCTTCAAAAAATTCAATCAGATTGGTCAAACATGACCTTCCTCCCACAAATCCATGTTGAGTGCTCCTGATCAGACCCTGTCTATCCAGATGTTTATAAGTACTATCTCTAAGAATTTTCTCCATTAATTTACCTACCACAGACGTCAAACTTACAGGCCGATAGTTGCCAGGCTTCCTCCTTGAACCCTTTTTAAATAACGGAACCACATGCGCAATGCGCCAATCCTCCGGCACTATCCCCATATCTAATGACATTTGAAAAATTACCGCCAGAGCCTCTGCTATTTCCTCCTTCACTTCTCTCAATGTCCTGGGGAAGATCCCGTCTGGTCCCGGAGACTTATCCACCTTTATATTCTTCAAAAGCCTTAAAACGACACCTTTTGTAATCTCTATATTCCCCATATTTACCCAATTTGCTTTTTTTATCCCACATCTCCCAATATCCTTCTCCTTAGTGAATACCGAAGAAAAGAAACTGTTCAATATCTCCCCCATTTCTCTAGGTTCCACACACAGTTTTCCACTCTGATTTTCTAAGGGACCAATTTTGTCTCTAGCTTTCCTCTTACCATTAACATATTTGTAGAACTCTTTTGGATTAGTTTTCACCCTGCTTGCCATAGTTTCCTCGTACCTTCTTTTAGCTTTCCTAATTCCTCTCTTAAGATTCCTCTTACATTCAATGTATCTTTCAAACATCTCCTTAACTCCATGCTTCTTATATCTAATGTACGCCTCCCTTTTTCTTCGAACCAAGTTTCCAATATTCCTTGAATACCACGGCTCTCTCAAACCTTTTGCCCCTCCTTTTAACCTAACAGGAACATAAAGCTTTTGCACTCTCAAAATCTGATCTTTAAAAGACTTCCATCTCTCTACTACATCCTGCCCATAAAACAAATTGTCCCAATGCACACCCTGCAAGTCCTTTCGCATCTCCTCAAATCTAGCTTTTCCCCAATCAAAAACCTCAATCCTTGGCCCTGATTTCTCTCTTTCCATAATGACATTGAAGCTGATGGCATTATGATCACTGGTCCCGAAGTGCTCGCCAACACTTACCTCCGTCACTTGACCCATCCCATTTGCCAACAGTAGATCTAACACTGCTCCTTCTCTGGTCGGCACCTCTACATATTGTTGTAAAAAACTATCTTGCACACATTTCACAAACTCTAACCCATCCATTCCTTTCACAGAATGTGTTTCCCAATCTATATGTGGAAAATTAAAATCTCCCATAATTACAACCCTGTGCTTATCACAAATATCTACTATCTCCCTACAGATTTGCTCCTCTAGGTCTTGGTCCCCTCCGGGTGGTCTATAATACACCCCTACAAGTGTAACCTCTCCTTTCCTACTCCTCAGTTCCACCCAAATAGCCTCCGTGGATGTGCCCTCTAATCTATCCTTCCTTGGCACCGCTGTAATATTTTCCCTGACAAGCAATGCAACCCCACCTCCTCTTGCCCCTCCGACTCTATCACACCTAAAACCACGAAACCCAGGGATATTCAGTTGCCAATCACATCCCTCCTGCAACCATGTCTCACTAATCGCTACCACATCATACTTCCAAGTATCAATCCACACCTTCAGCTCATCCACCTTTTTTACAATACTCCTGGCAATAAAATATATGAATTTCAGGGATTTCCCATTTTTTAATCCCTGTTTTCCCTCATCTTTAAGAACAACATTATTTACTTTTCCTGCCAATTGCCCTTCATCTTCTTCCAGAGCATTTCCCTTCTCTATCACCTGCCCATCCATATTCAAATACTTACTACAAACTTTCATTGTTTGCATTCTAACCTTCTCCTTACTGCTCTGTACTATTTTGTTCCCTCCCCCCAACCATTCTAGTTTAAAGGATCCTTTATACCCCAGTTATGTTCACAGTGATCGGGGGGTCCTCATTCATGAGTGAGGAGTTGTGCTAATATTTCCTGTCCAAGGGTATGGCCACAAGCAGAACCACCAGCTACAACCCCTGTGGAAACCGGCAGGTGGAAAGTAAGAACGGAACGATATGGTGGGCAATCTTCTTGGATCTCAAGTCAAAAGGGATGCCTATCTCCCAGTGGCAAGGTCCTTCTGGAGGTGCCACCTGTCACCAGGTCCCTACTCTGTACTGCTATGAAGACCACCCCACATGAGAAACTGTTCTCCTTCCCTTGGAGGTCGGCGTTGGGAACCACGCTGCCAGTCTGGCTGATGACCCCAAGACTGGTGCTTCTCTGCAGACACATTAGGACCCACAAAGTGGACCCGCTGGTCAAGAGATGCACCTCCTGCATGCGAACCCCCAGTACACCCATGTACAGTACCCAGATGGGCAGGAAGACACAGTATCCATATGGGACCTGGCTCAACAAGGAGACCTGGCTGAGAGTGCACCCAGAAGCCCTCATTAGTGACCAGCTGGTCCCTTCTACTGTCCAGACAAATGACCACTTGAACCCACCTCCACTACCCCTTTAGCCTCCACCCCCTCCACCCCTACCATGAGCTGAGCTAACAACACCCCCACACCCCCCGGAACCTGTTTGGACAAACACAGTTCAGCCCCCAGACATTCAGGCTGCCACAAAGATGACTGTACCACAGGAGCCGACAATGCAACCAGAACCGCAGCGATCGCAGCAGTGGATAAAGCCACCAGACAGGCTGAATCTGTGAAGTATTAAAGACGGCACAACTGGTAATGATGTACACTGTCTCGCTTCACCCCATTGAACTTTATCTAAAAAGGAGGGTGAATGTGGTGGAACACGGTAGTGCAGGAGTGATCTCACCGAACTGTACAGGCTAGCCCACCTCTATCCTCGTAACTCCTCCCCGTAGATTCTCAATAAAGGCTGATAGCCCCAGCCTCCTCCCTCCACACCAGCCTTGGATCTGGGCCAGCAGCATGTAGAGAAATGCTCGATGTTTCTGGATATTAAAGGCTTTAATCACTCACTTTGTGACTGCTTCTGGTTATCGATCGTGCCACACACAGCACATAAGAATCACATGTATACATAAAGATATAATTTAAAATAAATATAAACAGTGCCCTCCACATGTTTGGGACAAAGATACTTTTTTCTCCTCTATTTTCCCTTGTGCTCCAAAGTTTTAAATTTGTAATCAAGCAATTCACATGTAATTAAAGAGCACATTCCAGATTTTATTCAACATTATTTGTATACATTTTAGTTTGACCATGTAGAAATTACAGCACTTTTTATACAAAGAAGCCCCATTTCAGGACACCATAATCCTTGGGACATTTGGCTTCACTTATGTTTGTGATTACTGAGTTATGTTTATTGCTTTATTGGTGCAGGTATAAGAGAGCTAGGTGTGTTTCTCAGCATTTGATCAACTTTGGAATTTTCAGTTGCCATTTTTCAACATGAGGATCAGATTATGGCAATGAAACTCAACGACGCCATTAGGAGGCTGAAAAACAATAAAACAGAAATGGACATCGCCCACACCTTAGCATAACCAAAATCAACTGTTTGGAACATCATTAACAACAAAGCTTACTGGTGAGCTCAGTAATTGCAAAGGGACTGGTAGCCAAGGGAGACCCCCACTACTGATGAGAGATGAATTCTTATCATTATGAAGAAAAAAAATCCTCAAATGCCTTACTGGAACTGTGTTTTGGATAAGATATGACACTAATGCTTGATTTTCCCAACCAAAATAGGAAATGCTACACATTCTCAGGATAAGACAACATCTAAGAAAAGAGAACCAGAGTTAATGCCAACATTTTCAACATGGAAATCTGGCATTTACTATGAAATTCAGAAGGCTGAAACTGCCAATTTGGTCAGAATCTGGCTTAGCTGGGATTATCTATCATTAGACTGGCCAATTACTACTTGAATCATAAGTCAGGTCCAACCTGGAACAGTTTCTGAGACCCCAGTAGTCTCAGAGACTCTCTGGAGGTTCCATTGAAAGTTTTGGAAGGCTAAGGAGAAAACTCTTTTAAATATTATTTTGTTTCATGTTCATGATGCAGTCACCCATTATAGTTATGGGCATAAAGTTATGAACCACAGACACAAACTCTTTAGCCTATCAGGTTTGTGCCGACCATCAAGCATTATCTGGTCAATTCTTTCATAATGACATGGAATTCTAGTTTGAATAAATTGGCTCATGAGTTAATGACAATAAGTTTATTATCATATACATTGTACAATATATTGTACCAAATTTTTTGCTTTCTGCAACTGAAAAGGAACTTTGCAAAAAGAAAAACAAAAACAAACTAGAACAGCATATTTAATTAGATAAAAAAGAAACAATAAATTAAAAAAAACTATAATAAATATTCACTGCAAAATAATGACTTTGCAACAGTTCGGACAATCCCTTTGTGGTGTCAGAGCTGTCCCTGATACTCACGTTTCTGCAGGGACTACAGTCCAGGAGTACTTAACTGGCTGTAAACTATTTTGGGATACCTTGTGTTTAAAAAAATGATCTTATTTTATTTTATTTTTATTTTTATTTTTATTTTAAAGTTTTAATGTTTTGCTTTGTTTTGGGATCTTGAGAAAGAAAAACAAAGAAAGTAGGGGTGGGATTTCAACACCAAAAATGGGGATAGGAATATGGAGGTAGGCAGGAAGAGGAAAGAGGCAAAACTGAGGGAAAGCGTTGTAAAAGAAGAAAAATGGGTGGAGAATGCAATGATTGACAGCTCAGTTCTGAAAGCAAGGGAGCAGGAAGAAAAGGAAAGAGGTAAATTTGTGGGAGGTCATGTCAGAACACTGCTAATGCAATAAGAGAGTATTAAAAAATGTAGACATTTTAAAATTTCAGAACCAGAAAAGAGAACATTTTCACCATTCTATTTGCCATCTGCTGCCAAGTTTTGGGTGGATTGAGAATGCTCATACCCTATGATTTTAAAATCCAATATAAAGTCATGGAATAAAGTTACAGAAAGATACACCCTGGAAACAGGCCCATTGGCCCACTGAGTCCATGGTGCATATCAAACACTATTTCACACTAATGCTGCCTAACCCATTTTATCTGCTCCTAACCCTTTTCCCTGATCCCCATTTCAGTCAACTGAGGGGCAATTTACAGTGGCCAATTAACTTCCCACGGACACATTTTTGGATTGTAGAAAGAAATCAGTGCACCTGAAGAGAATCCACATAGTCACAGAGAATATATAAGCCCCACATAGAGAGCACCAAAAGTCAGGAATGAAGTGGGATGGGTGGAGTGGTTTGGAAGCAGCTCCACCAACTGGGCCAACCAGAAATGATCAGTACATCTAATAAGGAAGGAAAGGCTGCGGATCTTGTCTACGTGGACTTTAGTAAGGCCTTTGACAAGGTCCCACGTGGGAGGTTAGTCAGGAGGTTTCAGATGCAAGTTATTCATAGTGAAGTAATGAACTGGATTTGACGATGGCTGGATGGGAGAAGCCAGAGAGTAATGGTGGATGATTGCCTCTCAGACTGGAGGCCTGTGACTAGAGGTGTTCCTCAGGGATTGGTGTTGGGACCATTTTTAAAAAATATTTTATTTATGATTTTCCAAACTTAAACTCAAACAGTTATCAATATTATCGCTGTTAATGTTGGCAATAGCAATATTGATTACAATTTACAATTATAAATTCTATACAAGATTTTCGGTCGAGTTAAAGCTTTATCTGTCCCCTTGCATTTCCCCCTCACCAGCCCCCACCCCAACCCCTTACACCCTCCTCATTTAACACTTAATCAACCACAGTTACACACAACATTCAGGACATTCACAACAAAGATATGAAATGTATATTGGTTGGGGGGGCGGGGGGAGGGTGGTTATGGATATGTCATGTCACGGCGGCCAGTGCTCAGGCTATTTTCTTTTTCCTGACTTTTCTTGGTTGGGATGAGATCCCCAACCCCCACCCCCCAGCCAATTGAGCAGTAATCGGGGAAGATTAGGTGGCGAGGCACAATGGGCCACACTCTAATTGTGCTCCTATGGAATTTAGGTATGGTTACCAAATTTTCAAGCAAGTGTTTGCTGGGACCATTGTTATTTGTCATCTACATCAATGATCTGGATGATAATGCGGTAAATAGGATCAGCAAGTTTGACAGATGACATTAAGATTGGAGGCATTGTGGACAGTGAAAAATGTTTTCACAGCTTACAGAGGGATCTGTACCAGATGGAAAAATGGGCTGAAAAATAGCAGAAGGAATTTAATTTAGTGTGAGGTGATGCATTTTGAAAGGACAAACCAAAAAAGGACATATATGGTAAATGTTTGGGCAGTAAGGAGTGTGGTAGACCAGAAGGATCTGGGAATACAGATACATAATTCCCTGAATGTAGTGTCATGCTGAAGTGGTGAATGCAGGCTCAATTTTAACATTTAAGAGGAATTTGAACAGGTACATTGATGGGAGAGGTATGGAGGACTGGGAGCAGATCAGTGGGAGTAGGTGAAAAAAATGGTTCAGCACAGACCAGAAGGGCCATATAGCCCTGTTTTTGAGCTGTTATGTTCTATGGTTCTATGGAATCTTACGAACCACAGGAGAGTGAAATAATCTGGGGCATCATTTAGCAATGATTTAAAAACAAACTTTAAAGAAAAGTTGGGTCCTTTATATATACACACAGACCTTCTGCAAACTCATATCAAAATGATGAAAGAAATGCGATGGGGATTTTCAGTGGTGACAAAACTTTTATAAAAGCTATTGACAAAATGTGTACATCACATTCTGAATTTAATTCAGATTTTTTTAAAGTTACACACCCTTGAGCCAAACTTTTATTATTTTCTATTCTTAGACTGAACCTATTGATATTGTGCTCACTGTTTATAAAATATTTCCCAAATATTAGGTGACCTTCTTAGCTAGATCTAGACTAAATCGTGACTAAGTAACTTCCATTACCTCTGTCAATAAAATATTTCAAATTCAATTTCAACTTTTTATTGAGAGACTATTGTTGCTGGTCCACTGATTAAAATCCAAAAACTAACTTCGTTGAGTGCTTTAGGATATTCTCCAAAAGAAATTAGGTCCACTATTTTCACGCAAGGCTTCTTTTCTTTCCCCCCACAATGGAATTGGGAAGCCAATTTAGTTGACTTGTTGTCTGGATTTTCCAGACGTGGAATTCAGCAGTGAAAGGGTGGGGTAGCTTGCAGGGAAACAAAACTCTAATCCCATTGATCTTGGCTAGATTTCAATCCTGCAGAAATGAAAAATAAGAGCATTGTACCATGTCTCCACACTTTGAACTCAATAAGGGGTCACATATATTTCCTCAATTATTTTCTATTAAAATAGAGATTAATAATGCTTCTCCAATTTTTAAAGGATTACAAATGTATACCAAATTAACACATGAGATAATATCTCATTTTTGGAAGAGACCATCAAAATATATTTTCAGATCAAGGGCACAGAATTCTTCTGCCTAATAGTGAAAGTGAGGCACATTATGCTCAACTTGGCAATGGTATCTTGGTGAGTTTGGATCTGTAGTCTTACTTTGGCATGGATAGCCAGAGAAGAAATAATTCTCCTTCTTGTCAAAATTCTAATTTCCTTTTAATTAACATGGCAATTTGAAATGAGAAAAATAGCTATTTGTATCCCACCTAGAGAGATGAAAAGAATGACTGACCCTCTCGTTTTGGAGTAATAGGTGAAAGGAAGAGCCCGACCAGCAACCCAAACTTTGCCACAAATATGAGCTTCAGCCCAAACTTATGGGAGTATCTCATCATTTAAGATCTTCGTAGCTTTTGCCTCCAGGGAAAATAGGAGATTGTTATTTAATCTCTGAATCAAACAGGTTGGTAAATCCTGTAGTTCAATTTGTTATTTGTCTTGCATTGAATGAGCAATCTTTAGAAAATGCAAAATGAAATCCATTGTAAAAGATACAGATCGTAGATTAAATTCGAGTTAACAGCAAATTGATTTTATTTGAAAGTAGTTCAGTATTTTTTTATTCAAAAGCATAAAATGAAAACAAAATCATTGTGATAACTTAGAAATGAATAACAATATCTTGTGATTATTTTCTCTGACAATAAGGTGGCTTTTACAGTCACCTGACAGACAGCTCCTATTAGAACATAGTTTTCATTTTTTGCATCATTTGCATGAAAGGCGAAAGCCTTTGGTTGAGACTAAGTGGCATAACAGGTTATTATTGTATTTGAGTTTGAATCCAGCCCAGAATGATATGATAAAAAGTCTTCTGTTTACATATAACATTACAGCACAGGCCCTTCAGCTCACGATGCCTCGCTGGCCAATGTATACCAATTCCACATCAAACTATTCCTTCCCTAAGTAACACCCATAACTTCTATTTTCATTACAACAATGTGGTTATCTCCAATCCAGGTAACATCCAGGTAAATCTGTTCTGCCCACTCTCAAAACCTTCTTCAAATTTCCTGTAATGAGGCAACTAGTACTTCACATATTACTCCACAGGGGTCCCACAAAAGATTCCTGCAGAATGCCACTAGTCACTGACCTCCAGGCAGGATACGTTCCATCACTCTCACCCTTGAACTTCTGCAGGCAAGCCAATTCTGAATCCAAACAGCCAAGGTTCCTTAGATCCAATACCTCATGATTTTTCTGAATGAGCCGACCATGAGGGATTGTGTTAAATGTACAGTAGAAGTCCAAAAATCCAATTGCAAGAAATCTGGACCATCCAAGAATCTGGACTTTTTGAAACCTCTCCAGCTTTTAAAATTTAGCAGGCTTTTATGAGCGTGTGTGCGTGTCTGCGCATGTAAATGCCACAGATGCACAGTGGCAACAAGCGACCATGCTTAATAACCTTATCACAAAGAAATTTATTTGTGTTCTGTATTTTCCTTTAACAGTGTTCATTTTTAAACATAATTTCAAATATTACACGCTCTTTTTTTGTAGTGAAAAAAATTGTATGTTTATATTTTTGTCGTGTTGACTTCATTTTTCTTTAAAGCTGCTGGTTTTGATAAATGAAGCACGCTGTGTTATGGTGTGTGATAGTACAGACAGATTCTATCAGCAATGTGTATATGTACAGATTGTAGTGTAGGATGACTGTGATTGGCTGAGAGTGTAGCCAGACCTACTGGCAGGTCTTAAAGGATTGCTCCTCGCCAGACCAGGTCACTTTGGACTGGTCGACCTACTTGTGATACGCTCCAATCTTTTAGTTAATAAAAGCCTTGGTTTGGATCAACAAGTCTTTGGTTCTTTCGACGCGCTCTACAATTTTATTAACTAAAAACGTTTTGAAGGGATGGAGCATATGCTATAGCTGAAATGCCTCGACATCGACCCACAGTCAGCTACAGCCTTGAATGACTTTAAGAACTGGGTGAGATGCTTCAAAACATACTTATAGCTCTCTGACCCTGCCATGATAGAGGACAACCATCGACTACTAATATTGATGACTATGGTGTACCCAAGAGTCTACCAGAGTATCCAGGACGCGACCACTTATGCCGCTGCCATGAAGGTGCTGAAAGGGCTCTACATGCGACTGGTGAACTGGGTCTATGCTCAGGACAAACTTGCTATAAAGAGTCAACAGCCCGGTGAGTCCTATAGAGCTTATATTCAGGCATTAAGGGCAATGGGCAGGGACTGTGCCTGCTCAGACAGAACTGCTGCGGAGACCACAGACGATCTGATTCGGGATGCCTATGTGGCTGGGGTTTGATCGAATGAGGTGAGGCAGCGCCTGCTAGAGCACGGGGGAGAAGACCTAGAGGACGTGATCTGGATCGCAGAGACGATGGAGGCTGCAGTCTTAAGTATGGACATGTACTCTTGGGGGTGGACCCCACACTCTGATGTGAGTAGGATGCCCTCCCTCTACCCTACTACTGCCACTACGCTGCCCGATGCAACCCCAAAATGTTATTTCTGCGGGAGGAACAAGCGCAGCAGGTCCCAGTGCCTGGCGAGAAAAGCCAGGTGCCAGAAATGCCTTAAAAACGGCCACTTTGCTGTAGTCTGTCACTCCAAAATGGCCACTGTCAAACACAGTGCTACGTGTGAAGCCAAATTGCCACTCTCCATTTCAAACACTTCTTCCTCAGAGCTCTTGTCCAAAGAGAGCGAAGACTCCACAGCGCGGCAGTGCCTGATGTCACGGGGCAGATGCCGAGCACAGAAAGTACAACCCATCCTTGCCGCATGATGTTCACCCTACCTCACAAAGCAACATCTGACCAGGCCCCAGCCCCAACCTCAACGGCCACCGCAGCAGGAGACCAGGGACCCGCCACCGCTGCCGACCGGGGACCCGCCGCCGCTACTGACCCACCACCACCAAGGCAGTTGACTAGGTATCCGCAACTGCGACCGACGCTGCCAACTGGGGACCCACCAACGCTGCCGACAGGAGACACACCGCTGCAACCAATGCTACCGACCTGGAACCCACCGATGCTGCCGACTGGGGACACGACGTTGCCAACCAGAGACCCGCAGCTGCAAACCACCCGACTGATCGCCCCACCGCCGACTGCAAGCAGCGACCCTCAACACTTACCATTGGCTGGCCGACACACCCAGCAGGCTGCAGGCAGCAAAACCAACTCCTCGACACTGTCTCTTCAGGCCCAACTGTTTGCGTGACGTCATCACGCAGGAATCCACTGTTCCCATTACAAGTCTCTGCAGCAATAACCCTCAACCAGGACTTCCCCAACCCCTCACAAAAGCTATGGAAATGATTAAAGTGCATGGACACTATACCAATTGCTTATTTGACTTGGGATCAACCAACAGTTTTATTCTCCCAGACCTGGCCCACCATTGCGGACTGGCTGTTCTCCCCACTTCACAGAGAATTTCATTGGTGACCAGATCACACACGACTGGGGTAAAGGGGTACTGCAAGGTGACCCTGAAAGTCCAGGGCATCAGGTTCACACACTTCAAACTATTAGTCATTCCCCAATTGTGCACCCCTGCACTCCTGGGATTGGATTTTCAGTGCCAGTTTCAAACCATTTCCCTGCACTTTGGGTGGCCTCACGCTCCATTCTCTGTCTGTAACCACTCCACCCCGGAAGCCTACTGCCAGTGGCAGCCCGAGCCACCTGCCCCCGCGTCCCGGGGCCTCACCTGTAGTCTCTCCACCCTCCAAGTTGCTCCGCCAGCGCTTTTTGCAAACCTCACCCCTGGCTGGAAGCCGGTGGCCAACAAAAGCCGGCAAAATAATTATGAACACAGGAAATTCATCGCAAGTGAGGTGCGCAGGCTGCTGGACGAGGGCATTATCGAACCTAGCTCGAGTCCATGTAGGGCCCAGGTGGTGGTTGTTAAAAACGGGGATGGTGGTTGACTACAGCCAGACAATCAACTGCTTCACGCTTCTGAATGTGTACCCCCTTCCACAGATCACGGATGTGGTGAATCAGATCACCCAATACCGTGTATTTTCCACCATTGTCTTACGTTCGGCCTATCATCAGCTCCTGATCCGCCGAGAAGACCGACCTTTCACGGTCTTCGAAGCGAATGGGCGGCTGTATCAATTCCTCAGGGTACCCTTTGGGGTCACAAATGGCGTCGTGGTCTTCCAGCGGGAAATGGACCAGATGGTGGAACAGAACAGACTGACCACTACTTTCCCGTATCTGGACAATGTCACCATCTGTGGCCATGACACAGAAGATCATTATACCAACCTTGAGAATTTTTTTCAGACTGCAATTCAGCTAAACTTGACCTACAATTTCGACAAGTGTGTCTTCCAGACCACTCGGCTCGCAATTCTGGGTTGTGTGGTGGAGAACAGGGTGGTCATGCCAGACCCTGATTGCATGCATCCCCTCATGGACTTGCCCTCCGCCGCCCCCCCCCCACACCCAGAAGGCACTCAAACGCTGCCTGGATTTTTTCTCTTACTATGCCCAATGGGTTCCACACTATGCCGACAAAGCACGGCCACTCATCAAGAACACCTCCTTCCCCCTGTCAACCGAAGCCAGAATGGCCTTTGACTGCATCAAATCAGTCATCACTCCTGCAACCCTACACGTCATCGACAAGTCAATTCCGTTCCAAGTCAAGAGCAATGCGTCTGACTTTGCACTGGCAGCCACTCTGAACCAGGCTGGCCAGCCAGTAGCCTTCTTCTCCAGAACCCTCCAGGGTCCTGAGAGCCGACACTCCTCTGTCGAGAAGGAGGCCCAGGGCATAGTTGAAGCAGTAGGTCGTTGGACACATTACCTCACTGGTAGGTGCTTTACGCTGCTGACCGCCAACGCGCAGTCTCCTTTATATTTAGCAATACCCAGCGAAGTAAGATCAAGAATGACAAAATCACCAGATGGAGAATCGAGCTCTCCACCTTTAATTATGACATACTATATCGGCCTGGTAAACTCAATGACCCACCAGATGCGCTCTCCAGGGGGTCTTGCGCCAACATACAACTGGACAGGCTGCAGAAACTCCACGAGGAGCTCTGTCATCCAGGGGTCACTAGGTTCATGCACTTTGTCAAACCTCCCAACCTGACCTACACGGTCGAGGAGATTTGCTCCATGACCCAAGCCTGCCCGGTGTGCGCTGAGTGCAAGCCCCACTTCTGTCCGGAGAACACCCACGTCACCAAAACCTTGAATGTCTCAGCGTAGACTTCAAGGGGCCCCTACCATCGATCAACCATTACACCTACATCCTTTGGGCCATTGACGAGTACTCCCGCTTCCCGCTCGCTGTGCCCTGCTAGGACATGACTGCCTCCTCAGTTACAGAGGCCCTACACAGCATCTTCGCCATCTTCGGGTACCCCAGTTACATCCACAGTGACAGGGGGTCCTCATTTATGAGCGCAGAGCTGAGCAGTACCTTCTGGAGTGTGGTATTGCTTCAAGCAGGACCACCAGCTATAACGCACGCGGTAATGGGCAAGTCGAAAGAGAGAATGCCACCGTCTGGAAACGGTTACACTTGCCCTCGGATCCAAAGGTCTCCCCACCTCTCGCTGGCAGGACGTGCTCACTAGTGCCCTACACTCCATCTGCTTCTTCCTATGCACCGCGACCAATGCCACTCCCCATAAAACAATGTTCTCTTTCCTGAGGAAATCCGAATTGGGAATGACGATACCGGCGTGGCTCACGGTTCCCAGTTCAGTCCTCTTTCGACGCCACATCCGGTACTCAAAGAACGACCCCTTGGTTGACCGAGTGACTCTGCCCCATGCAAATCCGCATTATACATACATTGAATACCCAGACGGACGGGAGGACAGAGTTTTGGTAAGGAACCTAGCCCAAGCCGGATCAGGCGCAGCAGTGCCTTTAACCCAACCTCCCCCAAATCCTTCTCCCCCAGGTCATTTGCTTGAACAGAGAGACCAGCACCACCCCACCAGCTCAGGCCAGACTGTCGACAATGCTGTTGGGGAATTGAGCAAAGCAGTGGCTGCACCCTATGGGCCTGCCAGCGACACGACTCTGGTGATACCAATCCTGGAGCCACGGCAGTCACGCCGGATGGTCAGGCCTCCTGAGCAGTACAGTCCCTAACCTCCATCCACCCCGGGGTCAGCTCTCAAAGAAGGAGTGAATGTGATAGTACAGATTCTATCACCAATGTGTACATATGTACAGATTGTAGTGTAGGATGACTGTGATTGGCTGAGAGTGTAGCCATACCTACTGGCAGATCTTAAAAGATTGCTGTGAGCCAGACCAGGTCATTCTGGACTGGTCAACCTACTTGTGATATGCTCCAGTCTTTTAGTTAATAAAAGCCTTGGTTTGGATCAACAAATCTTTGGTTCTTTCGACACACTCTACATGGTGGTCTGGTCCCGCCCATACAGAAGGGGCTGAATTGCCACAGCACACAGCCAACACATAATGGTGCAGAGACCAGCTCCTCCCTGAGGAGAAGTGCCAGGGTTAAAGAGCGGACTGCGGGGATGTGATGAATCTGTGTCATGCTGTCAGTCTTTCTCTGTGCTTAGTCTCCTCTACTGACATTGGACGTGTATTATCTCGATCACTAAAGACACTCCCCTTGGCTATAACTGTGTATGCACCCATTATCATTCATTATTGTACTACTGAGTTTCTACTAATAAAAGCCACGATTCCTGGTTAACTACTCACCCTTCAATTTCTTCATTAACTGCGCTCCTGTGTTACTGGGGTTGTATATTCAATCTCAGATGAAAAGGTTGCTAAAGCCTTAAATTTGTGGAGATACCCAGTGAACCGACAGATATCGATAGCTTGTAGCGAAAGACTGACAGCATGACACAGATTCATCACAGGGCAGCGAGCATTGCTCCTGAGATTGTGCACTTACGTCACTCCCGTGAGCCAGTGCGGCAGGTGGGGTGTTTTGCAGTATTTGTTTGGTAGCACGGTCTGTTTGAATAAAGAACAGTTACTGGTTCACTCAGCTCGGGGCAGACGTGTTCCTTCCTTTTCGCAGAACCACCATATCGTGGGCGCTACAGTGGTGACCCCGCATAGGTTTCAAAGGTTGGAGACCTACTGAGCACACAGCAGCGTAGACCCTACCGGCTTTTCAGCAACTCCTGTAGTTGCCAGCAACTAACCTGCCGCAGTTGTGACCATTTCTATTCCCGCCCCGGCTACGGTGAATGCCATGGACATCCACTTGCCAACATTTTGGGCCAACCAGCTTTGTAGCTAGCTGCAACTATCGGAGGCACAGTTTGTACTAAGAGGCATAATGGCTTGAAGACACCAAATTCTGGCACGTTGTCAGCGCCATGGATCCCCAATCACAGCAGCAAGAGTCAGCCCTTTTGCGAACCACCCACCCAAGTGTACTCTCTTTCGTCGGTTCCTACTCAACTCCATCAAACTCTGGTGGCGCAACCCTTCCGACCTTATGCTGGAGCTAGTGGCATTAGCAGACAGACACACCATGTGTTTCCTGTTTGAAGCCCTATTCTTGTCGAAGTTGCCAGTCCATGTTGCCTCAGCCATCTCCGACATGGACCTTGCTCACCCACACCTCATGGCCAAGGAAGTGGACCAGCTTTTCTGAATCCCTCAGCCAGACTCAATCCATGTCCAGCTTATTTGTGCTACTACACTGGTAGGGACTACTCAGTCCTCCTTCCATGCAGCCATGGCAGCCATACAGGCACAATGTGGTGACCATCCTGAGAAGGCTACTGGATACTGCTACTACCATCGTCGATGGGGCCGTAATGCCCGACGTTGCGACCCCCCCCGTAATTTCCCTGGATTCACACCTGGCTGGATACCAGAAAATGAGCAAGCCAGCCGTCGTTAGTGGCCTCGGTGGATGGCACCAGTAAAGGCTTCCTGTTCCTACGAGGCCTGAAGTCTGGGCAACTGTTCCTTGTGGACACTGGCGCCGAGATCAGCCTCATATCACCCACATTCTTTCAGTGGAGAAACAACCTCCAAGGTTTCCCCTTACAGGCAGCCAAGGGTTCTATGATCCCCAGCTATGGAACTCGACTCATGACTATCCACATCAAGGACATAGCTTTCCAATGGGAGTGCACAGTTGCCTCCATGGGGAAGGATCTCCTAGGGGCAGACTTTCTGCGGTCCAACAAACTGCTGGTGGATTTGACCAAGTGCCACCTAGTGAATGCAGCAACCTTTCAGAATTTCCCTCTTACGACGTCAATGAAATTTCATTGACATAATGAAATTATGTCAATGAAATTTCCAGCCAATAGGAGTCCACGCCTCCAACTGGAACAAGTACACCCCCCTAATGGCCAATTTCCCATCGCTGCTAGCCCCGAATTTCCACAATCCAGAACCTGCATACAATGTCCAGCACTTCACTGAGACCACTAGACCACCAGTTTATCTGAGGGCAAGACAACTTCCCCAGGCCAAAACCGAGTTTGAGGAGGAGTTTGGAGGAGTTTGGTATCGTCTGCTGCTCAAACAGCCCTTGGGCCTCCCCCCCCCCCCCCCCCACCCCACATATGGTCCTCAAGAACTCTGGATGGTGGCGCCCATGTGGAGACTACCGGCGGTTAAATGACTCAACAATTTCAGACTGGTATCCAATACCACATGTTCAAGATTTCACAGCTCAACTCAAGGGAACTCTGATCTTCTCTAAAGTTGATTTGGTTAAAGGATATCACCAGATCCCAGGGCACCCTGATGACATCCTAAAGACTGCCATTATCACCCCATTCAGACTTTTTGAATTTGTGTGTACGCCTTTTGGCCTATAAAATGCAGACCAGATGTTCCAGCGCCTTATGGACCGGGAGGGAGCATTCGTCTACCTCGGTGATATTCTCATCGCCAGCCCCAAAACAGGAACACATAGCTCTTCACCAAGCTTCAGGCTCATGGGTTAATGATCAACTCAGATAAATGTCAATTTGGCTTGGATACCATCGATTTCCTGGGACATCGTATCACCAGCACGGCAGCCACACCTCTGCCCGACAAGGTAGAAGCCATCCACAGTTTTTCCAAACCAACCTCTCTCAAGGGACTGCAGGAATTCATAGGGATGGTGAATCTTTACCATAGTTTCCTCCCAGGAGCAACAGCCATCATGCAACCACTATTCAACCTCATCATAAGGGGCGAGAAGACTCTCACCTGGGCCACTGAAGCACTCCAAGCCTTCGACGCAACCAAAACTGCACTATTTGAAGCCACATACTTGGCCCACCCAGACCCAGACTCCCCTTTGTCATTGATGACAGACACCTCCAAGAGAGCGGTTGGAGCAGTACTGCAGCAGTAGGTCGATCAACAATGTAAGCCACTTGCTTTTTTCAGCGAGCACCTGAGGCCATCCGAATTTAAGTATAGCACTTTTGATCGGGAGCTGGTAGCTCTGTACCTGGCCATACGCCATTTTAGGTACATCCAAGAAGGCTGGGTATTCATGGCATACACAGACCACAAACCACTGGTGCAAGAGCTGGGGAAGGTCTCGGATGCATGCTCGGCCAGACAGCAATGCAACCTTTCCTATATCTCAGAATTTACTGCAGACATCTGACACATCACAGGGACATCCAATGTAGTAACAATCGCATTCTCACACCCAACAATCTCCGAAGTTACAGGTGGTATCTATATGGCCCAACTAGCCAGGGACCAGGCCAAGGATGCAGACATGCAGGCCTACCACACGGTCATCACAGGACTGCAGGTACAGGAGTTCGCCCCTGGAGCAGCAGGACCACTACTCCTTTGCAACATGTCCACTGGCCACCTGAGGCACATCCTTCCTGCTGTCCGCCTCATCTCAGATCACTTCATATGGCACAGACTATGCCATGAAGTCTCTCTCTGGGCGAAGACCTGCATAGAATGTCAACGTGCCAAAACCAGTGACACACCAAGCCACCGTTGCAACCCTTTCCACCTACTAAAAACAGATTCCATCAAATCCACATGGACATCGTAGGACCACTGCCAATCAGCCAAGAGATGAAGTACCTGTTCACTGTGGTCGACTGTTTCACACACTGACCAGAGGCCATCCCTGCGCCAGCCTGCGACACAGAGACTTGCGTGCGATTATTGATAACGCAATGGGTCGCTTGTTTTTGTGTCCCTCCACATATTACCTCTGACTAAAGAGCCCCGTTCATCTCCTCCCTATGGTCAACATTATCAAAATTCTGTGGTAGCCAGTGACACCACACGTCTGCCTACCATCCCCAAATGAATGGACTGGTGGAGCGCTTTCACCGCCACTTGAAAGCGTCAATGAAAGCTCAACTGCCCAAACTGGATGGACAAACTCCCATGGGTCCTGCTCAGCATCTACACGGCACCCAACGAAGGCCTCCCCACCTCATCATCTGAGATAGTCTACGGAATGCCACTTGCCATTCCAGATGACCTCCATTTCAGCTCCACCGAACCTCAACCCAATGCCACGGATGTCCTGCAGCGTTTAAGGGACAGCATAGCCAATCCTCGCCCACTCCCTGCCATGCCCCAGAAGATTTGAAAACTGCACATTTTGTTATTGTCAGGAGAGGCCAGACAGGAATCCCTTTACAATGCCCTTACGATGGACCTTTTAAAGTGCTAAAGAGGGATGGGGTGGTTTTTACTCAGGGTGTTGGAGGTAGACAAGACATATTCACTATGGTCCATTTGAAATGGTCTCACTTAGTCGGGAATGGATCCTTTCCCTGCTCCTCAGTTGCTACAATGTGGCTGCCTTCCTAAGGACTCTAAAACAAAGACAGTGAGAATGGTTTGTGATTCTGGGTGGGTGCGGGGTGGTGAAGCAGTCCGGTCCAGCCCCATACACAAGGTTTCGAATCGCCACAGCACACAGCCTATACACAATGGTGCAGAGACAGCCTCCTCACTGAGGAGAAGCTCCAGGATTAAAGAGCGGTCTGCGGGAGCGAGAGCCGCTCCTGAGACTGTGTGGTGACTTCACTCCTGTAAGCCAGAGCGGCAGGTGGGGGGCTTTTGCAGTATTACTTTGGTAGCGCGGTCTGTTTGAATAAACAGCAGTTACTGGTTCACTCAGCTCAGTGAAGATGTGTTCCTTTCTTTTCACAGTGCCACCTAATCGTGCATGCTACAGTATTTGCTAATGAATAAAGTATTAAAATTTACCTGTTCATCTCTTCTTTATTCCTCCTTAAATTTGAATTTTCAAAGTACTGCCTGAGAATCCAGAAAATCTGAAAATCCAGACCAACCCAATCCCCAAGCAGTCTGGATTTTTGGTCTTTTAAATGTAGACATAGAACACGGAAACAGACTCTTTCAGCCCACAAGCCTATACCGCTCAATTACACCCAATTGAATTGAACTCCCAGTACGTTTTGAAAGGTGGAAAGAAACTAGCAGGGAACCCCATGCAAACACAGGGAAAACATCCAAACTCCTTACAGAGAGCACTGGGTTTAAATCCCGGGGTGCACGGCACTGTAACAGCGTGGCACTAACCGTTACCTTAACTGTGCCATCTTACTTCTGCTGCATTGGTAAAATCCTTACGCCACACATACACCAATTTACCTTCATCAATTCCACTTGTCACCTCCTTGAAGAATTCAGTTAGGCTGATGAGGCATGTCCTGCTCCTCACAAAGCCATACAAACGAAGTCACCGCCCTTGCAGCACTCCGACCTCGCCACCATGACACTGCACCCCGACAGACCGCCAACTCCACACACGCCACCGCCACCAGCTTCTATGCTGCCCCCCCCCCCCACCAACATGACCTCTGCGCCGGCAGGCCCCGACGGACCGTCTGCATCATGCCAGCATCACGGCTCTCCACTTCAGCCTCCTCGCTTGCCACTGATTTACCGGCACCACGGCTCTCCACATTGGCCCCCTCCAACCGGGTCTCTGTGTCGGCAAACCCCAATGAACTGCCCACTCCGATGACGTTACCGCGCAAGTGTAGTGCACAACAAGCCTAGGCACCATGACACTCCACTCCTGCTCCAGTGATGTGAGGCTCCAATGGACGGCCCTCCCAGTGACGTGTGATGTCATCACGCCAGCCTCCGGAGACACCAACACAGGCAACAACCAATGGGGTAAGATCAAAAACGATAAAATTGCCAGATGGAGAATTGAGCTCTCTACCTTTAACTATGCCATCCTGTACCAGCCTGGCAAACTCAGTGACCCACCCGATGCCCTTTCCCATGTGACATGCCCCAGCATACAACTGGACAGGCTCCAGAGACTCCATGAGGAGCTCTGTCACCCGGGGGTCACCAGTTCACACATTTTGTAAAGGCCCACAACCTGCCCTATACGGTCGAGGAGATCCACTCCATGACCCAAGCCTACCCCATCTGTGCTGAATGCAAGCCCAATTTCTTCCGGTTCAAGAAAACCCATGTCAGAAAAGCCATCTGACCCTTTGAACATCAAGGGATGTGGACTTCAAGGGGCCCCTACCTTCAACAAACCATAACACCTATATTCTCACGGTGGTCGATGAGTACTCCTGCTCCCATTTGCTATTCCCTGCCCGGACATGACCGCTGCCACAGTCAAAAACGCACCGCACAGCATCTTCACCATTTTCGGGTAGCCCAGTTATATTGACAGTGACTGGGGGTCCTTGTTTATGAGAGGTGAACTGACACAGTATCTTCTGGAGTGCGGTATTGCTTCGATCAGGACCACTAGCTACAACCCATGTAGTAACAGGCAGGTCGAAAGGGAGAATGCCACCGTCTAGAAAGCGATCACGCTTTCCCTCTGGTCTAAAGGCCTCCCCACTACTCGCTGGCAGGACATACTCCCAAATGCCCTACACTCCATCAGCTCTCTGTTATGTACTGCCGCCAACGCTACCCCACAGGAACGCATGTTCTTGTTCCCGAGGAAGTCAGAATTGGGGACGACCACACCGGCTTGGCTGATGGTTCCTGGATCTGTCCTGCTGAGATGTCATGTCTGGTACTCAAAAAATGACTCTCTAGTGGACTAGGTAACGCTGCTACACACAAACTCGCACTATGCTTATATCGAGTACCCAGACAGATGGGAGGACACGATCTCGGTAAGGGACCTGGCCCAAGCACGATCTAACATTGTAACATTTGTTCCCCAACCTTCCTCCAACTCTCTCCCAGGTAACATGCTGGGACAGTGGGACCAGCAGCATTACACAGATGACGACAGCAGTTGACGGGACCAACAGCACCACACAGATAATGACAACTGTGGATGAGGGGTACCCTCACCTACCCTCAGAGACTCCAACGGTGACCATGCACTGCCCCCGCTAGCTACTCCGATTCCGGCGCCACGGCGATCATGTCGGACGATCAGGCCACTCGACCATTACAGCCCGTAACCCCTGGATGCTATCCTCCCCATGTTTTGGAGTCCAAAGAAAGGGAGTAGCATTGCTGTTCCCCTCCATACAGACTACGGACTATTAAGAACTCAGGTAAAACCACCACTCTGTAATGAACCCCCCCTTTTTTTTTAGCCACCCTGGGGTCAGTTCTCAAAGAAGGGGTGAATGTGATAGTATGGGATCCTATCAACTCTGTCTATATTTGTATATAGTTGTATATAGTACTAATGATTGGCTGAGAGCCGTAGCCACACCTACTGGCCAAGTCATAAAGGGCTGCACCTAACCAGACCCAGGTCAGTCTGGCCTGGTTGACCTGGATGTACTTTGCTCCAGTCTTTTGGTAATAAAAGCCTTGGTTTGAATCTACAAGTCTTTGAGTCATTCGACACGCTACAAACATTGAAGTAAAATATTCATTTATGACCTCCTCAGTCTGTGTGAAATGGGTTTGCAGCGCCTCGGTCCAGTGACATATTAACAGAAAGTAACAGAACTATTCACTGTTGGACAATAAATTTGTATTGTGTGGATAACCGAAAATTCTTTAAATCTTTCAGGGGGATGAGATTTTAAGAAATTGGAACAGAAGAAGGCCATTCATCTCCTTGTCTTCCCTGGCATTAATAGGTTGATGGCTGATCCAAAATTCCCCTATGACCACTTTCCTATCATTGCTATAGCATGATCCTAATTACCAATTAGAAATCTATTTACCTCAACCTTAAATATGCACAAATATTGATATGACTGGATAGCAGGCAAAACAAAGTTTATCATAGCATCTCAGTGCTCATAACAATTAACAATTTATTTATGTCCCCAGGTCTTTCTGGGGAGGAGTTTCAAAGATCTTCTGAGAATAGAAATTCTTCCTCATTTGAATCTTCAGCCAACACACCATTGTTCTGAGATCAGGCCCTTTGGTTTTGGACTCTCCTCTGAGGGATAAGCCACAAATGGAAGACTGAGTGCAATTCTGATCACTAAACTCTCAGAAGGACTGCAGAGGAGATTTGAGAGGATATTGCCTCAGATGTAGTTTCTCAGTTGCAGAGAGGTTGAATAGTTGGTTCTTCCTTGGAGTGGAGGTGGCTGAGAGAATCCTGGCTGATGTGTACAAAATTATGAGGGGCACATATGTATCCACAAAGCAAAGATTGTTAAAACTAGACAAAGTGTAGTCCATCCCTCAGTTTAGCCCACTGAGTTCCTGCCCTGGACTCAGATGGGGGAGAATTTCTTCAGCCAGAGGATAATGCATCTGTGGAATTCATTGGTACAAATAGCTGAGGAGGCCAAGTTATTGGATATATTTAAAGTGGAGGTTGATAGGTTCTTGATTATTAAGAGTGTCAAAGGTTATGAAGAGAAGGCAGGAGAATGAGGTTGAGAGGCAAAATATGTCAGCCATGATTTGAATGATGGAACAGAGTTGATGGGGCGAAAGCCTAATTCTGTTCCTACAGACGACAGTTTCGTTATTCTAATATATTCTAATTTCAGAGTATCATCATCCAAAGCGTGAGCTGCAATATCGCAAATTTAAATCTCTTTAATCCAACAAATCAAACACTTTATGTTGATAGAACAGATTATCATATTGCATAGTTTCACATTAAGACTTTCATAACGATGAATAATAAAACATTTACTTTATAACGATACAAAGATATATAGAGATATAAAAAGTATATAAAAATGAAAATTCTTAAAGAGATACACAAACTTTTAAAGAAAAATTTCTCGTGCTCACGCTTCCTTCACATCTTGTAGAATAAGAGAGTAAGCTGTTAGCCTGGGCAGATATTATGACATATTACATCATAGTCACTATGGTAACACGACAAACAATAGTTCTCTTAAAGAGACAGGCACAAAATTAACTAAGTATCAAAAACACAAGGTTTTAAACTTTACAGTTCCTACGACTTATGAACTTATTATGATTTATGGTCTGAATCCAATAGCACAAAAGGTCAGATGTGGCATTATTTGACATCTAGCATATTTCCTATTTATGTGCTGCATGTTCAGGAGCAGAAGTCATAACATGCAAGCCTACATAAAGGAAGCCTATTGGTTCCCTTCTAAATTTGCTTGCCCGACTAATCTCAATGACTGCTCTATGCAAAAGCAGCTGAAATGATTCAACTCTAAAGTTGTCAATTTAGAAATATACACATCTGAATAACATTTAGCTTGGGTGGCAATAGCTCCACTAGAATTTTCCTCAAAGGGTCACTAATATCTTCAAGATTAAGACAGGTAGATAAAGGCACCAAGGGATGTGGATCAACAGCAGATAAAGTCGTTAAAAATAAAATAGAAACTGCTGAGCAAATCAAGCAGCACACGTAGAGAGAAAAACAGCTAAACCTTCTCGGTTGATGACCTTTCATTAAAACTTGTTCTGATAATAGGTAATCAATCCGAAATATTAACTTTGTTTCTCTCTCCACAGCTGCTGCTTGACTATTTTAAACATTTTATGTTTTTTTTTATGGTGTCAAACAGCAGCCGCACTTGATTGTGAGTTGAAGAATGGTCAAATAGAGACTCATAATGATTTAACTGAATGGGAGATCAGGTTCAACAAACTGATTGCTTTTGTCCAGTTAACATGTGGAGATGAGAGATTTGTGCTCAGCCCTTATCAAATCAAAGCTCCATTAAATCAGTCATGTAGTACTGAAAGCTATTGTGATTATGGTCTATAACACTGTTATATGTCTGGTCATTATCTGCAGACTTAGTGCTTTGATCTCTTTTAGTGAGTATGCTTTCAGGTCCTTTTCTCTGGATTTAAGTGCTGCTAAAACTGGTGAAAGGAGCAATCTGAGTGACAATGATAAATCCAAGTCGTGACCCTGACAGCTGTTATATCACAACTGCTGTCATATCAACACCCAGAAATATATTTTCCACAAGGAAATCTGTGTTTTCCAGAAGTTGTATTTTGACCCAATATCAGGAACAAGTCTTAATTTAACAATTTAGTTTATAGATTTAATTGGGCAAAACACAAAGGGATTTATAGCATCCGTGGGATCTTCTTCCACGTGCAGGGAATATCTGTGTCAATGTGGTGCTGACACATGGTTTGAAGGTTACTATTTCGAGACAAACATTCAGTGTGTTTGAAAGAACTTCATTATCACAGTCATCTGTGGAGCAACATTTACCAGTACAATTTATTCAGTCTCACTGTTCATGTTTTTGTTTGTCTGCCCTCAAGAGTTTTTTTTCAGGATATCCTGGGGTTGTTATTTTGTTTGGTAAGTGATACGTAATCTTTCTTCCTAGTTCAAGATCTGCAGTAACATTCAAGAGCATTGTAGTATCCTAAACAGCACCATCCAGAATAAACCTTCATTGGTACTGTTGTAAATGTGAAACACAGAATTCAGAAAGGCCTTATTTTTGTCTCCTGAATTCATGAACATGCATGTTCATCACTCACATTCATTTCAGACACCAAATTTATACCCACAGCATCCACTTATCTATTTTTCAAGCCCTGCTTTCTAAAGCCTCTCACTGTCACAAAGCCACAGAAACTCTCTGTCATTGTTTCTTTCCACTAGTTTGGCCTGCATTTTTGCTGACAAATGAGATCTATGCAGTGTGGAACCCCATACTCTCGATCTTGCATTAATTATTAAAGTCTTTTCTTCAGGAATTCCACCAGCCACCCCTCAACTAGGAAACAAATACATAGAATCGTGGAAAACTGACAGAAGAGGAGGGCACTTGGCCTATAATGCCTACATTGGTAGGTCTGTTGCCCTGGAAGTCAAAACTCTTGAAGTACACGCTCAAACATTATTTAAATATGATCAATCTAAATATGATCACTCTTTCAGACTGTGATTCCAGATTCTAACCACACACTGGGTAGAAAAAAAGTCCACAAAGTACTGTATATCCTGCTTTTTGATCCCTCAGCTAAGACAACCAAGTCTTTCATATTTACTCTGACTAGGGCCTCATAATTTTATTCATCTCAAATCCCTTCAGCTCCAGCCTCCACTGAGTTTCCTCATAGCTAAATACAAATAAAAACATGAATTTAAAATGCCTTTAGTGTGTCAGTTTTATTCTATTAATTCTATTTTCCAAGCTACATCTTTCAAAAAACTCCCCTTTTTGTCTGTTTTATCAATAGCTTCGTCTCCTTCCCTCACTTCCCCGAATGATTGTCACAAATGAGAATAGCAAGGCAGTGGTGACAATCTATGAAATAAAAATTGCTATGAAAGGTGCAAGTTAATATTCTTAAGGAGGAAAAGTCAGTAAAATCAAGTTATATTGTTCATTACACATTTTAGTTTGCAAATAGCTATTTATGTGTCACAATTTTAGAGTCAAGATTTTGAGATATTTTAAAATTTATGATCTTGGCAAACTGTTCCAAAATATTCATGTCAAGCATAAAAATGATGAAAGAAAATTAAGTATGAAATTGGCCTATTACTAATCTACCTTGATTTCAGTAAATTAATAAATTAGTGATGCCATTAAGAATCATTCTGTTAATAGACTATTACCTTTTGGTAAGCTTGTAAGTTCATTACAAGCTGGATAAATCAGTTTAGATTGCCACATATGGCATACCTAACACACAGAACAGATTATGGGAATTCTGACTTTAACTGTAAATAATTAGCAGGAGAATTCTCAACATGATATGGAAATACTGCAAGATCTCTGAAGAATAAATTCTTGGGATCAGAGTATTCCATCCTCCTGACTAGTTTTAAGTTTACACCTTTTCACAATCTAAGCAGCATAAATAAACAAATCTCGATTGATTTAAGAAGGAGTCTGTGCTACCAAATTTGTTGTACATTAAATGGAAAGGGAAAAGCTGCATCTCATTCACCCCTTGTTCCTGTTTCCGGTGCTTTACAGCTGCTGGTTGGAGGCAGCTTGGATGCAGCTGTGCTGTAAAGAGCTCCCCCTCAGGTGATATCATGAAGTTTCGCTTCAGTGACACAATGAATGGGAACAATCGGCTTTAGGCCACATTCCTCATTGATGCACCATGGACAATATTGTATTCATGCTGATAAAAAGATTGGCACAAAAGCAGCTGCTCTCAACTGTATATACTGAGTAAACTGTGCCTTGTTTTGGTTCCAAGGAACACTGGCTAATGCCCACTTGGGCACTCAATGGAATGTTTATCATTATAACATATACAAGTATATTTCTGCAATATGATTACAGGCTATTACATTTCTCTTTTGTTATCGGTTTCATTAGTAATGAATGAATACTCACTTTACTGCATTGTTTTGAATGCTTTTACAATACACATTTTGACATTATTCATTTATCTTGCTCAAAAGGGAGAGACCCAGAAAAAAAAGTGAAGAATATCGCACAAAAGCCAATGAAAGAGCTGATCATTTCATCCCAGCATTGAGTGTCCTGAATATTGTCCATGGTGATTGCGCACATGGTCATTAGAGCATGCTGGTGACCTCATGTTTTAGAGAAGGTTGTGTTAAATTAAATCATCTATGCATGGGTGCTTCTAGGATTCAGAAGCTAAACCATTCAGTCCAGCCCCTTTGAAAAGCTGTTTGCTGCTGCAGTGACACTGGTTCCAAATATCAAAAAATACTCTGTTGTAACCAACACGTCAATATGTCTCCTCTTCTGAAGAACATTTTCCCTAGAATGCTGGATCTTTTAAAGAAAAGAGCACCCTCCATTTAGCAGACTAAACGAGAAATCATTGGTGGTGAGAAATGAGGGTTATTATCATCAGATTGCACAACTACAACCCGACGAGACAGTGTTCTCCAGTCCTCAGAGCAAAACTGCACTCACAACCAGAAAATACACATACAGGCAATGAGTATGAACTGAGGGAAGTTGTTATGTACCCTCAAATGTGTCATCATTTAAGAACAAACCAGACTTTCCTTTATTATATAATTTTCATGTGTCAGGAGTTTGATTTCCATTCAAGCATTTTTGAGCAAAAAAAAGTCATTCATTTCCTGACAATAATTTACTATTGAGATTCCAAATGCATCTGTGTGTTGGGCTCCAATCTGTAAATTCCTGTCATTATGCTGGAAATCTCCTTCCCTCCCTTCCTTTATTTTCCTTCTGTCCTTTTGTCTTTCTTTTCTTTTTTGTTGCAAAATGGCGCAAGAACGAGGGAAGTCTTTGTTCACCCTTGAAAGGCATGCAAATCAAAATAAATCTCAATCAACAAGAATAGCTTATGATGTGATTAGTTTGTTATAATTTTTGAAGCTATTCATAAGACATTCAAATCTGATTTTTATATCAATTGAAACACATTTGAGCACAAAAGACATTTGTTTCTTTTCCATCATTGTGCCTGCAGTTATTAATGTGAACCGGCCTTCATCAATTTTTCTTCATTATTTGTTTGTTATGGATGGGTGAGGAGTTCAAGACGTTGAGTTCTTCTGTACATCTGTGATCCATATTGAAGTAGAAAGTATTTGGTTCCTTTTGATTAAGCATCAATGAATTTCAACACTTAGCTGCCTTTTGTTTAAATCCAAGATCATTCTTGTTTCACCATTGGACAACCTTGAGTCCCTTAGTCAGACAGCAGAGAAGCAAACTCAGTGCCGACCATTCAGATCTCATCTATCCAACACCATTTACCTCCAGTTAGTCCACACTGCCTTGTGTTTCAACTACTTACCTCAATACTTCTTAAAATTGTGAGAATATCTGCCTTGACAAATCTTTCAGGCAGTGCTTTCCAAAGATCACCCATCCCCTAGATAATAGAAATCTTCTTTATCTCCCAGCTAAATCTCTTCCACCTACTTTAAAATATGGCCTATGGCTGCAGACAATCCAGAAATTGGGAAATGGTTACTCTCATATACCATGTCTGTGCCCCTCATAATCTTGTATACATTTATCAAGTTCCCCCTCATCTTTTCCTGCTTCAAAGAAAACAGACTCAGCTTATCAGGCTCTTCCTGTAACTGAGATACTCCATCTCAGCCTGGTGAATTTCCTTTGCAACCACTCCAGAGCACTTACATTCTTTCTCCAGAGTAGTGACTAAAACTGCACACATTGTTCCAGATATTTTGAATATTCCAGATTTCAATTTTTTCTGCTGTTATATTCGATGCCTCTGCTAAAGAAACTGGAATACTGTCTTCCTTTTTTATTGCCTTCAGATATTTTTAAGGCTTGTACACGAAGGTCCCTCTGTTGTTCAACACTCCCAAGGAACCCATCATTCACTGCATGTGATCTACCCTTAAATGGCCTCCTAAAATGCTCTACTTTACACTTATCAAAGTTAAATTCCATCTGCCATTCTTCTGCCCAATTTATCATCCAATCAATATCTTTCTGCAGTCAGAAATGATCTTCCTTGTTATGTAGTCAGGACAATGTGAACTATTTTGTAACCACGTAAGAATACACCTTTCTCACTGTAGTAACTGTAGTGCACCACTGTGAGGCATATGTATATATGAGCGTGTGAACAGTTTCCTGAGATGGTGGAATACATCAGTAAATAAAATCTCTTCTGTTATTTGAATCTTGCATCTCTAAGTTATTTAAGAAGCCTCCCAATTAACCCAGAGACATAACATGGTGGCAGCGGTATAAGAGAACAGAAATAAAACTATACAATTGATTGTAAGTCACTAAAATATGAAGGGGAAGAAGATAAAAAAATTACTGGAAAAAAATGGCTGGAGCAACAGTAGTTCACCCAGTGATGGACCAGGAGGCTGAAAACATTGTTGAATCCTTTAAAAGGTTTAAGCAGAAGTGCAATTTAGCATTCAAATGCTATTTTAAAATGTAACAGCAGAGGAGAAGGTCAGTTATATACTTCTCTAGACAGGGGAATGAGGCCTTGACTTATTTAATAGCTGGGAGCTTACAGAGATGAAGAAAAATGATCCAGAACAGATATTTGCAAAGTTTGTTTCTCATCTTGAACCCAGGTCTAATCATAGAATTAAACGCTATGGATTTCAAGGCTTAATGCAAGAGACTGATGAGACTGGTTTTTATTTGTAATTCTTTATTTATCGCACTATGAACAATATCAACCAATATATTTACAGATGCATCTCTTTAAATATTTACAGTGACATTTTCTCTTTTTTGCCCCCCATCCCTCCCTTCCCACCCCCCTCCAAAAACAGTAAATATTGGACATATAAAATACAATAAAACAATATCTTTATACAAAAGGAATACAAACAAAAAAGACGTATCATCTACTTATTCACATTAAATCTGATCGTGTTTATCTTCTTATCATTTTAGGTGGTGGAGGTCCTAGGCCTGCTCTTTCTGTTATGTTCCATATATGATTCCCAGGTTTTTTCAAACATTGTAACTTTGTCTTTTAAATTATATGTGATTTTTTTTCCAATGGGATACACTTAAACTTGGTTATCTATTCCATTAATGTTTATAGTCATATAGTCCAACGTGGCCATCTTATATCGTTATTTTTATTTCTTTTCTGCCTCTTCACCACCTCCATCCCTTTTTTCCATTACTGTTTTTTAAGTTTTCCTTTTTAATCTCAATATATGACAACACATTTAAGACATGAAATAGAAACATAGAAACATAGAAGTTAGGAGCAAGAATAGGTCATTCGACCCTTCGAGCCTGCTCCGCCATTCAATGAGATCATGGCTGATCTTAAAGTTCAGTACCCCGTCCCCGCCTTCTCTCCGTAACCTTTAATACCCTTATACTGAAGAAATAGATCTAATTCCATCTTAAATATATTTAATGAACCTGCCTCTACTGCCCTCTGTGGCAATGAATTCCACAGATTCACCACCCTCTGGGTATAGAAATTCCTCCTCATCTTGGTCCTAAATGGTTTGCCTATTATCCTCAAACCATGGCGCCGGGTTCTGGATTTTCCCATCATTGGAAACATCTCATCTGCATCCATTCTGTCCAGTCCTGCCAGAATTTTATAGGTCTCTATGAGATCCCCTCTCAATCTTCTAAATTCCAGCGAGTACAATCCCAATTTGCGCAATCTTTCCTCATAAGTCATTCCTGCCATTCCAGGTATCAGCCTGGTAAATCACCTCTGCACTCCCTCCATTGCAAGAACATCCTTCCTTAGATAAGGTGACCAAAACTGCACACAATACTCCAGGTGGGGTCTCACCAAGGCCCTGTACAGCTGCAGTAAGGTATCCTTGTTCCTATACTCAAACCCTCTTGATATGAAGTCCAACATACCATTTGCCTTTTTAACCGCCTGCTGTACCTGCATGCTCGCCTTCAGAGACTGGTGTACAAGTACCCCTAGGTCTCTCTGCACTTCCCCATCTCTTAATCTATTGCCATTCAAATAGTAATCTGCCCTCCGGTTTGTATTACCAAAGTGGATAACCTCACATTTATCCACATTGTAGTGCATTTGCCATGTACCTGCCCAGTCCCTCAATTTATCCAAATCACACTGGAGCTTCCTGACCCCCTCTTCCGTGCACACAACCCCTCCTAGCTTAGTGTCATCTGCAAATTTGGAGATATTACATCCAATCCCCTCATCCAGATCATTAATGTAAATTGTGAACAGCTGGGGTCCCAGTACAGATCCCTGTGGCACCCCACTGGTCACTGCCTGCCACTCAGAAAAGGAGCCATTTATCCCAACTCTCTGTCTTCTACCTGCCAGCCAGTTCTCAATCCACATCAATACTTTCCCCACAATCCCATGAGCCTTGATTTTGGAAGCCAGTCATTTATGCGGGACCTTATCGAAGGCCTTTTGGAAGTCCAGGTACACCACATCCATTGGCTCTCCCCCATCTATTTTACCTGTCACCATCTCAAAGAATTCCAATAGATTTGTCAAGCACAATTTACCTTTTGTAAATCCATGTTGACTCTGTCCGATCCCTTCTCTGCTAGTCATATGCTCCGCTATTACATCCTTAATAATACCCCAACAATCCCCACAAGCAATAACCCTTTAACCCTTTAACCCCAAATGAACCTCCCCTCCTTGGATTGCCTCCTGTTCCTTCACGACAACCACAACTCCCCTTTCCATTCGGTTTGCGAACTTACTCGCAAGCGTCAATCAATTTCACAGTGACCATTATTCTCCCCCCCAGCCCCCCCAGAACACTATTTTCCTATACTTATAACAAAGCTCTCTCTTTTTTTTCCCTTCTTCCCCTTCTCTTATCTATCTTTAAATCTTAATATATACATTATCTTTACTTTATATTTTTACATATTTTTGTATATTTTCTTGCTGGTCATCCTTCTTGTCATTCCTCTTCCTCTCTTCTCCTGTCCTGCAAATGTTCAGCAAATTCTTGGCCTTTCTTTGGGTCCGAGAACAATCTATTCCGTTCCCCAGGAATGAATACTTTGAGTACTGCTGGATGTCTTAATATAAAGTTATACCCTTTTTTCCATAAGATTGTTTTCGCCGTGTTGCATTCTTTTCTCTTCTTTAAATGCTTGAAGCTTATGTCCGGGTAAAATAATATTTTCGTCCCTTATATTCCAACGGCTTATTGTCTTCTCTAACCTTCTTTCTTGCCTGCTCCAGTATGTTTTCTCTTATCGTATATCTTAGAAATTTTACCAATATGGATCTCGGTTTTTGATGTGGTGGCGGTTTCGGTACTAGCGCTCTATGCGCCCTTTCGATTTCTATTTCTTCTTGTGAATCTGTCATTCCCAACACCTTTGGGATCCATCCTTTTATAAATTGCTTCATATCTGACCCTTCTTTGCCTTCTTTCAGGCCCACTATTTTGATGTTGTTTTGCCAACTGTAGTTTTCCAATATGTCAATTTTTTTGTGACAATAAATCTTGTGTCTCTTTAATTTTTTTTTGCTCATTTCCAACTTCCCTCTTAAATCATTTATCTCCATTTCTACAGCAGCTTCTCATTCCTCCACTTTTTCTACTCTTTTCCCTATTTCAGTCATGACCAACTCTAAGCTTTGCATTCTGTCTTCAGCTCTTTTCATTTTTCTTTTGATTGAACTAAATTCTAATGATAGCCATTCTTTTAATGACCTCATTTGTTCTTTGAAAAAGGTTTTATCTAAACTTTGTCCTTCTATTTTACCTTCTTCTTTCCTTTGAAATTCTTGGTCTTCTTCCTCCTCTTCTTCTGTGTCAGTATCTATGTTTGTGTCATCTTCTTCTTTTCTCTGTATCTTTGTATCTTCATCCTTCTCTGGTGAGCTGCTTCTGTATCTTTGCTGGGCCTCCAGCTGGTGTGTCTCCTGTTCTTGGTCCCCCTGCTGCAGGCCGACCCACTGCTGGGTCTTCTGCCACAGGTCGTCCCCCTGTCGGTTGCCCTGTTGCCGCTCACCCTCTTCCAGCCCTTCATTCTCTTTCTCACCACTCTTCTTTACTTCTTTCTTGTTTACTTCCCTCAGCCGAATGCCCTGATACTGGGCGTCTCTCAGCTGGTCGCTCCACAGATGGTTGCTCCTCAGCTGAGTCCCCCTCCCCTCGGCATTAACCTTTTCTTTTACTTGCGCACTGCACATGGGCAACTCTTCGTGCATGCACAGTTGTGCACCTCTTCTTGGCTCTGAGAGCCATTTTTGAAGTCTGCCAGTCAGGAGGACACCGCTCCTCTGGGGACTCATCAACACCGGAGATCAGCCATTCCTCTCCACGGTGGCTCTCTGCTCCGATGTGCAGCTAAGGCCTTCTTCTTTTTTCTCCAGTGATTTTCCTTCTTCCCTTTTCTCTGTTATTCTTACTTTTTCTCTTTAGGGTGCCATCTTCTGTCTCTTCTCTGTAACTTTATCTTGCTCTTCCTGTATTTTATGTTTATTGAGCTCTATTTTTTCACACTTTTTTTTCTTTTCTCTGGAGAGGGCTGTTTCCATCCGACCAGCCACTACTCCATCACATGACTCCCCTTAGACTGATGAGACTGTTGATAACTTCCTCACTAGACTAAAAATTATTGCTGCAAAATGCAGATTTAAGGATATAGAGGAAAGATTAGTTGATCAACTATAATGGGCGAGTGCCCATCCCGAAGTGCAAAAGTCTCTTATAGGGAAGGACAGCTTGAATCTAGGCAAAGCTATAGACACAACTGTCACATTTGTGGCCCGAAATGTGAAGTTAATAAAACATTAAACACAAGTTTTATCAGGTAAACTTCTCAGTGTCTTTTTATTTTCCCTTTTCCTTTGTTCTCTTGCTTGTGCTCTTATCTCTGTCTCATACCACGTGACTTCCGGTATATTCATTATCATGACATCCCTCCTTTAATCAGAAATAAACTTTACCTTCACTTACCAATATCCCTCGGAAACTTACAAACATCGTAACTAATGGTAATACTATAACTCAACTACATAAAATTTACTTCCTACAGCACTCATACATGCACTTTATGATATAAGATTAAAATACTGTCCCAAAGTTCTTATTAAAACTATGGCACAAAGTCTTCGTATCGTTTGGGCACTTTCCGGTTTCGTTTCGGCCTGCCTGCGATATTGTCGTCGCTTCTCGGTTGTTCACTCTCAGCGTCGGAAATACTGCTCGCCACGGCTTCGGGTGTTTCTGGCACTCTAGTCACTTCATCAGGAGTGCTGGTAACTGCCTCTGGAACATCATCAGGTCTCTCAGTTTCAGCATCTCGTATTGGCCTTTCAACCTCTTCGCTCGATATACCTTTTTACACCTGATACATTTCTCTTATACAGGACTCCATTCGGAGACTTGACTGTCACCATACTGCCACTTCTGGATACGACAGTATAGGGTTGATGGTAATAAGGTGTGTCTAGCTTACCACCAGTTTAATGCCTCACTAGAACATTATCTCCTGGCATGATGTCTGAATACTTGGCTCCACGTTTCGAATCTGTGTACAGCTTTGCTGCACCTTTCTTTTCAGCATCGTGGTCCCTCATCTCCTGGTCGTCTCGGATTTCCTTTATTTCTGGCATTTTTGTGCGAATTTTTCTTCCAAAATATGCTTCTGCAGGACTTTTTCCAGTGGTTGCATGAGGTGTTGCTCGATAGACAGCCACATAAGATAGCAATGCTTCTCGCCAATTTTGTCCTTCTGCGTGTGCAATTCTCAATCGTTTTTCAAAGGACTGATTTTGTCTTTCTACTTCTCCATTGGCTTGCGGCCATTTCGGAGTTACTTTATGATGATGGATAACTGTGGTCCTCATGTATTCCGCAAATGTCTCTGAAATGAATTGTGGACCATTGTCAGAGTATAATGTAACAGGTAATCCATATCTTGCGAATATCTCTGCTAACGCTTGTATTGTTTTTTCAGTGGTTGTGGACTTCAACACCACGTACTCATAGTATCTGCTGTAGTAATCTATCACTACCATAATTGATTCACCCGTCGGTAAAGGTCCAAGAAAATCAACAGCTACGTCAATCCATGGTCCTGTCGGGAGTTGCGTACTCCGGATCGGTTCTGGCGGATTACTCCTACTTGTGATTTGACATCCGTGACAAGTTTTAACAAATCTCTCTGCGTCTTTATCACAACCTGGCCACCATACCTTGGTCCTGAGGTTTTGCTTGGTACCAACAATGCCTAAGTGTCCTTCATGCGCTAAGGATACGATCTTCGGTCTCAATCTTTGCGGTATCACCAATCTGCAACCTCTTAATACACACTGTCCGATGCAACAAAGTTCGTCTTCAATGGGAATGTGAGCCTTGTGAGTACACTTGTCCCATTGTCCACTCTGTATGCATTCTCTTCCATCCATGAGTTCTGGATCACGTTTGGATTCTCTCTCGACTTCCTTCGTAGTCACAGCTTTCAGTGTCGCCTGAATAGCTACGAAGCGTACAAAGCTCTCTGTTTCAGTTCCCAATTCTGACTTGGATTGTGGACCTCCATCCTTCACCAATCTGGACAGCGGACCAGCAATGTTTGCTTTCCCTGCAATGTGGATTACTTTATATTTGTAGGGTTGTAGTCTGAGTACCCATCTCTCTATTCTGGCACATGGTTTGGATCTAGGTGCATAAATCACCTCTAATGGCTTATGATCTGTGATGAGTTCAAATTCAATGCCGTATAAATATGCATGGAACCTCCCATAGGCCCATACAAGTCCGAGTGCTTCTTTCTCTGTCTGAGAGTATCTTCTTTCCACATCTGATAACGATCTGCTGGCATAGGCAATGATTCGTGGTCCTCCATCATGCATCTGGACCAACACGGCTCCTAAACCAACCGGGCTGGCATCCGCTATGACTTTGGTTGATATCCAAGAGTTTTTTGCATCTGTCAGGCTTTGCTTCAGCGCTGTGAACGCTCTCTTCTGCTCAGATCCAAAATGAAATGGTACACCTTTCCTGGTTAGTTTCCTTAGTGGTTCTGCCACTGTAGCGAAATTAGGAATGAACTTTGCACAAAAATTGACCAATCCCAGGAAACTCCTCACCTCTGTTGCGTTCTGAGGTGCACGTGCCTCTGCAATAGCTTTCACCTTGGCCTCTGCAGGGTTTAGTCCTTTCCGTGTAAGTCTATGTCCCATGAAGTCCATTTCTGACACACCGAACTGGCACTTGTTTCCATTCACGGTAAGGCCTGCCTCCTGTAGTCTAGATAGTACACGCCTCAACCGTTTGTCATGCTCTTCCTTCGTTGGTGCATGGACTATGATTTTGTCAGAAATGTTGGCAACTCCAGGAATGCCTTGAATCACTCGACGGATTTCATACTGGTAGATCTCCGAAGCTGCATTAATTCCAAATGATAGTCTCTTGTAACGATACAATCCACAGTGAGTCACAAATGTTGTCACATCTCGGGAACCTGGATCCAGCTCTAATTGATGATAGCCCCATTTCAGATCAATTTTTGAGAATACCTTGCTGGTAGTTAGTTCTTGAAGTATATCCTCCACCGTTGGTATAGGGTGTCGTTCTCTAATTATAGCTTCATTGGCCATTCTCATGTCAACACATAGTCTTATGTCACCCTTTGGTTTGGGCACAATCACTACGGGACTGACCCATTGTGTCGAATGTTCCACCGGTTCAATAATGTCTGGTTTCATCAATTCTTTAATTTTGGCTTCGACTTTCCCACGAAGTCCAAACGGAGTTCGGCGCATTGGTTGTGCCTTGGGTTTGACCGTTTCATCTACCGCTAGCATCAATTGTCGACCTTTCAGCTTTCCTACTCCTTGGAAGACTGCGGGGAATTCTTGCTTCATATCCTCGTATGACTGAATTGAATTGACACAAGCTCAAATATGAAGTATTGCCAGGTCTTGCGCTGTGCTTCTACTCAACAATGGTTCTCCCCTCTCTTCTATGACCATAAACTCTGCTTCGGTGTTCTTATCTCCAGCTTCAACAGTTGCAGTAAAACATCCAATAGTCTGCAATGGCTTGGTTGCTGTGTATGGATACAGTTTCTTGGAACACTTCTTTGAGGTACAGATGATCTTTTTCCTTTTCAACTTCTCCCATAAATGTCGATCAATCACATTACTGTCACTGCCTGAGTCTACAATGACCTGAACTGTCCATCCATCAATGATCACTGGGACCTTCTCATGACGTACTTCATTCAACGTAAATTGGTAACTACTGTGTTCCTCCTGGGTATCATCATCGTCACCGTCTATCTGGCGAATGATAACTTTCTTTCCAGGATACTTTCCTTTCCCCCAGGCTTTGCCTTTGGAAGTTGTACTCTTCCTCTTCTGGTCTGCATTGGACTTGCTTTTGCACTTCTTTGCAAAGTGGTCCTTACCTCCACACTTTCTGCAAACTTTGCCTTTGGCCGGGCAATATGGGTCTTTTCCAAAGTGACCTCGGTTTCCACATCGATAACACTCCACGTCCTGTGTCAACGTATATCTTGGCTGATTATGGCGATGTGAGAGCTTCTTAATTTGCTGGCTTGAGTTGTCTTTTAGGGTCATGGTATGAAATTGCCCTTCAACAGCTTCTAATGCAGCAGCAATGGCTAAAGCATCAGTGAGTTCCAACGCACTCCCTCTTTCCAGTAGACGTCTTCTGAGTTTATCTGATCTGCAGTGCTGTACGACTTGATCCAATAATTGGTTGTCCAAATCAGCTGGAATATAATTGCATCCAACAGCTTGCTGGTGTAGTCTCGTCACGTATTGAGCAATTATCTGGCCATCTTCTTGTCTCGTTCTCCGAAACAAATGGCGTTGAAATGTAGCATTCGGTGTCACTACATAGTGTGCATTTAATGCATCTACGGCTTTCTGGTACTCATCTTTTCTTCCAGTATTCAAAAGTGTCTTAAATGTTTCCCGAACTGCAGCTCCCGCAGTGAAAAGAAGTAACTCCCTTCTCTGCGCTCTTTGTTCAACTGTACCGGTATCTAGAAATAGGCCACGACTGTCGGCGTAGGATTCAAATTCTTCCAGCCATGCCTTCCACTTCACTCTTACAGTGCTTGCATCACCAGTCGGGTCAAAATGAGCAATTCCACTATGTGTTAGAAAGTCACCGTCTGCACCAGCCATGAGGAAATATTCCAGCCCCAAAAGTACTGAGACAAAGAGAAAATTCTTATCACCTTGAAGTTCTCTGTAAACCTCTGTAATCTTGTTTAGTCTTTAATTTTCTTCAAGCTTATCCCATCCTCGTCGCCAATGTCACATTTGTGGCCCGAAATGTGAAGTTAATAAAACATTAAACACAAGTTTTATCAGGTAAACTTCTCAGTCTCTTTTTATTTTCCCTTTTCCTTTGTTCTCTTGCTTGTGCTCTTATCTCTGTCTCATACCACGTGACTTCCGGTATATCTCATACATATTCATTATCATGACAACAACCAGAGCCTTTGAAGCCACGAGGATGCAAATGAAATCCTTATCTATGCAGACCCACCCACAGCAAAGAGAGGGAAGGGTTGATGCTATAAAGAAAAGTGGTAACCCCCAAGACCTGTAGGAAGTGTGGCAGACAACACCCTTTCGACGACTGAAACAAATGTCCCGCATACGGTTCTGAATGTAGAGCCTGTGGTAAAGCAAGCCACTGGGTGAAGATGTGCAAGTCTGGTATGAAGAAAACAGTAACTCCAATAAAGAAAAAAAACAAGAAGAAGATCCACCACATAAAAGGAAACAATGAGGATTCCAACACCCAGATACTGGACATAGAATCTATACACCATCATGAGATATCAGGTGAGATGAAAGAAGGAAGTGAGTTGCACACAAGGATCCAAATACAGAGCTGATGATATTTAACCTAAAAGTGAAGCTGGATACTGGATCACAAAGCAACGTCCTTCCCTCAGACTCTACCACCAGATGTTCCCAGAGAACATAATAAAAGGGTATCCAAAAGATAGTGCATTGGAAAGAGCAAATTTCACATTAACGGCCTATGGTGGACACATGATCAAGTAACTAGGAAAAGCTAAGATCAATGGCTGTCATAAGGGAAAGAACATCCTCTGTACATTCTATGTAGTAGATGCAGACGGACCAGCAATTCTAGGTCTGGATAGCTGCCAGGAGTTGCAGTTGATCTCTGTCAATTATGAGATCCAGGTGAAGAAGATATCCAAAAGCATCAACAAAAACATACAACAAAAAGAGGAAATGATTCAAGAGTGATATTTAATAGTAGCCTGTTACTAAATTTCCATTCGTCAAAAGGATGAAAGACCTGAGAGTGTCAACTATCACCTCAGAAATGAGAGCACTCCTGGCTGAACAAGGAATACCCAAGCAAGTAATATGTGACAATGGAACACAGGTTATGTCACAAGAATTCAGAAAGCTGGCTGCATAGTATGGGTTTGTTATCTCTACATCATCCCCATACTACTTCAAAGGGCATGGGTTCATTGAAAGACAAGTACAAATTGTGAAATGCACACTAGTTAAGTGTCACAAAAGAAAACCCAGACCTAGCTCTTCTATTATTACGAGCAACACCTTTAAGGGCTGACACAAAGTCCCTGGAAGAACTCCTAAATATCAGGATATATAAAACAACTCTGCCAAGCAAAATATACCCTCCAGAAGACCAGGGGGAAACCAGAAGACTGGCTGACACACAAGAAGAAGGATGCCAGCATTATAAGAAACATGCACAAACATTGCCAGAACTCTTCAGAGGGCAGCATGTGCATATTCAAGAGTGGATGTTGAAAACATGGACCCCAGCAAAGGTCATCAGAGAAGCTGCGACACCAAGATCATACATTGTTGAGACAGACTCTGGCAATCAGCTGAGGAGGAACAGAATTTACATCCAGCTAAATCAAGATGTGATGAAGCAGAAAGCTTTAATCCCAGCAAAGCCTGCAACACCAATATCAAGTGAAGAGACCGCAACCACTAATATCAAATCATCAACTCAGCAGTTGTCAGGTGAAGCACAACAAGCTACATCACCTACATGTGAACCAGCAACACAGAGCCCAACGGTCACAGCCAAATCCACAAGATGGCGAAGGAACATATTGCTGCCAGTGCGATATCAATAAGAACCATTTTAAAATAGTTGTATAAATAAACTAGTGTATTCGTTCAGTTACTGAAGTTACACTGGAAAGAGAGTAATAAAGAACACTAATTTTTTTTATCTTGAGAAGGATGGCTGTTAGGACAATGTGAACTATTTTGTTACCATGTAAGACTACACCCTTCTCACTGTAGTGAATGTAGTGCTCCACTGTGGGCGTATGTATATGGATGTGTGAGTGTGTGAACAGTTTCCTGTGAAGGTGGAAGACATCAGTAAGTCAAATCTCATCTGTTATTTGAATATTTAAGAAGCCTTCCAAGTAACTCAGAGACATAACACTCCTCATGATCCACAATATCATTAATTATGTAGCAAGATCTCAAGCTTCATACATTCCATAACTAGTCACTTAACTAGTGATCTTTTGTTGCCACACATCTCGTCACTTGTCAGGAAGGCACAACAGCGAATGCATTTCCTGAGAAGACTTAAGTGGGCAAGGTTACTGGTCACCATCATTTCAAACTTCTACAGGAACTCCATCAAAGTGTCCTGGCTGACTGCATCACTGTTTGGTATGGTTGCTGCAGAGAAATGAATTGGAGGTCAATTCACAGGACCATAAGGGTGACAGAGAGGATCACTGGAGTCTCACTCCTCCCCCTCCCCCCCCCCCCCCCCCCATCGAAGTGATTGAATAGGATAATTGTCTGAAGAGGGCACACAAAATTATTGCGGACCCCTTCCACCTTGCACACAGCATCTTTCAACTGCTCCCATCAAGAAAAAGGTACAGGAGTATCAGAGCTAGTACCACCAGGCTGAGAAACAGCTTCTTCGGACAGGCCATGGAAATGCTGAACGACCAAAGGAACTGCTTAAGCTAACCATCCGAGACACTCATATTCATGAAACAATATTTATTTATTTCTGTTTATGAATACTTGTCCTCCATGTGTATTGTTGTCTGTATGTGTGTGATGTCTGGTTGTGAGTGCATGTTTTGCACTGAGGACTGGAGAATGCTGTCTTGTTGGGTTGTACTTGTCAATCTGATGATGATAAACTTGACTTAACCCTCAGTTCTTGGCCACCAATTTTGGCTGTTCTTTCACACCAGACAAAAGATTTCTAAGATCCTTCAATATTATGATTTACTGATCTTTGTATGTAAATCACAACTTTTTATTGTTTTGTGATGTGTACTAACACAGCTGTACTGTCTCACAGTGTTCTAATTAGATCGGTCAAAGGATGAGTTAACTGGTTGAGCAGCATTTTGGTAGAGTTATTTGGGTGGTCCCATAATTATGAACTACATTTAAAATGCCTGATATGTCACAAGAAGTTTTTTTTAATGTTAATGTGTCAATGCAGGAATAACAGCATAACTCCACTGAATCAGGAATTTCAGCCCCAGGATACGTTAAAAAAAATATCTGTTTCCAAGCAAAATCACTCAACTTGTAAAATTAATTAAAAGTTAATGGAATGAGTTTTCATAAATAACAAGCATGGATAAATTATTACATTTAGAAGTACTTTAAGAACATATTGAAGACTCTTGCTAGCTGGAAAAGGTATTTTATTGAGCTGCAATATATATTTATCTATCATTTATTGACAGGAAAATTCCTAAGCAGGACCTTCCTTATAGATAGATGATCAATTTATTGCACAGATTTTATTCAAGCAAAGGTTTTACAGTTCTCCCTCTAGTGTTTGGATGGATTTTCTCCCATGCCCTTTGTTGGTGTCCAAAAATTCAAATCTTTTCAAAAGTCCCATGACTCCTGAATAGAACGATACTATCACAATTTCTGGGTCTCTTAAAGCACAACAGGAAATTTAACTCCTGACCAGGATTTTCATTTGTGCTCACAGTTTCTGGCATAAAACTCTCGTTTATTACATCCCAGAATGAAGACCTTGCATGATGGTCAATCTCACTGATCTGAAATAAAACAGCGATTGTTATTTATCATGCTTATTAATCTTGTGACCTAGGAGAGACTGGAATCTGGAGCAAAAAATCTGTTGGAGGAACTCCAACAACAATGTTGTTGTACATCATCGGGGTTTACCAAGTAGTCTGACCTGAAATGTCAACCTGTTTCTCCCAGTAATTCTGTTCACCTTGCTGAGTTTCTCCAACAGATTACTTTTTAATCTTATTCCTTGAGTACCATACTACTTAAAAGATCAATACACTAAATGCATCCTTTGTTCACACTGGTCTGTCATTTAAATAAAGATTTCCATGTACCAGGAATGCTTTTTGTGGGTTCGGGGTTACAGCTGCTCTCAGCATCTTTGCCTTCAGGTGTTTTGGGTAAATAGATATACCATAGAGGTGGGGGATATTTTTTTTGGAACGGTAAAGTTAGCATCCAACCAGGGCCAAGCTATCTTGTTGTTCAACAAGAAGAAGATAGTTGATAATCTTGATGAGTGCAATCCACGACGGTCGATAACAGAAATTTTCATCATGATGGAAAATGAAGCAGATAAATAGAAAACTAGTGTCCTAAAGCAAAACAACTGAAACGGTGAAGTTTGAAAAGTGAGTTGGTCACGAGAGAAGAGGAATTTTATTAAGTTCAACATTGCTTGGGGATAAGGACTGATAAACATTTTGAGGAATGAATGCAGGAACTGCAACAGCTTTGCATTCATGCCTGGCATGGATATACAAAAGGAAAGCACCCTGCCAACAGCTAACAAAGTAATTCAGGGATAGTATAAGATTAAAAGACAAATTATATAAGATTTGAAACAAAGCAGAAAACCTGATGACTGAAAGCAGTTTCAATTTCAGCAAAGGAGGTCAAAGGTTAAAAAAAAAGGGGAAAAAATTGAATATGATAGTAAACTAGAAGGGAACATAAAAGTGGAATGTGAAAGGTTCAACAAAAATGTAAAAAGAGAAAGATTAGTGAAAATAAGCAAATGCCCCTTGCAATGAGAAAACTGCAAAAGGAATATGGGTCAGCAATTAAGCAAATAAATTGGCTTTATCTTTTCAATATTAGTGAACCAAGAATCCGAGGAGGTGAAGAATTAAATAAGAAAATAAGACTGGAGAAATGAGTACCACTGAAAGCCGATTTTGAAAAATTTGTATTTCAGAGTACTAAAGTGGTTGTATTTTTTTAACATTCTCCAGAATTGTATAAAATATGGAATAATATCCTGTGGATTGGAGGGTGGAAAATGAATGTAATCCCATTATGAAAGAAAGGATAGAGTGAGAAATTATAGATCGCTTTGCCGAACTTCAGTAAGGGAGGGGTGGAAATTCTAGAGGATATTATAAAAAGTGGAGTAAAAGAAGGCATTGGTCGAGGGAAAGGGGTAGGTGGCTTAGAGTGGATATAAGGAAGAACATTTTCAGCCAAAGGATGGATGAAATCTGGAGTATAATATCTGAGTGGGTGGTGGAGGCAGGTATTCACACATCAATTAACAACCATCTCATTGAGCTCTTTCATTGACAAGGCACAGAAGGCAGCAGATGCCATGATGGTAAATGGGATTAGTAGATGGATACTCGATGGTCAGCTTGGACACGGTGGGTCAAAAGGCCTGTTTCTGCCCTGTATGATTGTAAAAGGATTAAAGGAGGTCAGCATGTAATTCTGAAAGGAAAATAGCATTTGACAAAGCTACTGGAGTTTTTTGAGGGGATAACTGGCAGAATAGATAAGGGAGAAACTGTCAACAGGGAGTCCTTGGATTTTAAAAAGCTTTTGATAAATCTCATGGAAATGTTTAGTATCAGAAGTAAAGTATGTGGAAATATATTGAAATTAAATTTATTTGAAATCCATTTCAAATATATTGAAATGGATTGAAAATCACACTACAGACAGGAAGCAGAGAGTTAGAATACATGGGATAGCAGGCAGCAATGAATGGGATACAACAGTAATCAGTACTTGGGCCTCAGCTATTCAAAATATAAATAATTTGGATGAAGAAACCAAAAGTATGATTTTGAAGTAAAAACACAAAGCTGGAGAAAACTCATCAGGTCAAACACTGAACTTTATGCAGCAAAGATATATGACCAAGGTATGAGCAAAATGTGGGCAGGTGCCCAAACAAAATGGTGCAGGAAGTGGTGAGAGGCAGGGGAGGAGCACAGTCCCACAGGCAGAAGGCAATAGATGGATAAGGGAGGGAAGGCACACCAACAAACAAGGGGAGGGGGAAAGGCTCTGTGAATGGAGAGGGAAGTGGGTGGAGAGTTGGAGGAAAGAAGACTAGAGGGATGTGGAAGAGAGGGAGAATGGGGAGTAGGCTAGTAGAAACTGGAGAAGTCAATGTTAATGCTATCCAGTTGGAGAGTTCCCAGACTGAAGTTTGGCGCTGCTTCTCCAATTTATGAGTGGTCTTGGTTTATCAAATCGAGGCCATGAACAGACATATCAGCATTTTTTATTAAGACTGTATTTTTAATTAATATTCATTTATTTATTTGTTGTGTTATTTTGAAGTTTACCACCAATGCCAAGCCTGATGCAATTATAAATGATGAGGATTATACAAAGAAGCCTCGTTGTTACTCAGATTAAGCTAATGAACATAAATATGGCAAGTGGTGGATAAATGTGAAGTTATCCACTTCCAGAGATAAAAAAAGAGAAAAGGTTATTTCTTCAACAGTGATGAATTGAGAATCATTATGTAAAAGAGGACCTAGGTATTTTTATACCTAAGTTATTGAAAGCAAAAAAATAGATGCAACAAGCAGTTTAGAAGTCAAACAGTACTTTGGCTTTTGTAGAAAGAGGATTTGAGTTCAGGAGCAAAGACGTCATGCTACAATTATATACATTATAGGGCTTAGGTAAGACCACAGATAGAGTCATGCATGTGGATCTGGTTTCTTTATAGAACATAGTAAATAGAACACTACAGCACAGTACAGGCCCTTCAGCACTCAATGTTGTGCCAAGCCTTAAAAGAGTACTAAACCCTCCCTACCTCCATAATAGCCCTCTATTTTTCTTCCATCTATGTGCCTGCCTAAGAGACTCTTAAGTGCCCCTAATGTTTCAGCTTCCACCACCATCTCTGGCAAGGCATTCTAGGCACCTACAACTCACTGCTCTTAAAAAAAAACTTACCCCTGATGTCTCCCCTAAATGTCCCTCCCTTCACTTTGTACACATGCCCCCTGATGTCTGCTATTCCTGCCCTGGGAAACAGGTGCTGGCTGCCCTCCCTATCGATGCCACTCATAAGTCTCCTCTCATCCCTCTACACTTCAAAGAAAAAGTCCAAGTTCTGCTAACCTTGCCTCATAATATTAAAGTCAGCCGCGCTGCAAAGATACAGTCAGCAAAAGACACCACAGAACCAAGTAAACATACAACAGCTTCTTTATTAGCTCTTTGTTATGCTAGCGGGAGAAAGATTTCAGTGACTTGGTCTCTACTCTGAGCCCAACAATCAAAGTACCGGAGTGTTTGCCATACATTTACATCGAGGTTGGGCAGGGGTCTGTCTGAGACAATCGCAAGTTTCACACCAGCTGTATTCTGTGTTTACCATTACATGTTACCTTGCAATGTCTAGAATTGTCTGAGAAGATCAGAGTGTTCTTTATCCCAAGACATATTGACATTCTTGTGGATAATACTATCTCACTTCGGCACAGATGTTAAAAAGCAAATATATTCTCATATTTGCAGTAACTGAAAGCCTTACCTAATGCATTAACCCTTTATTAAGCATATTGATAAACCTTATTTTTCTTCAATAAAACTTATTTTCCAATCCAGGGAACATCCTGGTAAATCTCCACTGCACCCTCTACATAGCTTCCACATCCTTCCTGTAATGAAGTGACCAGAACTGAACACAATACTCTAAGTGTAGTCTCACCAGAGATTTGTAGAGTTGCGACATGACCTCTCTACTCTTGAACTCACTCCGTCTATTAATGAAGCCCAGCATCCCATAGAGCCTGAGGTTGCAGGTTAGTAGCTCCTTGAGGGCATTGTATTTGCCTTGCTCTGGAAGCTGCTGTAGGAAATCGATGACCCTTCTGCCGTCTCCTGGTTGAGGGGGCTCACTACATAGTATTAACGTGTGTTGCCGTCATTGATCTATCAAAAGTGGGACTAGGCCTTGGCCTGTATGAACCACATGTCTGGCTGCGACTCCCAGAAAGTTGGCAGCTTCAGTGAAACCACATGAAGAGCTACTTGTTCCGTCATCTTCGGGTCCAACTACCAGATGGACTTGTCAGGGTCACCAATGTAGTGTGTGTGCTACTGAGAAGTGTGGATAGAAGACATACACATGCGCACACACATGAGGATTGAAGTCGAAGACTGATTTACTGCACTGGCAGCTCTGTTTATATTCACTCCTCGTTGCTGATATCAGAAGTGATGTCATGGCAGCATTGATCTCTGACTGGGCAGAGTTCCGGCTGTGTTCGCTGTTTCCTGCTGTGCAGGTGGTCACCTGGGATGAAGATTGTTGGCCCCTGTGGGGTCTGTGCTGTCACCGCATTCATTGGCCATTTTGTGTACTGGGTCGTGTCTCGATTAGTGGGCCACTACAACCTCACGCTTATTCGGATTGAACTCCATCTGCCACTTCTTTGCCCAACTCTGCATTCTGTCTATATCCTCTTACAACCTTTGACAGCCTTCAGCTCCATCCACAATTCCCCCAACATTCATATAATCTGTAAATTTACTGACCCATCCTTATGCCTCTTCATCCAGATCATTTATAAAAATCACAAAGTGTATGGGTCCCAGAACAGATCCTTGTGGTATTCCAATAATCACAACCTCCAGACAGAATACTTTCCTTCCACTACTTCTCTCTGCTTTCTGCTCTGTGCGTTCCACCTACAAGCCAATTTTTTTATCCACACAGCCAAGATTCCATGGATCTATGCCATATTTTCTGAACAAGTCTCTCAAGGGGGACCTTGTCAATGCCTTACTAAAATCCATGTAGACTACATCTACCACCCTACTCTCATCAATTTCCTTTGTTATATTCTCAAAAACCTTGATGAAGCTCATGAGGCACAACTTTCCCTTCACAAAGCCATGCTGACTATCCTTGAGTAGACTGTACTTCTCCGAATGCTAACAGATCCTATCCTTTAGAATCCTCTGTAATAGTTTGCACACCATTGATGTAAGACTCACTGATCTATAATTCCCAGGATTCTCTCTATTACCTTTCTTAAACAAGAGGACTACATTTGTCATTCTCCAATCCTCCAGCAAATCCCCTGCGGCCAAAGTGGACTCAAAGATCATAGCAACTGCCCCAGCTATCTCTTCCCTTATTTCTCACAGTAACATGGAGTATATTGCGTCTGGCCCCAGGGACTTATCAATCTTAATGTATTTAAGAAGATTGAATAATTTCTCTTCCTTAATCTCCACAATGTCCAACACACAAGTCTGTTCTATTCTGACCTCACCCTGATCAAGGTCCTTTTCTCTTGTGAATACTGAAGCAATGTATTCATTTATGACCTCCCCGACCTCCATCTCCAGGCACCTGTTGCGTCTTTTATCCTTTAGCGGTCCCACCTTCATTCTCATCATCCTTCTGTTCTTCACATACACATAGAACACATTGGAGTTCCCCTTAATCCTTCATGCCCCCTTCGAGCTCTCCTAAGTCCTTTCTTAAGATCCTTCTGAGCCACTACATACTTCTCATGAGCCCTTCCTGTTTCTGCTTCCTATATCTAATGTATGCTTCATTCTTCTTCTTGACTTGCTGCCTCACCTGTTTTGTCAGCCATGGTTCCCGTTTCCTACCATTTTTTCCTTGTCCCAGTGGGACAAATCTATCCTGAACCCAGCTCAAGTAGTCCCTAAAGTTCATCCAAATTAGTTCTGTGCTTTCTCCCTTAAACGTCTGTTTCCATTTTACTATTGTTAGTTCCTGCCTCATTCCATCCTGATTAGCTCTTCCCCAATTAAGCACTTTCCCATTTTGTCTCTTTTTATTCTTTTCCATAGCTATGCTAAACTCAGGGAATTGTGGTCACTCTCATCAAAATTCTCCCCCTCTGAGTGGTCCGCCACCTGACCAGGTTCATTATCCAGAACTAGATCCAGTATGATCTCTCCTTTCATCAGCCGATCCACATACTGTGTCAGGAATCCTTCTTGGACACAGCTGACAAATTCAGCCCTGTAATCCTTCTTGCAGTAAGGAGGTGCCAGTCAATATTAGGGAAGTTGAAATCACTCATAACTACAACCCTGAATTTCCTGTGCCATTCCAAAATCTTCCTGCTTATCTGCTCCTTGGTGTTTTAATTACAATGGTATAGCCATCTGCATACTTGAAAATGGAGCTGGAGCAGTATTTGGCTAATGGTACACCTAGTACAGTGATTCCTCCCTTCCTATTTCTGACTTTCACCCACCGTCTCATTGGCACTCCCTCTACAGTCTCCTCCCTTTCTATAGCCATGATACTATCATGAAGCAGGAATGCTGCACTTCCCCTCTCTTACCTCCTATTCTATTCCTTTTAAAGCACCTGAACTCAGTACCTGCTGATGCACCATCAATTACACAAAGACTGAGGTTGAGAAACCAATAGGCTTTCATTCACTAAAGAACAAAGGCACATCCATACTGCTTGACTGTCCTGCACTGAGGAGGTGGCTGTGCAACAGTTACCTTTATACAGGAGCCCGTGGGAGGGGCCACAGGTACAACCGGCCAATGGGTTTGTCCGACCAGACAAATATATATATACAATAGTGGTTTACCACACCTGCATCAGCTAATCCTGCCCTTCCTCTAGCCAAGTCTCTGTAACAGCCACAACAATGTAGTTCCACATACTGATCCATGCTCTAAGTTCATCCCCTTTATTCCTCATACTCCTAGTGTTGAAAAGCATATTTCAACCCCTCAAACTTGCTACATTTATGCTTCCTCACAAACTCAGAACACATAGCATCATACTTTTGATCTTGGGGCTCTTCTCTTCACTCACATTCTGATTTCAACCCTCTTGCCCAATGAGTTTAAACCCTCACCAACTGCTCTAGCAAGCCTGGCTGCCAGGATAGTGGTCGCTTTCCAGTTCAGGTGTACCCTATCTTTTTTGTGCAGGACAGACCTTCCCCAGAAGAAATCCCAATGATCCACAAACCTGAACCACGCACACATTCATCTGCTACAATTTTCTATTCCTACCCTCTGTTGTGCGTGGCACAGGGAGCAATCCTGAAATTACCACCTTTGTGGTCCTGCTTTTTAGCTTCTTACCTAACTCCCTATATTCCCCCTTCAGGACCTCATCCCTACACCTCTCTATGTCATTGGTCCCCAAGTAGACCAATGCATGAAAGATTTTTTTCATTCTATTAGTGCAGCAAAGGTTCACTTGGCTAATTCCTGGGGTGGAGGATTGCCACACGAGAAGAGACTGAGGTGTTAATTAATTTGTTGGTTTGCAATACTGACTTTTATCATAAAGGTAAGGGCCAGTGGTTTGTTTGATTTATTCTTTTTAAACTTTGTTTTATTATTTATTTTAATGTTTTAATTAATTTATATTATTTAAGCAATTTTTAAGCAATCTAATTATGTTAAAATTTCTATTTTTAAAAAAAAATTCATTTATTTCTTTCAAGATATTCAGCATCAGTTCAATGTTCTTAGACAGCATTGAACTTCAAGCAGACCAAGGTGACAGATTTTCTTTTCTGAAGGATATTTGCAAACCAAATGAGATACTTCAGTCTTCCAGTAGTTATGAAACTATGAAGTTGCTGCTACAAGCTCTTTCATTACATTTCAGATTTGTTAATTGCTTGAATATAAATTCCCAATCTGCCATGGTGGGATTTGAGCTCATGCCACCGGATCAATGATCTAGAACTCTGACAGCAAGACTGGTAACTGCACACAATACTCCATGGTAATACTAATTGACTAAGAACCAGTGGGGAGTGGAGGATAAAGCTTTTCTTACTAAATTGCTATTATCTGTAATATGTAAGGGACATTGAAAACTGATTTAATTGCCGCTTTCAAAAGTGAATTGGGATGGGAAAGTGGAGTTGATGTGCACATGAGAGGAAAAATGGGACGAGAGTAGATGGGCATTTGATGTTTGGGGGGTAGGGAGTAGTGATGCGTGAAGTGGCCTGTTTCTGTTCTTATATGGCCCAATTATTTTTTTTGTGAATGAAGATAAAGATTCCTTCAGTTAAAATTAAATTTAACAAGCCCTTTTGGCCCATGGGCCATGCCACCCAATTACATCCAATTGACCTACAATCCCCAGTGCGTTTTGAACAGTGGGAGGAAACTGGAGCCCCCAGGGAAAACCCACACAGGCACGAGGAGATGTACAAACATAGGAGCAGGAGCAGGAGCAGGAGCAGGAGCAGGAGCAGGAGCATAGGATTCGAACCCTGATCCCGATCACTGATGCTGTAACAGCATTGCGCTCTCTGTGACACTGTGTAAGATAACTACATTTAAAATGAGTAAGCATTTATACTCAACTCCTTACTAGACTCCTTTTACACTGTGTAGCCAAATACTGCTCCAACTCCATTTTCAAGTGTGCAGATGGCTATACCATTGTAAGCCGGATCTCAAACAGTGAATGAGTGAACTTTTCCCTCAATGTCAGCAAAATGAAGATGCTAGTTAACAACTTTAGGAAGTAGAATTAAGCACATGCCTTGGTCTTTGTCAACAGTACTGAGGTGCAAATGGCAGAAAACTTGAAGATTTTAGGAGTAAATATTATTGTCGTGATCTTAACAGGTGAACGTTAAGGCCAAGAAAGCATACCAAAGCCTCTACTTCCTTGGAAGCTTAAGAAAATTTGTCATGTACTCAGTGTCTCTTATCTATGTCTATGGGTGTGGCATGAAAAGTATTCTGTCAGATGCATCAGAGCTTAGTACAGAACTGCTTTACACAATACTGAATAAAATAGCAGAGAATTGTAAATGTAGCTCAGCCCATCACACAAATCAACCTCCACTCCTTTGACTTTGCCTACACTTCCCAATGCCTTGGGAAAGCAGGAAACATATTAAAAGACCTATCCCACTCTGCTCACATTCTCTTCTCCCCTACCTCTTAGACAGAAGATACACAAGTTTGAAAACACGCACGACCGAATTCAAAGACAATTTATTCCTCTGTATTTTAAATTTAAATTTAGACATCCAGCACGGTAACAGGCTATTTCGGTTCACGAGCCTGTGCTGCTCAATTCACACCCAATTAACCTACACCTTCAGTACATTTTGAACGGTGGGAGAAAACCAGAGCCCCAGCAGAAAACCCATGCAGACTCAGGGGCAAACATACAAACAGCACAGTATTCGAACCCCGGTCCTGATCACTAGTGCTTTAGAGGTGTTGCATTAACTGTTACGCCAACTATGCCATCCTAAAGTATTATCAGACAGTTGAATGGACTTCTCATGAGTAAAATGATGATGCTCTTGCACTGTTCTAAATGAACTTTTTTCCTGCATCACCATACTCTCCACACACTACCTGTTGTACTCAATGATGGATTGGCTTGCTGAGACAGCATTCAAAACAGTTTCTTTGCTATACCTCGGTACACATAACAATAAAAACATCAATTTAATAAAACCTCATTTGTCCAAAACTAAAAAAAACCCTTATTCATTTGAAATGCAACAATTACAAAATTATTGCATTCAAAATAGTCTGATCACGCAGCATTTACCACCCTTGAACAGTAGGGTGCAGATAATCTGCTCCTTGGGAAAATAGCTCCAGTGTACACCATTACCCATTTACCATGGTTGGAAGCCAATTTGCTAATTCTAAGGTAAAAAAATGAATTGGCAACAGTATGGTCGAGAAGCAAAGATCAAGAGCTCCCATCAACTTTCTATTTTTTCACTTCTCTACCTTTTTATTCAGAACCAAAGTAATACAGATTTTGCATCTTATTCTTTTATTTGCATTTGCCTCAAGTGGCTGCAATAAGTGGTAAATCTGGGGGGGTGGGGGGGGGGGGAAGAAGAAACAGCAACCAGCCTAAAAATGGAGGCTATTTCCAAACTTCTGAACCAACTCAGACAGATGCTAGCAGCTGACTTCAAAATTTCTTTTAACTTTCTAGAAATCAAATTTTATCAAGTCCGGTTATTAGTGAATGAACATTCGGCTGGGAGTCGGAGGAGGAGCTTGGAGAGAGTCGGGCTGTGAATCAGAGGAGGAGGAGCTTGCTGAAAGTGAGGAGAAGGTAAGCTATTAAAGTCGGGGGCTTACCGGGGCTTGGACCTACTTGGTTCGGCTGGGAGTCGGAGGAGGAGCTTGGAGAGAGTCGGGCTGTGAATCAGAGGACGAGGAGCATGCTGAAAGTGACAGGGTTAATTGGTCAAGGGGCCAATAAAAGGAGTGAAAGGGGAGGGAGCGGCCAGCGAGGAGTGGCTCAGTGAGTGAGTGGAGCAGTGAAGGAGTGAGACTTCCTGGTTTTGGCTTATCAGGCTTCGGCAAAAGCAGGCAAGGAGAAAAGGTAAGTTGAGTTATTTGCCTTCGTATTCAGAGTCATGCCAATAGGGTTAGTGCTCTGTACTGAGTGTCAGATGTGGGAACAACGGGTGACCTCCACCCTCCCAAATGGCCACATCTGCACCAGGTGTACCGAGATGCAGTTACTAAGGGAGCGAATTAGGGATATGGAGTTGCAGATTGATGACCTGCGGCTTGTAAGGGAGAGTGAGGAGTTAATTGACTCAACTTTCAGGGCGATAAATACTCCAGAACCCGTGTCAGGTAAGTGGGAAACCGTCAGGGGGGAAAGAAAAAAGCGAGAAAAACGGAGAGCACACCAGTGACTATCCCACTCAGCAACAGTTATGTTGTGTTGGATTCTGTTGAGGAAGATGACCGGACAGAAGATGGCCACGGGCACCAGGTCAATGGCAATGAGCCTGGCAGAGTGGTGCAAAAGAAAAGGAAAAGGAGTAATGCAGTAGTTATTGGGGACTCTATTGTCAGGGGTACAGACAGGAGGTTCTGTGAGCCAGATAAGTATACCTGCATGGTGTGCTGCCTCCCTGGTGCAAGGGTACGAGATATCACAAATCGGGTCCAAAATATTCTGAGAGGAGAGGGAGCGCAGCCTGATGTCTTGGTACATATGGGTACAAACGACATTGACAAGAAAAGGGAGGAGGTAATGAAAAGGGATTACAGTGAGCTGGGACGAAAGCTGAAAGACAGGAACGCTAGGGTGGTGATCTCAGGATTACTACCTGTTCCAAATGCAAGTGATGAAAAGAATGTAAGGATAAGGAAAATGAGCGTGTGGCTGAGGTGCTGGTGTACAAGGCAAGGATTTGGCTTCTTGGATCATTGGGATCTCTTTTGGGGAAGGCATGATCTTTACAAGAAGGATGGGTTGCACCTAAATCCAAAAGGTGTCAACATTTTGGCAAGTATGTTTGGTACAGCAGTGGGGCAAGGTTTAAACTAATTTGGCAGGGGTATGGGAACCAGAGTGATAGGGAAAAGGGTAGGGAAGATAAAGTAATGGCCAGGAAAAGTAAAATAGGAAAAGTAATGTTCGGAGGAGAAAGTAAAAAATCAGATGGTGCAGTGAGTTTTCGGGTCAATGATAGTGTTAAGAAAATTACAAAGAAAAATAGTGGGCAGAAAAATCAAAAGAAAAGGTTACAGAAGTCATTAGATATTAAAAGGACAAAGAACATAAGGGCACATTATCTGAATGCCCGCAGTATTAGAAATAAGGTTAGTGAACTTGAGGCGCAAATGGGTACCCATGCCTATGATTTGGTAGCCATCACGGAAACATGGCTACAAGATGACACTAAATGGGAATTAAACTTTCAAGGGTATCAGGTGGTGCAAAGAGATAGACAGGATGGTAAGGGAGGTGGAGTTGCACTCTTAATCAAAAATGAGCGCCAGGCAGTAGTGAGGAATGATATAAGATCTAAAGAGCATAATGTTGAGTCCATTTGGGTAGAGATAAAGATTAACAAAGGAAAAAAATTATTGGTGGATGTTATCTATCGCCCACCAAATAACAATAGTTTAGTGGCACAGGAAATAAATAGAGAGATAAGTGAGGCATGTAATAATGATACGGCAGTAGTCATGGGGGACTTGAACTTCCACATAGATTGGGAAAATCAAGTTGGTCGTGGGAGTCTAGAAGAGGACTTCATAGAATGCATCAGCGATAGCTTTCTTGAGCAGCATGTTAAGGAACCCACAAGAGAAAATGCTCTCCTGGATCTAGTGTTGTGAAATGAGATAGGTAGAGTAAATGATGTAATAGTCAGAGACCATCTGGGAAATAGCGATCATAGTATGATTGAATTTCTCATTCAGATGGAAGGGGAAACAGTTAGATCTAAAACTAATATATTATGCTTAAACAGGGGTGACTACCATAGGATGAGGGAGGAATTGGGCAGAGTGGACTGGGAGCACAGGCTAATTGATGAAACAGTTGAGGAACAGTGGAAGATTTTCAAAGAAATATTTTGGATTGCTCAACAAAAATATATTCCGGTCAGGAAAAAGGGCAGCAAGAGAGGGAAAAATCAACCGTGGTTAACAAAGGAAATAAAGGAGAGTATAAAATTGAAGGCGCAGGTGTACAAAGCTGCAAAGAGCAGTGGGAAATTGGAAGATTGGGAAAACTTTAAGAGACAACAAGGGGTTACAAAGCAGGTAATAAGAAATTGGAAAAAGGATTATGAAAGTAAATTGGCACAAAATATAAAAACAGAAAGCAAAAACTTTTATAAATATATAAAATGGAAGAGGGTGGCCAGAGTTAACATAGGACCCTTGGAGGATGAGAAAGGAAAACTGGTAGCAAAAAATGAGGAAATGGCCAAGGCATTAAACAAATATTTTGTGTCAGTCTTCACGGTGGAAGACACGTCCAAGTGCAGAGTTAAGGATGAGAATGTTGGGGAGGGCCTTGATAAAATAGTTGTTACAAAGGAAGTAGTGATGGAAAAACTAATGGGACTAAAGCCAGACAAATCACCTGGTCCTGATGATATGCATCCAAGGGTTCTGAAGGAAATGGCAGAAATTATAATTGATGCATTGGTGGTCATATACCAAAATTCCTTGGATTCTTTGCAGGTCCCAGCAGACTGGAAGACAGCAAATATCACGCCACTTTTTAAGAAGAGATGTAGGCAGAAGACTGGAAATTATCGGCCAATTAGCTTGACATCTGTAGTTGGAAAAATGCTTGAAGCCATCATTAAAGATGAAATAGTGAAACTTTTGGAACGTAAGGGTTCAATCAGGCAGATGCAGCATGGTTTTAGAAAGGGAAGATCTTGTTTGACAAACTTGTTAGGATTCTTTGAGGATATAATGGGTGCGGTGGATGGAGGGGAACAGGTTGATGTTGTACATTTGGATTTCCAGAAAGCGTTTGATAAGGTGCCGCACAAGAGACTTCTCAGTAAGTTACAGGAAAGTGGAGTCCGGGAAGTATATTGGCCTGGATTGAAAATTGGTTGTCTGACAGGAGGCAGAGAGTCGGGATAAATGGGAGTTTTTCAGGTTGGCAGAGAGTGGTAAGTGGGGTGCCGCAGGGGTCAGTGTTAGGCCCACAACTGTTCATCATTTACATTGATGACTTGGAGGAGGGGACAAAATGTGGTGTAGCCAAGTTTGCAGATGACACCAAATTGAGTGGAAGAGCAAATTGTAATGAGGATGTGGAGAGTCTGCAGAGGGATATAGTTAAGCTGGATGAGTGGGCAAAGGTTTGGCAGATGGAGTACAATGTTAGTAAGTGTGAGCTTATCCACTTTGGCAAGAAAAATAAAAGAGCTGAATATTATTTAAAGGGTGAAAAACTACAGCATGCTGTTGTGCAGAGGGACTTGTGCATGAATCGCAAAAAGTTAGGTTGCAGGTGCAGCATGTTATTAAGAAGGCAAATGGAATGTTGGCCTTCATCACTAGAGGAATTGAATTCAGGAGTAGGGAGGTAATGTTGCAACTGTATAAGGTACTGGTGAGACCACACCTGGAGTACTGTGTCCAGTTCCGGACTCCATATTTGAGGAAGGATATACTGGCTTTGGAGACGGTCCAGAGGAGGTTTACTAGGTTGATCCCTGGGATGAAGGGGTTGACTTATGATGAAAGATTAAATCGTCTAGGATTGTATTCGCTTGAGTTCAGAAGGATGAGTGGAGATCTTATAGAAACATATAGGATTATGAAGGGTATGGATAGGATAGATGTAGGAAGGTTTTTTGAGCTGGCTAGGGAAACTAAAACGAGAGGACACAGTCTCAAGATTTGGGGGAGTCGATTTAGGACAGAGATGAGGAAAAATAGTTTTTCCCAGAGAGTAGTGAATGTTTGGAATTCTCTAACCAGGGAAGTGGTTGAGGCTGCCTCATTAAACATATTTAAAATTTGGTTAGATAAATTTTTACATGATAGAGGAATTAGGGGATATGGGGAGAAGGCAGGTAGGTGGAGTTAGGTCATAAATTAGATCAGCCATGATCGTATTGAATGGCGGAGCAGGCTCGATGGGCCATTTTTGGCTTACTCCTGTTCCTACTTCGTATGTTCCTATGTTCCTATGACTATCATCTCTGGAGCTCACTTCAGATGACCTGAGGCAGTGTGTTAATGATTTCGAGGATGTTTTCTCAAGCTTATGAGAAAGTAATTCAAAGCTAACAGCTAAAGACGTTGACCTGGAAGGTCAGAGCAGACAGCAAAACCTATGTATCCTGGGCTTGGAGGAATCTTTTGAAGGAGGAGACTCAACAAAATTCTTCTCCGATTTGCTATGTGAGGTTTTCATGAAGCAGAAGCTCCGATCTCCACCATTCATGAATACCTAAACTGGCTCCAGGACAGAGCCCGCACTCTCTGTCCACATCATTATCAGATAAAAGACATTCTAAACCATGAGGCCCAAAGGAGAGGGAAACTGGAATACGTGGTCAGCAGATCCAGGTTGTAGATGATTACAGTCATGAAGTCCTGAATCAGTGAGCCGAATACTTGGAGTTAATGTCAGATCTATAGAAGCGAGGACTCAAGCCCTCCCTGCTGTATCCTCCATAACTCCACATTACACTTCCCAGTGGGCAAAAGAAGTGGCTACCCTCAGTCAATGAGGCATGGAACTATATAGACACTCTTCCCTCTACATCACACTCATTGTAAATGTCTGCTTGATTGATTATTTTTGCTTCTGATTTTTCTAGCCTATGTCAAACAATATTCAGGTGGTGAGGAGTGGCTGACCCTCCTTGCCTTAGTAACATTTTATGGGATAACATACCCACTTGGGCTGTGGTCATGTGTGTACTTTCCTCTGCCATAAATTCAGTGATCTATTCAGTTTCTGTGAGAAGATCATCGGGAAAGTTTATACTTAGTTTTCTAATAGTAAGTGATATTTCTATTTTGTAGTATACTTTTCAGAACTACATAAGAAATCTCAAGAGGAATAGTTTTTTTTACTTGGTTCTGCTTCCAATTAAATGTTGTTTTGGGAGTGTTAAATATATTTTTGAATAACAACAATGGAGTTGAAGATGATGATACATGGGTCAGGATTGGAAATAGGTATTTTAAGAGCTTTCTGCAATGGTTTAGGTGGGGAGAGAGAGGGTGCTGAGTCATTGTTGTTACTGTTCTAGGAGTCTATACTAACCTTGACTAAGCAGGGTTTATTTCTATTCAAGTATTTGTTTTATGTTACTGTATCAAGGCCAACACCTGGAGTTTTAATATCATTTGTGCTTACAAACCTACTTTTTCAACCAAGGATAATGGATTGCCTTTTAAAGTTCATTACTGGAATATCAAAGGTTTAAACCACCCTGTTAAAAGAAGGAAAGTGTTCTCACACATCAAACAACTTAAAACAGAAAATGCATTTTTTTACATTGGTACCTTGATAATTCTCACCTCACGGCATGATGGAGGGTGCAAAATTTTCATTCCACATTTCAGGCCAAAGCTAGGAGATCTCGATTCTTAATAATCAATTTTTTTCTTTTGTGCATCACAATATAACATCAGATTCAAACGGTCATTATATCATTCAGGGAAATTGTACAATAAAATGGTAGCTTTTGCTAATGTCTACGCTCCTAATATGGATGATGTGGGGCTTTTTTCATGTTTTTTTTTCTTTACCGGATCTGAGCTCATATTCTCTTGTGCTTGGGGTGGAATTCAATTGCTGGTTAGATCCTGTGCTAGATTGATCTGCTTACCCTGGCAAAATGAGTAAGTTCACCTTACTTACACAATCCTTCCTATCAAATTACTGTATCTCTGATGTGTGACTTTTTTCATCCAAATAGGAGAGAGTATTCTTTCTTCTCACATATTCACCATACCTTTTCTATGATTGATTATTTTCTTATCAAACATCAACTGATCCCATTGACCTGCTCTTGTGTTATCAGATCACGCCCCTGATGTTCTATCTATGATTTTTTTTCCTGACCTTCCTCAAATAAAAAGACACTGGCTTTATAATTTGACCCTATTGTCAGATATTGACTGTGAAATTTATGGAGGAGCAGATTACCTTTTTTTTAATAGAAATACCTCAATAAAAACCTCCAACTTGATTATTTGGGATGTGTTGAAAGCCTACCTTAGGGGGAAAATTATTTATTATACTGTGAATATGAAAAGGAAGGCTAATAAAGAAAGATTAGGATTAGTCAACCAAATTAATGAAATAGTTCAACAATATGCTCAAGTTAAAAATCTAGATCTATATAAAAAGCTAATGGAACTTCAAACATATTCAATTGAACGTCAACTTTTGAAGAGTAAGAGTTTGTTATATATACATGGTGACAAACTTGGTATACTGTTAGCTAATCAGTTGAGAGGATTCAAAGCAAAATGACAAATCACAAAATTTCAATTGGATGATGGCAACATTACTTCAGATCATTCAATGATTGATACATTCAGGAATTCCTATTCTTAATTTTATACTTCTGAATTTCCAAATGAAAACAGTTTGATGGAGAATTTCTTAAATAATTTAAACATCCCTACATTTTCTCCTGATTAGAGGACATCTTTTCGTTGCAATCTGGAAAATCCTCAGGTCCTGATGGGTTTCCTGAAGAATTTTAAAAATCATTTTCTTCTTTGCTTTCATCTCATCTAAATTCTGTGCTGTCTTTCTTGTTTAAGCAAGGTAAAATTCCTGTTTCATTCAATGAAGCATGTATAATTCTTGTTGCAGAGAAAGGTAAAGGTCCAACACAGTGCTCCTCCTATAGGCCAATCCCTTTATTAAATATTGATGTCAAAATTTTTCCCAAAGTTTTAGCCCATAGAATTGAGATCTTTTTACCATCAATTATATCTGAAGATCAAACCAATTTATTAAAAATTATTACTCTTATTTTAATGTGGATCGCCTATTTGATATTCTGTACTTGCACTCAGATGTAGTTCCTAATTATGTTCTTTCTCTGGACATGGAGGAAATATTTGACCTTGTGGAGTGTAAGTACATTGATTTTAGAAAAATTCAATTTTGGAGCAAGTTTTATTACATGGATAAAATTACTGTACTTGTGACCTATTGCTCCAATCCTCACCAACTTTCAACAGTCACAACCTTTGGGAGTTGAACATAAAGCTTCTCTTTATGCAGATGATCTCTTGCTTTTCATATCAAGCTGTGATACCTCTCTACCCCCACCCCACCCCGATGCTGTCGGTCAATTCAGTCAGTTCTCAGGATACAAACTAAATTTACATAAAAGTGAATTTTTCCCTGCAAATAAACTTACATCAGTGTATACTAACTTTCCTTTTAATATCATGCAAAATTAATTTACTTATTTTGGTATTACAGTCACAAGAAAACAAAAGAGTTTTTTAAATAAAATGTTATCACTTTCTTAAAATGCATGAAATAGTGCCTAACACAATGGTCACCCAAGTCTACATCCCTGAATTAACTCTATCAAAATGAATATTTTGCCTATATTTTTATATTTTTTTTCAGTGTATATCAACTTTATTCCTAAATCTTTTTTTGACTCATTAGATTCTGTTAGATCATCTTAAGCACCCTCAACTAAATAAAGTTAATCTTCAAAAATCTAAAAGGGATGGAGGCATGCTGTTATTGGTGCAGGTGTCAATTGGGAGCAGGTTGGTTGTGGACCTTTTATCTCCTGGAGGTTTAATGTAGGAGCCACCCCCTTATATGCTTCAGTGAAGGAATCAACAAATTTAGCATTTGATTGTGAGCATTTAATTGAAGTTTGATTCCAGACTGGTGGTAACAAATAAATAATTCTCTATTTTTCCTGTAAATTAACTCTGTTTCAGAGGAACTCTTGTTGGAAATTAGGTGAAGTTCTGCAGTGAGGCAGACTGAGAAGTAGATTGGTGTAATGATAAAGCCTTGCTTTACACTATTCTGAGTTTGGAACAGGTCTGTAGTGAATTAGTTGTATGCTACTGTGAAGCAATAGAATGATAACAAATGTTTGGGCATTTCAAAGAACAGTTTGGCACCACAGGACCCATTAGGCCCTTTTATACTGCCCTTGAAAAATGGCAATTAACTGCTTTTTAACCACTTTCTAACCAGATTTAAGTCAAGAAATTATTAAAAGGCATAAAGAATTTAATTCTGCTAAAGAGGTGCTTTGGAGGAAGGGTTATAAATTTTCTTTTAGATACCCTGCAGTTTTGAAGATCTTTTATGGTAATTTCCAATCACAGTTTTTTTGAGAGGGATCATGATGCTTTAATTTTTGCCAATTCTTTGCCAGACAGGGCAACTGAAAGTCACTCTTCACCTAAGAGGAAGACACCTGATAAGAAGAATGGAAATGGGAACAGGAAGACAAATATTTCAAAGAGCTTGATGATTCGGAACAAGTTTTGGGATTGAATTCATTGGGGTTGTGAGCTGATTTAGACTTATAATTTTATGTCCTGTTGGGGAACTGGAGGTCGCTGAAGCTTTTGGAAGTCATCTGCCACCAGTGGAAGGGATTTTATTTCTTTCCACACCCAGTTAAGTGGGGAGTTACTACTTTTGTAGTTTCTTTTTCTAAAGAAAATACCTTTTTATTTGTGTACATTTTACTTTGTTTAGAGAGGGGTTTAGTGATTGTTTAATTTAGATTACTTAGCAAAGGGAGCTTCAAATTTTGTTATCAGAGAAGGGTTTTTTTTCTTTGTGAATAGAAGGAATAGAAAGAGGGGTTTTTAATTTTGTTTTTATTTTACTTTGATAACAATGTCTAATTTGAACTTTGCAACATTTAATGTGCAGGGTTTAAATAACCCGATTAAACAATAATGTGTTTTAGCCAATATAAAAAAGATGAAAGTTGATATTACTTTTTTTCAGGAAACTCATTTAACTGAAAGAGAACATTTGAAATTGAAGAGGGACCGGGTCGATTATGTATTTTTATATTCCTTTAATTTGAAAGTGAGAGGAGTGGTGATCCTGATTCATAAGAAAATATCATTCTAACTTAAATCTTTGGTGGAATCAGCTGGCTGAATTTTAATGATTAATTGTAAACTCTTTGCTGAGTCATGGACTTTCTTGAATGTGTACGCACCTAACGTCGATGATGAACAATTTATGTCTGAGGCTTTTTTAACTTTAAGCCAAGCTAAAGAAAATATTTTGATTGGGGGAGATTTTAATTGTGTAATAGACCCATTATTAGATAAATCTCTGAAAATCATTAAAAAAATCAAAAGCAGTTGTTCAATTGGTTTCTTTGATGAAAGATTTAAATTTAATAGAGGTTTGGAGAAGGCTAAACTCTATTGAGAAAGATTTTTCATTTTATTCCTCGCGCCATGACTCATTTTCAAGGATTGACTTTTTTTGGTATCAGCACATTTGCAATCATGTTTTATTCAAGCTGAATATAAGAGTAGAATAATTTCTGATCATTAATTGCTACTCATTTCTTGGGTTGGACAAGAAGTTATTCAATCAACCTTTCGGTGGAGGTTTAATGTAATGTTATTGATAAAAACGGAATTTGTAAAATTTATTAAGGATCAAATTGTTTCTTTCTTAAACTTGAATAGGAATACAGTTCAGAATAATTTTACTGTATGGTATGCTTTGAAGGTGCTTTTATGTGGTCAAATTATTAGCTATGCATCAAAGGAAAATAAGAAATTTTTGGCAGAGACTTGGTCATTGGAAAAACATACCAATTTGAATGTTTGATTCAAAGATCTAAACAACGTTATTATGAGTTAGGCGACAGAGCTCATAAAGTTTTGGCCTGGCAATTGAAAACAGAACAAGTATCAAGAACTATCAATGCTGTGAGGAAAGATAATTCAGTTACTTTTAAACCTCAGGAAATCAATGACCAATTTTTATCATTTTATCAGAAATTATATGCTTCTGAGGGAGTTCGAGAAAATGGTTCTATTAAATCTTTTTTGTCAGAATTAAATTTGCCAATATTAGGGGAAGATAATGTGAGGAAATTAGATTTTCCTTTTACAGATTTAAAAATAAAGGATGTTATTCAACAAATGCCTAATGGGAAATCTCCAGGAGATGATGGGTTCACTGTTGAATTTTTCATTGGGTAATTTAAGAACAAGCCTTACCAGATTCGTGTTTAAGTGTAATAATAGTATTTATACCAAAAAAAGATAGAGAGTAGCTTCATACCAGCCAATTTCTTTATTGAATGTGGATTATAAAATAATAGTGAAATTATTGGCCAATAGACTTGCTAAGTATTTACCATAATTGGTACATGCTTATCAGGCTGGTTTTATTAAAAATAGGTTTGCTTCTGATAATATTCTTAGAGTGATTTCACTGATCAACGCTTAACAACAGCAACCTGACCTACCAATGGTAGTTGCATTAGATGCTGAAAAAGCTTTTGATAGGATTGAATGGAATTTTTTATTTAAAGTTTAAGTGAAATATAAGTTTGGACCTTTTTTTATTGGTTGGGTGAAGGCATTATATAATAATCATGTAGCTATGGTGGCGACAAATGGTCAAACCTCTTCTTTCTTTAAATTATTGCGTTCAGCTCATCAAGATTGTCCTCTGTCACCAGCTCTATTTGCATTGGTCATTGAACTATTAGCTCAGGCTATTAGAAAGAATGAGAATGTTAGAGGTATAAAGTTAGCAGATGAGGAATGTAATATTAATCTAATTGTGAATGATGTTTTGATATATTTAACTAATCCGGAATGATCTTTAATTTACTTGCAAGAATGTTTAGAACAATATGGTAAATTATCAGGATACAAAGTGAATTGGGATAAAAGTGAAATATTACCAATTTCTGAAGAAAATTACGACCAGTGTAGACAAATTACTAAACTTCATTGGACTGATAAAGTTAAGTATTTAGGGATAATGAGAAAGAACAAAGCTGATTTGATTAAATGGAAGGATTTACCTTTGTCATTAATAGGTCAAGTAAACTGCATTAAGATGAATATCTTTCCATGAATTCAATATCTTTTTCAATCGATTCCTTGTTTTCTTTCGAAAAAATTTTTCAAGACTTAAATGAAGTAGTCCGAGAATTTCTATGGAAAGGAAAACTAGCAAGAGTAGCGATGCATAAATTGACTTGGAAATATGCTTTGGGAGGTTTGCAATTACCCCATTTTCAAAATTATTATGAGGCAGCTCAATTAAGATTTATTAATCATATGTTAGATGTTTTGTGTCCCCCTAGTTGGGCCAAGGTAGAATTGGCTGGTATACGGGAACCTTGTCCACATCAATTTGTATTTAAATGGAATTCTGTTTTATTACAATATAATGTACTGGTTTTGAAACATTTATTAGAGATTTGGACTAAAAGGAACTTATTAATAAGCTCAAAAGTTAAAATATCGGTTCATTCCCCAATATATCAAAATAAATTAATTCCTTTTACATGGAATAATAGATTTTTAAAGAAATTGGCAGATCGAAGGAATAAAGTTATTGCAGGATTGTTTTGAAGAGGGTAAATTTTTATCATTTAACCAACTTAGGGAGAAATTTGGGATTTCAGGGAATTCTTTGTTTGTTTATTATCAGAGTGTTAGTGAAAGAAAATGTTGGAAGAGAAATGAAAATTTCCAAGTTAACAAAATTTGAGTTTATGATTTCTCATTTTTTGGATAAGGGTTTTATTTCAGAGATGTATGTGTTGTTACAAGATACTATAGATAAAATAAATTTAGATAAATCCAAGATTAAATGGGAAAATGATTTAACTTGTCATATCGATCAGGCCGACTGGGATGATGTGTTTTGAGGGTGTGAATAAATTGTTTAATGTAAGATACAGTATGATTAATTCTAATTTTTTGTATCAGTTATATTTAACCCCTGAGAAATTGAGAAAATATGGATTTAGTAATTCAGAGTTGTGTTTTAGATGTGGATTATGTGTTGGAACTTTCTTACATTCTGTTTGGCTTTGTGATAAAGTTCAATCATTTGGTATAAAATTAGGGATTTTCTCCAAAATTTGTTTAAAATTCAATTTTTATTAGATCCTAAAAAAATTTTGTTGGGTTATATTGTTCCATTTATGGACTAGGGGTTAGATAAGTTTCTGATAGCATTTCTGTGTTTAGCATTGAAGGTAGCGCGTAAATGTGTGGCAACTTCTTGGAAAGACCAAGTTGAGATAAATGCAAATCGTTGGCATAATGAGTTGAGGTTCTGTATTTATACGGAAAAAAATAACATATAACCTGCCTGATAATTATGATTTTTTTTTTGTTAAGATGTGGTCGCCTTATTTGAAATCTATGAATTTAGTAATATCTTAAACTGTGATAAATATTTTCTTTAATGCTTCCCTTGTGGGGTCTGTTGAGGCGGGGGGGAGGGGTGGGGTAGTTGTAGTTCTAATTTTTATATTATGGATTTTGTAAAAGTTTTTGTTTGGAAAATATTAAATAAAGTTTAAAAAAAGGAAAATTTAATTGATGCGATGTGTGAAGCTCTGTAGCACTGAAACAACAGAGGTAAAACCAATCAACATTTTGACAGTGTGGGCAGTTTTGAAAAGCAGCCCTGTGAACAAAGGTTTAGCAACTGCTACAAATGCAGAGCCTGCATCAATGGCAACATCAACCAAGTGACTGAATGCAGAGACCTGGACTTCAAAGCTGTTGCCTGGCCCAGGGAAAAGGAGTAACATCCAACTAGTCACTCTCAGCAATGAAGGATTACCATCTCAAGAATTCTAAAAATGTTTTCTTCCTAAATTGCTGCCGACACCACGGGAAATGATAGTGAAGTTATATAATGTTCAGCAAAGGGAAGGGCAACATTCGGGCAGAGAATGATGAGCATGTTACAAGCATTCACACATCAATTCTGAAAGACTTGCTTGAGAATATTACATGGTTTACATATGGGGATCTTATTAACAAGAAATTTACATATACATTTTTGTTTGCTGTGAAAGGATTCCTGTTCACAAACCTCCTTAGTTGTTCTGTGTGGGAGTCAGAAGTTGGTGAAGTGCATTCAGGCAAAGCAAAACAAGAATAGTTATGTTTTTTTTAAAAAACAACCTCAAACAGTACTTTCACAATTTAACATCTCATTGAAACGTTTCAAAATTTTTTAAAAAAGGTTTAACGTTTGAAAAATATTTGGGGCTTCTTATGTGATAATTATTTGTCACTTCTTCATTCAAGAATGACATTTAGTCTGCTGTGTGAGAAGGGAACTGATTGGACCAATCTGTGCTTGTAAGTTCCTATCACACAGGTGACAGAGATAGAGGGATGCTGTGATATCTGTGGTTCTTAATTTTCAAGATTCTCTTTTTCTTTCTGCTTCCTCAGATGAACAAGCACTTTTTTTCAAACAGCATGATCCAACACTTTTTGGTCCAGAGGTGTATATCAAAGTTGAAACACTTCAGAGGTGTTCTAAGAGAATCTCTGAATACCTTTTTATGTCAACTACATAACTGTTTGCCCTCAGTCAGTTCTCAATGAAGTAGCTGCATTGGTATTCTTTCATCAGACATTCTTCTAACATGTCCTTCTCATCTGATCCATCATTCTTTCAACAGTGTATAGATACTGAGGAGGTTTAACCAAGACAGAACCTATGTGTCTTGATCTTGTTTTATCACAGGTCATGTGGCAGTCTGACATTTCTATTGTACACCATCCATGTCTCTCAAGTTTAAAATAAGGTGGAGATGACATCAGAACGATACATTTTCAGCTTGGTTTTCAGGCTGATTTCACTTTGTACCCATACTTTACTTCTCAGTTTCCTGAAAGCTGAGCTGGATTTTGCTATCCTGTCATCAATGTTGACTGATTGCAAAAGTGGGCTTGCAAGGAACGTGAACTACAGAAAACCTACAATTGTTTACATTGTGGCAGTTCACATCACTGACAGCAGGTGAACCGGCTTCATGTGTTATGGTTGCAACAGCAGAGCAGTTGAGTCAAGATGGTGCCGCCAGGGTCGTCTTTTCCGCCAGCCGAGTCAGGTCATGATGTCGTTTCCAGCGTGAGGGTGGGACTTACCCATAGCTTTATAAGGTGCAGTGTGGGAAGTTTCAAAAAACAACTGGAGTTGTTTATGAACCCACCGACTACTGGTCTTGTTCTTCCCAACTCCGTTTAGCTGCCACTACATTGTTGACTCTGACGGGTCCTGACAATTCTGGACTCAACAGTATGGACACTGCAGCAGTCAGTGCAGTCGCCCTCAAATTCCCAACTTTCTAGATGCTTCGTCCACACACTTGGTTTGGACATGCAGAGGCAGTTCCAGATAAAACAGATTACATCAGACTCCACCAAGTACTACCATGTTGTCAGCTCCCTGGACCAAGTAACTGCAGCCAGAGTGGACGACCTCATACAGAACACACCAGAGGAAGGTAAATACTCTGCATCGAAAGCGCTCCTCATCAGAACCTATGGGATCTCCAGACGCCAGAAATCAGCCAGGTTCATGCACCTGGACGGCCTAGTGGACAGATTGGCATCTCTCACAGATGAAATGCTCATGCTGGCGGAGGGCCACAAGCCCTGCCTCATTTTTGAACAGATATTCATAGAACAGATGCCCAATAACATCCAGCTGCTGCTAGTGGATGCAGATTTCAATGACCACCGCCCCCCCCACCCCCCGACCCCGCAAGGTCGCAGCAAAGGAGGACATCCTCTGGTGCACCAAAAGGAAGAAGGAATCTAGCATGAATCAGCTGATGACCACCAAACAGAGCAGCAGCCCAAAACCCAAACAAACAGGAATCAGCCACGCCTTTATAAGTCAGCAGAGGGAGCAGAGACATGGTGGGGAGCACCAGCGCTGGGGAGCAGAAGCCCATAAATGCAAGCAGCCCTGCGCGTTTCCGGGAAACACCCAGGCCAGCCGCTGCTAATGGCTTCAGTGGCTGGCCATGCAAACACCCTACTACATGTAACACACAAGAGCAAGGGCCGCTGGTTCCTCATCGATATGGGTGTAGAGCTCAGTGCCAATCCACCAACACCACTAGAGACCCAAACACAAGCACACAGGCCCACCCTGCAGGCAGCAACAAACCCGCCATAAAGACTTTCAGCACACGGCGAGTGCCGATATGCCTTGGCAATGAGTCCTTCTGCTGGAATTTCACTATGGCCACAGTGAAGTCACTCCTTGGCACAGACTTCCTCCGAGCTCACAGCATGCTCATGGACCTCAAAGCTAAACACCTAGTGCACACCCAGACATTCCAGACAATCCAGTTCGCTGCCAGCAGAATGCAGAACCAGCAATGGCCACAGTCACCACCCCCACCGACAGGTACAGCCGCATTTTTACTGAATTTCCCTCCATCCTCAGGCCGCAGTTCACGTCCATGATGCCGAGACTCGGTGTTCAGCACCACATCCTGACACAGGATCCCCTGTCCCCCACGCGAAGGCCAGACACCTTCCCCCCAGACCAGCAGCAGCTGGTCAGGGTGGTGTTCAAATGTTTGGAGGAGCGAGGGATCATCCACGGGTCTGACAGCCCATGGGCCTCCCCCTCTGCACATGGTACCCAAGGCCACAGGAGGCTGGCGACCTTGTGGGGACTATCGGCACCTCAACGAGTCAACTACCTCAGACCGCTACCTTGTACCTCATATACAGGATTCCACGGCCAATCTACATGGCCAAGGAGGCCCTAGCCCACACCATATCACTGGTCCACCCCAGAACAGACATTCCCACTTCCCTGACAGTCGATGCATCGGCCACAGTGATAGAGGGCATACTCGAACAGCTGGTTGATGGACATTGGAGGCCACTGGCCTTCTTCAGCTGCCATTTGCATCCCGCTAAGTTAAAATACTGTGCTTTTGACAGGGAACTCCTAGCCCTCTACCTCGCAGTCAGGCACTTCTGCTACTTCCTTGAGGGCAGGCCTTTCACTGTGTTTAAAGACCACAAACCCCTCACCTATGCCTTTTCAAAAGTGTCCCACCACTGGTTGGCACACCAGCAATGCCACTTGGTTTATGTCTCCAAATTCACCACCAACATTAAGCACCTCTCTGTAATGATATGGATTGTATATAGTCATTGGCTGGTAAAGGCACGGGCTGTCACCGCCCCCCCCCCCCCACCACGATGACACTCTCCCCTGGACTCCTCCCCTGTGGCCTAGGCCATAAAGGTCGAGCAACCTCTCCCTTCCCTGCACTTCCCTAGCTTGGATCTGGGCCAGCTCGTCTTCTGTACAATAAAGCCTATCATTCCCCTCAGTCTTTGATCTTGTGATTATGGTACATAAAATTTTAACATCTCCGGTAATGGAGAAGTTGCTGCGCCCCGATCGGCTAGTGGTGGATCCCCAAGTCCCTGGTGTAACAGAACTCTTCAAACAGTGGATCAGTTGTTTTAACAACTTTCTGGAGCCTGCTGGGGGAGTGGTTGACTCAGATGAGAAGAGGATGAAAGTTCTACGGGCAAGAGTCGGCCAGAGGGCTTTCCAGGCCGTCAGTAGCTGCGTGACCTACACCGAGGCAATGGCTGAGCTATGGGTGCTATACAAGCCCAAAATCAACGAGGTCTACTCCTGCTACCTCCTGCGTCTAGAAAACAGCAGCATGGTGAGTCAGTAGAAGAGTTTGTCCGAGCCCTGATCACACTGGGAAAAGACTGTTTGGGGAACCCCACAGTCCTTGTGCCAGGGGCCCAGTATGTGGAAGACCTGGTCTGGGACGCTTGCATGTTGGGATTGAGGTCAGACTATATCTGACAACATCTCCTTGAGGAGGATCAACTCCCATTGAAATGGGCGATCCAACTGGCCAGAACCTTAGACTCGGCCCAGCGTCACGTGGAGTTGATCACGGGCAGAAGCAGACCTATCCAGTATGCGCCACCATGAAGGCCGCCATCCTAGGAGTCGGTGTTGGGGACGTCCAACCCTACCGCGGCTACAGAGGTGCCGGGATCCACAAGATGCCACTTCTGTGGGCAGGCAAGATACCTATGACATCTCTGACCTGTGAAAGGAGTTACCTGCTCGGGCTGCGGGAAAAAGGGCCATTATAAATGGGTCTGTAGGTCCAGAGCCTCATCCCAAATCAGCACGGTGTGTATGCTTGAGGAACTTCAGGTGCCAGCCGCGTGCACGGTAAGGGGAGAGCCATCTTACTCGCTGCCACCCACATCCTCTACTCAATGGCAGCCCTCATCAATGACATCACTTCCGCTCCCGATGACACCACTTCCACCTTCTTCGTCGACATTGGAAGCATGGTCAACATGGAGGCCGCCATCTTGGACATCGAGCTCCCCACCGACAGCGAAGACGATGCACCCATCCTGGCATCGATCACCTTGAACCAAGCCAGCCCTCACCCGATCACAAACTCCATGATGCAGATCGAGGTGAATGGTCACAAGTCGAACTGCCTCCTCAATAATGGCAGTTCTGAAAGTTTTATCCACCCAAGGTGGCCCGTAGGCTCTCAATCCCCATATTGCTGATGACCGGGTCCATGTCGATGGTGGCGAAAGACCAGCAGACCTGTATCCAGTGGTACTGTGTGGCATCTCTGACAGTGGTGGGGGGGGGGGGGGGGGCGGGAATGTTATAATGATTTTCTGTGTTGGCTATGCCCCAGTTCTGCATGCTGATCCTCCTGGGCCTCGACTTCCAGAGCCAGTTCAGGAGTGTGACGATGGACTGTAAACCGATCACCACCAAGAGCAGGCACTACAGCACTGAGGATATGATGTTCATCCGGGCCGAGGTTCAGTGACTCTTGGCGGAGGGGATCACAGCCCCTAGCTCCAGCCCCTGGAGGGCACAGGTCCTTGTGGTCAGAAGGGCAGGCAAGTGACTACAGTTGGATGCGTATCATCTACACTGGATAGCCGGCTTGGTCAACAAGGTCGCACAATACAGAATCTTTTCGACCATTCACTTCAAGTCAGCTTATCATCAATTTCCCCTTCACCCGAGTGACCGGCTCTACATGGGCTTCAAGGCCAACGGCAAACTTTTTCAATTCCTGTGGGTGCCTTTCGGTGTTACTAACGGTGTCTCTGCTTTTCAGAGGGTTATGGATCGGATGGTAGAGGTACACAAGTTTTTGGCGACATCCCCATACCTTAACAATGTCACCATCTGTGGCCATGACCAGCAGGACCACGATGCGAACCTCGCAAAGTTCCTATGTATGTCCAAGTCTCTCAACTTGATGTTCTTTGGCTTGCCTTCGCGGACGAAGATTTATGGAGGGGGTAAAAAGTCCACGTCAGCTGCAGGCTCGTTTGTGGCTGACAAGTCCGATGCGGGACAGGCAGACACGGTTGCAGCGGTTGCAGGGGAAAATTGGTTGGTTGGGGTTGGGTGTTGGGTTTTTCCTCCTTTGCCTTTTGTCAGTGAGGTGGGCTCTGCGGTCTTCTTCAAAGGAGGTTGCTGCCCGCCAAACTGTGAGGCGCCAAGATGCACGGTTTGAGGCGTTATCAGCCCACTGGCGGTGGTCAATGTGGCAGGCACCAAGAGATTTCTTTAGGCAATCCTTGTACCTTTTCTTTGGTGCACCTCTGTCACGGTGGCCAGTGGAGAGCTCGCCATATAACACGATCTTGGGAAGGCGATGGTCCTCCATTCTGGAGACGTGACCCATCCAGCGCAGCTGGATCTTCAGCAGCGTGGACTCGATGCTGTCGACCTCTGCCATCTCGAGTACTTCGACGTTAGGGATGAAAGCGCTCCAATGGATGTTGAGGATGGAGCGGAGACAACGCTGGTAGAAGCATTCTAGGAGCCGTAGGTGGTGCCGGTAGAGGACCCATGATTCGGAGCCGAACAGGAGTGTGGGTATGACAACGGCTCTGTATACGCTTATCTTTGTGAGGTTTTTCAGTTGGTTGTTTTTCCAGACTCTTTTGTGTAGTCTTCCAAAGGCGCTATTTGCCTTGGCGAGTCTGTTGTCTATCTCATTGTCGATCCTTGCATCTGATGAAATGGTGCAGCCGAGATAGGTAAACTGGTTGACCGTTTTGAATTTTGTGTGCCCGATGGAGATGTGGGGGTCTGGTAGTCATGGTGGGGAGCTGGCTGATGGAGGACCTCAGTTTTCTTCAGGCTGACTTCCAGGCCAAACATTTTGGCAGTTTCCGCAAAGCAGGACGTCAATAAGGACAATTGCGTGTTCAACAACAGACCGCCTGGCCCTTCTCGGTTGCGTCGTGGCACATGGTGTCATTGCCCCGGACCTCGACCTCATGCAACCTCTTATGGAGCTCCCAGTCCCAAAGACCCTAAAGCCGCTGAAGAGGCTGTTTTCCTATTATGCACAATGGATGCCCAATTATGCCGATAAAGTCCACAACCTTCCCATTATCGACAGAAGCCCAAGCTGCATTCTATCAGATCCAAGGAGACATCGCAAAGGCCACGATGTGTGCTGTGGACGAGTCCATCCCTTTTTAGGTGGAGAGCAATTCCTCTGATTTCGCACTGGCCGCCACTCTTAACCAGGTAGGCAGGTCAGTAGCATGTTTCTCCCGTACCCTGCACAGTCCCAAGGTACGGCACTCCTCAGTCGAGAAGGAGGCACAAACAATTGATTAGTCCACTCCTCAGTTGAGAAGGAGGCACAAACAATTGATTAGGCCACTGGCGACATTACCGGGCCGGTAAACGATTTACCCTGCTGACAGACTAGAGGGCCAGGGCCTTCATGTTTAATACTAAATAGCAGGATACAATCAAAAATGACAAGATTCTTAGGTGGAGGATCGAGCTCTCCACGATATCTTGTACCAACCAGGTAAACTCAACGATCTTCCAGATGCCCTATCCTGGGAGATGTGCGCCAGTGTGCATCTTGACCGCTTCCAGGCCCTCCATGACAGTCTGTGCCACCCTGGAGTCACAAGGTTGTACCAATTTATCAAGACTTGGATACTGCCAGGTCTGCACTGAATGTAAGTCACATTTCTACCAACCTGAAAAGGCACATCTTATTAAGGCCACACGCTCTTTTGAACAGCTCCTTGATTTTAAGGGCCCCTTACCCACTGCAAATAGGAATGCCTACTTCCTGACAGTGGTTGACGAGTTCTCCAAGCTCCCCTTTGGTATTCCCTGCCCGGATATGACCTCGGTGATGGTAATCAAGGCACTGTGCAGCTCTTCACTCTGTTCAGGTACCCCGATTATATCCACAGAAATCGGGGTTCCTCATTCATGAGTGTGGAACTGCGACAGTACTTCCTGGCCAGAGGCATAGCCACCAGCAGGACCACCAGCTGTAACCCCAGGGGTAATGGCCAGGTGGAAAGGGAGAATGCCACTGTCTGGAAGGCGGTGGTCCTGGCCCTTGGGTCCAAAAACATGCCGGTGTCCCACTGACAGGAGGTTTTGCCCGAAGCGCTCCATGCCATCCCTCCTGTGCACCGCAACTAACACTACCCCGCATGAACGCTTGTTTACTTTCCCTAGGAGATCAGCGAATGGTTCCTCCATCCCTCCTTGGTTGGCAACCCCAGGACCGGTCCTACTACGGAGACACGTGAGGGGCCATAAGATGGATCCACTGGTGGAAGCGGTACACCTCATACACAGTAACCGTCAATATGTATTTGTGAGATACCCTGACGGCATCAAGGACACTGTGCCTATGCGAGTCCTGGCAAGGGGCGGAGATCCCAAAACTGCCCTGTCCACCACTGACCACCCCACGGAACAGACCACCCCACATTGGAACTCAATACTAGAGGCTGAGCCGCCCAGCTCTCCTCTCCAGGAGTTGGTCCCCCGGGAGACTTCAAACCCCACCCCTGGAGCCCTCAGTCATCACCCCGACCCAGACAGCTCCCCTCCTGCCCCCCCGGGACCACTTCCCCTCCCAAACAGCAGAGCACGGACACACCTGCCTGCCCCCACCACCCCCCCACCGACCTCCGTCGGTCCTGCAGAAGGAGGAAGTTGCCGGTGCAACTGAATCTCTAGTTAGACAGAAAAAAAAATTTATTTGTGGGTACCAACTCTGGAAAAAGTGGGGGGGGGGGCTCTGTTTAAAATGAAGGGGTGAATGTAATGATATGGATTGTATATAGTCATTGGCTGGTAAAGGCACAGGCTGGCCCGCCCCCTGATGACACTCTCCCCTGGACTCCTCTTCTGTGGCCTAGGCCATAAATGTTGAGCCACCTCTCCCTTCCCTGCACTTCTCTAGCTTGGATCCGGGCCAGCTCAAGTCTTCTGTATAATAAAGCCTATCGTTCTCCTCAGTCTTTGTCCTTGTGGTTATTGGGGCAACTGGTAGTGCCCATCACTCTCCAGCATCGCTGATGTCCTTTCAAGGCCGGCTATTCAGTCGTTGGCACCAGGCCTAGTCTATTCAGAGCTTGCACAAGCGCAAGAAGATGACGCGGAGTCCCAGGCTTTACGCACAGTCATCACCGGCATCTGCTTCGAAGACATCTCCCTGCCAGACAGCAACTGCACCCTCCTCATTCTAGGTCAATGGAGATGACAGGTTTTCCACTCCATCCACAACCCCTTGCACCCGTCCATCAAGACCACAGCATGCACGGTCATTACACGGTTTGTATGGCATGGCTTATAGGCCGCTGAGTGGGCCCACACTTGCACACATTGCCAGGCTTCTAAAGTTCACAGACACATAAAAGTTCCTGTCCAGCAATTTGAACCACCCAGTCGTTGATTCGACCACATCAACTTCAACCCCATGAAGGCCCCAACAAGGTGGTCCTCAGGATCAGCAACACGTTCACATTAGACATTGGGGGCAGGGAGGAACTGTTCACAGCCGACCACCTGAAGCCTGTACATCTCGACCTCAGCCAGTTGGTTTCCCTACAGCCAGTCAAGCGTAGGGGCAGGCCCCCTAAGGCAAAACCAATACAGGACTTGGAGGCACAGCACACTATTGCCAGTTCTGGGGGGGGGTGGCGGGCGGTGGGTGTTGTGTGACAGTGCACATTACTGACATCGGGCTAACCAGCTCTGTGTGTTATGGTCGCGGCAGCAGAGCAGCCGCTTCAGGATGGTGCCGCCAGGGTCATCTTTTCTGCTGGCCGGGTTGGGTCCGTTTGTGCGCAAGGTGACATCATGATGTTGTTTCCGGCACGAGGGTAGAACTTACCGTAGCCTTATAAGGTGCAGCGTGGGAAGTTTCAAAAAACAACTGGAGTGCAAACGAGCCCACCGACTACTGGTCTTGTTCTTCCCGATTCCGTTTCGTTGCTGTTACAACATGGATGTTTCATTCTATGTATGGGTATTTAGAACAGGTTAGTGCATAAGTTCTGTGTTTTTTGTGCTAATAACGAAGCTAATTTTGTGACAAATTTGTCCAAGCTTTCCTGAAAATCATCATCTGAGCTTTCATCAAAGTGCACAGTGATTAGTAAAGAGGAAATCCCTTAAAATGGTTTCTTGTATCTTGGTTTCGGCTGATAGTCTGATTGAAAAGAATAGTCAGTCCTGTATCTAAAATTGATTCTGCCTTCTTTATCAGGATAGGCAATCATACAGCATTGCTATGAGATACTGATGTAATAATTGAAGTATACACGGAAGAATGTTTTTTTAAAATTATCCCATTACCTTCAATTAGATGATTCTTGTGATGGCAACTGTTGCATGAGGAGCAATTAAACTGATGAGAACTGTACTCCAGTTGAGAAGAATAAAAGATGTTCTATTATTCATCCATAATATGACCACCGCCAGTGGGCTGATATCGCCTCAAACCGTGCATCTTGGCACCTCACAGTTCGGCGGGCAGCAACCTCCCTTGAAGAAGACCGCAGAGCCCACCTCACTGACAAAAAACAAAGGAGGAAAAACCCAACACCCAACCCCAACCCACCAATTTTCCCTTGCAACTGCTGCAACCGTGTCTGCCTGTCCCGCATCGGACTTGTCAGCCACAAACGGGCCTGCAGCTGACGTGGACATTTACCCCTCCATAAATCTTCGTCCGCGAAGCCAAGCCAAAGAAGAAAGAATATGAGACATTATGAATTCAGTTCTCACCATAGTTTCTAATTTGAAAAAAAAACTTGGCTTTGTGGTGACAATGATCTTAAAAGGTAACATGATTTTCAAATTAAGAGCTGTTAATATAATTCCTCAAAATGATTTTCAACCAATGAAGGTGTTCCTTTTGAATTATCATTCCTCTTATGCCAGTTTTCACATGGCAAATTTCCCAAAACAATAGTGAAATTATGATTGGTTGGTAACAATGAATGGAGGATGTTGGTCAGAACATTAAATATCTCTCCCATTCTTTTTCAAAATCGTGCTTTGAGTGTTTTATATCCATGTGGGAAACCAGATGGGGCCCATTTTAAGTTCTCATTTGAAAGACGGCAACTCTATCAGTGTACCCTCAATACACACACAGATCAAAATACATCTCAATATAGACAAAGCATACATTATAAACAAAGGAACTTGCACACGGACATATGCACACTTTAGAGTATGTAAAATTAGAGAAACACAATCATAGATGTAAATATGAATGTACATTAATGCAAAAAAATGTTTATATGCAGGTACTATCTTGAAATAAAATACACATGTCATTTGTTAATATCCATAAATCCCTCAAGGTTGTCATACAAATTGATAGGGTGGTTAAGAAGATGTAGGTGTGTTGGCATTTGTTAGTTGGAGAATTGAGTTGAAAAGCCATGAAGTAATGTTGGAGTTCTATAAAACTCTGGTTTGACCACACTTGGAGGATTGTGTTCAGTACTTGTCGCCTCATTAGAGGAAGGATGTAGATGCTTTGGAGAGGAGATTTACCAGGATGCTGCCTAGATAAGAGAACTGTCATAATGAAGCAAGTAATTATAGGCCTGACATGGGTTGGCATAGCAGTTAACGCAACACCTTAACAGCACCAGTAATCAGGACGGAGTGAGGGGGAGTGGGGGTGCGGGGGGTGGTTTGAATCCCACGGTCTCTATAAGGAGCTTGTACATTCTCCCTATATCTGTTTGGGTTTTCCCCGGGGGAGGGGGTCCAGTTTCCTCTCACCTTTCAAAACATTCTGGGATGCTGGTTAATTTGGTGTAAATTGGCCGGCATGGGCTCGTGGGCCAAAATGACCTGTTACCATGCTGTATGTCTAAATTTAAATCGGTAGTAGGTAAGTTATACAAAGTGTATATTCAATTATCTGGCAAGCCAGAAACTGATTAGGGACAGTCAACATGGCTTTGCTCATGGTAGGTCATGTTTAACTAATCTTATAGAGTTTTGCGAAGAGATTACCAGAAAAGTTGATGAAGGAAATGCCATGGATTTTGTCTCATGGACTTTAATAAGGCCTTTGACAAGGTTCCACATTGAAAGTTCCTTAGGTAAATTCACCTGCTCAGTATTCATGGTGATAGTGAACTGGATTCAACATTGGCTTTATGGGAGAAGCCAGAAAGTGGTACTGGATGATTGCCTCTTGGACTGGAGGCCTGTGTCTGAGTGGTGTGCATCAGGAATCAGTGCTGGTAGTGATCGGGGATTAAATAATGAGAGGAACAGATAAAAGGTTCTGTGGAAGAGATTGAGAATCTCAGATGGTATGTGGCCTCCCAGGTGCCAGCGCCTAAGATATCCTAGATCAAGTTCATGGCTTCTCAATAGGAGAAGCAATAAGATGTTGTGGTCCATGTAGGAATCAATGATGTGGGTAGGAAGTGTGATGAGATCTTGCAAAGAGAGATTGGGGGATTAGGCTCTAGGTTGAAGGATAGGACCTCCAGAGTTGTGATCTCAGGATTGTTATTCATACTACATGCCAATAAAGTTAGAAATAGGAGGATAATGCCACTTAATATGCAGCTAATGAGATGATGGAGGAGGGAGGGGTTCAGATTTCTCGATCATTGGGTTCTTTTCTAAGGATGGTAGAACCTGTACAAGTGGGAAAGGCTGATGACCTTTGAGCATGGATTGGCACATGGAATTATGACAAACTTTGTTGCAGGAGGGGCAAGACTAGTAGTTCAATGTTCTGGGTTTCCAGGGATTCTGAGGATATTTACAAGGATGTTGCCAGGACTTGAAGAACTGAGTTACAGGGAAAGGCTAAACAGCTTTGGACTTTATTCCTTGGAGCACAGACAAATGATGGGAGATTTGATAGAGACATACAAAATTATGATAGGTATAGATAGAATAAAACAGGCTTTTTTCACTAAATTTAGGTGAGATATAAACTAAAGGACTTGGGCTAAGGATGAAATGGGAAAAGTTTAAAACAGTGGTTCTCAACGTTTTTCTTTCCACTCTTATACCACTTTAAGTAATCCCTATGCCGTTGGTGCTCTGTGATTAGTAAGGGATTGCTTAAAGTGGTATGTGAGTGTGAAGGTTGAGAATCACTGCTCTAGGTCCAATTGTAACTGAAATATTTTGCTTGAAAAAAATTGTCATTGGCCCATTTCCTTTGGAGCTATGAAATTGTGCACATAACGAGTCAATTAGGTACAATTAAAACAGTGGTTTTCAAACTTTTTCTTTCTGACACAGAGCATGCAAGATCTTTAATCGAGGTTTGCAGCCTCATGGCCAGCTTTATGTGCTGTTTATAACAACTTTAAAGTAAAGAACCTTTTCCTTCATCCATGTGTTTTTTAAGAACACACATATATGAATACAAGATAAAACAGTAGTATTATCTTCTATCAGCATATCCTGCTGCCTGTAGTTGCACTAGGCACAAAAGAACCACGCAGACTCGAAAGAGAGTTGAACCAACTGACTTTAATAGAACTCTCTTGCGTGCTTAAAACCCTCGGAACCCGATGACGCTCACAACTTCTGGGACCTTTATCATGTCACCTGGGGCTCTCACAGTCAGATATGCCACGGACTTGCCTGCAACTCCTTGAGCCGGTCTGCATGTTCCATGGGCAAGCCACCAGAATAACCCCTCTGCCCCCACAACTGACATTAGGAAGTGTGGAGTCCACAGCCAAACACCTCTTTAATCCATTTGGGTGGCCGACCTCATTGGCATGGGAGTGGCACAGTCACAAGGTGTTCCAGGTCTAGGTGCACCGGCTTGAGATGGTCAAAGGTGAAGGTCTCCTCATGGCCGCTCACATCGAGGATGCACATGGTTCCATTCTGACACACCACTTTGTACGGGCCTTTGTATGGCCACTGGATTGGAGTCTGGTGCATGCCCCTGCAGACGAAGACATAGTTGCAGTTCCAGAGGTCCTTGCAGACAAAGGAAGGTGTTGGGCCATGGCACGAGGTTGGGTCAGGAACTTGTGTTCCTACCTTGTCTCGGAGTCTTGTGAGCACTGCCACAGGTGGCTCCCCTGTGCCACAGGCTGTTGGCCTGGAACCATCAGTGGGGGGGGGGGGGAGGTCATATATCAACTCTGCTGAAGATGAGTCTTCTTTGGGAGCTGTGCAAATGCCATGAAGCACTCCGCTTCATCCACCCAATCTAGCCCTTGGAGGTGCACCCTCAGGGCCGACTGCAGGGGCCAGTGGAAACAAGCTACCAGGCCGTTGGACTGCAGATGGAAGGCCGTGGTGTGGTGCAGCTGGGTCCCAAGTAGCTGTGCCAGTGCTGATCATAGGCTGGATGTGAACTGCAACCCCCCCCCACCTTCCTCTCCTACTCCCCGCCGTGTTGTTGTTGGCAGGCCGAAACATGCAACCCAGCTTTTAATGAGGGGCAGGACTCTGTGGATGTGTCAGTGAGCAGTACGGCTTCTGCTCATCTGGTGAACTTGTTGACCATGATGAATAGGTACCTTGCCCCCAGGAGACCAGCAGCAGACTGATGATGTCCATATGGACATGCTCAAACCACCTGTGCGTCAGCTGGAAGGGATGAAGTGGGGGCCTTCACATGCTTTTAGACTTTGGAGGTCTGACAGTGTCCTGGCTCAGTGCCTGACTGCTTGCGTAGGCTGTGACAAGCAAATCTAACCGCCACCAGTTGGATGGCTGCCCGAATGTATGGGTGGGCCAAACCATGTAGTGCATTGAAGATGCAACACCTCCAAGTGGCTGGAACAATGGGCTGGGGTTGGCCAGTGGTCATATCACAGAGGAGCTTGCTGCCTGTTAGGCTGATGGGGAATGACTCAAGTTTCAGGCCCGAGACTGCAGTACAGTAGGCCGGCATTTCTTCATCCAGCTGCTGTGCCTCAGCAAGTGCTGTGTAGCACTTGCACTGACTGGATGGAGGTGTGAGTCAGAGCGTCGGCCACAACGTTGTTTTTCCTGGAGATGTGTTTGACGGTGGTATGTACTCCGAGATGTATGACAGGTGGCATTGCTGCCATGCTAACCATGGATCCGACACTTTGGTTAATGAAAAGGTGAGGTGTTTGTGGTCTGTGAAGACCGTGAACTCCAGACCCTCCAAGAAATACTGAAAGAGTCAGATGGCAAGGTAGAGGGCTAGCAGCTCCCTGTCAAAGGCACAATATTTCAGCTCCAGGGATTGCAGGTGCCGGCTGAAGAATCCGAGTGGTTTCCGCTGACTCTCAATTAGTTGTTACAGCATGCCGCCATCTGCTGAGTTGGAAGAGTCAACAATGAGGGCTGAGGGGATGTCCACCCATGGGTGTACCAGGAGGGTGGCATTTGCAAGGGCATCCTCGGCCTGCTCGAAAGCCACAGCTGACTTTGTGTCCCAAGTGATTTCCTTGGTCTTGCCAGACATCAGGCCGAACATGGTCGCAAAATTTGGGCCACTGATGGTAGGAATCGGTGGTAAATGTTGATCATGCCCATGAATTTCTGTAGGCCCTTAACTGCACTGGGTCTGCAAATTGGCCTTGATTTTTGCCAGCAAAAATCACTCCATGCCAGTCGATGCGGTGTCCAAGAAAATCAATGACCGACAGCCCAAAATGGCATTTCACGGGGTTGATAGCCAGGCCATGTTCACTCAGACAGTGGCAGAGTTGGCAAAGGTGAGTCAAATGCTCTTGGTGTGAGTGGCTGGTGATCAGGAAGCCATCTAAGTAGATGAAGACAAAATCCAAGCCGCACCCCACCAATTCCATGAGCCGTTGGAACATCTGTACTGCATTCTTGAGTCCAGAAGGCATCCACAGGAAGTCGAATAGGCTGAACAGGGTGATGAGGGCCGACTTGGGGACATTGCTGGGGTGGATGAGAATTTGGTGATACCCATGGACCAGGTTGACCTTGGAGAAGATGCATGCCCTATGTAAATTGGCCGTAAAGTCCTGAATGTGGGGCACTGTGTAGAGTCAGTCATGGTGACATCATTGAGTCTTCTGCAATTGCCACATGGTCTCCATCCTCCATCCGACTTGGGCACCAAGTCCGGCAGGGAGGCCCATGGGCTGTCTGAATGCCAGACGCTTCCTATCTCCTCAATTTTCCTGAACTCCTCCTTGGTAAGGTGGAGTTTGTCGGGTGGGAGTCTGCGTGCCTGGATGTGTAGCAGTGGTCCTTGAGTGGGAATGTGGTGCTGTACACCACGCTTAGGGGCGTCTGTAGAGAAATGCGGCATAATAATGGTTGGGAACTCTGCTAGTACTCTGGCAAATTCGTTGCCTGACAAAGTCACAGACTCCAAGTGTGGGGCCGGTAACTTGGTTTCACAAAACAAGAAGGTCTGGAAGGTCTTGGCATTCACTAGGCACCGTCCCTTGAGGTCCACTATGAGGCAGTGAGTCTGGAGGAAATCTGCACCCAATAAAGGCTCAACACTGCTCTTAGCATAAACAACCAGGTAAAACAGCTGGAACAGAATTGTAGTGGAATGGTTCATGTGTCGTATGTACAACTACTGCTGTTGTTGGCAACAGTGAGCATTGCTCCTGACCTCCCACTGTTGGTGTCATGGCCCCTGTGTCTACGAGGAACTTTCACCCGGAGTGTCAGTCCCATAAGTAAAGGAGGCTGTCATGGTGGCCAGCCACCATAGCCATTAGTGATGGCCAGCCCTGATGTTTCCCAGAAAAGAACAGGGTGGATGGCAACAGTGGGCTCCTGAAACCCACTTTTGGAGGTAGAAATGCCAAAAGTCTGAACTGGGGTCCCTCCCTGCTGCGGGTGTCTCTGACTTCATTGGTGGCATAGGGAAGGCCTGGGCCTTAGGGCATGATACAGGAAAGGCCCCGCCATGCTTCTTGGTATGCCACAGGATATTTGCGCAGACCACTACTTTGCATCGGTCACTGAAAACGTCATCAGCGATGAGGAAGAAGATAGCTTCCGGCATCTGCTCGAGTAAGACTTGTTCAATTGATGTAAAGATTATGCTGTACCATTTGATATCTAACATTGTATTTGCTACACTCTCTTGGCACAATCTTGACCAAACTTCTTGAATTTGTATATTTTAGATCTTGTTTTGAATTATATAATTTTTTTATAGTATCCTGTAATTTTATATACATAATTGTACCAAATTTCTCATAAATGTATCTATAATTCAATATTCAAATTGATTCTGTTCCGGCAGTCTTGAACTCTCACCTAATTTCCTTTTTAAATATATTTTAAGTTGATAGTATGAAAAAGTTGTATTATTTGGTATTTCATATTTTACTTTCATTTGTTCAAAAGTCATAAAAGAGGAACCTTTAAATCTTTACTAAAACAAATATATAAAAAAAAGGATGATTCAAACTAAAAGGAATAAGCTGATTTTGTTTTAACAACATCTTTGGTATTTGATCATTTTTAATTCCTCTTTCCATATGAATTCCATTCCATACCTTAAGCAAATGCTTTAATATTGGTATTTCTGTTTTTATTTTTCAGTAACTCATTATTCCATTTATACAAAAAATACTCTGGGTTGATTTCTCCTATTTTATTCATTTCAATATGAACCCATGCTGCTTTTTCTCCAATTTCATAATAGAAGGACAAGAATCTTAATGGGGCTGCTTTGTAATAATTTTTAAAATACGGTAATCTTAATCCTCCTTGCTCAAATTTCCATGTTAGTCTTTCCAGAGTTACTCTTGGCATTTTACCTCTCCAAATAAATTTCCTTATATTTTTATTTATCTTGGAAAAACCTCTCTGGTATAGGGATGGGTAATGATTGAAATAAATACTGTATTCTTGGAAAAATGTTCATCTTGACACAATTTACCCATCCTATTAAAGTTATTGGCAGTCTTTCCATTATAAACATCTTCCTCAATTTTTTTAATAGTGGTATGCAATTCACTTTAAATAAATTATTTAAATCTCTATTTTTATTCCTAAATATTTAATTGTTTCTTTTTGTCATTTAAACTTTGTCATTTTTTAACTTTGACTAATTCGCTAATCTTACATTTAATTTGTACAATGATATTTCTGGTTTTGTTAAATAGACTATTAATATCATCAGTAAATAAACTAATTTTATGCTCTTTATCGTCTACCTCAAAAACTTTAATTATTTTGTTTCTTCTAATTATTTCCGCCAAAAGTTCTATGGCCAAAGCAAATAAAAGGTAATAACGGGCATTGTATTATACTCTATATAAATTAAAAGGATTAAAATCAAATTATTCTGATAAATGTTTTAGATGTAATAATGAAGTAGGGACTTTTGTACACTCAGTTTGGTCCTATGTTAAAATGGAAACATTTTGGGAAGATTTGAGTATATTATTAGGACAAATTATGAAGATAAAAATACAAAAGGATCTGAGAATGTTTTTACTTGGTAATATTTAATAAGAAGATGTGAAATTGAAGATGGATAAATATCAAGAAAAAAATTCTTAAGATAGCAATACCGGTAGCAAAAAAATGTACAGCAGTGATATGGAAAGCAGAAAATTTTATAATGATGGACAGATGGAACACTGAAATACAAAATTGTATACCATTAGAAAAAAATTACTTAAAATTTAAGGAGTCAGATTGGGAATTTTTATAAGATTTATGGAAATTGTTAAGAAAAACCCATCCACGTCATTCACATCACCCACTCCTCTCACTCAATAATTAATAATAAGGAGATACAATAGTTATATCAAGAGAATTTTAAGGTCTTTTCTTTCTCTTTTCTCTTTTTTCTTTTCCTCCTTGGGGAGGGGGAGGGAGGTTTGGGGGGGAAAAAATAAATGTTTTTGTATCATCTCGTATTAAATAATATTGTATTATCTTTATATAATTGAATAATTGTTTGGTATTGATATAAGTGATAAATAAAATTTTCAAAAAAAGAGAAAGACTTGTTCAAATAATAAACATGGGTTATGGGTGTCTGCTAATGCCAGCATCTCATTCATTGAGGCCAATGGCACACAGTTACCTAGGCTGTCCATGTGGAGCAACCATGCTGCATGCTCACGGCAGGAGAGGCCAAAAGTATGGATCAGGAGCTCCTTGATTGTTTCACACCTGTCCACAACCAGTGGCTGGTGTAGGAAGTCGATGATGTGACCTGCTGTTTCCTGGTTGAGTGAACCAACCACATAGTTTGGTCCAGTGTTAAAGTGGAAACATTTTGGAAGATCTGAGTATATTATTTGGACAAATTATGAAGATAAAAATACAAAGGGATCTTGTGACATCCGAGACAATTTGCCTGACCTGGAATTGGGCTTCAGACTGTTCAAACCAAACCAGTGCCTGTGAGGTCCAGAAAGTCAGCATTTTCAGTAAAACTGCATTCTGGATGCTTGGGTTGTCATTGTTGGGTCCAAATGCTATTTGGACTGTTAGGGTCACCAATGTAGTTGCACTAGGCACGCAGCGAGTGAAAGAATGACGCAGAGACAAAAGTGAGTCAAACCAACCTACTGACTTTAATAGAACGTTCATGTGCACTTAAATTCCCTCGAAACCTGATGATGCTTGCAACTCCTGGGACCTTTATGATGTCAGCCGCCAGGCTGTGGACTTGCCCCGCACCCGGAGCTCTCATAGTCAGATCTGTCGTGGAGTTGTCCATGACTCCATGAACTGGTTCGCCTGTTGCCTGGGTGAGCTGCCACATGCATCCTTCTTATATTCTCATCTATCTTATATGATTTTTTCTTAATTTTATCCATTGACTCTTCAACTTCTTTAAAATCCTTCCTTATTGCTTCCTTACTAATTAAAGATCTTACTTCCTTCCATGTCTCCTCTTCAGATAGATGCATTTCTTCTTATTCTTCATCTTCCTTATCACTTGCAGATTTTTCTGTGCCCGACTTGATCTCAGACATTGTTGCTGAGGGCCCTGGCTTACTGGGTTCTTTCTCAGCTCTCTCTGTGATGCCATCTCCAGATCCCTCATCGCAGCATCCTTTCAAACCAAAGTCCGCTGTCTCAAACTCATTGAAGGCCCTCTGGTCTCCTCTTCACATTGAGCTCGAGGTAAGTCTGCAGCATTTTTATCCTTTTTTTTCTCTCTTTTTGGAGATCTTTATAAAATATTACTTTAGTGTAAAAAACACTTTTAAAAGTTTTTACACTCTAAACGTTTACTTTTTAGATACTTTTTAAACTGATATATCAGAAGAGTCGGGTCCTAACACTATGTCATCATGTGACGTCCCCTTGAAACAATTTCTTGAAAGCATCCAGGCAATTGGCCTCTACTGCCTTCTGAGGCAAAGCATTCCACAGGTCTACAACTCTCTGGATGAAAAAGCTTTTCCTCAACTCCTTTCTAAATGGCCTACCCCTTATTCATAAACTGTGGCCTCTGGTTCTGGACTCCCTCAATGCTGGGGACATGAAGATCAGGATACCTAACCAAAATTTCAGGCTTGAACCCTTCATCAAGCTATGAAAAAATGCCGGTAGGCTTCTGAACAGAATGGTGGAGGGGGTGAAGAAAATATGTGGATAAGGGAGGGAGGGCACTCAAGTAAGCATGAGGAGGAGGAATGGCTCTGTGAATAGAGAGGGAAGCGGGGAGGGGAAAGGGTTGGAGAACTGGAGCAAGGAATGGAAGGAGAAAGGAGCTTAGGCTAGCAGAAACCAGATAGGTTGATGTTAATGCCATCTGGTTGGAGAGTGCCCAGACAGGAAATCAAGTGTTTTCCCTCCCAGACATATGAGCATGTGAGTGAAGTGTGGAATTGAAGTGGTTGGCCACTGCGAGATCTGTCACTGATGTGGACAGAGCAAAAGTGCTCAGTAAAGCGATCTCCCAGTCTGCACCCAGTCTCTCTGATGCAGAGAAGGTCACAAAGGGAGCACCACATACATCTTCTCTCTGTCCTCGTCAGTTACCGAGATCTCCCAGTGGCCAACCACTTCATTTCTGCGTCCCACTTCCATGTTCGCATATCTGTCCATGGGCTCATGTACTATTTGATATATGCAAATTATGGAGGAACATGTGGCCTCCCTGTTTGGAACATTGTGGAGGGTCACATGACATCCCTGTCTGAAACTTATTCAGAAGTCATATCAACTGCCAATCAAGTTTGGACTCTGGCCATCCATTAGTGCACACCTTACTGTTAGCTCATTTATATGACTCAGTGTCTTCATTGTCCAGGTCAGAACAGTATAAAACATTGATGTGCATCACATTTCTTTCTATCTACCTCTTGATCCAAGACCCAGACATCGCTCCATGTTCTGTCGTGTGCATGCATTATTGTGAACCGGCTCACCAAAGGGGGCAACACGATGCAACCTACATCTAGAAAAGGAACCCCAGGCTCGAAATATAAAATGCCCAGTTTCACTGACAATCGGCAGGGGTTCAGCCGTTTGGCAGCATGGCTGCCACATCAGTGACAGGGATCTCCCAGCGGCCAGCAGCATCGACAGGCTAGGCCCCCATGGAGAAAAGATAGGGCACCATGTAACATCCCCCCTTGAGAAATCAGCATTTCCAGAGACCAAGGGGAGTTGGAGGGGCCCTTTGGCTTATGGTGTTTCTCTTGAGACAATTCTCTTGAGAATTAGGACAACAGAGTGCTCAGAAAGATAAGGAGATAGAATGCCTGTAGCATGACTGTTGTGCACTACAAGAGGCAGTGCAGAGTGCCGTAATGTGAGGGTCAAACCAAGAAATGAGAGTCATGGAGGCAGCTTTCAAGTTGATTGTGTAATGGATAAACACAACAGGCATAAGCAGCTCACTGGTCTGGCTGGCAGCTTGACCCAGGAAATGTCCGAGCCATTGTCCAGTGGGAGAAGGGGATCAACATGTGTTTGGGGGATGGGTATGTGTGGATGGGCATTGATGACCATGAGGACGACACATGCACTCCCTCCTGTATGCCCAAGCCTTTGCAAGCCTGACCAGTGACTACGTGGCCCCAGACCTGCCATGAGGGTATCCTGCTGACCCTCCAAAATGGTGAGGTAGATGAAAATAAAGGGATCTCGGGTGGGCACGCATGTAGTCACTGTGAAATTACAGAGACCTGGAATTACTCTGCCAAGGAGCTAACTGGGTGAGAGGACTGATACCAACAGCGGCCAGGCAAACTCCTAGCCATGCTGCTGGTTCAACTATGGGATGAAGGGCCCCCAATTTCCTTTCTTTCATCAGGATGGAAGCATGCTATGTGGTCTGTCTGAACAACTGATGATTGGAATGCCTTGTGGGTGCCGCCAAAAGGGGTCACCCTATGGGAATGGGTGGTGACTGCTGTTCAGGCCAGGTTCCCTACTCTCCTGGAATGTGGCCTGCACAGGAACAGTGTTTGTGAGGGAACACGTGTTATTAGAGAGTGGACACTGTTCATTGTTATCTACGGGGGTACCTGTGAGCACTACTTCCCAGGGAGCACAAAGGTGACTGGTGCCTTGGTGGGTTGGTCTTGTCCCTCATGGGACCTGCATCCAGAAAAAACATCCGGGAAGCCATTACTCTCCTGGAGGGATCAGAGTACACGGAATGGGGAGCACCTGCTCAAGTTTGCAGGGCTGAGGCAAAGTTTGGTGATGTCACCCTGCTGGCGGCTCACAGAGATGTATATGGTCTCTGGAGAGAGCATTGTGTGGAGGGAAGCCCCATGGGGGGGTGGAGCTTCCCATGTGCGGCCCAGTCTGACCTGGACCAGCTTCCCCTCTGGCTCTCCCAACCACCCGCCACCACCCACCCCTACAGGAGGAGACTACCCTTCAAGCTGTTCCTCTTCTCAATGTGAGGGTTTACAAAATGCATCAAGACAGACTGCTGCAATCCCATCACTGATTCCACCCAGCAAAACCAGCTTGTTTAAGCACCAAGGAGCTATTGTCATGAACTATGCAGAAAACTCAGCAGACAGGCAAGTGCTGTTGTCATGGTCACATTATCACAGGAAATTTCAACTTAACAACATTCACAACCTTTGTCATGCACCTTTCACTTTTCGCCTTTGAAATTGACCTATTTTAATTGAACCTTAACTGTGGTATTTGCTCTTCACTAATGCCTCCAGTGCACTCAGGAAATTGTAGTATCAGACTTTAATTACAATGTTGAAGATCATCCACTAGCAGGAAATATTGTATATATTTTCTAACCACTTGATAATGATAGTGTCCCTCCAGTCTCCCAAATAATAGAAACTAATTCCTCATGGAGTGGGTGCTTCAAGAGCTTTTATTTAAAAGCTACTAATTTGGCCAACTTTCAGTCTTAACTCCTCCTGGCTATCATTACAGAGAACCAATGCAAGCATATGTGGAAAGTGAGCAGGAATAGCATCCTGGTGTCAGACAATGAGGCAGAAAAATGTGCTGGTCCCACGAGAATACACCCTGGATGCATGGCTGTCAGCCTGTCTACTGCCTTACCACAGGATAGCACAACAATGGGCATCTGGGCTCTGGGCCAAGGTAGTGCCCAAATGTGAAACCAAGGCGCAGGATGTGCTAGCCAAGAGAGGGTTTTGCACCTTATGAATGACCTTACTCACAGACATTGGTGGCAAAGATGCATACATAAGTCAGCTAAGCTGGAGAAATCAGACACGCGAGTCAGTGAACTGACAATTTTCTTTCTCTTCCCTCCCCTTTCACACTGGGAAGCCATTCCCACAGCACCTTGCTCTATCCAGAACTTAACGACCCTGTTTGGTCAGGTGGAAGCTGGTGAGGCGTTGTCATTGGGTTTGATAATGTGGCTTGTCATCATACAGAAGGCACTTGTGTCTATATTGATCCACTGTTGATTTGCATAATTTAAGACATTTTTTACAGTTATAACATATTACTTAGATTTTACAGTTTAGAAACCAGTTGTTCGTTGTGTTTGTAGTGATTGGCAAGTGATGTGATTCCAAAGGGTGGAATGTTTTATATGGATTGTGGAGTAACACGTGACCTCCCTGCCTGAAACTTATTCAGAAGTCACTTCACCTGCCAATCAAGGTTGGACTCCGGCTATCCATTAGTGCACATCTTACCATTGGCTCATTTAAATGACTCAGAGTTATCATTGGCCAGATGCCCAGGTCAGAACAGTATAAACATCAATAGATGCCACATTTCTTTCTTTCTGCCTCTTGGTCCAAGTCCCAGACATCACTCAACACCAGGTCCCTACTATGGACATTGCTGGAGGAGTCATGAGTAAGGTGTGCACTACCCTTAAGTTGATCTGTAGTACTGTGATAGATCAATGTTTGCCAAGAGCTGCACCCCTGTTGACACAGGGAATCGTAAGTGTGTTTGAAAGTCCTATCTGTGAAGTGTGTATGCATGCGGGAGTATGTAGAAAATAGGCGGCCACTATTATCGGTGTCCAACCTGGGTCTGTAGAGCTCGTCAAAAGAATCAAAGACTTATTGATCCAAGCCAAGGCTTTTATTGGCAAAAGACAGGAGCTCTTCACAGGTGGCCGACCAGTCCGGAATGATCCGACCTGGCTAGGGACACAACCCTTTAAGGCCCAGACAGTAGGCGTGGCTTAGCTCTCAGCCAATCGCTGTAAGCACAGTCTAAATACTGTAACTATATACACTATATATATTGGTGATAGATCTGTACTATCACTGGGTCCGATGTCACTTTCTATACTGTATTGTTTAATGTCTTCCCCTGTTTGTCTTCTGTGTGTTCTATAAAGTTGTGATAGTACAGATCTATCACCAATGTACATAGTGTATATAGTTACTGTATCTAGACTGTGCTTACAGCGATTGGCTGAGAGCTAAGCCACACCTATTGTTTGGGCCTTAAAGGGTTGTGTCCCTAGCCAGGTCGGATCATTCCGGACTGGTCGGCCACCTGTGAAGAGCTCCGGTCTTTTGCTAATAAAAGCCTTGGTTTGGATCAACAAGTCTTTGGTTCTTTCGACGAGCTCTACAAAAGTTACCATTGATTGTAACACTTGTGTTCAGACTCATCTCTCCCCACTGAACCTGATACTTTCTCAAACACACTATCCAACTATAACCACCCATAAATTGGAGGAACAATGCGACTTATCTCTTGGCATTCTCTAACCGGATGGCATTAACATCAACTTCTCTGGTTTCTGCTAGCCTACTCTCCATTCTCCCGCACTTCCCTTTGTCTTCATTCCTCCAGATTTCATATTCAGATTCAGATTTATTGTCAGAGTCCATACATGACATCACATACAACCCTGAGATTCTTTATTCTGTGGGCGAGGCAGAATTACCACTTATTGGGAGTGCAAAAAAACAACTGTACATAGCGTGTACATGTAAACAGGGAGGTGGGATTAGAAAGGGGTGTTTGGTTCGGTGCGGACTAGAAGGGCCTAATGGCCTGTTTCCGTGCTGTAATTGTTATGTTATGTTATGTTAAACAAACAAAGAACAATAAACAAATAACAAATGTAAACAAAGTGTGCAATTCAGAGAGAATAAAAATAAGAATCCTTCAATGAGGATTTGTTGTAGAGGAATCTCTGATGGTGAAGGGGGAGCAGCTGTTCCTGAATTTGGTGGTGTGAGTCTTTTTCCTTTTCCTGATGGCAGCAGCGAGAACAGAGCCTATGCTGGGTGGTGATGATTGCTGCTGGTCTCCAATAGTAGTTTTGTCTGTAGATGTTCTTGATAGTGGGGAGGATTTTGCCTGTGATGTCCTACGCTGTGTCCACTACCTTTTGGAAGGCTTTACACTCAGGCTTATTGCTGTCCCTATATCAGACCATTGTGCAGCTGGTCAGCACACTTACCACCACACCTCCAAACCTTCGCAAACTCCTGAGGAAGTAAAGGCATTGCCATGCTTTCCTCACGATGCCATCGGTGTGTTGGGTCCAGGAAATTTCCTCCAAGACAGTGACCCCCAAGAACTTAAATTTGCTCACCTTCTCCACCTCTGATTCCCCCAGTGATCACTGTGTAGTGAACTGTGTAGTGTGCTGTACTAACAACTGGTCCCACCTCCCGGCTCCTCCCCCGGGGGCCCGTATATAACCCTGGTTTCCCATCTAAACCCAGAACCCCTCTGAAACCTGTGGTGCACCCTACCTGTGTTGTAAGCTAATAAAAGCATTTGTTCTCCCTCCAGTCAAGTGTGAGCTTTTTTCTACGCTACAATTTTATGAGCTTACAAGCAAGGATGGAGGTGTTTCTCAAGCCCAGTACACTGTTAAAAGACCTCAGTCCCCTGATGTGGCTGAGGAGTTTGCATATTGGCTAGATTGCTTCCAGGCCTACCTGAACATGACCAGGGACATCTTCCATACAGAACCTGGCATCGCTGGTCCTCAACCAGAACAGACCTCACCAGTTCAGCAGCTTGATGGTGACAGAGAAGGTAAATGGACATTCGACCAAGTGCCTGATTGACACAGGCTCCACAGAAAGTTTCATAGACTCACAGACTGTGCAAAGATATAACTTAAAAATGTACTTGTCTAACTACCGAATCTCCCTGGCGTCCCAGTCCCAAATGGTGTGTGTAGAGAAACATTGTATAGTTCATCTGTCATTTGAAGGGGGGGAATTTTGTAAATTTCGCATATACATTTTAGATGAATTGTGTGCTCCAGTATTGTTGGGTCTGGGCTTCCTGTGTCACCTAAAAAACGTGACCTTGGAGTTTTCTAGTCCCCTTCCCCCAGTAATGGTTTGGAACAGAGGTCCCTCAAAACTAGGACCCACTTACAGCCTCTCCACGCTGAACATCGTACCCCACCGAATCTGTTCTTGAACCTGTCTGCCGACTGTAAGCCCATCGCCATCAAGAGCAGGAGGTAGAGCACGGCAGACAGGGAGTTTATAAAGACGGAGATCCAGTACCTGCTGGAGGAGGGGATCATCAAACCCAGCACCAGCCCATGGAGAGCGCAAGTAGTGGTAGTAAAGGGGGAAACAAGCCAAGGTTAGTGATTAACTATAGCCAAACAATTAACAGATACAGACTCCTGGAAGCATACCCCCTCCCTCTCATTCCGGATATGATGAATGATATTGCGCAGTATCGGATCTATTCGACCATAGACCTGAAAGCTGCCCATCACCAGCTGCCAATCCGTTCCGAGGACCGTACATTGCATTTGTGGCTAACGGTCGACTCTATCAGTTCCAGAGAGTCCCTTTCGATATTACCGATGGGGTGTCTATTTTCCAGTGGGAGATGGACGGGATGGTGGACGAGTACGGTTTGAAGTCTACCTTCCCCTACCTCAAAAATGTCACTATCTGTGGTCACACCATAGAAGACAATGATGCCAATCTCCAGAGCTTTCTCCACGCAGCAAGAGCCCTGAATCTCACCTAGAATTCTGACAAGTGTGTATTCAGGACTACACAACTGGCTATCCTTGGCTACGTGGTGGAGAATGGTGTAATTGGCCCCGACCTTGATAGGATGCGTCCCCTGTTAGAGCATCCCCTCCCTGGAACCACAAAGGCTTTGAGGAGATGCCTGGAGTTTTTCTCATATTACATCCAGTGGGTCCCTCAATACGCTGAAAAGGTTCATCCCCTCTTAAAGGCCACCACTTTCCCCCTCTTGGCTGAAGCCCAACCAGCTTTTAACTACCTCTGGAACCACATTGTGAGAGCCACCATGCATGCGGTAGACAAGAATGTACCTTTCCAAGTGGAAAGTGACGCTTCGGATGTAGCCCTGGCTGCTACTCTTAATCTTGCAGGAAAGCCGGTTGCCTTTTTCTCATGGACGCTTCAAGGCCACGAGCTCTGAAACCCTTCTGTGGAAAAGGAGGCTCAGGCCATTGTAAAAGTCATAAGGCACTGGAGGCACTACCTGGTTGTTAGAAGATTTATGCTCCACATGGACCAGCGTTCTGTCGAATTCATGTTCAGTAACGCCAAGAGGGGCAAAATCGAAAATGACAAAATTGCTAGGTGAAGGATTGATCTCTCCACATACAGTTTTGACATTGCCATTAAACCATCCAGGTCCTTTGAATGGCTCAGTGTCAAATTTAAGGGACCTCTCCCCTCCATGAATGGGGAACATCTACTTTCTCTCGATCATCAATGAGTACTCCCACTTCCCATTCACCATCGCATGCCCAGACACGTCCACCTCATCAGTTATAAAGACTCTAGACTCTATTTTCACCCTGTTCAGGTATCCCCGGGCTCAGCTTTCATGAGCAATGAGCTGTGTCAGTACCTGCTGGTGAGGGGCATCGCATCCAGCAGGACTACCAGTTACAACCCCCGGAGGAATGGGCAGGTTGAAAAAGCGAATGCCATGATCTGGAAGGCTGTCAAACTTGCCCTGAAGCAAAAAGGCCTTCCAGACTTGTGCTAGCAGGATGTACTCCACATCATGCTCCACTCAATTTGGTTGCTACTCTGCATTGTAACCAATGCTACTCATCATGAACTCATGTTTACATTTAACAGGTCAGCATCATAGGCCTCCAAATAGTAGTGTAGAGGTGAGGGAAGGCATTAAAAGAGAAATTAGAAAAGCGTGCAATAAGGGAACAGCTGTCATCATGGGAGACTTTAATTTGCATATAGATTGGACTAGCCAAATTAGTAAAAATACTGAGGAGGAGGAATTCCTTGAATGTTTACGGGACGGTTATCTAGACCAATATGTCGAGGAACCAACTCGGGAGCAGGCCATTTTAGATTGGGTATTATGCAATGATAAGGGGCTAATCAACAATCTTGTTGTACGAGGCTCTTTGGGTAGAAGCGATCACAATATGATTGAATTCTCACTCGACATGGAGAGTGATGAAATTAAAACTGAGACTAAGGTCCTGAATTTAAATAAAGGGAATTATGATGGTATGAGACGGGAGCTGAATAAGATTGATTGGGTGGTGTTTATGGGGGAGTTGACTGTGGATAGACAATGGAAAGCATTCGCAGTTCTAATGGAGAAATTGCAAAAATCGTTTATACCGGTTTGGCATAAAAATAAACCAAAAAAGGTGACTCAACCATGGATAACAAGGGAAATTAGAGACAGTATTAGGTCCAAAGAGAGAGCATATCAATTGGCCAAAAAAAGTACCACAACCGAAGACTGGGAGCAGTTCAAGATGCACCAAAGGAGGACAAAGGGATTAATCAAGAGAGCAAAAATAAATTACGAAAGTAAGCTTGCGGCAAATATAAAAACCGACTGCAAAAGCTTTTATAAATATGTCAAGAGGAAAAGATTGGTGAAATCCAGAGTAGGTCCCTTGCAGTTGGAATCAGGGGAATATATAATGGGGAATAAGGAAATGGCAGACCAATTAAATTCTTACTTTAGTTCTGTTTTTACAAGAGAGGATACAAATAACCTCCCAAGGATGTTGGGAAACATAGAGACTAATGCAAGGGAGGAACTGAAAGAAATCAGTATCTCTAAGGACATGGTCTTGGGGAAATTGATGGGATTGAAGGCAGATAAATCCCAAGGGTCTGATAATCTACATCCTAGGGTACTTAAGGAAGTGGCCATTCAGATAGCAGATGCTTTAAGAATTATTTTCCAGAACTCGATAGACTCAGGATCAGTACCCATGGATTGGAGGGTAGCTAATGTTACCCCACTATTTAAAAAGGGGGGTAGAGAAAAAGCGGGGAATTATAGGCCGGTGAGCCTTACATCAGTAGTGGGAAAAATGATGGAATCCATTATTAAGGATGTAATAGCGGAGCATATGACTAGCAGAGAAGGGATCGGACGGAGTCAACATGGATTAACAAAAGGTAAATCGTGCTTGACAAATCTATTGGAATTCTTTGAGATGGTGACAGGTAAAATAGATGGGGGAGAGCCAGTGGATGTGGTGTACCTGGACTTCCAAAAGGCCTTCGATAAGGTCCCGCATAAACGACTGGCTTCCAAAATCAAGGCTCATGGGATTGGGGGCAAAGTATTGATGTGGATTGAGAACTGGCTGGCAGGTAGAAGACAGAGAGTTGGGATAAATGGCTTGTTTTCTGAGTGGCAGGCGGTGACCAGTGGGGTGCCACAGGGATCTGTACTGGGACCCCAGCTGTTCACAATTTACATTAATGATCTGGATGAGGGGATTGGATGTAATATCTCCAAATTTGCAGATGACACTAAGCTAGGAGGGGTTGTGTGCACGGAAGAGGGGGTCAGGAAGCTCCAGTGTGATTTGGATAAATTGAGGGACTGGGCAGGTACATGGCAAATGCACTACAATGTGGATAAATGTGAGGTTATCCACTTTGGTAATACAAAGTATTACCAAAGTATTTGGTAATACTATTTGAATGGCAATAGATTAAGGGATGGAGAAGTGCAGAGAGACCTAGGGGTACTTGTACACCAGTCTCTGAAGGCGAGCATGCAGGTACAGCAGGCGGTTAAAAAGGCAAATGGTATGTTGGCCTTCATATCAAGAGGGTTTGAGTATAGGAACAAGGATACCTTACTGCAGCTGTACAGGGCCTTGGTGAGACCCCACCTGGAGTATTGTGTGCAGTTTTGGTCACCTTATCTAAGGAAGGATGTTCTTGCAATGGAGGGAGTGCAGAGGTGATTCACCAGGCTGATACCTGGAATGGCAGGAATGACTTATGAGGAAAGTTTGCACAAATTGGGATTGTACTCGCTGGAGTTTAGAAGAATGAGAGGGGATCTCATAGAGACATATAAAATTCTGGCAGGACTGGACAGAATGGATGCAGATGGGATGTTTCCAATGATGGGAAAATCCAGAACCCGGGGCCATGGTTTGAGGATAATAGGCAAACCATTTAGGACCGAGATGAGGAGGAATTTCTTTACCCAGAGGGTGGTGAATCTGTGGAATTCATTGCCACAGAGGGCAGTAGAGGCAGGTTCATTAAATCTATTTAAGAGGGAATTAGATCTATTTCTTCAGTATAAGGGTATTAAAGGTTACGGAGAGAAGGCGGGGACGGGGTACTGAACTTTAAGATCAGCCATGATCTCGTTGAATGGCGAAGCAGGCTCGAAGGGTCGAATGACCTACTCCTGCTCCTATCTTCTATGTTTCTATGTTTCTATCAGGGACTACAGTTCCAGCCTAGCTCACTAGTCCTGGTCCGATCCGGTCCTTCTCAAGAAGCACATGAGGAGAAGCAAGACCGCCCTCCTGGTGGAAAGAGTGAAATTGCTCCATGCCAACCCCACATACACCTACGTGGAGTACCTGGATGGCAGGGAGGACACTGTCTCCCCCGGAACAGAGGATCCGTTGCCTCAGGTGCCCCACAAACTACCAAGCTTTTCCTCCCCACCCTCACTCAGGTCATTAGGGGACCCAGTTCAGGAGAAGAATGAACCCAGAAGCCAGACCCCCAGCCCAGTACCCTTCCATCACAGGTGGACCTGGAGACTCAAGGAGCCCAAGCCCTCCGGTGCTAAGGCGCTCCACCAGGATCTCCAGATTCCTGGACCACCTGAATCTGTAAATAGTATTGTAAATATTTCTCTTATGTGTCTATTACCGGTATCTGATCCTTGTTGTCTTCATCCACAAACCCTTAATTCTGAAGGAAGGGGTGAATGTAGTGAACTGGGATTCACTAGAAGTGTGCTGTACTGACAACTGTTCCTGCCACTAGGCTCCTCCCCCTGGGGCCCATATATAACATTGGTTTCCTATCTAAACCCAGAACCTCTCTGAGGCCTGTTGTGAACCCTATCTGTGTTGTAAGCTAATGAATGCGTTTGTTCTCCCTCCAGTTGAATGTGAGTTTTTATCTACACTACACATTGGATACCTCTGGCTTTTCCTTCCTGAACAACAATCAGCTCCTTAGTTTTGATGACATTGAGTTCAAGGTTGTTGTTGGTGCACCATTCAGCCAAGTTTTCAATCTCCATCCTGCATGCTGACTTATCACCCTCCTTTATACCCTCCTCACTAACATGGTATCATCGGCAAATTTGTGATGTTGCTGTCGTTGAACTGAGCCACACAGTTGTAGGTTTAGAGAGAGCTGAGCAAGGGGCTAAGAACACAATCCTGTGGTACTCCAGTACTGATGTAGATTGTGGAGGAGATGTTTTTACCAATCCTCACTGATTGTGGAGATGAGGAAATCCATCATCCAATTACACAGTGGGGTTTTGCGTCCCATAGAATAGAAGTGGCCCCAAAACTGAGCCCTGCGGAATATCACTGGTCACCGGTAGCCAGAGGATCATTTTATTCTCACTCTCTGTTTCCTGCTGATCAGTGAATGATCGAGCCATGCAAATATCTTTCCTGTGATTCCATGGGCTCTGATTTTGTGAAGAAGCCTTATGTGCAGCATCCTGTCAAAAGACCCTTTGAAAATCCAAATGTATGACATCCTCTGCATGTCCTTTGTCTAGCCTGCTTGTGATTTCCTCAAAAATTTGCAGTAGGTTTGTTAAGCAAGGTTTTCCCTGAAGGAAACCATGCTGATTTTGGCCTATGTAGTCATGCACCTCCAGGTACTTCATAACTTCATCCTTAATCGAGTTTAACAACTTCATAAACACCTAGCAAAGTCTATGATTTCCGTTCTACTGCCTCCATTCCTTTTTAAATTGTAAAGTGATCTTTACAATTTTCCAGTCCTCTGGAACCATGCCAGAATCTACTGATTTTTGAAAATTCTTACTAGTGTCTCCACAATCTCTATTGCTACTTCTTTTTGAACCTGAGGGTGCATACCATCTGGTCCACATTGTGGATGTGGAAACAGTAGAGTGCATGGTTGGCTTGCATTATTCCTCCCTTTGTATTCATGATGTATGCAGGAAATAGTGATAACAAAAATATGTTCAAATTGGAAAGAGAAGAAATTTAAAGGTGTGAGGTCATAAAATGTACTTGAAGAGCAGAGAATGATCCATGCACCTGCTGATTTTGCCCTTCTGTGAGTTCATTGGATTTCCCCCTGCATGGCTGACATAATTGCAGTTGTACCTTCAGCCAACAGCTTTGCTCTTCTGAACATTGGAGCCAAAATGGGGTGCACGGTTTCTTATTGCAGTGACAGCAGACTTATGTTCCCAACCATAGGTGAAAGGTGGAAACAAACTATTTAAGATTTGCTGCTGATGCCTGTGAAGTCAATTAAACCCCAGTCATCACTTCAATATTTACTCGGTACCAGTATGAACATGATTGCAAATTGTACACTTCAGTGGTAATTATGTGGTTATCACTAAAGTAGCTTTAATATTTAAAATCCACTGAGGTTAGCTTACAGTGATGCCTTTTAGCAGATCACTGATGCATAATAAATCCAAAAATGTAAAAATTGCTTGATTCAGTCCTTGAAGAAATGCATGACATTGAGTCACAGAATCGTAGAGTTATCGCAAGGAAAAGGCCCTTTGACCCAACTCATTCGGGGCTAGTCCCACTTGCCTACATTTGGTCAATATCCTTCCGAAGAAACAGGCTGTTCAGCCCAACTAGTTTATGCTGATCAAGTTGGTGTTCTGGGTAAGTCTCATTTTACCTCATTTGGTCCTTCTGACCCTTCACGCCCAAAATGTTCCCACTTCTAAAGCTTCCTCTGGTAGCTCCTTACATACAGTATACAGACTACAGTCTGTGAAAGAGATACTCCTTGGTTCCCTTTAAAATTTTTCTCTCCTCAGCTTAAACCTATGCCTTCAATTCTAAGAATCAGGAGTATTATCAAAGAATGTGAGCATTCAGTTTTTCCACCCTCTCGCGATTTTACAAACCTCCATAGGGTTATCCCTCAGTCTCTAGCACACCAGGAAAAATGACCCAGCCTATCCAATCTCTCTCTATAATTCAAGTGCTCTAGTTCAGGCAGCATCCTGCTGAATGTCCTCTGCACTCCTATTAATTTATCAATGTCCTTCCTACTGCTGGCAACCAGAAATGCACACAGTTCTCCAAGCGAGGTCCTGATATTAGTACTCAGAAACGTAAAAGCAAGCATGTTAGACGCTTTCTTCACACTCTGTCCACCTGACTCACTGCTGTCATTAAACAATGCACCTATACCTCTTGGTCCTACTGTTTGATACCTCTCCCCGGGGCCCTGCTGTTTACTGTGCAAGTCGTACCCAAGTGTGACTTTGCCAAGTGCGACACTTCACACTCCATTTGCCGCACCTTGGCTATCCTTCCTCATTATCTGATACACAACCAATTTTTCCGATTTCAGAGTACATGACATCACGTACAACCCTAAGATTCTTTTTTCTGTGAGCAAGGCAGAATCACCACTCATTGGTAGTGCAAAAAAAACTGTACACAGCATATACATGTGAACCAATAAAGAACTGTAAACAGATAACAAATGTAAACAAATTGACTGCAATACAGAGAATTTTAAAATATCAATAAAAGTGCGCAAGTCTTTAAATGAGTCCCTGATTGAGTTTGTTGTTGAGGAGCCTAATGGTGGAGGGGTAGAAGTTGCTCTTGAACCTGGTGGTGCAAGTCTTGTAGCACCTATACCTCTTTCCTAATGGCAGCAGCAAGAACAGAGCATGTACTGGGTAGTGTGGATCCTTGATGATTGCTGCTGCTCTCAATGGCAGCATTCTCTGTAGTTGTTCTTGATAGTGGGGATGGTTTTGCCTGTGATGTCCTGGTCTGTGTCCACTACATTTATGAAGGCTTTACACTCAGGGGTATAGATGTCCCCATACCAGACAGTGATGTAGCTGGTCAGCACACTTTGCTCCACACATCTGTAGACATTTGCCAGGATTTCTGGTGTCATACCACATGAGGAAGTAGAGACAGTAGATTTTTAGTGTTATCTGCAGATTTACTAATCATCTTTATTACATTACCATCCAAATCATTAACACTGCTTACAACAGTGGACTCAACATCAACCCCTTGCAGGACACCACTGATCATAGGCCTCCACAGAAAAGTAATCCTCTGTTACTACCTTTTGTTTCCTTCCTCCACACCAGTTTTGAATCCAATTGGCCAGCTTACCTTGGATCTCATGTGATTCAACCTTCCAAATGAAATTGCCCTGTGGAACCTTGTCAAAAGCCTTGCTAACGACATATAGAATTATTATTTCAACTTACAAAATTAATGAATATATAATGTGAAACACAAAAAGAATTTGGAGTTTTTTCAATATATGGAATTTGCCAACTTAAAAGAACTTTTATTCATAGGATGCCTTTCATATTCTTTTTAGAACATCCAAAGCATTGTGCAACTGATTAAATACTCTTCAAATATCAGCACTTGTAATATAGGAAACATTCTAACACAGCATTATTAGGATTATCAAATAAATTACAGATGATTAATTCCAAAACAAAAATAGAAAATGTTATAAATACTCAGCAGGTCAGGTCGCATCTATAGAAAGAGAAACAGAGACAATGTTTCGGGTTGAGTATGAATAATGAAACTTTATTGTTCAATACAAAAGTACAATGTACAGATGTACCATAATTCTTACTTGCTGCAGCCACACATAAGAAACACCAGCAATAATGGAATAAATTAAATTACCACAATGAGACAGAAAAAGAGATAATAAATATAAAAAGAGAAATAAGTATTCACAGTTGGACATACTTCAACATTATGATTATGTTGCTGTGACATTAAGCAATGACCAATTTGGTTATGTGCAGAAATCTTCAAAATATTTCTCACTAAGGCCCCATTCAATTATTTTTTTTGAAAAACAAATAAAAATTATAACAACGCTTTGGAAAATGGGTATTGCCAATTAAACTTGCTTCTGAACTGTTTGCATAGTATAACAACATTCTTTTGATGCAAAAGACAATTCAAGCACTGTTCAAAGAATCTTCTGGCCGCATGTCAAATTTACTCATAACTTGCAGTGGAGCCTTCCCCTAACCTCTACTCTCTGTCCTTTTATTTACTTATCCATTCTGCTGCCAAAAAAACCACTTCACTGAGTTTTCAGATCTTTTATCTCTGATCTATCGTTCCCCCTCTCTGTGGTTTAGTGGGCACTTCTCAGCTGGCCTCTAGATCTGAATATCAATGTCACTCATTTATTCACTTACTGTAGATACAGGGTTTTGGGTAAACACCATTTTCCTTTGTGGCAGTCAATATTCAACTGAGTCAGGAGAAATTGTGTCCAACATAGTTAGGACCAATTGTGTGAATGAAGTCTCCACTAATCTTACCGTAATAACAACATTAATTACAATATACATACATCACATGCTTACTCCAATTGGACAAAGAAAAAAAGTCACTGATTGTGGGTAGATTCATTAGTTGGCATGACAACCCAAGGTATTCACAACAATATTTAAAATTTTCAATATGATCTAAGCAATATACATATCATATTCAATATATTTGCAAATGAGAAGTCGTCGTGCAGGATAGCCTGAAGGTAAATTTGCATGTTGAATTGGTTGTGAAGAAGGCAAATGCAATGCTGGCATTCATTTCAAGAGGAATAGAAAATAAGAGTAGAGATGTGATGTTGAGGCTTTATAAGGCACAAGTGAGACCTCACAGAGCGTTAAGACCAGGTTTGAGCTCCTCATGTAAGAAAGGATGTGTTGACTTTGGAGAGAGTTCAGAGGAAGTTCACAAGGATGATTCCAGGAATGAAAGGGTTATCATATAAGGACGTTTGACAGTTTTTGGCCTGTACTTTTTGGAATTTAAGAGAATAAGGAGGGATCTCACTGAAACATTTTAAATATTGAAAATTGTGCATAGAGTAGATGTAGAAAAGTTGTTTCCTATGATGGGAGACTCTAGGACAAGGGGGCACAATTTAAAGGATTGAAGGGCATTCGCTTAGAAAAGAGATATGGAGGAATTTCTAAGACAGAGTGGTTAATCTGTGCAATTTGTTGCCACAGATGGCTGTGGATGCCAAATCATTGGGTATATTTAAAGCAGAGATTGATAGGTCCCTTATTAGCCTGGGGCTGGGTGAGAAAATGGATCAGTTTGTGATTAAATGATGAGCCAAACTCAATGGGCTGAATAGCCTATTCGCATACTATTCAGTTCCTGTCTTATTGTCTTAAAATGTCAATCTTTGAACTTACAAATATTACAGATTAAAAATCAACTTGGCAAAACTCCATGTTCAAATGAACTCTGGATCACTTTATAGAGATGTTCCTCTACAGAAAAGCCTATATTTTTTTGGTGTCTTGACATACGAGGCCTTCTACATGTCTTTAATAGGCACTGTGTTCTGGGTTCCTCCATTTATTAAATATACACACTTTGATGAAGTGCTCAGGTCCAAAACATTGGTTATGTCCGTTTGCTTCCTATAGATATTTGTAACCTGCTGAGTTTCTCCAGCACATTTTTGTATTGCACTACCATCATGGTGTCTGCAGACTTTCCTGTTTAACTGCAACATCTGTATACTGCAACTCAATGACTGAAATTTGGATGACCTAGGTTCTGGAATTAAGGTTATAAAGGTTTAACAGCTTCTGACTTGTCCTGTAGATTAGTTCTATTTCAGTGAGAACCATATTGAAAGTGAGCTGCAGCATTGCAAGAAAGATATGAAAAATTGTAGGACATCATCATACACTATAAGACTAAATCCATTGTTCCGGCCATTGGTTGGGATCATAGTTTATTGCCATAATTAAAGTGAATGTAAGATGAAGACACATATGTATAACTGAAATCAATTTTTAGTTGCGATTTGTAAATTCTGTAAGATCAAATTTCCATTAACCAGATTGTATTGCTCCATTATTGTGACCAATCTTTGTCTTCTTTCTATTGCATTCTTTGCATTGCAGCAAATTTACATATTTTGGTCATCTTACCATGTTTCCATGTGTTCCTGAAGTTCCAGACCATGATTGCTCCATTGATACATCATGGTTTCTCATTCAAAAGCTGTGCTACTACTGTTCTGCTCTGCTTCTGTTGACAACTCTTGGATTCCAAAGTAAACACAGTATAGGCATAGCTTTTGTTGGCTACAATTCTGACAGCTAAATGTGTAAACTATTTGCTTTCAAAGAATGGTCTCAATACTTCTTTCAGGTTTTAAATTTCTATTCCTTTGTTCAGGTTATCAACTCACACTGCAAAAATATAACTTAACCTTCATTGTGAGATTTTGCATCAAGGCATCAGATATATAACTTTCTGAATTCTTCAGGTTAATGTAGTTGGGCAGATTTTCTTCTGGTGCCAGTGAATTGCTTCCTGCATCATTGTAACCATGCTTTCCCATTCTGTCCCCACTCCTCTTCCTGTCTGCTGCTGCTGTATTTTCAATTGCATCAATGTTTGGTACCTGTTTATTTGCTCTACCATTAACTGCTCTGAGGATGCAGGTCCCTCAAAGTAACTTCTGTGAACCAGAATGGCTGATGCCTATCAGTTTATTATGACTGTTGAACTACTGTTCTCGTTCTTCACTCTACCTCTGCTGGTATTTCTGTGAACCATGTCACAGATTCTACTACCCCAAAACTCAATGGTGCCTTGGTTTTCCTGCTGGTGACAAGTAGTTAAGATGTAAACAGTAATCAATAAGTAAAAGGTGACCTACACAAGTCCGTTCTACGTGGAATGGTGATTAAATTGAAAACCCACTGTGACTTAATTTCCTAGTCCTATCTAATCCTAATATTGCAGGCTTTTGGCTACAGCCTATTATAATTATTTATAGTGCCAATCTCAATCTCCAAAGTAATGATGCACCTTATTTCACCCAATGTTTAACGCACTTTAGAATGAATTTGCAAAAAGACTTTGCTCTTATTAGAGCAACTTACTGCATATACTCATGCAGAAGTCGAGTTTTTTTGGATCAAATTTTTGGGTCAAATTAGGGTTGACTCGGGTCATACTTTAGATTGCAGTAAGTACCTGCATGATTCAAGGTGTTGGGAACTTGGATGACTGGGACCAGGTGGTGTCCACGTACAGAGTGTCGGGAGCTCGGATTGGTGGGCAGGCGGGGCCTAGGAGAGAGTCTGTAACCAGGGCGTCAGAAACTAAGATGGACGGGTGGCCAGGCTGAGAGTCTGCAGTCAGGGCATCGTGAACTCTGGTGGCTGGGTGGAAGAGGCCTAGGAGAGTCTGTGGCCAAGGCTTCGGGTGCTTTGGTGGGTGGGCAGGTGGCAGGGGTGAGGGTCCAGGTTTGAGAACTCTGGTGGGCAGGTTGCTGGGATGAGGATCAGCAGTCCAGCCATCAGGAGCTCCGGTGGGCAGGTGACCATAGCAAGGATCTGCGGCCGGGACATCAGGAGGTCTGATGCGAGATGGCCTTGGGGAGGAACTGCGATCAGAGTGTTTAGAGTTTGGATGGTCGGGCAGTTGGGGCAAGGGTTTGTGGTCGGGGCGTTGGGAGCTCGCATGGGCGGGTGGTCAGTCCAAAAATGGGGGGGGGGGCTCAAATTTTACACAGGTCATACAAAAAGTACAATTTTTGGGCCAAAAAGTGGAGTCGACTATTACACGAGTATATATGGTATTCAAAGTGTCTGAACAACCTCCTGCAGTCTCTGACTGTTTATTTTAATGAAGTGCTTCGAGAGGCTAGTCATGGAGCACATTAAAACTCAGCTGCCCCCCTCATTGAACCCCCTGCAGTTTGCATACTGTCCCAACTAATCTACTGATGATGCCAATGTCACCACACTCCACCTAGCCCTCACTCACCTGGAAAATAAAGACTCGTATGTTCGAATGCTGTTCATAGACTTCAGCTCAGCATTCAACACAATCATACCGCAGCACCTGATTAGGAAGCTGAATCTGTTGGGCCTAAACACCTTCCTCTGTAACTGGATCCTCGACTTCCTAACTGGAAGTCATGTCCAACACCATCACATTGAGCTCAGGGGCCCACCAGGGCGTAACCCTGATGACCCATGACTGTGCAGTGAGACATAATTCTAATCACATTATCAAGTTCACTGACAACATGACTGTGATAGGCTCATAAGCAAGAATGATGAGTCGGCTTATAGAGAGGAGGTGCAAACACTAACGGACTGGTGAAGAGACAACAACTACATCTGAACATCAACAAAACAAAGGAGATGGTAGATGACTTCAGGATAGCCCAGGGGGAACCACTCTCCACTGAACATCGATGGTTCCACTGTCAAGGTAGTCAAGAGCACCAAATTTCTTGCCGTGCACCTGGCAGAGAATCTCTCCTGGTACCCTAACACCAGATCCATTGCCAAGAAGGACCAACAATACCTTTACTTCTTGCAGAGATTGAGGAAAATCCAGCCCCCACCCTCTACCCTCACTACTTTTTACAGGGGACTGTATCACTGCCTAGTTCGGAAAATGTATCATCTCAGAACGCAAGTCCCTGCAGTGGGGAAAGACTGCTGAGAGGATTATTGGGGTCTCTCTCCCTGCCATGGTAGACATTTATAACAGCCATTATTGGCAGAAAGCCATTAACATTGTGAAGGACTCCACACACCCCTCCCGCAATCTATTCTCCCTCTTGCCATCCGGGAAGAGGTACTGAAGCCTTCGGGCCCTCATGAACAGATTACGAGACAGCTTTTTCCCCAAGCCGTGAGGCTTCTGAACTCCAGGGACACAGACCTAGCACATGTAACATGATATTTATAAGTGATATGTTATTTATAAAATGTTTCTGATGTAATTTAGCCATGTAAATAACCAGCTCCATTGTCTAGAGAAACGCTACTTCATTTTCATTGAACACTGCAATCGTCAATGGTATGAACGACAAATAAACGTGACTTGACTTGACTAATGATAATTGTGAATGCTTGAGGTATGATCCTATGTGGTTAGATACCATTCAACATAGATTTTGCAATATCATCCTGAAATAAGTTATAACTTCAATGGCACATGCAGCACTTCTCTAGCTGTATTTGGTAGGTATATTAGCTTGTCTCTATGCAAACATTGGGATTGAATTCTGTGTTAATCATATTCTGCTTGGTTCTGAAAACTGTTGCCAAATGTTGAATGTTAATAACACCAGAATTTTTTCAAAAACCCAAGTTCTGTGGTCAAATGATAACAGTGCAGCAGGGATGTATAGGTAGTGGGCAGTGGGAAAAGGTGGGAAGGGGAAAGACTGGTGGGCGTTTGCATTCTGTCCTCATGCATTTTCCGGAGCTCCCGAATGCTAGTGATTTTAATTTCTCTCCCCATTCTCACATTGACCTGACTGGCCTTTGTCAGAGTTAGGCCAAAAGCAAATTTGAAGAAACAGCTTCTAATTCTACCTGGATAGTCTACAACCAAATGGCATAAACATTAAATTCTCCAATTTCAAATAACCCGCTTCCCTTTGGTCTGTTTCTTTCTGTCTCATCCACCTATATCCTCCCTAATCCTTTGCTCTTCTTTTCATATCCGTGTTACTCAGTTCCTTGCCCCTTTCCCCATCTACCCCCCTCCACCGACACACTTCTTCAATCATATATCCTCTCCAACTGTTCCCATCTAGCCACCATCCCTCCTGGATATGATTCCACCTCTTTCAGCAGCTGCTTCTCCCTTATTCTTCACCCTTCCCTCTATTTACCTTTATCATCCCCTTTGTCTATTTTCATTATCACTCTCCTGCCTCTGTTTCCAAACTACCCCACTCCCCATCTTGCTCCAAATGTCCATGATCCATCATCATCCCTGTTCAGTCCACCTATCAGCTACTGACCTCTCTCCTTTTCCTCTTTAATATTGCCTGCCCTCCCTCAGTTCTGAAACAGGGATTCAACCCAAATCATCAACTGTGCATTACCCTCCATGCCATCTGAATGGCTGAGTTCCTCCAGCAGTTTGCTTTTTTGTCCTAGTTTCCAGCATCTGTAGTTTCTTGTGTCTTCTGTTAATACAAGATCTTCATTTGACAATCTTCTTTATTTGAATCTAACAGCTGATCCACATCTTCCTCATTGATTTCTTGAATCCAATCATGTTTCCAAGTGTCACAATGTTTCAGGTAACTTTCCCTGCAGGTTCTGCTCGTGGAAATCCAATAAGGTTGTTAAAGCACTCTGGCTATATGCTATCTCACACACGTCACACCAGTACTGGCAGTTTCACCACTTATTTTAATATCATACATTAAATCCTTCCTGAAACTTGTCAAACCAATCCATTACTTACTAGGAAAGGTTTCTCTTGTACATTTCTGCAATTCACAAAAAATGCAAGAGAAACTCAATAGTTCAGGCAGCATACACAGGAAATAAAGGCAATCAATGATACGGGCTTGATAGGGTCTTTTTCCTCGGGTGGCAAATACTGGAGGGTGTATCTTTAAGGTGAGAGGGAGGAAATTTAAAATATTTAATTTAATTTAGACATACAGTACCTTTCTAGTCCACGAGCTGTGCCACCCAAATACTTCAATTAACCTATGACCCTGGTAGGTTTGAAGGGCCGAAGGAAACCAGAGCACCCGGAGAAAACCCATGCAGACAAGTGAGAACTTACAAACTCCTCACAGAATGCTTCAGATTCAAACTCTGGTTACTGGTAATGTAATAGCATTGCGCTAACCATGCTGCCCTATATTTAAAGATATTTTAAAGCATATGTTTTACATAGAGTTGTAGGAGCCTCAAACACACTGTCAGGGGAAGAGATTGAAGCAAATGCACTGGCAATGTTTAAGAGGCACTTAGACAGACATATGGACAGGCAAGTCAGAGGGATACAGACCATGTGCATGCCTATGAGATTACTTAATTTGGCTCACACATGGTGAACCAAAGGGCCTATTCTATGCTGTGTTATTCTATGTTATGTGTTCCATGTGTCCATGGTGGCTCTTTAAACAAGCTGTCCAATTGGTTTCATTTTCAAAAAGAAACCCTTCAAGACATATGTAGGGAAATATGAATTAATGTACTCTTCAATCCAATCTGTCTTTTTTCCATTTCTCCAAAGAAGTCACCAGGTGAAAGAATGAATGAATATTGCCCATAACCTACAATTCTCTGTAGTATTTATGATCCCAATCACGAAGGCTACTGCAGTGTTCCTTGCAAATATAAAAAGTGGTGCACATTCAGCATGGAAAACATATTGCATTAAAAGGCTGAAAAATCAAATTATATTTATTATAGATCCCTGATGCCACTGAACAATGCCATATTCATACATGTATTCAGTGACATGACACTAAGCCATCCTATGAGAAACCTTTGAAGATAATGAATCAGGCCTTGGCTCTACAAGTGGAAACCTCTTGCAAGGCTGAAATCAGACACTTATCCACTTCAAAAAGAATTTTGAGCAGTTTGCCAGGTTAACTTTAAGCCGAAGGCACAGGCAACTTTCAGTTGGTTAATTTAAAAAGTGTATGTCTAACAAAGTACACAAGTTATTTAAGATTTTAAAGTCTTAAACTTTTTAATTTTAAAGTTAATTAATGAGACAAAGTTTTGCGAATCAATGGTTGATTTGCTTTGTTGAGGATATGTGATGATACAAAGCAACTATAAAAAGTAGAATGACATAAACATCAGTGGTGTCCCAGTACTGATTTAAACAATTTGGGGAATAGGCAGAAAACCAAAGCAGGGAGCTAAAATCTATCTGTAGTTCCTTTAGGGCTGCGTGGAATATGACCTGGACAATACTCAGGCTTTTGTTCATAATTGATGAATAACATTCATGCTATTTACATGCTCGGCAATGATTATCTCCAACAAAAACGATCAAATTACTCCTTGACATTGTTGTCATTGCCAAGCCCCCATCTAAAAGTGTGCTGAAAGGCACCAATGACCAACAGTGTAAGTCAATACAGTACCAACAAATGTTGATCAGTAGCTGCTATTCTGCAGTTCATTACTCCATACCTGGTTTTCTAAAGACTCTTTGTGATCTACAGGGACAAAGGCAAGACTATAATTCCTTCCTTCTGCTTGCCTGGTTAAGGGAAGCTCCATCAGTATGCAAGAATTTGGGCACCATACTGCCAACTTGAGCAATTCACTCACTTGGTCATATGTGCACCAGAGCTGTAGAGGAGGATATCAACCCACCAAAATCTCTTCACATCATCTCCTTAACTCAAAGTGTCTACCACCTGGAAGGACAAGAACATTTAAGAAGACATAACTATAATAGTAGAAGCTTAGGAATACCATCAGCTGCAAGACACACACTTGAGTAGATTGATCTGAAATCACAATATAATTCATTCATCATCAAGAAGTTAGTACCCTGGCATCCGCTACCTATCAGTACTGTTAAAATACTTTCATCACATATGCTGCAACAATTCAATAAGGTAGCTAATCAGGTAATTTAATCTTCAGTGAATTTAGGATTGAGAAATAAATATTGGCCTTACCAGTCATCTCCATATCCTCTATAAGTTATAAAGAAAATGATAGAACAGCCACCAGTTGCTAACCAGTGGGCTAGTTGATTCCTGGAGTACTGCTATGTTCCCTTTGACTACTCAACCAGTGGGAAGTCTGACTCATAATTCATTTCTTACTCAGTGATTTGCCAGTTTTCCTGTCAATAACATTATTTGGCTCTAACCAATCAGCTGCGCCCCCACAACCTTTCCAATATTTTCACTTTGAGTTCCGGTCCAGAATAAGCATCTATCATCATATGTGAGTGTTGTGGCTGAAAAAGAAAACTATAAGCTTGCTGTGACCTGACCATTTTGTAACCTGGGACATCTGCCTTTAATCCATGCTTTTAAAGCCCAGAATGTCCAGTGACATTTTGATTTCATGTGCATTTTTTAAAGATCCACATCACTCCCAAGGACTTTCATGAAAAAATAATCTAAATATAAAAAGATGGGCTGTCACCTTTCCGTTTGACATAAGAATTTCTTGTATCGTTTAAGTAATATTTTCAGTTGTTTATTTTCCCCATCCCAGGTAGATGGGGAAATTTGGTGTGATTCTGGACTCAGACACACCATGATAATATGGGTCAGACTGATGACCAGCTGTTTTATCCTGTCTGTCTTTTTCAGATGTTCGAAAATGGGAAATATATTAAATTTTCCATGGAGCCAATTGCAACTGCAATCAATTTCCTTTGGGAATAATTATCTGTGCTGGGAACCATTTTGCAGGCCTTAAGAATGGAATGTCCACCTGCTTTCAGAAGGAATGACTTGCTAAATTCCTCTGTTAGATGCATTTCCCTCGAGAATTGTCTGGACCTGATTGTTGCTGGGGTGTCACAATGGAGGGGGCAGTTCAGTAGGTATTTGCCTATGGTTCATGTGGAAATTCTGTTAGCATTTATATGGGCTGGAAAGCTAATTAGACCAGGTTTCACGCCTTGCTCAAGCCAAGGTAAAAATACATAACCAACATTTCGGGCTTGAGCCTTTATCAAGGGATACTTTGATAAAGGGCTCAAACCTAAAACGTCAGTTATGCATTTTTTACCTTTGCTATATAATGGACACTGCTCTCTCCAGCTTTGTGTTTTTATTGCAACCATTCTGTTTATAGATTTTCATGTTTTACTTCACCCCTTGCTTCCCTGATATGCCTTTTCCTTTGGGCCTCCATTGTTTATGCAAAGTTACAAGGCCTGCGCTTTAGCAGAGTGGTATGTTGGTCATCTGTATGCTATGCAGTTTAAACTGATCTGTTGTTAAATGTCCACTTGGGTGCATTTTTTTCTCATTTGGTTTTATAGAGTTGACAGACTCTATGAAAGTAGAACAGAAATCTATTGTGGCTATGTTTTTACTTGGATGCACATAATACAATTTTATTGAGGTATTTGAGTCCCTTGATGAGTTGTAACTAATATTCTTAGTGTTGAGGAAGTAATAACATTGTCCAAGTAAAAGGGGTACTTGCAGTAGGAGTGAAATAACCTTTCAAACAAAGCATCACCAACAAAGAGATTTAATTAAATATACTTTGCACAACCTCTACATCAAATAAAATACAGAAAAGTGGGAGATGTAGATAATAAATTCAAGATGTAGCAAAATACTTTGGTCAGCCACACTTGAAAACTACTAAACAGAATGATTTCTTAACCTTTTTCAAAGCCTTTCCACCTGCTGTCATTTTGCTGACTGAGTTTTCTGCTGAACCAGGAATACTGCATAACAATTAAATACTACAACCAATGTATTTATCGACATAAATCACAGATTTCATTGTCCAGGATTGATCCTGCATTCTTCCTGTGAGAGATGCTGAAAATCTCCTCTTCTCAATTTACATGGAAGTCAAGACTGACTGAAATGTCAACTGTTCCAGTCATTCTGGATCCTTTCCAGCCCAAAATATCAACTGAAACACCACTCCACAATCCAGTTCTTCACTCTTTATCCATCTCTGTCACCCACTGGATGAAAATCAATTTTAACATTGACAGAATTAACGTGGAGTCAGAAAAGAAACTCCTACATTCATTTATTCATGTTATATTCCAGTTCTATGCCCAAGAATGCAAGAAATTGAAGAAATTTGTAAACACAGGGCCCTGTTCTCTATTGACAATACATCTTGCTGTCTCAGGAAAGCTCCTAACATATTAAAGTGCCCATCCCACCATGCTCAGACTCTCTTCTATCTGGCAGAAGATGCATGTTCTAACAACTGCCTTGAATTTCCCAACTGTCTCACACTCTATATTGCTCAGCTTCATATACCTATCTAATAGTCTGTTAAAATATCCTTTTGTACCTCCCTCCACACTGTTGCCAGTAGTGCATTCCAGGCACCCACCACTCTGTCTGAAGAACCTACCTTGCACCTTAAAACAATGTCCCGAGGTGTTATCCATTCAGCTTTAGTAAAAAGCCTCTGACCATCCACAGGATCAATGCCTCTCATCGTCTTGTAAACCTCTATCAAGTCACCTCTCATCCTCCGTTGCTCCAAGGAGAAAAGGCCATGTTCACTCAACCTATCCTAATAAAGGCATGCTCTCCAATTCAGGCAACAACCTTGTAAATCTCCTCTGCATTCTCTCTATAGCATGCACACCTTCCCTGCAATGAGATGACCAGAACACAATATTCCAAGTGGGGTCTCACCAAGGTCTCATATAACTGTAACAGTACCTTGGAGCTGTTGAACTCAATCCCATGGTTAATAAAGGTCAACACATCATACCCGATCTTAACAACATTATCAATTTGTGCAGCAACTTTGAGAGTACCATTATCATGGACCCAAGATCTCTCAGTTTGCCCACACTACTCCAATTAACATTGTATTTTGCCTTCAAATTTGATTTACCTAAGTGAACCATCTTGCACTTTTCTGGATTAAATTCCATCTGCCACTTCTCAGCCCAGTCTTGCATTGTTTTGTAATCTCTGGTAATTCTCCAGGCTATCCATAATACCACCCATTTTCGTGTCATCCACTTCCTCATCCAGATCATTTATAAAAATCACAGAGGAGGGGTCCCAGAACAGATCCATGCAGAATACCACTGCTCACTGACATCCATGCAAAATACAAACCATTTACAACCACCTTCTCTAGGCAAGTCAATTCTGTATCCACAAAACAAGGTTTCCTTGGATTCCATGACTCCTTATTTTCTGAATAAGCCTTGTGTGGGCAATCTTATAAAATGTCTTAATGAAATCTATATACACTACATCCACTGCTCTACCTTCATTGGTTTTTTTTTGTTACATCCTCAAAGAATTCAATCAAACTCTTGGGACAGGACCTTCTCTGCCGAAGCCACGTTGACTATCCCTAATTATGCCTCTCTAAATGTTTGTAAATTATGTCTCTCAAGATCTTAAGATCTTCTCTAACAGCTTGCCCATTATTGAAGTAAGACTCACTAATCTATAACTTACTTGGTTATTTCCAGTTCCTTTCTTGAAAAGGAATTTGCAACTCTGCATGCCTCTGGTAAGATCATCGCCAGTGGCTCAGCAATCTGTTCCTCACTTCCTGCAGTTGCCTTGGGTAAATTTTGACCTGAGACTTAAGCTTTTCAAAAGCTCCAACATATCCTCTTGCTTAATGTCAACATGCTCTAGCACCTCAGTCCAAGTAGCACTACTCTCTGTAATGTCGCTTTATTTATTTATTTGTTATTATTGTACTACCTGCTGTAAGAGGTAACTTGTCTGGTGAGCATGCAAGAACACTTTTACTGCATCTCAGTATTCATAACAACAAAACAATCCAAAATTTATCATTAAAATGGTGTAACTATAATAGAACTTTTTGACTAGCTATCATCATCTTTCTCAATGAAGCACAATGGGTCAATCTGAGCATTCCAATACTCCAAATGCCCCAATGCTGAAATGTCTGACAAACATAGGCATGACCATAGGTCTTTGTTCATCATGTGTCGTAAAGCAGAAATTGCTCTCCTAATATCCCAAGCTCAATTTGTAAGGATAGAATTTATGATTTCACTGATGGGTGTTATACCCAATTGAGCTCAATGCCTTCCATGCTCACTTCGAAAGGGAAAGCAATAATCCATCCTCCTCAGACCCCAGCAACTCTGTACTGTCAGTTATTGAGGATGGTGTATAAAGAACCTTCAAGAAGATGTACCCTCCAAAATTGTTCAGCCCATACTGTGTACCTGGGTGTGTCCATAAAACCTACACGGTTAGCTGGCTTGAATACATGCAGACATTGTCAACCTTTCACTGCTGCAATCTGAGGTCCCCAAATGCTTCCTTCTATCATACAAGTGCCCAAGAAGAGCACAGTGTCCTGACTCAATGACTATCTGGGAGACTTGCGTTCACTGTGAAGGTAGTTCAGAGGCTGGTTATTGTGAAATCAACTCCTGCCTCAGGAAGCATTTGAACCCTCTTCAATTTGTCGAAAGTTATCTCAATGGACTATCTGGACTACAAGAACAACCAACTCTGGTAATTGGTTCATTGACTACAGATTGGTATTCTACACCATCATACTTTTTAAATTGATCATAACACTATTTCAAGACCACTGAAGATCTGTCTAGACTACACTCACTACATTTTTGGACTGCATTTATTTCCATCTGAACATACTGAATTTTTTTTAATTATGTTTTTTCCTCTTCATATACATTAACATTTTATTCTCCTCTTATGTTGTATGTTTTATGTGCTTGGGAAACTGCAACAAGACTTTCATTGCATCTATATATATATATATATATGACAATAAAATTCTCCATTCATTCATGAAAGGTTGAATTATATAAATTTCATGGGTTTTATTAAAATCCTATTAACTACACTATGTTGGTCAAATATATAAAACTTTCTATTTTGCTGTATTGTACAACAACAAGCATAAAAAAAATAGAAGCAGGATTATGTCATTACGCGCCTCACGAGTGCTTGTCCCACTATTCAAGAAGAATATTTTGCTCATATTTTGCCTCAATACCACTTTTTTCATTAACTCTGTCCCTAGATTTCCTCAATATCCAAATGTCTATTACTATTGATTGTTTTCTTTGGCTTGGCTTCGCGGACGAAGATTTATGGAGGGGGTAAATGTCCACGTCAGCTGCAGGCTCGTTTGTGGCTGACAAGTCCGATGCGGGACAGGCAGACACGGTTGCAGCGGAAAATTGGTTGGTTGGGGTTGGGTGTTGGGTTTTTCCTCCTTTGCCTTTTGTCAGTGAGGTGGGCTCTGCGGTCTTCTTCAAAGGAGAAGATTGTATTCAACAATCAAAAATCCACTGGCCTTTTGAATGGTGAATGCCATAAATTCAGTGTGGTCATGATGCAGAAATTTATCCCCATCAGCTCTGAATTGCTGACCTCTTATTTTGAGCTAAGGGGAACACTACCTCCACATCGAATGCATCAAGAATGTTTTTTGTAAGAATGTGTTCTCACACGATACATTCTTATTTTACCATTATACACCAGCACCTCAGAGCTCGGGTATCCCTTTGCACTTTTCTTAACCTGTAGCTAAGACTATTCTGCGTGACATTGTAGTTTTATGAGCTTAAATGGTTTTCAACAATTGTGTCATAAGTAGAGGAGAGCATTCAACTCATCCAGTTCAGATGCAACTTACAATTAAAAACAGAGTTGCCCCTGCTCTCAAATAAGATCCATTTGCAATTTTGATACTGCAGTCCTGGTAACCCTTCAACTCTTTAATTATCAAGAATTACCTTTTTAAACATATTCATATTCCACTGCTCTTTAGAGATCCAAAGAACCTCCTGAAATAAATAAATTCACCTAATTTCAATCTTTGATCTAGATTCTTCAACAGGTTTTCCATACCTGTTCTTTGGAGCTGACAGAATTGGGGGGGGGGGGGGGGAGTGGAGAAAGGGTGATCTTATTGAAACATACAAGGGATATGACATGATATCAATATAGAAACACAAAAGCTACAGATGATAGAATCTTGAGCAAAGAAATGCTGGAGCAACACAGCAAGTCAGACAGTATCCATGAAAAGCCAGTCAACGTTTCAATACTAATATGGAATAGGTGAAGTTACATATATAAGGGGAAAAGAAGCTGGGTCCAGAGTTGAGGATAGGCAATTTTTAAAAAATGTTCGCCTTATGCTTTGTCCAGTGAAGCGTTCTGCCAGCAGTCTAACAACTCAATTCTCATATACATACAGCTATAAAGAGGGTGGGGGGGGGGAAATGAATTACAATTATTTCGAATTAGACGAGTCTCTGGAATTCTCCTCGTGATAATTAGTGGGGCTGGATCATTGGTCAGGGAATTAGGTTCTGAGGAACTGGCACAGAACAAAGAACATCGCTGAGCCAGCCTGAATCATTATATGCTCCTGATTGGCTTTGCACCGCCTGTTCCGCACCTCAGTGGTGAAGTTGCCCTTCTTCGAAACACTGTTCCTTAGTTGGCAGCTGCACCCCGACATTTCACCACAGTCTCTGGCTCCGTTCCTCGAAACACCGCCCCAAAGGGGACTTCCCTCATCGCCGTGTCTGCCGGAAACGGGCGAGGATAACCCTTGACCTCGGCGTCCTTGTGCTTCCGGTGTCGAAGGCGCCGCCCAACGTTTCTGCATGCGCGAAGGACGGCCGGTGGCTTCCAGTCAGTGTGGTGCAGGTAAAATGAGCGTTTTGGGAAGGCGAGAGGGGAGAAGGGGGCGAGTTATTGGGGAGCGAAGGGAGAGTGCGTCCCCCCCCCCCCCCACCTTTCCCTTTGGGGAGATCCCGGGGAGGGAGACCACGGAGGGAAGGAGGAATCCTGCAAGAAGGGATTCGAATGGTGGGATTCCCAGGGTGAGTGAACCTGAATTATTTGGGGGAGGATAACCGGGGGCCCTGGATAGGTTTGGGGCGAGGGGTAGAGAAAGGATGGCGGGGGCCGGGGAGGGAAACCCATGGAATGGGGAGAGGTTGGGATGAAAGGCAGAGGGGGTGAGATGGAAATGGTCTGTGAATGGGATGCAGAGCTGAGCTTGGATGTCATGGCAATTGACTCGAGCTAAGTGTAATGGCAAGTGCAGGGTTGGGAGTTAAAGCTCGCACCATCAATCGGGAAAAGGGAAAAGCCCTGCTAGCTTTTGTTAGTAAGTTAGTGGGCTTGTATCATGTCAGTGGTTTGCCATCAATGAAACACGTGCTTAAATTTGGGTTATTTATATATGAACAGAATTGTATGATGTGGGCTGGAGCAGGAAGGTGCCATGAGGTAAATGATTTATCAATACAATGAATGGTGGAGCAGACATAAAAGACTGCTAGTTCTTCTGCATTTGTAGAGTGAAGGAATAGCCAAATTGATATTTTGAAATATGCCTCAATCTGCATATTTTAAATATAATACATGTATTTTTTGGTCTGAGGGCGATTTGGTGGGTGGTTTTCCATGTTGAGACCATGGAAGGAAAGAGTTGAGAAATCCTCTTTGGGAGTCGATGAAACTAAAGAACAGTACTTCAAGGATTATAATCACCTTTTCAGTGAGCCATGTGCAAACTGGTAAACAGACCAGGAAACTGATTAAAAACAGTATTCTATCTGTAGGAGTGGTGTAGGAAAGTGAGAATATAGGATGGTGCAGCACAGATGCAGGCCCTTCAGCAAATGTGTCTGTGTTGAATGTGATGTCCAAATAACAAGGATCCTTTCGTTGTCTAATAATACATTAAAAATGTAATCTGCATGATATACTTTAACTTTTGCCTGCTGTAAGATGGACAGAGTCTCCATTTGTATTATCCAGCTGGCACCCCTTGCAGTATGAGAGAAAGAGAAGCCAAAGGGAGTCCCCTCCAGTGCTTTTGCAAGCTGCACAGACTCCTATCAGATTCATCGGCATCCTGAGCCCCAGATCCAAACCTCCGAGGTGATCAGGAAGACTTCAGCATCTGAGGCCCTTCAGGAGACCTTTCCCTTACCATTCTCTCAAACCAAATAACATTAAAACTCGTCTGCTTGCACTTGATGTTTGCCCTTATGTTCATATGTCTATCCAAAAGTGCTTTAAATGCTGAAGTTATATATGCTTCCATCACTATCCCTGGGAGCTCATTCCAGGTGCCTTGCACTCAATGTCACCAAAACTAAGGAGCTGATAGTTGACTTCAGGAAAGCCAGTGGTATAAAATTCAATGATCATTGGGGATGAGAGGGTAAGAAAATGTAGGTTCTTGGGAGTCACGATCTTGGAGGATCATTCCTGGACCCAACAAGCCAATGGCACTGTGAAGAAAGCATGTCAGCGCCTGTACTTCCTCAGAAGTTTACAGAGGTTTGGTATGACATCAGAAACCCTGGAAAATTTCTACAGAGATGTGGTGGAAAGTGTGCCGACTGGCTGCATCATGGTCTGGTATGGGAACGCCAATACCCCTGAGTATAAAACCCTCCAAAAGGTAGTGGAAGCAGCCCAGGAAATCACAGGCAAAACCCTCCCCACTATTGAGTACATCTACAGGGAACACTGCTGTCAGAGGGCAGTAGCAATCATTGAAGACCTACACCACTGAGCACACCCTCCATTCTCACTGCTGCCATCAGGAAAGATGTATAGGTGCCACAAGAATCGCACCACCAGTTCAGGAACAACTGCTACCCCTCCACCATCAGACTCCTCAATGACAAACTCAATCAGGGACTCATTTAAGGACTCTTACTTGTGCACTTCATTGATTTTCTTTTGTTCTGTCTGTATTGCATAGTCAGTTTGTTTACATTTGTTATCTGTTTATAACTTTATTTGTTTACACTGTACAATTTATTTTTTCCACTTCTAATTAGTGGTAATTCTGCCATGCCCGCAGGAAAAAAAATCTCAGGGGTGTATGTCTTGGGACTCTGACAAGAAATTTGAAACTGGAAATCTAATTAGTATAAAATATTTGCTCTGCACATCTCCCTCCCCCCCCCACTTAAAACTTCCTCCTTCACACATGTCCTCCAGTGTGAGATTTTTTTTACCGGGGGGGGGAGGAGGGGAGATTCTGACGATCCACCCTCTTGATTTTATAACCCCCTCAACCTCCTATGTTCCAGATAAAACAGGCCAAGTTTATCCAATTTCTCTCTCTAACTCATATCCTTGAAACCTGGCATTCCTTTTCTGTATCCTTTCCAAAACCTTCACATCCTTTCTGTCATGGTGTGACCAGAATTCCACACAGTATTCCAAGTGTGGCCTAACCATAGTTTGATATTGCTACAACATGACTTCCTTACTTTTACACTCAATGCCTTGCCCGATGAGGTTGAGCTTACCATTACACTTTTACCACCTTTTTCTACTTGTAGGGCCACTTTCAGTGAGGTACATACTGGACCCCAAGATTCCTCTGTGCATCAATGCTTTTAAGAGCCCTGCTATTTAGGTGGTATTTAGAGATGAAGTCTTGTTTAATTATGGAAAAGATATCTTTTTCAATTCAAGATAAGATGTCTTTTTATAAGCTGAAGTGGACTCCATTTGTTAAGTGCATGCAATTAAGTTTGACTTAAATATGTTTTGTGTGATATTTTAGAATTGATAACTTTTTTTTACTTAGTATTTTTACTTGTTTTTTTTGTTTGTGAGTGTTTTTTATATAATATTATTAACTTTATTAATTCTTCACTCTTTATTTTGGGGGGAAGGGTGGTTTTTTTTATAATATATAGATTTTTTTAGTGGTCGTATATATCGGGGGGGGGGGGGTTAGACTGATTTAAGTTGGGTCATTAATCCTGTGTTGTAATAATTACTTTATTTTTGTTTTTCTTTAAATGTAATTTTTTTTGTTTTATTCATGTGATAAAATCTTTAAATAAAGTTTAAAAAAAAAAGAGCCCTGCTATTAACTGTATATATTCCCTGTAAATTTGACTTCCCAATGTGCACCACTTCACAATTGTCCAGAATAAACTAGAAACTTGCTGAAATAATTTAATTATCTTTAGTCTTGGGTGAAAGTGCAATTTTTTTAAGGCAGCAAGGAGCAGTAATAGGCCAGTGTGCTTGATGTCAGTAGTTGGAAAATTGCTGAAGGGGTTTCCAAGGGACAGGATATACTGGTATTTGGATAGCAGGGACTTAATGGAGGTAATCAGCATGGATTTGTTTATGGTTGATCATGCTCACGAATCTGACAGAGTTTTTGAAGAGGTGACCAAGGGGGTTGATGAGGACACTGTAGTACACCTTGTATATATGGATTTTAACAAGGCCATTGACAAGGTCCCATATGGTAGGTCAGTCAGAAAAGTTAAATCACATGGGATCCAAGCTGAGCTGAGTAGAAGGGGGCAGAGGATAATAATGGAAGGATGTTTCCCTGATTCTCTAGAAGCCTGTGTCCAGTGGAGTGCCACAGTAGTCAGTAATGGGTCCACTGTTGTTTGTCTTCTTTATCAATAATTTGGATGGGAATGGAGTTAATAAGTATAAAAAAGGAACTAAACATAGGAAATTCTAAAGTAGGAAAAATAGAGAACGTGGGAGAGGGGGAAAGTTAGCCCTGACAAACTAGGTTGAAATTATGTAAATAATGAGAGAGCATGTAGCAAACACTAGCAGTGTTAGATCCTGTAACAAGAATTAAGAATCCAAAAGTGCTTTTTGTGGAAGTTAACACCCTAACAATTGTGGAAAAAAACTATTCAATGTTAATTATACATCAATTATATGTTCAAAACAGAGATACAAGACAGCTACTCAGATTTGAGCAATGTAAGCTTAGATAAAATAAAATTGTGATTGTTCATTGCGGGATCAATATAGTAAGATATATTGAACAAGGACAGGTACGCGATCCTTTATCCAGACATCTTAAATCCGGAAAGCTCCAAAAATCCGGCAAGGGGGGAGAGAGACGGCAGCGTGAGTCGGGCGGGCGAAGGGGAGAGTCGGGCGGGCGAGGGGGAGAGTCGGGCGGGCGAGGGGGAGAGTCGGGCGGGCGAGGGGGAGAGTCGGGCGGGCGGGCGAGGGGGGGAGGCGGGCGGGCGAGGGGGGGAGGCGGGCGGGCGGGCGGGCGGGCGAGGGGGGGAGGCGGGCGGGCGGGCGAGGGGGGGAGGCGGGCGGGCGGGCGAGGGGGGGAGGCGGGCGGGCGAGGGGGTAGGGGTGGATACGGCAACACAATTCAGGTGGGCTTAAATCTTACTTTCCAAAATCTGGAACACACTGTCCCCCAAGGGTTCTGGATAAAGGATTGTGTACCTGTATTTCAAAAGCAATTTGATTCTGCAAAACAAAGGCCAAGTATTGTAATTAATGGAGAAAAAGTAATGAAATGCTGCAAAACTCAACAAGCCATGAAGTGTGTGTGTGAAGCATTTGAGGCAATGACCTTTCCTCAGAATGATGATGAATATTTGCTCTGCACCTTTGTTGCATTTTTCTCTTCATCTGTTTATCTTCCTCTTTTCAGTTTTGATTAAATTGAGTAGCTGTTAGTGTTGCTGTCATGGAACCTCTGTGACCCATGTTAAATCATGTGACAGTGTGGGTTTCCCCTGGGCGTTCTGGAGTCCTTCCACATCTCAAAGATGTGCTGATAGGTTAATTAGCTATTGAACATTGTCCCACTGTATAGATGGGCATGTGAGAAATTAAAACTTGAGAAGTATGAACAGGGAGAGAAATTGACGGGAGCCAGCATGCTCAACAGGCCACGTGGTTTCCTGCATCATAAGAAAATACAATGTAAATTAAACAATAATATTTTATTAAACATTCTATTTCATGCTTCTTGGTTTAATCTCTCACAATGTCTGTGAAAATGTTCGGTGTCATTTAATGTGCAGTGTAAAAAGATATGATCATATATTCCTCTCCAGTGTATTGCACTTTAAAGGATTTATAAAGGCCAGTTATTGCTTCAATGCCCACAATACCCCTGTGGCACCTCTAAATGCACTGAATGGTAACTGCCATTTACCTCAAAATCCTAGGTTTTGTATCCAATTTTGGACCTTGTGGTGTAGGATTTTCTTTGTCAGAAGGTACAAAATGGGTTTGGTTATGAGGAGAGACAAGAAGACTGCAGTTCTATATTTAAGAAATGAATAAAATTAGGCCTGATAAAATTGGAATTCTGAACTTTTGACAGGATAATTTAGGAAAATTATTTTGACTAGGTGATTAAAAAACCAGAGGGATTAAATTTAAGATAATCAAAAAAGGAGTATTTGGGAAAATTAATTTCATTATTAAAATGTTGTAGGAATAAGAAATATTAGTTGTTGAAAGAGTAATAATGAAAAATGACTTGGTTGCAATGTGGCTAAGTGAATAGGTGTAGGCTGAATTGATTCCATTGTTACAATCCTCTCAAATAATTACAAGATAGTCAGAAAGTCCATTGGTGCTGTTGTGATTTGAGATTTCTAAGTAGTGTGATTTCTAAAATAATTAAGCTTTAGAAATCTGTATAGATTTCAAGTATTAATGTTCCCTGGGAGCAAATTTGTTGGACATGGCTTTCTTTTTGTGCCTAAAATTATTGGATTTAAGCTCACTATTTGTTAAATGTGTACTTTGATCCAAAGACAATTATACTTTTTACTGATTTTGTTCCCAAGCAAAAACTGCTTCAGTGCTTTTTCTACCATCAATATATTATTTTTACTTTTTAATAATAGTTAATAAAAACAATTGTAAATGTTATAACATTAACTTGAGTTTCAACCCAAGTTGCCATGTTTGAGGAAAGGGAGTGGTTTTTTTTTGGCCTGCATTAAAATCACACTTGGCAGCAATTTTTTGGTTCACAAGAAAGCTTCATTTTTTTAAAATCATGTTGTCAGCAAACTAATTTAGCAGCTGGACTATTGAAAATTTTATTGGGATAAATGTTGACAGTTATAAAAAGGCCAGATTTGATCTATTTATACAGAAATGGGTCTCAGGAGATTTAGTCTCCCATTCCACTCCCAATCTTTTGCCTGTTATCAGAATAAGAATGAAAGCAGTTGTCAATTGAGGATTGCCTTTAAATTAGGTTAAGTCCTTGTACAAATGCAATCACGTGATGTGCTTTGTCATTTCTCAGATGGAGGCCACGGGGTTAATTCTCGATTGTTAAACATTTTGTCTCAAAGTGGTGGTAAAACTGCAGACTACGTTGCCTCCAAGCGGATCACACTCGGGACAGCTATTGGTAGCTAAATGGGAGGAAAAGCTGATGCATAATCTGCTCTCCACTAAGCACAGCTCAAAGCACTAAAGCTGCTTATGGCAGGAGGAAGATAGCAATCGAGAGACTGCTTGATTTAAGACAATGTTTGCTTTTGTTGTGTGAGCACAAAGTAGAATTGTTAGGGAAATTCAGGCGATTTAAATCGTTTGACATGAGTAAATTAGGTTGATTGGAGTAAAATCATTTTATTTTTTTAAAATTGAGAATGTTCTTTATGGGGCTGAAAGGCAGTTCTTTTAATATTTGTTCATGTACAGAACTGGGTGATGATCTAATGGTTTTGAGCCCAAAGGAAGTGGCTAATTTTGTGCAATTATGGGGCAAAAGCAGGGAAGTTGAACCAAGCTGGCATCTTCAAATTGAGCCTGAAAGCATCTTCATTTCTTTATACTTTTATGATTTTCTTCAAAGAAAGACTGATTTCATATTTTCAGTTCTTAAACAAAATTAGTCTGTGGCAATTGAATATTTGTGGTATAGCTTTATTGATTCATAAAAATGTTTGATTGACATTAGAAATAAAGTCTTTAAAAACTTTGCAAAATGTTTAGGTTGTCCACAAAACCCTTATAAAGATAAAGAAATTCCACATGGAGGGTTGAGGTTACAGGGCTTGGCAATCCTTTATTTTTTTTAGTTTTCTTGTAATATTTTCTTCACAACAAAAGGAAATGTCATTACATTTCAAAAAAATCATCAATATTGTCCTTTTGATATGTAAGTATGGGAGGTCTGTAACAGCTGGAGTCAGCAGAATAGTGGATAAACATGTCATATTCAATGTGTCTGCTATTACAGCTGAAAATGAACAGAAGGAAATCTTGATTATTTTGGGGTTTCTTTTACCATACATTTTCAATATCATCTGCACATCAGCCTTTTGCATTGAAGTAAATTTTAAGGTAATGAGTTTCATTTCCAGAGGAATATTTGCATTGCTTAATTGGAGGAACGAGCACTTGGAATTGCTTAGCAATCCATGGATTGAGTTGATAATTTTACAGTAATTTCTAAGCATCAGCAGGCTGCAAATAGTGGTTTTATTTAGATTCTTCCTCTATCACTCTGCAGTACAATTTGATGGAGTAGAATAATTAGTACACTTGACAATATTCATGATTTGGTCTCTCCAAGTCATGACGGAGGATAGCATAGATACACAAGACATGGGAGCAGATATAGACTATTCAGCCCATTGAGTCTGCCCTGCCATTCACTCATGAGCTGATCCATTTCCCCACTCAGTCCATATCTTTCAATATTCAAACTGTTTCAATGAGATCCTTCCCCTCAGTCTCCTAAATTCCTATGAGTACAGAGCAAAAGCCATCTAATGTTCCTTGCATGATGACCCTTTCATTCCCGGAATTATCCTTGTGAATTTCCTCTGAACCTTCTCTACTGGCAGCACAACCTTATTAAAATGAGGAACCCAAAACTGCTTACAATGTTTCAAGTGAATTCTCACCAGTGTCTCAACATCACATCCCTGCTCTTGTATTCCTCTTGAAATGAATGTGAGCATTGCATTTGCTTTCTTCACTACTGACTCATCTTGCAAATTCACCTTCAGGGTATCCTGGATGAGGACTCCCAATTCCCTTTGCATCTGGAAATTTTCAATTTTCTCCCCATTCTGAAAATCATCTGACCATTTATTTCTTCTACTAAAGTATATAAATGTACACTTTCCACACTGCATTTCATTTGCCATTTCTCTGTCCATTCCCCTAACTTGTTCAAATCCTTCTGCAGCCTCCCTGATTCTTCAACACTAGCTACACCTCCACCTATCTTTGTATCATCTCCAAACTTAAGTCACAAAGCTATTCATTCCATAACCTAAATCTCTAATAAACATTAAAAAAAAAAAGCAGCCCTAACATCACTAGTAACCTGCAACTAACCAGAATATGATCCCTGTATTCTGACTCTGCTTCCTGCCAGTCAGCCAAATGATCAACTGGCGCTAGTATTTATTCTGCTATACCATGGGGTATTGTTAAGTAGGCTCATGTGTGGCACCTTGTCGAAGGTGTTCTGGAATCAAATAGACAATATCCACTTCATATCCTCTATCCATCTAGCCTGCTTATCACTTCTGCAAAGAATTCAAACAGGTTTATCAACCAAGATTTTCCCTTAAGGAAATCATGCTTGTTTTGGCCTCTCTTGTCATGTGCCTTCAAGTACTCCATAACCTCATCCTTGACAATCGACTCCCAACATTTTCCCAACCACTAATGTCAAGTTAACCGGTCTATAATTTATTTTCTGCTGCTTCCCTTCCTTCTAAAATAATGTAGTGACATTTATGATTTTCCAGTCCTCCAGGACCATGATGCAAAATACTCAGCTCCTCTTCCATCTCTTTGTCTCCCATTATTATTTATCCAGTGTCATTTTCCAGTGATCCTGCATCTACTCTCACCTATCTTTTACTTTGCACTTGAGAAGCTTTTTGTTTCTTCCTCGATATTTTCCAGCCTACTTTCATACTTCATCTTTCCCCACCTTGAGTTTTTTAGTTTCCTTCTGCAAGTTTTTTTTTAAAAATCCCAAGCTCTGACTTCCTCTTAATTTTTGCTTCCTTGTATGTCCTCTCTTTTGCTTTTACATTGGCTTTGACTACCATTGTCAGTCACAGTGGTGTCATTTTTTCCTTTTGAATATTTCCTCTTATTTGGCATGTATATATCCTGCACCTTCCATATTTCTCCCAGAAACTCCATTCATAACTGCTCTGCTATCCTCCCTACTAGGACACCCTTCCAATCTACTTTGACCAGTTCCTCTCTCAAGCCACTATAATTCCCTTCACTCTACTGAAATACCAACACATCTGACTTTAGTTTCTCCTTGTTAAATTTCAACTATTGTGATCACTGCCCCATATGGGTTGATTTTCCCTTAGCTCTCTAATCACACCACCCAATCCAGTCCAGCTGATCCCCTCGTGGGCTCATCAACAAGGTACGCAAGAAAGCCATCTCATAGGCATTCTACAAATTTTCTCTCTTGCGATCCAATTCCAAACACGTTTTCCAATCTACTTGCATGTTAAAATCCCCCGTGAACTACCATAACATTGCCCTTATGTCAAGCCTTTTTTATTTGCTATTATAATTTGTTGTCCACATCCTGGCTACTGTTTGGAGGTCTGTACATAACTGCCAGTGATCTTTTCTTACCCATGCCATTTCTTAACTCAAACCACAATGATTCTATATCTTGCCCTTTGTCATCTCTTTCTAATGATTTCATATTATTCCTTACCAACAGAGGCAGTCCAACTGCCTATCCTTTACACTGTGTATCCTTGGACATTCAGCTTCCATCTGTTGGCCATGATTCCTTGACGGCCATAACACCATACCTGCCAATCTCTAGCTGTACTACAAGGTCACCCACTTTATTTCTTATGCTACATGCATTTAAATATAAAACCTTTAGTCCTAGATTTGTTACTTTAATTGACTCGTGTCCCTATGCATTGCAACTCATCCCTTCACAATTGGACTCAATTTTAACTATCTTCCTGTCCCTCCACACAAACTCCCTACCAGCTTGTGTGCCAACTGCCCCTTCTTCATTTTCTCTTTGGTTCCCATCCCCCTGTGAATCTAGTTTAAAATTTTAAGAAAAAAATGAAAATATCAGTGAGTAAATGTGGCATTGGTCCTAATGATTTACTTTTGCATTTACAGGTCTTTGTGTCAACAAAAATGTTGGACATAAGAGGTTGGGCAGAGTACATTGTGGAATGGGCTGCAAAAGACCCTTATGGTTTCCTTTCAGCTGTTATATTGGCATTAACTCCACTATTCATTGCAAGCGCAGTATTGTCGTGGAAACTGGCAAAAATGATTGAAGCAAGAGATCGAGAGCAGAAGAAGAAACAGAAGCGTCAAGAAAATATTAATAAAGCCAAGAGACAAAAGAAGGATTGAACAAGTCACCGAGAAACAGTCCCATTCTTGAACTAAAATACAGCTTGTTTTACATATTTAACAATTGCAATTATATTTGGCAATATCTTCAAGAATGAAACTATTTCAAATGATTGCTTCATTCGATCTGTTCTTCTATCTTCTAATAATTTGTTGGAATTTTTTATGATATTTCTTGGGATAATCACTCTGGCTTCAATGCTAATTTTCTACTTTGTTTAGTCTTTGAATTAAGTGTACATATTTCTCATTCCTCAAGTACCTGTTTTATCAAATCCATAATCTTGTGTACTGAGAAATTGCACTGAAATCAATGCATTGATATAATGTGTACTTACTATTTCTAAATTAAAAATAACTTGTAATTTATATCAGTTTTATTTTTGCTGAAAAGCCTGAAATATTCTGACTTTAATTCACGGTTATAAACTGATGAGGCAACAAAAAAAAAATTTCTATTGTAACATGGTACATATTAAAGCCTTTAAATGGAAATGTTTCATTTACCTAGTCTTAAGTACGTCTTGAGTTCTTTATTACATTAAAAGGATTGCAAAGAGACACACGTCTGTCAGTTATAGTGAAACAAAGTGGTTTCAGTGATCAAAAATGCAGAAAAGAAAAATAGTTAATTGTTTAATACTTCAAATCCATTACTCATTTCTGAGAAATGGTATTTTGGCAATATGCAGTTTGCTTTTGTTAGTTCCTGGGTTCATTATGCAACTTGATCTGTCAAGATCTTATTGTGAGAGTTTAATATAACTATGTCGTTGCGGAGAAGTACAATATGAGATGGCAGTTTTAGGATAATCGTGAGATTGTACACAATTGATATTTTTGCAGCTTCTTTTGTTCCAGTTTGTTTCCAATCCTCTGTGTTTGCAGGTAGTAAGGAGGATAACACGTCAAGTTTCTCTTGCTAACTTTTAATATTTGAATGGGATTTGCTGGCATTTTGTGCAGAGTTTATTAAAAGAACAGTGCAACTATATATAGATTGAAATGGACAAAAGGATGGAAGCTATTGTCTTTTTTTTGTACAACAGCAAATACAGGAATAGAGGAAAATCTAGCAATGTAGGAAGATGGCTAAAGTTTTACATTTGTTAACATGGAAGTTTTACATTTGTTAACTAAGTGGTTATCAGGCAAAGTTAATCTTCCAGCAATAGAATTTTAATGATAATTGGGGAAAGATTAAGGCACTATTTACATTGTAAAACTCTGGCTTCTGCAGTATCTGACAATATCTTGCAATGGACATGATCACCTCATCCTCCACTCTGAGGGATCTCCGTTCTCCATCTGGCCAACAAGTGGTCTTTAACTTTCCTCTGTTAGTTCCAGGATTTACTCTTTGCCTTTCCAGACCTGAGACTCTTGAACCAAATTACTTGTATCTATGGTTTGGATGCATCAACTACTGAGGAAAATCTTGGAAAACACAACAGAAATTATTTATTTACATGATTTAAGCCCTTTAATACTTTAAAACTATTGTCTAATTAATGTGATTTTCTTCCTCTGTCCATTGAAATATCCCAACTGACATTTGCAAAATGCCTCAGTTGATCAAATCTTTTCAGTTTTCAAGCCTTGAGATTGCTGATTTTGGAATCTGGAGCAAAATGAAATCTGCTGGATAAACTCAGCAGGTCATCTGTGGCAGGAAGAAGAATCATCAACGATTCCTTTCCCCGTGGTGCATACTTCTGGACCTGCTGAGTTACTCCAACAGTTTTTTTTTTCCCCTCTCCAATATTGTCAGTCCTGCTCATAACCAAGTACAATTTCAGGGTTTGAGAATGTTTTGGAAAACTCTATTAGATAATCTTGCATTACCTGAAAGTTCATTTGGAAAGCTGTTGTATTAATAAAACAGCATGCAACCATCCCCTCCAATGAATAATGGACCCTTTTGGCCCATGAGCCCATGCTGCCCCATTACATCCAATTTACCTGCAATCCCCAGTACATTTTGAACAGTGGGAGGAAACCAGAGCACCCAGAAGAAACCCACACAGGCATGAGGAGAACATACAAACTACTTACAGACAGCACGGGCTTTGAACCAGAAGACAGAAATGTTCTATTTCTTTAAACAAAAATGCTATCTTTCTGGAATTTCAGATTAAAACCTTGTGGTGTAAAATTGAAACATTTTTTGTCACATTGGATAATTTGTTGTTTATTACTGGAAAATGCTGCAAATACTAATTAAAGTCAGACTGAAGAGGGTAAACAATATCCTTCAGCTTGGCATCTATTATTAATAACAAGAAAGCAGAAAAGGTCCCTTAACTTTGTTTCTCTCCATGTCTGTCCAGATTATTTTAAAATTTTCTGTTTTTGTTTTAGTTTTTCATTGACATTGTCTTGCTTTTATATTTCTGAATCATGCTTAAATGACAGAATTTGATGCAACTTGGGGAAAAAATTAAGATACCTAATGAGAGATTCCAGTCTTGGGAGAAGTTTTTCTTTTTAAAAAAGTACAAGCAAAATGTATATTAAAAATTCTAACTCTCCAATGGAAAACTTAAGGATCAGTCATAATTCTTAAATATCAAAGAAGAGAACTGCTGACCATGGAATCTTAAGTAGAGAAGCTGGAGGATCTCAGCTTGTCAGACAGAATCCATGGAGGGAAATAACGATGAATGATTTGGATTGAAACCCTTAATTCTTTGCAAATACTAAAGAAAAATCAATATTTTGATGAAAAGCATTAATGTTAGGAAATCGAGAGAAATTGAGTAATTGGAGTGATGAATTAACAATATTTAATACTGAGATATTTATGATATATACAGAGGCTGTAAATAACAGAATGAACCCCATACCACCAGAATGCTGAGCTTCAAGTACATTATTCACTGTTTGCCACATCATTATGACTTCCACAAGCAATCCCACACCACTGAATTATTACCATTGGTATTAATTTTCCTGCCTGTGAGACTCTCTCCTAAACCCATCTCTTTTTCCAAGCTACTGAACTGCTTATATCTCTTCAATTCTGGGATTTTTTTTGTTGAAGCAAATGTAATTATAAGATATAGCTGCAACTTATGACGAAATGGAAGGATTCTTCGTAAGTATTGCACAAAAAGTCACAAGGGCTGAATTTTAGCTCTCATGGCAATGCATTTAAAGATGAGAATTCTTGGCTTTTTTTTGTGGGTTTGAAAACCGGTGGAAGACAACCCATTTTATGTCAAATCTGGAATAAGTAGGGTTATATTATCAGTGACACGTAGATTGAGAAAGGTTTTGCTGAACTTGACTGTGGAATTGTTCTTCCTTGCCTGTAGCTAATGACCATTAGAAAATTAGGATTGATATACCTTCCTGATCCATTTCTTATGGAATCACGTTGCTCTCCATTGCAGGCAAAATCTTCGCTAGGATTCTACTAAATAGAATAATACCTAGTGTCGCCGAGAATATTCTCCCAGAATCACAATGCGGCTTTCGCGCAAACAGAGGAACTACTGACATGGTCTTTGCCCTCAGACAGCTCCAAGAAAAATGCAGAGAACAAAACAAAGGACTCTACATCACCTTTGTTGACCTCACCAAAGCCTTCGACACCGTGAGCAGGAAAGGGCTTTGGCAAATACTAGAGCGCATCGGATGTCCCCCAAAGTTCCTCAACATGATTATCCAACTGCACGAAAACCAACAAGGTCGGGTCAGATACAGCAATGAGCTCTCTGAACCCTTCTCCATTAATAATGGCGTGAAGCAAGGCTGTGTTCTGGCACCAACCCTCTTTTCAATCTTCTTCAGCATGATGCTGAACCAAGCCATGAAAGACCCCAACAATGAAGACGCTGTTTACATCCGGTACCGCACGGATGGCAGTCTCTTCAGTCTGAGGCGCCTGCAAGCTCACACCAAGACACAAGAGAAACTTGTCCGTGAACTACTCTTTGCAGACGATGCCGCTTTAGTTGCCCATTCAGAGCCAGCTCTTCAGCGCTTGACGTCCTGCTTTGCGGAAACTGCCAAAATGTTTGGCCTGGAAGTCAGCCTGAAGAAAACTGAGGTCCTCCATCAGCCAGCTCCCCACCATGATTACCAGCCCCCCCACATCTCCATCGGGCACACAAAACTCAAAACGGTCAACCAGTTTACCTATCTCGGCTGCACCATTTCATCAGATGCAAGGATCGACAATGAGATAGACAACAGACTCGCCAAGGCAAATAGCGCCTTTGGAAGACTACACAAAAGAGTCTGGAAAAACAACCAACTGAAAAACCTCACAAAGATAAGTGTATATAGAGCCGTTGTCATACCCACACTCCTGTTCAGCTCCGAATCATGGGTCCTCTACCGTCACCACCTACGGCTCCTAGAACGCTTCCACCAGCGTTGTCTCCGCTCCATCCTCAACATCCATTGGAGCACTTACATCCCTAACGTCAAAGTACTCGAGATGGCAGAGGTCGACAGCATCGAGTCCACGCTGCTGAAGATCCAGCTGCGCTGGATGGGTCACGTCTCCAGAATGGAGGACCATCGTCTTCCCAAGATCGTGTTATATGGCGAGCTCTCCACTGGCCACCGTGACAGAGGTGCACCAAAGAAAAGGTACAAGGACTGCCTAAAGAAATCTCTTGGTGCCTGCCACATTGACCACCGCCAGTGGGCTGATATCGCCTCAAACCGTACATCTTGGCGCCTCACAGTTTGGCGGGCAGCAACCTCCTTTGAAGAAGACCGCAGAGCCCACCTCACTGACAAAAGGCAGAGGAGGAAAAACCCAACACCCAACCCCAACCCACCAATTTTCCCCTGCAACCGCTGCAATCGTGTCTGCCTGTCCCGCATCGGACTTGTCAGCCACAAACGAGCCTGCAGCTGACGTGGACTTTTTACCCCCTCCATAAATCTTCGTCCGCGAAGCCAAGCCAAAGAAGAGTTACTTTCTATTACAGAAGCATAACAATGCAATTCTTAAAAATTTCCTTGGAGAAGGATGAAGACGAGGCATCTTATAAGTTTGTTGTAACTTGTGACAGATTGTGGTGAATCAAGAAACTATCACCAATCTGTCACCTAATACATTGATATGTAACCATTTAATACTCCACTCAGTCAAAGCATATGCAAGAATAATGATGAGCTGCTGGCTGGGGTCAAAATATTATTTTGATCCTTTCCCATTTATTCCAGGGACCTTGGGTTAAAATTGCCAAAGACCATCACTTTTACTTGCTGTTGCTTCAAATTATGATGTGCCTTTGACCTCTATATTCACAGATTGGATGACTGCTTCTCTTTGGGTTTAAATTTGAACTCCCAGTAGGCAACCATTTTCAATTTCCCTCAGCATTTGCATACAGACATCTCTGTCCTTGACCTCATCCACAATCAGGGTGAGGCCGAACATAACAATTTACAGCATGGAAACAGGCCATTAGGCCCTTCTAGTCCGCACCGAACCAAACACCCCTCTCTAGTCCCACCTCCCTGCACAATGCCCATAACCCTCCATCTTCTTCTCATCCATATACCTGTCCAACCTTTTCTTAAATAATACAATTGACTCCGCCGCCACTATTTCTCCCAGAAACTCATTCCACACGTCTACCACTCTCTGAGTAAAGAAGTTCCCCCTCATGTTACCTCTAAACCTCTGCCCTTTAATTCTTAACTCATGTCCTCTTGTTTTAATCTTTCCTCCTCTTAACGGAAATTTGGGGAACAACATTTTCCTCCCAATGGTATACACGTCAATTTTTTTTCATTTTAGGATCACTAAAAAGAAAAATCTGATACTTGAAATTGAAAGTTGAAAGTCTTCGAGTCCTTTAGCAAGTTGCCTGCATGCTGTCTAATTTGCAGATTTAGGTGAAAAGTAAAAGAAAAATTGCAGATAATAGAAAACTGAAATAAAAACAAAAACTGCTGGAAATGCTCAACAAATCAGGCAGCATCTGTAAGAAGAAAAAGTGTTTCAGTTTGACGTCCCTTCAAAACAGTTCTGTATTTCCAACATTTATTGTTTATTGCAGATTTAGGTAGCAGTTTAGGGAAAACCTCTAGACAGGCATGGCAATGTAAGTTAATTACGTTGTGCAAAACACTTCTCTGATTAATATGGTGGAGGAATCGGCTTGCTTTGAGTCTTCATGAACTTACAGGGAAAGATTAAAAAGGCTAGGACTTTATTCCCTGGAGCGTAGAAGAATGAGGAGAGATTTGATAGAGGTATTTAAAATTATGAGGGGGATAGACATTAAATGTTGATAGGCTTTTTCCACTGAGATTAGATGAGATACAAACCAGAGGACATGGGTTAAGAGTTAAAGGAGAAAAGTTTAGGGAGAACATGTAGGGGAACTTATTCACATAGAGTGGTTAGAGTGTGGAATGAGTTGCCAGCTGAGATGGTGAATGCAGGCTCAATTTTAACATTTAAGAATATGGAATGGTTCATGGATGGGAGAAATGGTTCAGCAGAGATTAGAAGAACAGAAGGGCCTCTTTCTGTGCTGAAGTGTTCCATATATAAAGGTTAGTGTATCTTTGAGAACTGCATCTGCCATGTACTCTCGTTTTCAATGTACCGTAACTGTTGTTAGTTTTAGATTCACTGACTTGAATAAAGGAAGTTTGGATAATAGCTCTGTCTCTGTTGTTTGCCGCAGCAAAGAACCTGCAGCTACCACAATAGAAAATATAATTGCGTGGCACACAAACAGGCCCTTCTGCTCATGTGCCCGTGCTGAACATGATGCCCAAGTTGAACTAAATTTCCACTGTTTGCACATGACAGACATCTTTCCATTCCATGTGTGTCTAAAACACTACTATTGTATTGTCTTCTATCATTACCCGTCATTCTGTTCCAGGCACCTATCTCTGAATTTAAAAACTTCCGTACGTTGTCTTTCAAACCCCCACCGCCAAAAGGCATGTCCTCTAGTATTTGACAATTTTATCTTGGGATAAATATTCTGAACATCTATCCAATCTATGCCTCTCATAATTTCATAAACTTTCAGCAAGTTTCCGGTTAGCCTCTGATACTTGAGAGAAAGCAACCCAAGATTATTAACCTCTCCTTTTAACTCCTACCCTCTATTCCAGGCAGAATCCTTGTAAATCTCTTCTGTACCTTTTTCAACCTCTCCACATTTCCTCCTCCAATGGGGCAGCCTTCCCAAGGTTTATAAAACTGCATTGACTATTATTTTTACATATAATGTCCCAACCAATGAAAGCAAACATTCCATACATCTTTGCAACCCTATCTAATATATTTGCATGCTATCTTTCAGCTATAACTGTGGACATCCAGATCCATCTGATCCTTTTGCATTGTTGCATCTTTGCTCCTGTGCTCTTATCCAATGAGGGGAAGAGGAGGGGTGCGTGTGTGTGTGTGAGAGAGAGATCCCTACTCTAGGGTTCCCTTTATTGATTGATAAGTATTTTAAGTTTTTTTTTCCTATAGTCTATATTAAACCTGTATTTAATCACAATAGCTTTGCTTTAACTTGGATTATGCGTACAGACTCTCTCTTGTTTGCAAAAATCTCTTTCTGCTGAATCAAAGAAAAGAACAAGGAACACAAATTAGTGCTTGTTATAATATGCCACAGAAAAGTCAAACCACAGACCCTTGACAATCAATGGCATTACCATTGGAGTGTATCCCATCATCAGTATGCTGCGGGTTCTCTGTCCAGAAGCTCAACTGGACAGGCAATATCAGTACCATCAGTATCAGAGCAGCTCAGTCCAATTTTCTACAGAAAGAAATACAGAACTGAAGGAAAACCTTCTGCCTTTCTTCAAAACAGTGCCTAGAATCATTTCCCTCTGGTTAGGAGGTCCAATGTTTTCCACGGCGAAGGAGGCTGAGTAGTGAAGGTACAGAGGTTTATAAAATTATCAGAATCAGAACTTCTTGTGATGAACATGTCACGAAATTCATTGCTCACCAGAATAAATTCTGATTCTGATGAGCATAGATAAGGTGACTTTTTCCCCAATATAGCAAAATCTAAATTTAGAAGGCATACGTTTAAGGTGAGAAGGCAAAAATGGAAAGAGGTATTGAAAGGCAAGTTTTTCACAAAGAGGGGTAAATGGCAGAGGAAGTGGTTGAGGAGGGTACAATTATGACATTTAAAGTACATTTGGACAGGTATGTGGATGGAATATTTTTTGAGGAATGGGGCCAAATGAAGGCTCAGAAAGGCACCTTGATCAGTATCAAGAGGTTAGGCTGAAGGGCCTGTTTCCATGCTATAAAATTCTCTGAAACCAATTCAATCTGGAGGTGGATAATTAGTGATCAGCCTTATGTAAAGCTATATTCTCTATTAATTTGTCCATCAGTAAGTATTTTTCTACATTGTATTTCGTTACCAGACACTAATGCTTCTTCATTGGCCAGTTTTGTGGGAAACTTGTGTTTTACAAGTGTGACGCTCTCCACATAATCTCAGTGCAGCTCAAACTGAACTAATGATTTTCAAACATTCTGCCCAAGGTCATTTCCCTGCAAGTAGTGACAAACTTCAGGAGATCCCCAATTAATTTTTGAAAGCCAGCAAAAGGTAGTCTGAAGAAAGTCCTTTAAAAACAAAAATCAGGTTCCAGCAAAGAAGGTGTAAATAACTCAATATTTTAAAACCTGTAGACTAAAAATAGAAGGAACAGTGAAGTATTTCTCATATAAAATAATAATAGTCCATGCATCAAATTTTTATTTACAATTCAGATATTAATGACAAACATTTTTTAATTACAAGACAAATATAAACCATTTTCTCTCACTGCTTTTTTCCTGGTGGTGACCAGCCTCCAGGTTGGAAAGTATTTGCTGTGCTACTTGGTTCTGAAGACAATTTGTCCTTTCCAAAGTAATTTGCAGAAGCATGCCCTTTAATGTGAGTTTGAGCTGGTCGAGCAACAAGGCCTTGCTCATTTTCTTTCTCTTTCCTCATCTCTTCATCTTGCTGAATTTCATAGGCACGTAGTTTAATTGTTTTTCTATATTCTATATTCTGCAGAATTTCCTTTGAAAATACAAAAAAAAATGATCCTTCGATTTATAGGGTCCAAAGAGAAATTCATTTTACATTCATATTGTTTTATTAATAATTTTAAAATCTTAAAAGGATATAGTTAAAATCAATAAAACTGAAGACTGAATCATATAATAATCAAAAACTTTCAGCACATTATTTTCTCTAGTTTAAGTGAAGAATGTTTTATAAATTTTATTTAATTTGTTGCATGTATTAAGGATCATATACAAATACCAAAATCAATACATCCCTTTTCAAACAATTTTCTTCCCTTCCCACCCACTCCAAAATCTCCACAGATGAAAGACATGACAAGAAAAAAATAGAAAAGAAAACAAAAGAACGAAAAGACAGACAAAGAGTACACTGGATATAGTTCAAGATTGAAACATAGTATAGATACCTACTAATTCTAATTACATATAATTAAGTATATAATAACTCTAATTCTATTCAAATATAACAACTAATTCTAAGACTACATGTAGTGCCAAGCTGTAGATGAAGTTCAAGATGAATTATATAATTATATACTACTACTATAATATTCATATATTTATAACACCAATAGATTGCATCTGAATGGGCAACTAAAGCGGCATCGTCTGCAAAGAGTAGTTCACGGACAGGTTTCTCTTGTGTCTTGGTGTGAGCTTGCAGGCGCCTCAGATTGAAGAGACTGCCATCCGTGCGATACCGGATGTAAACAGTGTCTTCATTGTTGAGGTCTTTCATGGCTTGGTTCAGCATCATGCTGAAGAAGATTGAAAAGAGGGTTGGTGCGAGAACACAGCCTTGCTTCACACCATTGTTAATGGAGAAGGGTTCAGAGAGCTCATTGCTGTATCTGACCCGACCTTATTGGTTTTCGTGCAGTTGGATAACCATGTTGAGGAACTTTGGGGGGCATCCGATGCGCTCTAGTATTTGCCAAAGCCCTTTCCTGCACACGGTGTCGAAGGTTTTGGAGAGGTCAACAAAGGTGACGTCCTGTTTTGCGGAAACTGCCAAAATGTTTGGCCTGGAAGTCAGCCTGAAGAAAACTGAGGTCCTCCATCAGCCAGCTCCCCACCATGACTACCAGCCCCCCCATCGGGCACACAAAACTCAAAACGGTCAACCAGTTTACCTATCTCGGCTGCACCATTTCATCAGATGCAAGGATTGACAACGAGATAGACAACAGACTCGCCAAGGCAAATAGCGCCTTTGGAAGACTACACAAGAGTCTGGATAAACAACCAACTGAAAAACCTCACAAAGATAAGTGTATACAGAGCCGTTGTCATACCCACACTCCTGTTCGGCTCCGAATCATGGGTCCTCTACCGGCATCACCTACGGCTCCTAGAACGCTTCCACCAGCGTTGTCTCCGCTCCATCCTCAACATTCATTGGAGCGACTTCATCCCTAACATCGAAGTACTCGAGATGGCAGAGGCCGACAGCATCGAGTCCACGCTGCTGAAGATCCAGCTGCGCTGGGTGGGTCACGTCTCCAGAATGGAGGACCATAGCCTTCCCAAGATCGTGTTATATGGCGAGCTCTCCACTGGCCACCGTGACAGAGGTGCACCAAAGAAGAGGTACAAGGACTGCCTAAAGAAATCTCTTGGTGTCTGCCACATTGACCACCGCCAGTAGGCTGATATCGCCTCAGACTGTGCATCTTGGCGCCTCACAGTTCGGCGGGCAGCAACCTCATTTGAAGAAGACCGCAGAGCCCGCCTCACTGACAAAAGACAAAGGAGGAAAAACCCAACACCCAACCCCAACCAACCAATTTTCCCTTGCAACCGCTGCAACCATGTCTGCCTGTCCCGCATCGGACTTGTCAGCCACAATCGAGCCTGCAGCTGACGTGGACATTTACTCCATAAATCTTTGTCCACGAAGCCAAGCCAAAGATTGCATATTTGGAGACCAATTTTAAAAAAAAAAATCTATTCCTTAAATTATAAATGATCTTTTAGAGAGGAATAAAACTATGCATTTCTTCATTCCATCTATCTAGTTCCAAATGTGTGTCCAATTTCCACGACACTGCTACACATTTCCTAGCTATAGCTAATGCTATTTTAAGAAATTCTTTCTGAAATAAATAAATTTTTAATTTAGGCCTAATCTCTGAAATGTTTCCTAATAAAAACAACACAAGGTCTTGTGGAAACTTAATATTTATTATCTGTTCAAGAAATTTTTTTAAATTTGTCCAAAAAAAGGTTCAATTTTGGACATAACCATGTAGTATTTAAAAAGGTACTGACTTCTTGATTACATCTGAAACATTTATCTGACAAATCAGATTTCAATCTGTTGTTTTTGTGGTGTAATATATAATTGATCTAAATAATTGTACTGTACCATTCTATACATACTATTGTCGCGGCGGCTACACTGCTCCTGTAATAACACACACAACCAGACGGGTTGAGCTCAGTGAGCAGACTAGTTTATTGCAGGCTGCTGGGCTGCACTTATACTCCCAGTCCGGACCTGGCTGAGAACTGCACTGGAGGGCGCTGACGTAATCTGGGCATCATGTGGTCCCCAAGCGTGGGTTCCTGAGCCCCGAGCTGGAAGGAAGGGAAACCCCCGACGTTGCCATTTTGGCCAGCTGTCCCGCCGTGTGGCTTACAAGCAGGGCCAGTTCGCCTGCCTTGTGGTGAGCCGCCACACTATCATAATAAATTTTAGATCAATTCTTTTCATTTATATCTACAGCTAAATCCATTTCCCAGCCTTGTCTCAATTTATAAAAATCTTTTTTCTCGAAGGTCATAATAAATACAAAGCTGATATAAATTTCTTAATACTTATATTCAATACCAATGTCTCTATCTCATCCTGTTCAGGTAATAGGTATGGTGCAGTCAATTTTTCTCACAAAAATGCTTTTAATTAATAGTACCCAAATATTGTATTGTTTTGTAGCCCATATTTATTTTTAATTGATCAAATGTCATTAAATTTCTCCCTTGATAAGAATCTTTAATAGCTTTAATTCTTTTATTTGACCAATTAATAACATTTATATTATTCAATGCATATGGGATCAATTTATTTTGATTTAAAGGCATTCTAATGATTTCATAATTCTCATCTGTACATGAGCTTAAGTCCATATATTTATCAAATGTTTTAATATTGGTGTGTAGCGGGCTGAGCAACTGTGTGGTTAGACAGGCTGAATTGCCGCCCCAGTCATTCAACACAAGATGGTGTGGGCTCCCCTTCCCTGCCGAGGAGAAGCCTGCGGTTGGCAACCTGCATTGCCCAGGGGACAGAGCTGCTTCTGGATTGTGAGCCGCTGGACAAGGATTGCTGCCACAAAGCGCTGACGTCAATTCCTAAGGCCAGCATGCCCCTCACAGGAAGTGGGCGGTCTCTTCGAGCAGTGTGAGGAATTCAAAATAAAGTTCAGTTACTGGTTCACCTCGTGCTATGTGGACGTCTCACATTTCGGTAGCGCTGCCATTAGTAGACACTACAGTTATGACCCCGACGGTTCCAACGTCTTTGGAACCCACCTCGAACGCGACAAAATGCAGGATGCTACTATCACTACAGTCACAATACTGTGACTAATGCTGTGAGCATGCATTTGCTGCCCTTCTAGGCAAATCAGCCCAGGAATTGGTTACAACTGGTTGAGTCACAGCCATTCTCAGAGGATACCAAGTTCTGGCACTTTGTCAGCACCCTGCATGCCGCTACCGCAGCAAAAGTAAGTTCCTTTGTGGAAATTCCTCCCATGGAGTGTAAGTACAAACAATTCTGGTGTGTCCTCCTCGATTCTCTAGAACTCAGCCGACATGAGCACACCGTCCGCATCCTGAATATGCAAGGCCTCGGTGATAGGAACCCCTCCGAGCTCGTGCATGAAATGGTGGCTTTAACAGAAGGACACACAAATTGTTTCTTGTTTGAGGCCCTGTTCCTCTCCAAGCTACTGTTGCACATTTCCTCAGCAATATCCAACATGGATTTCAGTGCCCCACACCCCACAACAGAGCTCCATATGTGCAACCAATCTACGCCGTTTGCATTGCCAGTTCAGCCACCCTGCTGGGCCATCCAGCAGTAGCCATTGTCCAGCTGCAACATAACAAGGGCTCAAACAGAGCAATTAATGTTTTTACCATCGCAGATGGAGCCGTAATGCCCAGCGGTGTGTCCCTCCATGTTCGTACCCCAACGCCAAGTCAAGCATGGCAGTGGGAAACAGACAGGCTGGCTGCCAATAGTAGCCTCGAAGGTTGGCAAACATAAAGGCCTCCTCTACCTCAGGGATCAGTGAACAAAGAGCGATTTCCTGGTCGACACAGGCACAGAGATAAGCCTCATTCCACCGACGTATTTCGAACTCAAACACAATCCCAAGGGCCTTCCCCTACAAGCAGCCAACGGTTCCACCATTTTAAGTTTCAGCACCCGCCTGGTCACAATCCACGCTGCGGACACTGTTTTCTGCTGGAAGTGTACCATTGCGTCCGTGGGACAAGCCCTACTCGGAGCAGATTTCCTCCAGGCACACGAGCTCCTGGTGGATATGAACAGATGCTGTTTGGGCAACGCTGTCATGTTCCAGTTATATCTCCTCACTCTACGACAATGTTCCTTTCTTCCATTAGGAATGCATGCTCTGGACCGAAATGAATATGCTCTCCTAGTGGCCAAGTACCCGTCACTGTTGGCACCCAACTTCCACGATGCTAAACCAGCACATGGCATGGAGCACCACATCGAGACCACTATGTCTCCAGTATATGCACGGGCACAGCGCCTCCCACTGGACAAACTCCTTCAACCTACGACCGAGTTTGCTGCAATGGAGGAGTTGGGTATTGTCCGCCATTCAAACAGTCCCTGGGTATCCCAAGAAGAACTCTGGCGGTTGGCATCGGTGTGGCAACTACAGGCAATTCAATGATGCTATTGTTTCAGATAGATACCCAATCCCACACGTCCAGGATTTTGCCATGAGAATCCAGGACTGTCGGATCTTTTCCAAGGAGGATCTCGTCAAAGGGTACCATCAGATTCCAGTCCATCCTAACAACGTCCCGAAAATGGCCATTATTATACCTTTCGACCTTTTCGAGTTCCTTCGGATGCCTTTCGGTCTAAAGAAAGCAGCTCAGTCGTTTTGCCATCTCATGGACATGGTTGGCATGGTCCTCAATTTTATCTTCATCTACCTGGATGATGTTCTCATCACCAGCCCCAACACCAGCACAAACAGGATGGACCTGACTCCCCTCTTCAAAAAACAAAGAAAGAAATCTTAATTGAGTTGCTTTTTAATAATACTCAAAGTTTGGAATTTGTAGACCTTCTGATTCAAATCTCCAAGTCAATTATTCTATTGAAACTCGAGACATTTTGCACTTCCACAAAAATATTCTTCTACCAACATTTTTAAAAAATTTGAATAAGTGTATAACGATAGGTAAGGATGGGAATAAGTACTGTAAATGCGGAAAAATATTCATTTTAATATAATTAATTATAACAATTAATGTAATAGCAAATCCATCCATTTCTTCAAATCATCTTCAATTTTCTTAAAGAGTCATAATTAATTTTAAATAAATTTTTTAAATTTTTCTCAATTCTTATTCCCAAGTAATTTATTCCAATTTCGGGCTATTTAAATTGCATATTTTGTTTACGTTGTGTATAAATCACCTGTAGGCATAATTTCACTTTTTTTTCCCCAATTTATCTTGTAACCTGAAACTGCTCCATACTGTTCTAATCAGATATGTAATTTATCTAGTGAAGTTACCGGATCGATTAAGTAATCACGTCGTCTGCAAATAAATATTTTATGTTCCCTTTCACCTATTTTAAGACTTTTAATATCAAAATCTGTTTTGATTAATTCAGCCAATGGTTCTATTATTATTATTAATACAAACAGCTAGCGATAATGGACATCCCTTTCGTCAATCTCATTAACTGAAAATAATCTGAAATTTTCCCATTCATTACCCCTCTAGCTCTTGGTTTAATAAATAGTGCTTTTATCCAATTTATAAATGTTGACCTTAGCCCAAACTTATCAAGTGTTTTAAACAAAAAGCCTCATTCTACTCTATCTTTCTGGATCTAAAGTTTCCGCAATACTTAAAATATCTCTTTTTTTGCACTAAATGAATTAAACTCATTAACTTAGTAACATTATCTGCAGATTTTCTTTTTTTAATAAAACCAGATTGATGCTTATTTATTAATTTCAGTAAAAAGTTTTCCAATCTATATGCCAGCAATTTTGCTACTATCTTGTAATCTAAATTTAATAAGGATAAAGGTCTATAGGAAGATGGTTTTAGTAGATCTCTACCCTTTTTTGGAATCACAGCTATAATTGCTGTCTTAAAAGACTGGCAAATTTCCAGTCTCATTCATCTGTGTCAAAACAGTTATAAATAAAGGGATTAATAAATCTTTAATTTTTAAAATAAAATTCAGATGAGATTCCATCCTCTCCAGGGGATTTATTTTTCTGTAATGTAGCATTCACCCGTTCAACCTCTGGTACTGTGAAAGGATTTCCCAATGTTCTTTGATCTTCCAAAATTTATTTAGGTAATTATATTTGAGATAAAAATTGATCTATTTCAATTTTATTTTGTAACAATTCTGATTTTTATACTTTCAAATAAAATTGCTTAAAATTATCATTTATTTCATGAGGTTTAAAAGAAATAGTGTTTGATTCATCTCTAGATGTAATAATAGCTTTAGATTCTTGTTCTGTTTTCAATTGCCATGCTAAGACTTTATGGGCTCTTTCACCTAGTTCATAATATTTCTGCTTGGTTTTCTGTTCTATCAGTTTGTAACATATATTGGAGTTTCTTGTTCATAAAATGTATCCTTCTTCTGTCCTCTGATGTTTGTCTTTGTAATTCTTTTTCTAAATTTATTTCCCTTTCCAGTTTATTAATTTCACACATATAATCTTTCTTTATTTTAGAAGAATAACTTATTATTTGTCCAAGTATATATGCCTTCATTGTATCCCATAGAACAAATTTATTAACAGTTGAATCAACGTTAGAATCCAAAAATTGTTTTGTCTTCTAATAAATTGACAAAATCTTTTCTTTTTAATAGCATACTGTTAAATCTCCATCTATAATTCGCTTCTTGTTTATCTTTTTATAAGCAATGTTAATAACAAAGGTGAATGATCTGATATAAATCTTGCTTTATATTAAACCTGCTGTACCCTTCCTTGTAATCTTGCTGTCAATAAAAACATATCAGTTCTAGAATGAATCCTGCCTATTAGAATAAAATGAATAATCTTTTTCTCTAGGATGAATCCTTCTCCAAATATCTATCAAATTTAAATCTTGCATTAATGATAAAGTTATTTTGGCCACTTCGGCCATTACCACATTTCTCATAGATCTTTCTAAAAATGTTGATAGACAAAAATTATAATCTCCCCCTATTAAAATATTTTCATTTGCACTGTTTAAAAGAGTTTCCTCAATAAATTTTCCATCATCCACATTCAATAATGTCCATTGCTCAGAAAAAAAAATTGGCAATTTATCATCATAAACCTACCAAATGGATCCAAAATCTTGCTTTGTATTCTAACTAGAAGATTCTTATTTATCAAAATAGCTACCCCTCTTGTTTTTGTATTAAAACACGAAGCTATCACTGTTCCCACCCAAACCCTCTTTAGTTTTTGATACTTCTCAATTAAATGAATCTCTTGAAGGAAAGCAATATCCATTTAAATTTTTTTAATATTGGTTAAAACTCTCTGTTTATTTGATTCTGAACCCCATTAACATATAAAATTTAGCCCTCTACTTATTTTGTTGTTCCAAAGTCCTTCCTATCTTCCATCTTTCATCTTTTTCCCTTCACCATTCCCTGGCATCTCGATAACAAAAACATTCTAAATAAGATTAACCTATCACACCTAGTTGTAATTACTATAGCAAAGTTAGAAATAAAAGAAAAAGAATTTAAAAAAATATAGAAGAACCCCTTCTTTAACATTCAGTGCTATTAAATTATAAGAATATTGTGTATCTTGTACATGACAATAAATTGAATCTGTAATTTGTACAATATGACTGAAAGCAAATTATATAATGTTTTCTTTTATTAACCAAATTCTGATGTAATTTAGAAACTATTTATTATTTTTGTGATAACAGACAATTTTATTGGCTCCACATTCATTGGTGGTGTGTTCATGTCTCTTGAGGATATGTTTCTCATTCATTTACCTGAGCACAACTGCAATTATTCCAATCTCCAGTCTCCTCTTCCACTTTGACTAATTATTATTGAACAATAATGGTGTAGCCGAGATAGACAACAGACTCGCCAAGGCAGATAGCGCCTTTGGAAGACTACATAAAAGAGTCTGGAAAAACAACCAACTGAAAAACCTCACAAAGATTAGCGTATACAGAGCCGTTGTCATACCCACACTCCTGTTCGGCTCCGAATCATGGGTCCTCTACCAGCATCACCTATGGCTCCTAGAACGCTTCCACCAGCGTTGTCTCCGCTCCATCCTCAACATTCATTGGAGCGACTTCATCACCAACATCGAAGTACTCGAGATGGCAGAGGCCGACAGCATTGAATCCACGCTGCTGAAGATCCAACTGCGCTGGGTAGGTCACATCTCCAAAATGGAGGACCATCGCCTTCCCAAGATTGTGTTATATGGCGAGCTCTCCACTGGCCACCGAGACAGAGGTGCACCAAAGAAGAGGTACAAAGACTGCCTAAAGAAATCTCTTGGTGCCTGCCACATTGACCACCGCCAGTGGGCTTATATCGCCTCAGACTGTGCATCTTGGCGCCTCACAGTTCGGCGGGCAGCAACCTCCTTTAAAGAAGACCGCAGAGCCCACCTCACTGATAAAAGACAAAGGAGGAAAAACCCAACACCCAACCCCAACCAACCAATCTTCCCTTGCAACCGCTGCAACCATGTCTGCCTGTCCTGCATCGGACTTGTCAGCCACAAATGAGCCTGCAGCTGACGTGGACATTACCCCTCCATAAATCTTCGTCCGCGAAGCCAAGCCAAAAGAAAAAGAAAGAAAAGAAAGAAAAAAGATTGAACAATATCAAAACTGCTTAGTTTTTTTACACCAAAATATATATGTTCATATGAGAATTACAGTCTTGTTTACAAATTTATGCCAAATTCCATAATTTTTCCCAAATAGGGCACTTTAGTCAAAATATGTGAAGTAAAATTAACTTCATAAAGTCTTTCTTAAATATCAGCCATGTAATTAATTGATAATTTTGGATGCAAATAATACTCATCTTTATTTTGAAGACTGGAAGAAATTTCTGTGCAAAATGGGAACCAACCTCATCAAGAGCACAATCTTTGATATAATGCTCATACAGCACATACATTGTTTGATAATCAATTTATAATTAACATTTCCAATGAATATCTTGATGCCTACCTCTTCAGTAGGTGGGTCTTTTCTGCTTCCTCGTATCCAAGCTATTAAGGCAAGGAAATTATGATTTAGTAAAAATCAATACCTTATAATCCATTCTCAAATGCAAAAAAGAAATAAATAATGTCATTTTTTGATAACATATTCCCAATTCTGATGCAGCTTAAAACAGCTTTTGTCCTGAATTGTATATTTATAACAATTTGCCTCTTTTTGCAGATTCAAACATGCTTGAAAAATCTATTCTAAAATTAATTTTCCTTTTAAAACACTTCTTTGTTGTAATGCAACTGTAACATGTTGGTAATAATTTTTTTAAAAAAAATGTCTGTTACAACAGTCCATTTGTTGATTTTCATCTTGAATAACTTGGGTTTAAATTAATTCAAAGAGAACTTTCAAATTGAAACCAACATAGGTTGAAACCAATCTCTGTCAACATAGGTATGGCCAGACTATGCAGGTGTACATCCAGGCAGTTACAATGATATACAGATCAATATCAACAAAGATATAAGGAGAAAATGTTCTGGGATTTGAGAATATAAGGTTGAAAAAATATTAATTACTGAAGTAGTGAATTATACCATAACCCTGGATATGCTGAAGAACTAAAGTGATTAAAATTTGTATAACATGATAAGATGTACAATTCTTTAATACTTGCTCATGCCAAAGTTCTCTTTTATAGAAGCAGAAAAAAACTGCAGATGCTGTAAATTTGAAAGAAAAACAGGAACTACTAGAAACACTGTGTAGTGACTATTTTCCTTTATAATCACTTGCAGAAATTAGGTCTGACTTGTTCAAACAAATCCATACTAAAGTTGGGTTGAGTTTTACAAGGTTTATTAAACATTATATAATTTACTACATTTATTACAAGCTATTACTGTCTTTGTTAGACAGTACTAAAACTATGATTAAATGATGATTAAACAGTCAATAAAAGTCTGTAGTTGACTAGAATTATATACAATGGAACTTTGAAGGAATAGTTAGTGTACCAGTTAGCACAACTGTTACAGTGCCAGTGACCTGGTTCGAATCAGGTCACTGGCACTGTCTGTGAGTGACGACTTTGTATGTTCTCCCCATGTCTATATGGGTTTCCTCTGGGTGCTCAGGTTTCCTTCTACCCTTCAAAACATGCCAGAATTGTAGGTCAATTAGGTGTAATTGGGAGGCATACGCTTGTGGGCGGAAGGGCCTGTTATATATATATATATAAATGTAAGATCTCATTTAAATTTAAATAATACAGACAGATGGTTGGTCACAGGGCACTGATATCCTCTTCTGCCTCAATACCGAATTCCATTTCTTCTCAACATCCTTTATGTCTTCTACATCTTGAAATTTCTCTGTTATTGAAAAATATTCAACGAGTTCGTTGCTACAACCATCTGTGGTGGAGAATTCCACATACTCACCACTTTCAGATGAAACATTCTCATTTTGCCTGAATTATCCAAGCAAATTACCCCTCCCCATACTGTATTTTCACCCATAATGCGCACATACATATAATATGCAGAAAATCATAAATTGCGTAAAATATTTTCCGTGTAATGCAAACATGCATATGATGAGTGGGAGTAATATTCTAAATTCAGATTGGTAATAGCAATTTGCATTTAAATAGGACATGAGACAAAGCACATACCAGTATCTGGCACAATTAATCTCCCACAATGAACACCCAATCAACTTCCCCAAGAGGTGTCAATCGCCCATATATAGATAATATACTGCTGCAACACAATTAACAAGCTTTGGAGAGGAATCAATTAAACAGATCGAAGATAGTCTTCAGAGTTAAGCAGGATTTTAATTCTAATTCTCAAATCAGAGGCACTTGATATGTTAATCTCCTCCCTTAGGGATGGCTCTGGGCAATTAACATTTGGCATTTACAAACCTGGGGCTGCTTGGGACCCATGTAGCAGGCCCTTGCAGCTAAATTCTGGACACTAAATTACCCGGTCAAATGGCAACCGGATAATTTAAGGGTACTCCTGCCCTTCGGTGACACGGTGAGTAACATTGCCGGAGGCTCCGCAGGGAATCCTCTGTTCCCTGTGTTGACCTCCAAAAGGTAAGTGGCTGGGGCATGTGTGGAATCGGGGTGGGGGGTGGGTGGTGTCAGAGCGAGGGCGAGTGCAGAGTTGGAATGCTGTCAGGGCCGGGGGAGGAACGCAGAGTCAGAACCAGGGGAGAGCAACAACCTTTCGACATCAACACTGTCCACGCCTTTCAATATTTAATATTCAAAATGTTTCACTGAAATTACCCCCTCATTCAGATCAGGATTTATTGCCATGAACAAATCATGAAATTAAGTGTTTTGTGGCAGCATCATAGTGCAAACGTTCATATTATAACTTCTTACGACATTACTATAAAAAATAAAATAATAATAATAATGCACAAAAAGTAAGACCGTGTCTTTGGTTAATTGATTATTCAGGAATCCGAATGCAGCATGGAAGAAGCTGTTCTTGTGCTGTTGAATGCTTGTCTTTAGGCTCCTGTACCTTTTCCCCGATGGTAGCAGAGTGAAGAGGACATGGCCTGGGCGGTGGGAGTCTTTGAGGATAGAAGCTGCTTTTTTAAGACACCTCCTCATGTCGATGCCCTTGACGGAGTGAAGTCTGGTGCCTCCTAACTTCCAATGGGTACAGGCCGAGAGCTGTCAAATGCTACTCATATGACTCTTTCATATCCAGAATCATCCTTGTGAACCTCCTCTGAAACCTCTTCAACATTAGCACAACCTTTCTTAAATGAGGAGCCAAAAACTGCTCACAATACTTCAAGAGGTCTCATCAGGCCCTTATAAAGCCTCAACATCCATTCCTGCTCTTGTATTCTATTCCTCTTGAAATGAATGCCAGCATTGCATTTGCCTTCTTCACAACCGACTCAACATGCAAATTTACATTCAGGACAAGGACTGCCAGGACCCTTTGCGTCTGGGTACTTTTAATTTTCTCCCAATTTAAAAAAAAAGTCTGCCTATTTATTTTATCTACCAAAGTGCATATCCATACACTGACCAACACTGAATTTTGTTTTCCACTTTTCTGTCCATTCTACTAATCTGCCTAAGTCCTTCTGCAGTTTCCCTGTTTCCTCAACACTACCTGCTCCTCCACCTACCTTTGTATCATCTGCAAACTTGGCCACAAAGCCATTCATTCCATATTCCAAATCATTAACATACAACGTAAAAAGAAGCAGCCCCAACACTAACCCCTGTGGAATACCAATAGCAACTGGCAGCTGACCAGATTATGATCCCTATATTCCAACTCTGTTTCCTGCCAATCATGTTCTACCCTTCTTCCCTGCTGCCATCAGATTCCTGAATATTTCCAGTTAAACATATGTGGCACCTTTTCAAAAGCTTTCTTTATAGACAAATACACATCTACTTAATTTTCTTTATCTAGTTTCCTTGTTACTTCTTCACAGAATTCCAATAATTTTGTCAAGCAATATTTTCCCTTAAGGAAACCATGCTGGTTATCATCTGGAAAACTCTGATGGGGCAAGTTTCTTCAGCAAGACACTGAAGTGGCTGATTGGAAGGGATCAATTTGTGCGTGTCCAACGAGCAACAAATCTCTCTCTGAAAGCTGACAAGAACCTTCCTGAGCAGTAACCATCAAGCATCAAAGCCTGATGAAATTCATAAATGTTAAATTCTGTGCACAGTATAAGAATTGCCTGATACTGGTGAACTTGGAGGAGTGAGAATTGAGATTGGACTGTGAATCAAAGAACTTTTCTGAACTGAGACATACACGTGTGCTTATAATTATAAGGGGATTAGGTTAAGTTAAATAGTAATAAGTTAAATATTAAAAACTACTTTTGTTTAAGTAACCATTTGTCTTGGTGAATTTCTGTTGCTGTTGGGTTTTGGTGTCCTCTGTGCCTGTAACAGGATTTATACAAGTCCATGAAAATCAAAAATAATATATTAAATAAAAGACTGGTCACAATTTTAATAACATTATATATATGGCTATTAAACCCTTCTGGGAGAGGTTCAAACAAAAAATAGCATCAACCATATCTTGACTGTTATAGCAGGGGAAAATTAGGTAATATAACATTCAAAAATGTCTAACTTGAAAATATCTAAACAGATGCAAATTAGACAGACCATATTTGTTTGAAAGTTGCTCAAAGGATGTAAGATAATCTTCCATAAACAAAACAAAGAATCCCCTTAGCCTTCCAAAAAGAAAAAGCTCAGTCATTCACAGATGGTTGAAAAAAATTAGATAGGATAAATCCAGTTAGAGTTAAAAAAAAATTAAATCGAAGAATTTTGGAACTGAAACCATATCTGTAATGTGTGTATAGGTAAAGGATTGGTTATCAATTTACTATCCTTGGTAGATGCAAAAGGAATGGCAGCTCCCACTTGAGAAACTATCGAGAATTTCTTGACTGATTTCAATTCCAGATTTACCCATTCAAATTTATCAGAATAAAAGATCCAGAATATGATATATCTAATGTTAAATGCCCAATAGTAAAATCTGAAGTTAGCTAGAGGCAAGCCCCATTCCTTTTTCAACTTCTGTAATTAATCTTTATTTAACCTTGTATTTTTATTCTGCCAAATATAGGAAGATATCTTGGAATCAATAATATCAAAATATGATTTTGGAATAAAACTGATTAATAAAACCCACTAATGATAATGGGGACCATACAGAGAGGGATTATTTCACATGATCAATCAAAGGAATGAAATTTATCTTATATATATCTCAATTTATTTTTAGGAATTTTAACACCTAGATAGGTAAAATACCTGTAATCCTTAACAACCTTAAATGGTATATGCTTGTAAATAGGTGTCTGAATATTCAGGGGAAGTAATTCAATCTAGTGAAGATTTAATTTAGAGCCAGAAAAAAAACTGAATAGCGACAGCAAAGATAACAAGGAAGGAATAGATTTCTCTGGGTCTGAAACATAGAATAACAAATCATCTGCATATAAAGATACTTTATGAATACTATCCCCCCAATATCATTAGAATCTCAAGGCATAATTGCTAAGGGTTCCAAAACTAAATCAAACAGTAAAGGCCTGAGATGACAGCCCTGCCTAGTTCCGTACTGAAGCCTAAACAGGGAAGACCTTTGATTGATAGTAACAACAGATGCAGAAGAAGCATGACAGAATAGTTTCATCTAAGAAATCCAAGGGCCAAAATTAAATTTCTCCAAAACCTCAAACTGATAAACCCATTCCACCCTGTCAAATGCATTCTCAGCTTCTAATGAAACAACACATTCCAGAATCTTAACTGAGAATACATTATATTCATTAATCTGCGAATATTTGAATATGAATAATGATTTTTAATGAGACTGGTCTGATCATTAGAAATAAAATGGGGAAGAACCTTATCTAACCTACTAGCTAAAATTTTAGAAGAAAGTTTTGAATCAACATTTAATAATGGTATTGATCTATAAGAACCACTATCAGTAAGATCTTTATTCTTTTTAAGAATTAAATAAATTGATGTGTCATAAAAAGTCTGAAGCAGGGTTCCCAAAGTGGTGGAGTTCTTAAACACTTTAGATAACCAAGGAACTAGTAGGTTAGCAAATGATTTGGAAAAACTCAACTGTGAACCCATCAAGATTGAAGAGAAATAATAGCTTTAAAAATCTCATCCTCAGAGATAGATTCCTCTAAAGATACACAATCATATGAGACAATTTAGGAAAGTTCAATCAACCCAGGAAATTATCCAATGAGCTTGATTTATCTGGAAAATCAGATTTGTATAAATTGGAATAAAACTCATGGAACATCTTATTCATTTAATCATGATCAATAGTCAGGTTCCCAACTCACTTATGAAACTTTGCAATCTGTCTTTTAACTATAACAGCTTTCAACTGATTAGCCAATAGCTTGCCAGATTTTCCCCTGGCTTATGTATTTAAGAAGATGGCTTTCAATTGGGTACGTTAAAAGCAAATCATAATGCATTTGGACTTCCACTCTCTCTTTATAAAGGAGATAATGAGGAGCTACTGAGTATAATCGATCAATTTCTTGAATCTTATTAACCAACAACATTCTTTCCTCATTTGTTCGCTTTCTCAGCCCTGACGAATATGAAATAATTTGACCTCGAAGACAGACCATAAAAGTATCTCATAATATCAAGCTAGACATTCCTTCAGTAGAATTCATTTCAAAAAAGAAAACTATCTGCTCTTTAATAAAGTTAAAGAACTTTTTCTTCCTGTAACAGAGTAGAATTAATCTCCCATTGCCTGGAACTGGAAGCTGTATCAGACAATTTAATTGAAAGCTTCAATGGCGCATGATCAGATATTACAATTGCTTCATAATCATAAGCAGTAATGGATGGTGTGAGCCAAGGATCAATAAATAAAGTCTATCCTAGAATATTTATGGTGAACATGAGAGAAAAATGAAAATTCTTTATCATCTGAATGCAAAAGCATCCAAATATCCAGAAGCCCTGAGTCCAACAAAAAAGAATTAATAAAAATAGATGATTTATTTGGAAGTATCTGATTGGAGGCTGATCAATCAATCAAAGGATTGAGACAGCAGTTAAAGTCTTCCCCACCATAAGCATCATATACATATTCAAATTTGGCAATAATGAAAACACACATTTAAAAAATATTCGTTCGTCGAAGTTAGGAGCATAAATTTTCACCAATACAACCTTTTTTTACACAGAGAGCCAGTTATAATTGGAAATCTACCACTGGAGTCTGCAATTGTATCAAAATGAATAAACAGAGTAAAATAATCAATAAAAATTGAAACTCCTTTAATTTTATCTTGGGATGAAGAATGAAATGGTTGGCCCCATCCAAAATTTAAAAAAGCGTTGACTATCTTCCCCTCAAATACGTGTTTCCTGAGCAAATATCATGCTAGCCTGAAGCCTTTTGAAAACATATTGAAAACATTTTTCCATTTAATTGGATTATTTAGGCCATTCAAATTCAATGATACTAGATTAAAAGTCTTGTCATCCATCATGTCTGAATACAGCACAAGTCTATAACAGAACAATATATATTGAGCAAGAGAAAGCCACACCTGAAAGGAGGTTTAGAGACTACGGAGAAAACCAGGCAACAAAGCAGTTAAACTGATAAGGTTAAACTGATAAGGATAAAGTTAAACTGACAAGGCAGTCAAAAACTATCCTATAATAGAATAGTAAGCTAACTAGTATCCCAACCCCCAATGTCTCTAGCTGGCTATTGAAAACATCAGTTTTCAATATAATGTAATCAAAATAAGCAGGAATTATCTAATATCAAATGTCAAACCAAAAAGACATTCTGTCTGAAAACCATAAGGTCGAACAGAACCAGTTAACAGGCATCATCCATTTTAAGCTGAAAAGTAATGTAAAGCTGAAAACAATTGGGCATCTTAGACATCCTCAAGAGAAGAACACCAACTCATAAAGATATTAAAAAACCAAATTATATTGCAACCAAGAGAAAATGCTTTAAATCAAATTAACCAGTCCACATCATCCAAACATAATAGTGTGTTCTTCTTAGGACACCAATACAAGATAAAACACCCAGTCATATTAAACTCTTCATATTAATTGTGAAGTAGAAGGCAGTTGATCCAAGAATTTCCATGCATCATTCACCAAATGAAACCACTTACGAGGACCATCTTTCAGCATAATTCTCAATTGTGCAGGACTCAATAGGGAAGGCCGAAACTCCTTTTTATACAGTTCGACCACCACTGATTTATACTGTGCTCTCTCAGTAAGAATTTCATGGCAGAGATCCTCCACAATGCGGAATTAAAAGTCTTTGTATTTAAGCTTCTTCTGTTGACATGCTTCATAAATAATAGGCTTTAACTCTGGGAAAGTTTCATTCTTAAAGCCTGATGCGGTCAATCCAAGAGATGAGGTTTCTGCAGTACAACTCCCCCAAATACCATGAACAAAAATTTCAGAAGTATTTAATTAAATCACCAGATTCTTTATCTTCAGACAAACCAATAATACTTATATTCAGTCTGTGGCTGAGACTTTCAAAGTCAATCACTTTCTTTTTAAACTTATCAAGTTGCTGTGTAGTGGAAGTTAAAGTTTGCTCCAAAGAATCTAACCTTCGATCATGCTCGACTGCACCCTGCTCCAGCATAGAAATACGTTCATTTATGAGTCTCTAAGTTCAAATTCAGGGGTGCTAGGTTGCTTTCACTACCTCTAAGCATTGATTCTAGACTTAAAAATCTTTTGTCCATTTCTCAAGAAGTTCAATAATTATTTCTTCAGTTAATGGAGTTTCTTTAGGATCTTCCTTGGGGGTTTCAATCTTTCCATTTTTCCAATTTTTAGCTTCCCATAGGTTTTACCACTTCTGAGAGATGACACTGAAATAAAATGAAATACTGTTGCAGAGAGAGCCAGTCTAATGAAAAAATTAAACTTCAGCATCTTACTCCATCTATTGTCAGCAAGAGACTCCTCTGATTATCAATACTGGTGCACTGCAAGGATTCGGGCAGAGCCCACTGCTCTATGCATTATAGACCCATGACCGTGTGGCCAAGCACAACTCCAATGCTATCTACAATTTGCCGATGACACCACAGTTGTCTGCAAAATTACAAATGACAATGAGGAAGCGTACAGGAGGGAGATAGATCAACTCTTTGAATGTCAGCAAAACCAAGGAGATGAATGTAGACTTTGTAAGGAAGTCAGGAGGACACGACCCAATCCTCATTGCGGGCTCAATAGTGGAGACGGTCAAGAACTTTAAATTCCTAGTGTCAACATCTCCGAGGATCTGACCTGGAGCCTCCATGTTGATGCAATCATAAAGACTCGCCAACGGCTGAGGAGATTCGTTAAGTCACCGAAGACTCTTGTAAACTTCTACAGGTGTATCTTGGAGACCATTCTGGCTGGTTGCATCACTGTCTGGTATGAAGGTGGCACCTCTCAGGACAAGAATAAACTCCAGAGGATTATTAACTTCGCCTGCGACATCAAAGGCACCAGACTTCATTCTATTGAGGACATCTACATGAGGCGGTGTTTTAAAAAAGCAGCCTCTATCCTCAAAGACCCTCACCATCCAGGCCATGGCCTCTTCACTCTGCTACCATTGGGAAAAAGGTACGGGAGCCTAAAAATGAGCATTCAACCACAAAAGGACACCTTCTTCCCCACTGCCAAATTGGAGCCTTTTTTAAACAAAGGAAATAACATGAGTTATCTTCCAATCCTCTGACACCACATCCATGGCTAAGGGCATTGTAAATATTTTTGCCAGAACCCCATCAATTTCTACATTAGCCTAGCCTCCCTTAAGGTCCAAAAGAATAAATATTCCAGGCCCTTATTTGCTTTGAGATAGCAAGCACCTCCTCCTCCTCTTTAATCTGTATAGGCCCCATGACCTCACAGCTAGTTTTCCTTTCTTCAAAACACTCAACATCTCCCCCATCTTTCTTGGCTTCATACACAGCTGATGTTCAACGGACCTTTTTGCTCTTAATACACCTAAAGAAACCCTTAGGATTTTCCTTCATATTGTCTGTTGAAGTAACCTCATGTCTTCTTTTAGGTATCCTGATTGCTTTCTTGAGATTTTTTTTTGCATTTTTATACTCTTCAAATACTTCATTTGCTCATGTTGCCTATACCTGCTATACACCACTCTATCCTTCTGAACCAGATCCTCAATATCACTCAAAAACCAAGGTTTCCTATGCCTGCTAACTTTCCCTTTAATCCTGACATGAACATACAAACTCTGTACTCTCAAAATTTCACCTTTGATGATCTTCCACTTACCTCCCACATCCTTGCCTGAAACCAATTTATCCCAATCTGCGTGTTCTAGATCCTTTCACATTTTCTCAAATTGGTTTTTCTCCCATTTATAATCTCAACCCGAGGTCCAGACATATCCATCTCCATAATTAATTTGAAATTATTTGCATAATGATCACTGGACCCAAAATATTCCCCTACATATACTTCTGTCATCTGTCCTGTGTCATTCCCTAATAGGAGATCCATTATCGCACCCTCTCTAGTTGGTACCTTTATGTATTGATTTAGAAAACTTTCCTGAATACATTTGACACACTTCAAGCCAACCAACTATTTTACATTATGGGAGTCCCAGTCAATATGTGGGAAAATTAAAATCCCCTACTATCACAACCTTATGTTTACTGCAGTTGTCTGCTATCTCTCTACAGATTTGCTCCTCCAATTCTCATTGACTATTGGGCCCCATGATTGTGGTCATATCTTTCCCGTTTCTCATCTCCACCCATGTAGCCTCAGTAGATGAGCCCTCTGGTCTGTCCTGCCTGAGCATAGCTGTGTTATTTTCCCTGACGAGCAATGTCATTCCTCCCCCTTTCATCCCTACGTTTAATTGCATCCAAAGCAACAGAAGCCCGGAACACTGAGCTGCCAGTCCTGCCCCTCCTGCAACCAAGTTTCACTAATGGCCATAAAGTCATAATTCCACATACCAATTCACACTCTAAATTAATCTATCTTTCCTTCCATCTCGCATTGAAATAGGTGCCCCTGAGAACATTTCCAATGCATAAAACCTGTTGACTTCTAATGGCACATGCAATTTTCACATCCAACTCCAGCTCCAATTCCTTAACTTGGCTTGTCAGGAACTTCAGCTGGATACACTTCTCACAGATGAAGTCATCAGGGATTTTCTCCTCTGGCTTTCCTGATGACCCACATTCTGGAAGAGGAGCATTCCCCTGCCTTGGCTGCCATTCCCACTATTTATGACTAGAAGAAAAAAAAATGGTATCTAAACCTGCCTTTACCTGTGCCTACCTGCTGAATCCATTTTGTTCCTCAGATAGGGTGGCTCTTTCTTCTTTCAACTCCTACTATTCCTCACCTCTTACCTGTACTCACCGACGCCTGTTGAGCCAAAGCGTTACTACTCTGACTCAGCCAACTCCAACAATAACCTCTCCATTACACATTCCCTCACTTTTATATTGATACTCAGCTTATTCCTCCAATCTAATTGCAATTATTTTGCAATTAGGTACCCCCCTAGTACCTCTCAGGTTCACTATACTGGTTCCAGGGATGGCAGTTTGTCATATAAGGAGAAAAAGCTGGAGGATTTATTTTCTAACGTTCAAAAGGGTGAGACTTCTTCAAAATGCACAATATTCTTAAATGCTGAGGTAAAAGCAGAAAATTATGGCGATTCTCAGCAGATCAGGCGATTCCATTGGGTTGAAGACATTTTTTTAAAACAGGGAAGGAGACAAAGCTCCACTATCACCAGACATTTGCCCTCCATCTTTCAGCATTTTGCAGGCACTGTTCCCTTTGTGACTCCTCAAAACAGGAAGGTTGTGGAAGCTTTGGAGAGGGTGCAGAGGAAATTTACCAGAATGTCGTCTGGTTTGGATAACGTGTCTTATGCGGCAAGATTAACGGAACTCGGGCTTTTCTCTTTGGAGCGAAGAAGGATGAGAGGTGACTTCATAGAGGTTTGCAAGATTTTGAGAGGTATTGATTGGGTGGACAGCCAGCACTTTTTTTCTGGAGCCACAGTAGCAAATACTAGAAGTTATGTTAGTGAAGGGAACTTAAGTGGAGAAGTCAGGGGTACGTTTTTTTTGACACAGAGAGTAATAGGTGCCTGGAATGCATTACCTGGGTGGCGGAGGCTGGAACAATAGGGACATTTAAAAGACTCTTAGACAGGAAGAAAAATAGAGGATTATGGGTGTGAGGTAGAGAATGTTTAGATCAGTAGTTTTAAAACTTTTTCTTTCCACTCACATATCACTTAAGTATTCCTTTACTAATCACAGAGCACCATGGCATAGGGATTACTTAAGGTGGTATGTGAGTGGAAAGAAAAGGTTTGAAAACCACTGGTTTAGATTATTGAGTAGCACAACATCATGGCCCAAAGGGCCTGTAGTGTGCTGTGATGTTCTAGTGTTCTAGGAACTATGTGTACCATGTCCATTTTTCTGTTCACACCAACCAACCACCTGATTACAGCACTTTCCCTTGCAACTGCAGGCAATGGAACACTTATCTTTTCACTTAAGAGTCACGGGAGTCATACAGGACAGAACTTCCCCAACTCATCAATGACGCCCAATTTGGCATTCTGGGTTCATCCCCCTTACTAATTGCATCTATTTGGTCCATATCATTCTCAGCCCACACCCTCCATAAATCTGTCAATATCTTTAGAACATTGAAATTGTACCTGTTTCTCTGGTTTCCTTGGGCTCGTTCCAGATACAGACCACAATTTGATTGAAAAACGATATCCTTTGGGTCCCTCTTAAGTCTCTCCCCATCTCAACATAAACCTATGTTCACTAGCTCTAAAATCAGCTACCCTGGGAAATATGCCGGGACCGAGTAGGAGAGTGTGATCTGTGCAGAGTGCGAGAGCTATATCCTACTGTGGTCTGCAACCACAGCTTCCACAGTGACCCTCTTAGTCCCTGATGATTTCAAGACTAATTCTTTAAGGAGATGGGGCTGTCCTGAGGATTGCCAAGCAATGTTGGCGAGCAGCCCGATAGGACAGAAGCTGGGCACATGTGGGTCATGGGCAGCACAGTCAGGAAGACATTTGTAAGATCAGAATGTAATCACCTGAAAGATCAAAATTCTGCTATATCATAATTTTCTTATCCCTCGTGGTCCTGAAGAATTTGTTTAGCTACATTAATAACAAAAGGGGGAAATTTACAGAATCTTATTTGAGAATGTAAATGAGTCACTTCCATTTGATTCTTTAAAGGAATAAATCTGATGATTTCTGATACTTTCCTTAATTGTTTTTCCTCCCCATGTTTGATACTTCTCTTAATCTGCTGAGTTGCTAGGAAGCATGGTATGAAAATTCTTCTGCTACCCAATCTAAGATCAAAAGAAAATGATTCACCAACTGTCAGGGTTTTGATATTTAAAGAAAAGTAATTCTTTTCCCTTTGAAAAAAGTCATATTTTTCTCCACTGACTGGCCGTGGAAAAGATATGGGGGGAAGAGAAGCACAGAAAATAAAGAAAAGATTCGAGACAAGACAGGCCATGGGATATCTAAAAAAAGGAATAGATAAAATAAATTAATATGTTTCAATACTAGTCAGAAGCAAATGAAATTACAAACACGTGTAAAATAGACTTTTAAAAATTTCTTTCTTTCAGAGTTTCAAGTATCATAATGAAATACCTTTTAATATCTACTGCTTATGTTATTCTGAGTGACTTCAGCCATACTTTAAACATAAAATTATATTGTAAAGGCTTTACTTACAAAAATTAGCAGAACACTCAAGTATTACTTTTTTGGAAGGATAACAATGTTCTGAAAATAAATTTAATGGAAGATTTAAAAATGTAAAATAAGTCCCTTTTACATTATTGAGTAAGAAATCACATAATAAGCTGGAGTAGGTCACTCCATCAGCATAACTCTAGACTTCAATAGTCTATAATGAGCATAAAACTGAGCACTTAAACAGCATTGTAATCAAATAGTTACTCTGAAGAGACAAGGTGACTTGAGCATTCTGGGCACATTACACAATTAGAGAATTTCCATTGGCATGGTGGAGAATTTGCTTTTAAAATTCTATTGACATAAACTTGTAGCATCAAATTATTTCAGCTGTGACCTAGAGGAAGTACTCTTTCCTCTGAATCAGAAAGGATGTGGGACCTTGAATGGAGTCTACATAATTTGGGGCGGCAGTGAATGATATTGCATTTTTGGAAATGCAAGCCATAAAATTGAAACAGATTTATTGATCGTTTAACTTGACTTTTGTTTTGGGGAATTTCTATGCCATTATTTTGATATAAAACAATTATAATCCAAAAGTATTTTAATGACTGTGAAACATTTTGGAATCCTTCTTCCTCATGAAAGACATTATATAGATACAAACTGTGTTAATTTGGAATTTTGTCTTTCTGAATAAGGGCTATGATGTCAAAATAAGTACATGGTAACTCTAAATGATAATAATTTGAAACACTAAAATAAATAAAATTTTATTGACATAATCCTGATACAATCTATTCCTTACAATTTTCAAGTCAGTGCTTTTGTTTCTGAATAAGGAAAATGATGGGAAGATAGTAATTTTAATTTTGAAAATGGTTCACAGCAACAAACTAGACAACAATTACCCAATTTTACTCTCTTTCTGACATTTAAACAATGACATATAATAATGATGGCCTGACACAGACACGTTGCAGTCAAAAGCAAGGTAATATCTCAGGTATATAATAACAGCTTGCGAGTTCAATAGAAAATATGTTTTCATAATTGCCTTAAAAATTAGCAATAACTTTTATTATATTCTTATCTTTGATATCTTTAACATTCTGGATAGTAAATGAATCAAGAAGTATAGAAATACTGTGTAAAAGAACAGCCATAATTTACTGAATGGCAGAGTACAAGTGGACAAATAGCCTATTACTCTATTACTTATGTTTAAAGTGATAAAAATAGCATTTGCACTTATTTGAGCTGTGAGATATTGGTGTGATTAATAATAAAACAAAACGCTGCTAAATGCAAAAACTCAATCCACATGAATGCATTTTTATTAACTGCTTGATTATTCTTCTTTGTCTGTCTTTGGCTTGGCTTCGCGGACAAAGATTTATGGAGGGGGTAAAAAGTCCACGTCAGCTGCAGGCTCGTTTGTGGCTGACAAGTCCGATGCGGGACAGGCAGACACGGTTGCAGCGGTTGCAGGGGAAAATTGGTTGGTTGGGGTTGGGTGTTGGGTTTTTCCTCCTTTGCCTTTTGTCAGTGAGGTGGGCTCTGCGGTCTTCTTCAAAGGAGGTTGCTGCCCGCCAAACTGTGAGGCGCCAAGATGCACGGTTTGAGGCGATATCAGCCCACTGGCGGTGGTCAATGTGGCAGGCACCAAGAGATTTCTTTAGGCAGTCCTTGTACCTCTTCTTTGGTGCACCTCTGTCATGGTGGCCAGTGGAGAGCTCGCCATTTCACACAATCTTGGGAAGGCGATGGTCCTCCATTCTGGAGTCGTGACCCATCCAGCGCAGCTGGATCTTCAGCAGCGTGGACTCGATGCTGTCGACCTCTGCCATCTCGAGTACTTCGACGTTAGGGATGAAAGCGCTCCAATGGATGTTGAGGATGGAGCGGAGACAACGCTGGTGGAAGCGTTCTAGGAGCCGTAGGTGGTGCCGGTAGAGGACCCATGATTCGGAGCCGAACAGGAGTGTGGGTATGACAACGGCTCTGTATACGCTTATCTTTGTGAGGTTTTTCAGTTGGTTGTTTTTCCAGACTCTTTGGTGTAGTCTTCCAAAGGCGCTATTTGCCTTGGCGATGCCGCTTTAGTTGCCCATTCAGAGCCAGCTCTTCAGCGCTTGATGTCCTGCTTTGCGGAAACTGCCAAAATGTTTGGCCTGGAAGTCAGCCTGAAGAAAACTGAGGTCCTCCATCAGCCAGCTCCCCACCATGACTACCAGCCCCCCCACATCTCCATCGAGCACACAAAACTCAAAACGGTCAACCAGTTTACCTATCTCGGCTGTACCATTTCATCAGATGCAAGGATCGACAATGAGATAGCTTGATTATTGCAGTTACATAAAATGTACAAATATTTTTCATGTCTTTAAAACATAAAAAAGAGCAACTCTTCCACAAAATACCTTCACCAATTAATTAGAAACGCACAGCTCTTGAATTAACTACCTTGTAAACAAGATATTACAGATAAGAAGTGGACATTAACCACAAAAAGTTATGGGATCAGTTTCGGATACAATTAGATATTCTGTAGAAATGTCACTCTCTGTTTGCCTGCTCCCACAAGGGAAGGATGCAGCTAAAGGTCAGATGCACATGCCAAAGTTACAACTTAGCTTCCTATGAATGTACAGAAATATAATCACTGTACACAAAAGGAGAAGAGGCTTTCCATAACAGAGCACACCACATTCAGCCAACCCTCAATGTCAAATCAAGACAAGTTTATTGTCATCTGACTGTACAAGTACAACCTGACGAAACAGTATTCTCCAGTCTTCGATGCAAAACATGCAGACACACAAATATTCATCTATACAAATAAATAAATACATATTGTTTCATGAATATGAGAGTCTCAGATGAACAGTTCCTTTGTTCACTCAGCATTCACACGGCCTGTGGGAAGAAACTGTTCCTCAGCCTGGTGGTGCTGGTTCTGATACTCCTGTAACTCTTTCCTGATGGGAGCAAAGATGCCACGTGCAGGGTGGAAGGGGTCTTCAATGATTTTGCGTGCATTCTTCAGACAATTATTTTAATAGATCATGTCAATTGAGAGGGGGGGGGGGAAGGAGGGAGACTCCATTGATCCTCTCTGCCACTCTTTGGTCCTGTGGATTGACCTCTGATCCATTCCTCTGCAGAAACCATACCAGACTCTGATGCAGCCGGATAGGATGCTCTCCATAGAGCTCCTATAAGAAGATTGGCATTATAGTGACTTGCCCGCTTCAGTCTTCTCAGGAAGTGCAGTCGCTGTTGCATCTTCCTGACATGTGAGGAGATGTGAGTCTGCGATAGGTTACTAATTAAGTGGACTCTAAGGAACTTGGTCCTCCATGATTCCCTTGAGCACTCATCCCTCCCTACCAATCACCACCAACACCCCCCTTCCACCCCCCCAGCACCTTCCCCTGTGGCTGCAGGAGGTGCAACACCTCTCTCACCACAGACAGTCTGGGGCCCCAAAAAGGCCTTTCAAGTGAAGCAATACTTCACTTGTGTATCTGCAGAATTGATTTACTGTTTCCGGTGTTCCCTTTGTGGCCCTCTCTATATTGGAGAGACTGGGTGCAGACTGGAAGATTGCTTTGCTGAGCACCTTCGGTCTGTCCACACCAGTGACAAGACCTCCCAGTAGTAAACCAGTAGTTCTGCATCCCACTCCCATACTCATATGCCTGTCCATGGCCTCATGTATAATTGTACCCAAACCACCTATAAATTGAAGGAACAACACCTGATTTTCCATCTGGGCACTCTCCAGCCAGAGAACATTTATATCAACTTCTCTGGTTTTCTAACCTGCTCTTCTTTTCCACTCCCTTCCCTTCCCCCGTCTTCTTTCCCTCAGCCCTATTCACCTAGCCATCCCTCCTTCCCCTGCTTGCTTGTGTGCCCTCTCTCTCTTCTCCACCTATTACCTCCTGCCTGTGCAACCATGCTCCTCCCCTCCACTGTTTTATTCAGGTGCCTGCTGACATTTTTTGATAACTTGATGAAAGGCTCAAGTCTGAAACATTGGTTATATAACTTAATCTTTGCTATATAAAGGACTCTGTTTGACCTGCTGAGTTCCTCCAGCATTGTGTTGTTGCTAAACATGATAGGAACAAAGGGAGCTTTATCTGGTTGCTGCGACTAGTTGTGTTCTGCAGGGGTTGGAGTTCAATCCATTACTTTTCACATTGAGTTGGTAGTAAGGAAAGCAAATGCAATGTTAGCATTCACTTTGAGAGGATTAAAATATAAACGCATAATCCTGGAGTTTAGAAGGATGAGGGGAGGTTCTCATTGAAGCATACCAAATATTGAACTGCCTGGATAGAGAGTAGATGGAGAAGATGTTTCCAGTAGTGGGAGTGTCTAGACCAGTGGTTCTTAACCTTTTTCTTTCCACTCACATACCACTTTAAGTAATCAGTGCTCTGTGATTAGTAAGGGATTGCTTAAGGTGGTATGTGAGTGGGAAGGGAAGGTTGAGAATCACTGCTCTAGACTCAATTGTTACTGAACTATTTTGCTTGAGAAAAATTGTCATTAGCCCATTTCCTTTGGAGCTATGAAGCCATGCACATAACAAGTCAAGTAGGTACAATTAAAACAGTGGTTTTCAAACTTTTTCTTTTGACTCGCATACCACCTTAAGCAATCCCTTACAAATCAAAGAACACCTATGGCATAGGGAATACTTAAATTGATATGTGAGTGGAAAAAAAAGGTTGAGAACCACTGGTCAACGACCAGAGGACACAGCCTCAGAATAAAGGGATGTCCCTTTAAACAGAGATGCAGAGAAATTTCTTCAGCCAGGGAGTGGGGTTTGTGGAATTTTTTGCCACAGTCAGCTGTAGAGACAAGTCATTGAGCATACTTAAAGCAAATATTGATAGATTTTTGATAAATTCATTATAGAACAAAGCTGAAGAATGGGGTCGAAATGAAAATATCACATGATTCAATTGATTTCCTACCATTGAAGTGATCCTATAATTTCCTGGATTATCCTTTTTTCTGTTCCTGAACAAAGGTGCAACATTAGTCACTCTCCGGTCGTCTGGGACCTCTCATGCCATTAATGGGATGCAAAGATCTTCATCAAGCCCCCAGCAATTTCTTTAACTTCTTTTTTCAGTTCATGGGAATATATTCCATCAGGCACAGTGGACGTCCACTTCAATGCTTCTCAAAAGATCCAACACCACCCCTTTCTTTATCTCCGAATAGAGCATTAAACATAGAACATTATCGCACAGTACAGGTACTTCAACTCATGATATTGTACTGATCCATATTTACTTATCCTCACTACCCTCTATTTTTCTTTCATCCAAGAGTCTCCTAAATACCCCAATACTTCCAGCCTCCTCCATCACCCCTGGCAAGGCATCCATGACTCTCTGTGTAAAAAACTTACCCCTAATATCTCCCCTAAACTTTCCTCCCTTCATTTTAGAATGCCCTAATATCTGAGTGTCCATGACCTGCTTCTTAATAAATACCAAAGGAAATTTTTAATTCCGTAGCTCATTTACAATTATTTATCAATTTCAGACCAGACTTTGGTGATCTTCCATTCTACTTTCACCTTAAACTTAAATTCTCCAAAGCTTCATCTTCAACTGGTCTACTTCCTCATTGGTTCTCACTGGTTCTTCAAAGTTCAAAAGTTTAAAGTTCTTGTCAGAGTACATACACAACCCTGAGATACTTTTTTCTCTGTGGACTGAGCTAAGCAATTCCTATACCAGTAACTGTAAACTGTACTCATCAGCAAATGTAAGCAAATTGTGCAATGCAGATGTAAATATAACTATATAGTAATAAATAAAGAGCATTCAAATCTCTAAATGAGTAGAGTTATCCCCTATTGTTCAAGGCTCTGATAGTTGAGGGGGTTCTTATTTATCAACACATTAAATTTCAAAGTTGCTTGTAAATTCCTCTATGGACTTGTCTCACCTTATCTCTCAAGATCACTTAAAACATAATCCAAATGTCTGGTCTTCAGATTCTGTCTTTCAATTTTCGTCCATTATTCCCATTGTTGCAACCAGATTAAATACTAATGGATTTAGAAAAAGGATAGAAGAGGAATATACGGCTAATAACCAAAACTGGACTTGCATGCTGAGATTAAAAACAAACCTGAAATAGTATTAATGATAGAATGCAACAGCGCAAAAAGACAGATTAAATGTATTAAATATAAAGTACACAAATAACCTACTCCTTGATTAAATATTTACAAATATCACACTACTTCAGAAAAATTATGTAAAGATTTTGAAGCTCAAGGGATGGTCTTCTGTTTTTATCTATCAGCAAATGGTCACTGTGAATAAAAAGGAGAAAATAGAAGTATAATGTCAGTTGAATCTCTAGAAGACATTCCCTCAAGGCATTTCTTGACCAGGCATTGGTTGCCATTGAATACTTCCAATGCACATGCTGCTTGTGGCGCAGCTACTTTTCATGCACCTCTGCCTCCAAGCTTTTGCTGCTGTCCTTCCTTTATTCCTCTACTCCAGTGGTTCTCAACCTTTTTTCTTTCCACTCACATATCACTTTAAGTATTCCCTATGCCATAGGTGCTTAAGGTGGTATGTGGGTGGAAAGAAAAAGGTTTGAAAACAACTGTTTTAATCATACCTAATTATCTTGTTTTGTGCATGGTTTCATAACTCCAAAGGAAATGGGCCAATGACAATTTTTCTCAAGCAAAATATTTCAGTAACAATTGGGTCTAGAGCAGTGATTCTTAACCTTCCCTTCCCACTCACATCCCACCTTAAGCAATCCCTTACTAATCACAGAGCACTGATTACTTAAAGTGGTACGTGAGTGGAAAGAAAAAGGTTGAGTACCACTGGTCTACTCCTTGTGCAGTAGGTTGAAATTTCAGCTGGGCATGAGATGTTTTCTGTTGAGCTTTGGAAGTTCAACCTGAAGTTGTGCAGACAACAGAACCTCATTTTAAGAAAGCCAAAAAGAGATGAGCAAGCTCTTCTTGCTGCACAGGGTTCTATTATAATCGTGCTTAGCTGCAAGGCTGAAAAGAGAGAAACAACAAGGAAGGGAACATTATTATTACTCCTTCTTTGAAAAATAAAATGTGCAAGTCTGCCAAGATTATCTTAGAATTAATGAATCACATAATGAGTTCATTCCAGGTTATCCTGCATTATCCACATGATCAACTATGACCTGAACAGCTTTCGTATTCATAGATCTCTTGGTTCTGAAAAGGATCTTCCATATAACACAGAACATAAAGCATTAGAGCACAGTACAGGCCCTTCTGCTCATGATGTTGTGCCGACCTAAACCTCAACAAACTAAACCTTCCCTATCTCACTCCCATAACCCTCTATTTTTCTTACATTCATGTGCCTGTATAAGAGCCTTTTAAATGTCCCAATTGTACCAGCCTCTATCAACACCCCTGGCAATGCATTCTGGCATGCACTACTCTGTGAAAATAATAATTACCCCTGATGTCACCCCCAAAACCTTCTCCCCTCACCTTGTGCAGATGTGCTTTGGTGTTTGCTATTCTTGCCCTGGGAAAAAGGTGCTGGCTCCCCACTTTATCTATGCCTCCGATAATCATTTCCCGTGGTTTGACCTCTGATCCAATATTCATTGGCAACCAGCCGGCCAGGACGCTCTCGATAGAGCTCTTGCATGCCGAAAGTTGACAGAATGGTGGTTGGCAGATATGCCCGCCTCAGCCTTCAAGGTGCACCCACTACCTAGTTTCTACAGGAGCTCTGTTAAAGGACAATCCACAGGATCATAAAAACAGCAGAGGATCGCTGAGGTCTCCCTGCTCCTACCACTCCCCTCATTCCACCACATTGATGTAATTAATCGGGATCGTTGTTCAAAGAAGACTTGCAAAATCAGCATGCAGCTGTTCCCATCGAGGAAAAAAGATACACAAGTATCAGAGCCAGAACCACCAGGCTGAAGAATAGCTTCTTCTCATGGTCTGAATGACTGTTCATATAACTCGACGTGACTCTACTATTTATTAATAATATTTATTTTAATATGTACTCTGTGTGTGTATACACACACACACACAGTATATAGTTTGCTTGTATTGAATGTGTGTTATGATTGTATGCATTTATGCAACGTGTGCTCTAAGATTCTACTTTGTCAGGTTGTACTGGTACAATTGGATGACAAATAAACTTGAATTTGAGAAAAGAGAAAAGCCCTAGCTCTGTTAACCTCCATTAATTTTCTCCAATCCATGCAACATGCTGGCAGATCTCCTCTGTGCCCTCTCCACTGCTTCCACATCCTTTCTGCAACAAAATGACCAGAACTGAACACAATATTTCATGTGTGGTCTAACCAGAGTTTTATAGAGGTAAAACCTTACCTAACAACCCTTGAATCTCTAGGAAACTGTGAAATTTTCACATCTGTTCAAAGGAAAATTAAAGTAAATTGTGAAGTTGATATTTCCCCTTGCTGAGGTTTCTCAAAAGGAGTCACAGAGTCTCAAAACAAAAGGTCAGTCATTCTGGACGGAGGCAATAAGAAATCTGTTCACCCAGAGAATGTTGAATCTTCCAAAATCATACCCAGGAGACCTGTAAATGGTTTGGCACTGATTATATTTGGAAGAGATTAATAGTTTATGACCTTATTAACAGTATCAAGGAATTTGGGATCAATGATGGAAAGTGGAACTGAGATTAAAGATTGACCACAATTTACTGAATAACTGAGAAGATACGAGGAGGAAATGACCTACTCAGCTTCTATTTCTTATATTTTTATGCTTGACTAAAGTGGAGTGATGTGGTGAACAGAAAATTGTCAGCAATGCATCGATCAATGACAACCAACTGAAATTGTCTGAGTCCAGGAAGTTGAGCAAGATAGTCATTATAGCGACTGCAATCCAATAAATAGTCACTTGAAGGCAAAGTAAGACATTTATTAGTGATGCATTTTCAATTAGTTTCAATACAAGTCCAGATGTATTTAAATCCTTTATTCCAACATACAAATGAAATTATCTTCCTTAACATTGAAATGAAATATCTATAAATAACATCTGTATAAACTTCCAGTAACATTTATGAGCACGGTCAACTAAAGTTATGGTGATCTCACTCACCCTTTTTTATATTTCTGCCATGTTTAATATCCTATCTAAAATTCTGAATTTGCGCTCTGCAACCGCCATGTCAACACCCAAATGCACCGCATATGCTCTAGCTGGCACACCAACACCCGAACACACTGTGCATGCTCCTGGAACCGCACATGTGCATAACAACAAAATGGCTGCGGAAAGTAAAAACTACTCAGAACGCCTCCGACCATCACGCAGGGACCAACGGGATGCTGAAAAAACAAGGTAGTAAATTCTTTACATATTTTTTGCCGTTTCAGACATAATGACCTCAACTGACAGAACAAATACAGACAGAAGCCTGAAACTCAGGCTACAGACTTCTGTGGTAATTGATCATTGTGGAGTTCAAGACAGAAGTGTGGATCTGTGCCTGGAGAGTTAGTGATGATTGAGAACAGGTTTCAGAATTAACACAAACATGGATAAAAATGGTTCAGGTCAAATGCAAGCAAATGGAAAAGAGCTCAAGTAGGCAACTTGGCCTGAATGAATGAGTTGGTCTGAAGGTCTTCATAACTCTATGATGCTCCCAAAGTGCTGTGACTCACAGAGAAGAGCTAAAAGTGAGCGTAGCCCTTTACATTTCATAGATGCAAGGTAAAAAGAATTTTGAAAAGCCAAAAGTAAAACACAAAAATCTGTAGATACTGTGGTTGAAGTAAAAACACAATGCTGGAGAAACGCAACTGGTCAACTTACTTTGCAAAGGTAAAAATACATAACCGATGTTTTGGGCCTGAGCCTTTTATCAAGATACCTTCTCTCCTATGTAGATGTGAGACCTGGACTCTATACTGCCATTACATCCAACAACTGGAGATATTTCACATGCCTGCTCTCTGTTCCATCCTTGACACTCGCTGGCATGATCATGTCTCCATCCTAGAGGTCTTGGGTCACGCAAAGTCCACTAGTTGTGAGTCCCTGATCATCTAAGCCCAGATGCGATAAGACCAAAAGGAGACCTTAAGGTCATCCACACGAGCGCTATGAAGAAAATGCAAAGGAAACCCTATGCTACTGTGACATCCAGCCAAGAGAACTAGAAGCTGCAGCTGCTGACAGAACCTGTTAGCGAGCCCTGTGCTATGAAGACAGGCTCTGCCAAAAACTGGTGGAAAACTGTGAATGGTGTCACAAAGCAGCAGCCACAGTTATTACAAAAACGGACATCCAGTGCCCCCATTGTGCTCGACTCTGCCCTTCCAGACTGGGACTGCAAAGTCACCTTCTGTCCACAGATGAACTGCACAACAAAATGTCTTCCTTGAACTGAAGGACTCTTCTCTTCTCTTCTCTTTGGCTTGGCTTCGCGGACGAAGATTTATGGAGGGGTAATGTCCACGTCAGCTGCAGGCTCGTTTGTGGCTGACAAGTCTGATGCGGGACTACCAACTATATAAAGGACCCCGTTTGACCTGCTGAGTTTTTCCAGCACTGTGCTTTTATTTTGAAAACCCAACTGGTTGTGAATAACAAATTACTTTGGGGAAAAAAATCAGTGAATTTAACCCAGCAATGCTGAAAAATGGCATCACATCAGGATTGACATAATCAGCCAGAAATATGCAAAAATCAATCCTGGAGTAACTATAACTTTTTAGAATTGGTAAACTCCATTGATTTTGAATTGTGCAATAATGAATAAAGGACTACAGAACAAAACTGTACTTTTAAGCATGCAACAAGGGCATTATTTCTCCAGGCATACCACACCACATTATGATCCACCTCAAAGAACTTACTTATTCATGTTCCTTTAAGAAGTAAATGCCCTTCCAAAATTCAAGAGTATTCCTTGGGGAAGCAACTGTTATACAAGAATTGCATAATTGATGTATCGAAGAAATCAGTGTGTTCCACATTGCAACACTGTCCTGAGAATTTAAGGTCACAGACATGACTAATGAGGTTCAGTGCCATGTGTAATCTATTTGTTCTGTGGAAAACCTTTTGTCATTTAGCAGGTGTTAATCTTTGTATACATATACTTGTTAATTTTAACAGATCAGGAACAGCTGTCTCACTTATTCTGTCTGGAAGAAGTCTGCCTGATGGTGAACATATGCATTCAAGGAAAGCATGACAGTAGGCAAGAATTAAAATACGAGGTAAGCAAAAGACCATTAAAGTATTTCTGATTTTATCAAATATTTCATTTGTTAATCTTCAAGACAGCATGGAACAGTCACACAGTAAATAATTTGAGCTATGGTTAAAGTACACCCAAATAGCATGACTCCACATCAGACCATTCCTTTAGTTTTTATTTAATTTTGTAGCATTAGAACGTTGTAACAAGGTCAGTTTATTGCACACCATAATTTCCCCTGAGGTGGTGGTGGTGAATTGCCACGTTCAGCTGCTGCTGCTCACCATCTGAAGGTACAGCCAGGCTCTTTTGAGTAGGGAGTCCAAGTAATCAGACCCAACAACAAAAGCACGTGAAGTAAAACACAGAGGTCTGCAGACACCATAATTGAAGTGAAAAACACAAGGCTGGAGAAACTCAGAAGGATAAAACAGTGTATCTTATTTAGCAACAATAACCACCGTTTAGGGGTTGAGACCTTCCATCAGGTATGAATAAAATCTGGGCACTCACCTGAACAAAATGGTGGGGAGGAAGGGGAGGAGCTCAGTCCCACAGTCAGGAGGTAATAGGTAGATAAGGGAGGGAGAGAACATCAGCCAAAAAGGAGAGGGGATGGTTCTGTGAATTGAGAGAGCATGGGGTGGAGAGCTGGAGGAAACAAGTATGAGGGATGGCAAAGAGAGAGGAAGAATAGGGAGTAGGCTAGCAGACACTGGAGAAATCAACATGGATGTCACCCAGCTGAAGAGTGCCATGATGAAAAGTTAGTTGTTTCTCCTCCAATTTACAGGTGGTCTTGGCTTGACAGTACATGAGGCCATGGACAGACATGTCAGCATGGGTGCAGAATTGAAATGGTTGGCCACTGGGAGATCCCTGACACTGATGTGGTCAGAGCGAAAGTGCTCAGCAAAGCAATCTCTCAGTTTGCGTCCAGTCTCTTTGATGAAGAAAAGGCCAAACGGGAGAACTGGATGCAGTAGATGACTCACATGGATACATGTGAAGTGTTCCTTATCTTGGAAGGTTTGTTTAGAGCCACGAATGGTGGTGAGGGAGGAGATGTGGGCACAAGTGTAGCACTTACTGCAACCACAGAGAAGGTGCCAAGGGGATGATTAATAGGGAAGGATGAGTGGATGAGAGTCACAAAGGGAGTGGTCTCTATGGAAGACGGAGAGGGGATGATGTGTCTGGTGGGGGGGGGGGGGGAATCATGTTGTAGGTGGCAGAAATTATGGAGGATAATGTGATGGAAATGGAGGCTGGCAGGGTGATAGGTGAGGACAAGGATAATCCTGTTTTTGTTGCATCTGGGAACAGAGGGGGCCAGGGTAGATGATTGGGAAATGGAGGAGATGCAGTTAAGGGCTGAGTTGAGGTGGTGGAGGGGAAGCCACATTTTTGTGAGAAGGAAGACACTTCGGATGATCTGGACTGGAAGACCTCAACTTGGGAACAGATACTACTGAGATGGAGAAAACGAAGGAAAGGAATAGAATCCTTGCAGTGTACTGGGAGTGAAGAAGTGTAGTTGAGGTAGTTATGGGAGTTAGTGTATTTTTTAAAAAGGTGTCTGTAGAAAGCTTGTCTCCCAAAATGGAGACAGAAAGATCAAGAAAGGGGAGAGTTTCCCAGAGATGGACCAAGTGAATTTGAAGTCAGGATGAAATTTGGCACCAAAGTGAATGAAGTTGACAAGCTCATCACAGGTGCATGAGTTGGCACCATTGCTGTCATCAATAAAGTGGAGGAAGAATTTAGGGGCCTTGACTATATAGGCTTGCAGCATGGAATGCTCCACAAAGCTGACAAATAGGCAGGCATAGTTGGGACCCATGCAGGTACCCATGGCTATTCCTTTGATTTCGAAAAAATGGGATGAGACAAAGGAGGTTATTAACGGTGAGAACAAGTTCTGCCAGACAGAGATGGGTGGTGGTGGAGGGTGACTGGTTAGGTCTCATGTCAAGAAAGAAATGAAGTATTTTGAGACCTTCTGTATGGAGGATAAAGGTGTAAAGGGATTGGATGACCATAGTGAAAATGAATTGGTCAGGTTCAGGGCATTGTAAGTAATTGAAGAGAATGAGGGCACATGAGGTACCACGGATGTAGGTAGTGAGGAATTGGACCATGGGAGACAAAATGGAGTTGAGATAAGATGATACTAGTTCAGTAGGGCAGGAACATGCAGAAACAATGAGTCTACCTGATAATTGGCCTTGTGTATCTTGAGTAGGAGGGAGAACTGAGCAGTGTGGGGATGGGATACAATGAAGTGGAGGCCATGGGAGGGCAGTGACCAGAAGTGATGAGGTTAAAGATAGTACTGGAGATGGTGGCTGATGTTCTGTGGTGCAGTGTTGTAGAATGAGGTGTCTGAGAGCTGTCGTCTAGCCTCAGGAAGGTAGAGGTCAGTGTGCCAAACCATAACAGCAATAGCATGTGACATTGAAGCTATTTGTAGGTGGTGATGTTCTGACACATTTGTTACTCTGGTCTATTTAGTTGGAATTGCATATGTGGGAGATGCTGTAAATGCTGCAGTGCATTTTATAGACCATACACATTGCACATACACAGAGCAAGATTATGTATTTTAATATTACATATTCTGACCTTTTAATGGTAAAAAGGTACATTCTTACCTTCCCATTCAAAGGGAATGTTTCCATGTTCATAGTCAATTTCTTTAGGATTGACTGATTCCATTTTTCTTCTTGAGCGAACAGTCTGCCCTAGAATGAAGTACAAAGTATGGTCAATACGATTGTTGACTTGCAGACGCAAATAGGTATGTGAGATTATGATGAAGTGATCATAACTAAAACAGAGGTTAAAAAAAAACAAGACTCAACAAATAACCTTTATGAATTCTAGGTATTCAGGAAAGGAAGAGAAGAATGGCAGTACTGATCAAGGAGTAAATTATGGTGCTGGTGAGTAAGGGTTTCGATGTCAATAAAGAGAATCAATTCAAGGAGGGGATTTCCATGCTACCAAGGGTATTCTTTGAGTTACTAAACAGCTAGAAAGAAAAATCTGTTGGAAGTGACAAAAATGTGCAAAAATTATAAAGATAAAAACATTAGGGAACATCAACAATCTCAATTTTGAATATTAAAAGAAAAGCCAGAAATTTTGAAATGAGTTCAGAAGAATTTCCTTAACAGGTTTTGGTCGCAATGAGGAAAAAGCTTTGCCCAATTTGGTTCTGGGGAATGACAATGAAGGAGGTAATATAGCCCATCGTCCAAGCTGGTTCCCTGCCCAATGCTCTTTCCCTTAATTTTTTCCTGCATTTGCAAGTTTTTCTCTCCCTTTGTCTCAAATTCCATCAAATTCTTTTGCCACTTACCTGCACTTAGGTTAACTTCCAGTAACCAAGTAACCTGACAATTACAATGGCTTTCAGATATGGGCAGAAGTCACAGGACCTGAGAGAAACCCAAGTGATCACAGGGAAAACATTCAAACTCCATACAGACAGTACTGGAGATCAGGATCTAAACCAGATCACTGGAGCAGCAAGGCAGCAGTTCTACTAGTAGCAGTGCTATGTTTCCCCAGCCCTACAGTGAGAGTGCAGGAAAGATTTACTTGGCTGAAGGATTTCAGCTACAATGTAAGACTGGATGGTCTCTCCTTGCAACTCTCCACTACTGGAATGCTTGCAAAATTAACTTTCTCATTGTTACTTGGTACACATGACAATAAGTTTGAACTGAACTCATTGTCTCTTTGTTTTCTCTCTGTTAATCGACTCAATCCACAATAGTAGATTGAGCATTTTCATCTCGTTCATCAACCATTTGGGATTTATAATTTTTCAGGCTCACTAAATTCTCTATTTGGTTTTCCTCAGTAGTATTTCTTTCATCTCCTCATTTGCAATGGACGTATTGTTCTTTATTATTTTGGAGGTTTTTTTGCGTTTTCCATGAAGACAAAGTATTTCATTCCTGTCATTTATTGTCCGTTATAAATTTTATTTTTTTTCCTCTCTCATTATTGTTCTTCATCGTCCTTTCCATTTTACATTGTATATTTTCATAAATATTGATGTTCATGCTTCCCACTAATTACATTCATACTCTATCTTCCTTTTCGTTTATCACTTTCTTGACCATCGGTTGCTGAATTCTAAAATGTAATCAATCCTGAAGCTTTCTGCTTTTTATGCTTAGCTTCAATACAAACTTTAATTTCTCCAGTGATAACAGACGGTAACACATTTTTTGCAAATCATGCTTTTTAAAATAAAATTGCTAGTGCCTTTAATGTAGTTTCCCAGTAACTTTGTAATATTTGTAATGTAGTTTCCAAATCACCACCAACCTGCCACCTCTAACTTCATTGCTTCCTTTGGATTGAAAATGACAGATTTTGATTGAAAGGCATCATTTTCAACTTTTATCATGTCATGACCACTTTTTCCCAAGGATTCCTTCCACAATGGTGCTATTAATTAACATTCCTCATTGAACAACATCAGATCAAAAATAGTCTTTTCCATGGTTAGTTGACAAGGTCCAGATCTACAAATCAAACTTGTTTATATTCCAGGAATTAATTCTCTTTTTTTGTTCTCTTAATTCCATTTGCCTTGCCAACAAATAATTTGGAGAGCCAAATACTTTCAATTTCCTCATTCAAAGGATGTACTACATCACAACTCTCATTTGGAAGATTCTTAGCAACTCCCACCAATGTTTTCTGACTCTTGCTGTTTCTCTCCATCAGCCATATTGATTCTAATTCCACATCATGATTTGCTGAACCAAGTATCATACTCATGTCAGCTCAATTTTCACTTTTGCTTGTATCCATTGAAAACCCTGTATTATTTTTAATCCCAGTTTGGTCACCCTGCTGCTTTGTTACTGCTTCAGAAATTAAATCTCACCCATTCACATTTCAGCTCAACATCAACATGCCCCCACCCCCACCTTACTGTTGGACAACACTCAACTGGATCAACTAGTGGTGGCCATGGCTAATGCAGCGGTTATGGTGGCAGCAGATCCGGCAGCAGAGGCAGCTACAGCAAAGATCCTTGATCACACGCCACCTCCAAAGGATCATCTTCTTTCCTTTGTTTCTCCTCTTTTTGCACAATGTTGCTGGAGAGTGGCAGCACTTTGCTAGCTTTTAATTGCATGCAAAAGGATATATTTTCACTATATCTCAGTACACAGGTCAATCAGAAATAATGAGCATTTGCACCAATAACTCATCCATTTTGATATATTAGTCCACATTTTGAACCTATAGAAAGATGTATTTCTTTTTGTTTTATAGATGAATGTAACTTCTAATTGAAGGTGTCATTGATACATTTGTGATCTATGATGACCAGCAACTGAACAGGAAGTTTACTTTAATGTGCTGGATGATTGATATTAAGACTTGATGGTCAATGTCATATAAAGGTCATTACAAACATCCTAGTTCTGATTCCACTGCAATATTCACCACAGCTCAAACATGAAATGAGCTTAGAATTAGCAAAATACAGAAAGATTCTTTTTAGCCTTTTCAGCCTTCAGTTGTTATTTGATATAGTTTGCTTGGTCACCTTTGTTTTTTGTGAGAAACACGAGATAAAATTTACTGACAAACACACTTGTCAATAACAGCTGAAAATTTGTAGCATTCAGACCTACTTGAATTTCTAATTCAAATTCAAAGCTCCAGCTCTTGGAGATAAACCTACAGGCATAACTAACTAATTAAATGGGTAAATTTAGTTCAATTTTTTTCAGCAATGCATTTTGATTTGCATGTTTCAAACAAATATTAATCTAAATTGCACGTGAACACTGGGAAAACTATTATAGGCAAAACAAAAAAAATTGTAATAAAATTTGAAAGCCATTGACTTGGGTTAATGTGTGTCATTAATTTTATCATTATTCCTGACCTTTCTGGCCATTAACTATTTACCATAATTCCAGATTTGTTCAATGGATTGAATTGAATTGATACAATGCCATTCTCAGATTTCTATTCCTTCAGCACATTGTCAGTTCAGGTCTAGGATTAGCTTTGTAGCGGAATTCCCAAACCATGAGTTTAAATTTGTGCATGCTCTTGGATAATCAACTGAATAAATCTGAATTAATAGCTAGAAACAATAACAGTGAACAAGAGGCTTGAATGTTATAAAATCCCAATCCCCAATGAATCTTCCATACTTATAAATTTTCACCTTCACCTGATTTTATACATGCATCAGTATGTTAGACTCTCAATTTCCCTCGAAAATAGCCCATTATAACCATTTAGTTGTACCAAACGAGCATAAAAGTCAGGATCTTAATGAAATTGAACAGTCTAAATGCCATTAACCAAGTCCAGGGGTTTTCAGATTTTTGAGCTGAGAACCATACAACCACTTACAGCACAGAACAGGCCAGTTTGGCCCTACTAGTCCATGCTGTAACAAATCCCCACCCTCCTAGTCCCACTGACCAGCACCCGGTCCATACCCCTCCAGTCCTCTCCTATCCATGTAACTATCCAATCTTTCCTTAAATGTAACCAATGATCCCGCCTCGACCACGACTGTCGGAAGCTCATTCCACATCCCTACCACCCTTTGCGTAAAGAAATTTCCCCTCATGTTCCCCTTATAAATTTCCCCCTTCAATCTTAAACCATGCCCTCTAGTTTGAATCTCCCCCACTCTTAATAGAAAAAACCTATCCATGTTTACACTGTCTGTCCCTTTTAAAATCTTAAACACCTCAATCTTCTACGCGCCAGAGAAAAAAGCCCCAGTCAGCACAACCTTTCCCTGTAACTCAAACCTTGAAATCCTGTCAACATTCTCGTGAACCTTCTCTGCACTCTCTCTATTTTGTTTATATCTTTCCTATAATTTGGTGACCAAAACTGTACACAGTACTCCAAATTTGGCCTCACCAATGCCTTGTACAATTTCATCATAACCTCCCTACTCTTGAATTCAATATTCCGATTTATGAAGGCCAACATTCCAAATGCCTTCTTCACCACACCTTCTACCTGAGTATCAGCCTTGAGGGAACTATTTACCACAACTCCTAAATCCCTTTGTTGCTCTGCACATCTCACTAGCCTACCATTTAATGCATATAACCTATTTAGATTTGCCTTTCCAAAATATAACACCTCACACTTATCTGAATTAAATTCCATCAGCCATTTCTCAGCCCACACCTCCAGCCTTCCTAAATCACCTTTTAATCTACGGTAATCTTCCTCATGTCCACAACACCACCAATCTTTGTATCATCCGCAAACTTGCTTATCCAATTCTCCACCCCTACTTCCAGATCGTTAATATATATAACAAACAATAGTGGACTGAGGACCGATCCCTGAGGAACTCCACTAGTCACCGGCCTCCAATTGGACAAACAATTTTCTACCACTACTCTCTGACACCTCCCATCCAACCATTCCTGGATCCATTTCACTACCTCCTCATTTATACCTAATGCCTCCACCTTTTTTCCTAACCTCCTGTGGGGAACTTTGTCAAAAGCTTTACTAAAGTCTAAATAGATAACATCCACAGCTTTCCCTTCATCAACCTTTTTTGTAACCCCCTCGAAAAACTCAATCAGGTTTGTCAAGCATGATCTACCCCTGACAAAACCATGCTGATTACTCCCTAGCAATCCCTGTACCTCCAAATATTTGTAAATTCCATCCCTCAGAATACTTTCTATCAACTTGCCCACCACAGATGTCAGACTCACGGGCCTATAATTCCCAGGTTTACATTTAGACCCTTTCTTAAACAGCGGAACCACATGCGCCACCCTCCAATCCTTTGGCACTACCCCCGTGGCCAGTGACATCCTAAATATCTCTGTTAATGGCCTCACTATCTGTCCACTAGCCTCCCTGAGTGTCCTTGGGAATATTTTGTCCGGTCCCGGAGATTTATCCACCTTTATCTTTTTCAACACAGCCATCACTACCTCCTCTGTTATCCTTATATGCTTCATTACCTCCCCACTACTTTTCTTTACCTCAACTGGTTCAATATTTTTTTCCCTAGTGAATACCGAGGCAAAGAAATCATTCAAAATTTCCCCCATTTCCTCTAACTTCTCACTCAGCCTACCCTCACTATCTACAAGGGGTCCAATTTTATCCCTCACTAATCTTTTACTTTTAATGTACTTATAGAAACCCTTTGGATTTATTTTTACTCTGTCTGCCAAAGCCCCTTCGTGCCTTTTTTTGGCCTTTCTAATTTCTTTCTTAAGATTCCTTCTACACTCCTTGTAGTCGTCCTTCAGATTGTCAGCTCCCTGTTCTTTATACCTCTTGTACACCACCCTTTTTCTCCTAACCAAATTTCCAATATTCCTCGAAAACCAAGCCTCCCTATGACTTCCAGCCTTTCCTTTGATCCTCACTGGGACATAACTACTCTGTACCCTCAAAATTTATTTTTTGAATATCCTCCATTTTTCATTTACACCCTGTTAGGTAAAAACATCATGAGCTGGGAATGATGGAGTCACCCAGTGCTGGGCCGCAACAAGATGCAATTGTGACCTTGTACTCTCAAGATAAGAGTGGTAATGACAAATTGATGTGCAGCAAGCTAGCAGAGAAGGATAGCAACAGTTTATTCATTGGACAATGTAATGGTATGATAATTTACTAAGTACGTATCCTGAGGTATAAAAAAAACACCACTTGCTGATAACGGCAGAATGCACCTTTTCCAACTAACACTGTTAGTTGCAAGTGTTACAATCCGGTAATAAAGAACAAAGAACCTTGATTTCGACTCAGTCTGGTGTCTGACTCACTCATTCATGAACAAAGCAGACCTAACAAACCTCACCTGAAAATATCCTGTCCCACTCAATACTCCCCAAATCCCTTCTTATTCCTTCGAAATTTGCTCTTCTCCAATCCAGAACCTCAACTTTAGGCCCCTCCTTGCTCTTCCCTTAAACTACCTTAAAACTAACAGAATTATGATCACTAGACCCAATTGGATCTCCAACATTAATGTCTGATACCTGACCTAGCTCGTTCCCTAACAGAAGATCCAGTATTACACTGTCCCAAGTCGGTTCTTCTACTAATTGATTCAGAAAACAATCTTGAACACATTTAACGAACTCTAGCCCATCCAGCCCAATCAATGTGAGGGAAGTTAAAATCTCCCATGATCACTACCTTATGATTCACACATATACATTATCTCTCTACATATTTGTTCCTCTAGTTTACTTGACCCATTTGGTAGTCTGCAATACACCCCTATTATCACCCTCATGTCTCCTTCACCCCTCAATTTCCACCCAAACAGCCTCACTGGATGATCCCTCTAGACCATCTTGCCAACTCATAGCAGTAATGTCCTCCTTAACAAGCAGAGCAACTCTTCCCCCTTTTTTACCCCCTGATCTATCACATCTAAAACAAATGTATCCTGGAACATTAAGTTGCCAGTCGTGCCAGGTTTCACTAATTGCCACAATATCGTGACCCCAAGTATCTGTCCATGCTCAAAGCTCATCTACCTTGTTCACTATGCTTCTTGCATTAAAATATATGCATTTCAGAGAATGACCTTCACATACATTCTCTTTTCTACCTTCTACCCTAATCTCCATCCTACCTTTGTTATCGTTTTTATTCTTATCTAGGTGGCCATGCTCCCTTGACACTGCTCTCACACTTTGTTCCCCACCCCCCTGCCAAACTAGTTTAAACCTTCCCCCACAGCTCTAGCAAATCTGCTTGCCAGCACATTGGTCCCCCTCCAGTTCAAGTGGAGTCCGTCCCTTTTGTACAGGTCCGACCTTCCCCAGAAGAGATCCCAATGATCCAGAAATCTTATCCCTTGCCCCCTGCACCATCTCTTTAGCCACGCATTCATCCTCCACATCCTCCTATTTCTACCCTCACTAGCGCGTGGCACCGGCAGCAATCCAGAGATTACTACCTTGGAGGTCCTGTTTTTTAACTTCCTACCTAATTCCACATAATCCTGTTTCAGGACCTCATCCCCACTTCTAGCTAAGTCATTGGTCCCCACATGGACCACAACTTCTGGCTGTTCTCCTTCCCCTTGCAGAATGCTATGTACTCGATCAGAGATATCCCTGACCCTGGCACCAGGGAGGCAACAGACCAACCTGGATCCCTGATCTCGTCCCATAAACCTTCTATCTGTCTCTCTGACTAACGAGTCCCCAACTACAAGTATCCTGTTCTTATCCCTCCTTCCCTTCCCCCTTGCCAGAGACCTGACCCCAACGACTCGTCCCTGATAGGCTGTTCCCCCCAGCAGTATCCAATGCAGAATACATATTGCTGAGTGGCACTTCTACAGGGATACTCTGCACTGGCACTCTCCCTCCTTTCCTCACAGTCACCCAATTCCCTGACTCCTGCCTTCTAGGGGTGACTGTCTCCCTGTAACTCCTCTCTATCACTGCCTCTGCTTCCCTTATGATCCTCAGTTCATCCAACTGCAGCTCAAGTTCCTTAACACGGTCACTCATTATATGCAATTGGATGCACCTTTTGCAGGTGTAGTCATCAGAAACAGCTGAACCGTAACTGACATCTCAGCCATAAAACAGAAGTTTTGTTGGGATAGAATATAACATTTCAGGCTGATTATGATATTTTGAAAGATGTAAAGAATTTTTCTTCACAATTGCCAAGCACTGTGGCCGGGTCGAGAATTGAGTACTGAATGGAACAAGGTCAATGCATTTCCTAGATCTCATGCTCTGCTGCAAAATTTACCTGTGCATCATCTTGGGAAAACATTCAATCCAGAGTTTCTGTTTCGACGACTATCCCCTGAATCCCTCTCCTCAGCTCTTTCAACCCTTGCTTCCAACCACATTAATTACAAGGGTTGAAGATGAAAAAACAATCAGGGATGCAGTGCTGCCGGAGCTCACCGGAGCGCTGCTCTGGCATCTCAGGAGACAGCTCCTGCACCTTAGGGAGCCACTCTGGGCACATCATGGTTTTGGTGAGCTCCAGCACCTAAAAAATTAGCACTGATGGCAATTACATAGAGTACTCAAAAGTGCTGGATTTGTGGTGAATCTGGAATTCTCTGCCCCTGTGGGTGATGGAAGTGGGATCATTATGAGAATTTAAAGTGGAACTAGATAAATATTTGATCATTTTATAAACACAGATAAAGAAAAATGGCACAGAAGATAGGTTGATGCCAGCATTGATCAGATAAAATTCAATGTTATACGGCTCCTGAATTTCTTCATCTCTAGACCCCAATTAATGCAGATTGGCAAGAACATCTCCATCACCACCGAAGCTCCAAAGAGTTGCGTACTTAGCCCCCTATCTATTCGCTCTAACCTGATGATGTGTGACTCAGTACGACAATAACACCTACAAATTTGCCGATGATATCACTGTCATAGGCTGGAATAAAACAGGGCGATGAGTAACATACAGGAGGGAGATTGTAAACCTGGCTGAAAGGTGTACTACAATAACCTTGCACTCAATATCACCAAAGCTGATTATAGAATTTAGGAAAGGAAAACCAGAGGTGTACGCCCAGTGATCATTAGGGGATCAGAGGTGGAGAGGGTGAGCAAATTAAAATTTCTGGGAGTCACTATCTCAGAAGATCTTTTCTGGACCCATCATTCTAATGTCATTGTGAAAAAAGCTCGTCACTGCCTCTACTTCCTCAAGAATTTGCGGATGTTCAGGATGACATCAGAAACCTTGGCAAATTTCTACAGATCTGTCGTGGAAAGTGTGCTGACTGGCTGTATCACAGACTGGCATGGGGACACCAATACCTCTGAGCAGAAAGCTCTGCAAAAGGTAATGAACACAGCCCAGTATATCACAGGCAAAACTCTGCCCACCATTGAGAACATCAATATCATCTACATGACACAATGTCATTGGAGAGAGCAGCAATCATCAAGGATACACACTACCCAGGACATGTAGGTTCAGGAATAGCTGATACCACTGAACTATCAGACTCCTGAACAACAGACTCATTCAGAGACTCATTTAAGGACTCTTTCTTTGCTCATTTTTTATTACTGAATATTTTTGTATTTGGACAGTTTGTTTACATTTCTCTCTTTTGAATACATTTCTTTCTTCTCGAATGCAGTTTACAGTCACTGGTAATGCTAACTGGCCTACAGGAAAAAGAATCTCAAGATTGTAGGTGATGTCATGTATGTACTCTTGTCAATAAATTTGAACTTTGAACTTGAATGAGGCTCCGATAGCTCAGAGGTTAGAGCACTGGTCTTGTAAAGCAGGGTCGCAAATTTGTTCCTTGCTGGGGCCTCATTTTTGTGAGGGGCTCTGGACAAAGTGGTAACTCTCTGCTACATTCCAAATGTATTATTACATGACAATAATGGAACCTTTAACTTCACCTTTAAATGGTGGGGCAGGCTGAAGGACTTGATGGACTGCTCTGGGACTAATTTTCTTGCATTTCATGACTTCTGGTTGGGCCAGATTGATAAAGACAGCAATTTTTACTGCTCTGCACTGTTTTTTTTAAATAAGGCATTAAATCAAAGTTCTGTCTGTCATCTCAGGTGGAGCATTTCAAATTTTATGACATTTGAAGAGCAGAGTGGTCAACACTGTGTTCTGGCTAATATTTATTCACAGTACTCAAGACCAATAAACTTAAATCATTTATTTAATCACTATTTCTGGAAGCTGACTGTTCTCCAGCAAATGTACAGGAAGGTATATATTGGTGATAAGCGATTTGGACATTCTGATACTGTGTGGTGCACAGCAATAAACTCATCTGTTTTAAATCTTTCAAATCAATTGTTCTCAAAGAAAAAAAACTCTGCCAGCTCCTTCCTTGCACTAAGACATTGGAAAAATTGTTTAAACTGGATATCACATCAGTAGATTTACACTGAATCTTCTCTGGATCTTGAGGAAAGGCAGTGACAAAACACGAAAGGAGTAGACTGGTGACAGCAATAATACATTGCATGCTTGAAGAATATACTTACATGGCCATCTGCACCACCACAGTAGCTTGTTGGTGCATAGTGCTAATTGCACAATACGTAAATAGAGTTCTACTAAATTAATTATTACATGACATACATTTGAAAAGCCATAAAATACATACGTATTTTACTTGAATTAAAGTTAAAGGTAAAAACTTGAGGTCTGCACAGCTGCATACAATGACCAACTTTCTGCAACAATTCTATCATTGCAAACACTTTATAAATGCACAATTTGTATTTATTGTGGTAAGGGCACATGTTCATTGGGGAGTATTATTATTACATTCCAATGATCATGGAGGCCTTGCTTATTTTTCTCCAAAGGTGTGTATTTCTATTATTGAATGTTGCACACTTGTGTGCCAAAATAGGCATGTGCGATCAAAATTTAAGTTCTCTGTGTAGCAGCTTCTCCAGTAGAGCTACTAAATCAACAAACATACACAAGGTTAGTCAACCAAAGACCGTTTATTTGAGTTTTCCATCCTTCTTTTATATCCCCCCCATCCCAGGATCCATGAGACGGGGAGGGGTGACGTCACTAATCTCACTGCCCCACGTTCTCCCGATAGCCCGCTATATGTTCCCACACTGAACCCATGGCCTTGCACCTTCCCAACAGCTCACTCTCAGTCCCCACACTGATCCCCCTGACCCGCGCTCTCCGGACAGCCCACTATCAGTCTCTACACTGATTCCATTGCCCCACGTTCTCCTGACAGCCAACTCTGTCCCCACACTGATCTCACTGCCTTGCACTCTCGTGACAGCCCACTATCAGTCCCCACACTAATCCCACTGCCCCATGCTCTCCTGATAGCCCACTACAAGTCTGCATACTGATCCCACTGCCCTGCGCTCACCTGACAGCCTGCTATCAGCATTCTCCTGATGCTACTGTGCTGCTCAGTTTTCCTAAACACATTATTCCAATATCAAAAAACCCCAAATTCCAAAACATTTCTGGTCACAGGCATTTCAGATAAGGGGTACTCAACCTGTATTATGACTGGCTACTCAAGGAAGTAGTTGAAGTGCAGCAATGATCGGTGGGTTGTGCTCCTGTGTGAACTACCACATAAAAACAAGTGTGAGACTCTTTGGGAAGGGGAAAGAGAGGATGAACAGGAATATATCAGTAAATGAGAAGCAAAAGTCTTTTTGTAAATGGTGGAGATTTTCATAGATGCATTCAAAAGGTTTGAAGGATTGGGTTATGGAGTTATTTTTTATTTTTCTAAGCTTTAAACTTGCTTTATTTAAGACTACACATGTCTAAGTACACCTTTTTCATGATTGAAGCAAAATTGGGTTGGATAGGTTGATGGGCAATGAAACAACATGGAAGGTGGACCAATAGTAGAGTCAGCATAGATAACATTTGCAAAAATGTTTGAATGTTTCGTTATTAAAGCACAGAATGTCTTTAGCCTATCAGGTCCATGAGGTCTCCCTGCAGAACAATCAATCTCACTTCCATAACCGATGGAACCATAGAACACGACAGAAAACAATTTGGCCCTTCTAGTCTGTGCCGAAAACATCATACTGTGGGTCCCACTGACCTGCACCCATTCCATAACCCTCCAGACCTCTCCTATCCATGAATCTATCCAGTTTATTTTTAAAACTTAAGTGAGCCTGCATTTACCATGTTCCACACTCCCTCCACTTTCTGAGTGAAAAAGTTCCCCTTAATGTTCCCCCTAAACATTTTCCCTTTCACCCTAAAACCATGTCCTCTTGTATTTATCTCTCCTAATCTTAGTGGAAAGAGTCTACTTGCATTTACTCTGTCTATACCATTCATAATTTTGTAAACCTCTATCAAATTTCCCCTCGTTCTTCTGCGCTCCAAGGAATAAAGTCCTCGCCTGATAACTCTTTTCCTGTAACTCAACTCATGAAGATCTAGTAACGTCTGAGTAAATCTTCTCTGCATTCTTTCAATCTTATTGATATCCTTCCTGTAGTTAGGCGACCAGAACTGCACACAATGCTCCAAATTTGGTGTCATCAATGTTTTATACAACCTCACCATAACATTCCAGCTCCTGTTCTCAATATGAAGGTGAAAACGCCAAGAGCTTTCTTCACAACCCAGTCCATCTGTGACACCACTTTCTGGGAATTATATATCAGAATTCCCAGATCCCTTTGTTCCTCCACACTCCTCAATGCCCTACCATTTACTGGGTATGTCCCACCTTGGTTTGTCCTTCCAAAATGCAACACCTTACACTTGTCTGCATTAAATTCCATCTGCCATTTTCAGGCCCATTTTTCCAGTTGGTCCCTCTGCAAGCTTTGAAAGCTTTGCTCACTATCCACAATGCCTCCAATCTTAATGTCATCAACAAACTTGCTGATCCAATTTATTGCATTATCATCCAGATCATTGATATAGGCAACAAACAACAATGGTTCCAGTACCAATCCCTGAGGCACACCACTAATCACAGGCTTCCAATCTGAGAAGCAATCATCCACTACCACTCTGTCTTCTCCCACTCAGCCAATTTCAAATTCAGTTTACAAACTCTCCATGAATCTTCTGAACTAGAGATTTGTTTAACATGACCTACCACGCACAAAGCCATATGACTATCCTTAATCAACCTTTGGCTGTCCAAATACTTGTATACCCGATTTCTCAAAACACCCTCCAATAATTTATCTACTACTGATGACAGGCTCACTGGTCTGTAATTTCCTGGTTTACTTTTGGAGTCCTTTTTAAACAATGGAATAGCATGTGCTACCCTCCAATCCTTTGGCACCTCACCCATTGCTATTTCTGCCAGGGCCCCTGCACTTTCTACTCTAGTCTCCCTCAAGGTCCAAGGGAATATCATGTCAGGCCCAGGGGATTTATCTACCTTTATTCACTGTAAGGCAACAAACACCTTCTCTTCTTTAATCTCTATGTTCCGTAACTACTACTTGTTTCCATTCCTTCCCTATGCACTGTGCCATTTCCTGAGTAAATACTGATGCAAAAAAAAAACTTTAAGATCTCCTCCATCTTGTGAGGCTCCACACATAGACGATCGTTCTGATCTTCTAGGGGACCAATTTTGTCCATTACTATCCTTTTACTCTTAATATACTTGTAGAAGCCTTTTGGGTTTACCTTTAGATTATCTGCCAAAGCAATCTCATGTCTTCTTTTTGGCTTCCTGCTTTCCTTCTTAAGTATTTTCTTACATTTATATATTCTTCCAGTGCTTCATTTGCTCCTTGTTGCTTATGCCTGCTGTAAACTTCTCTCTTCTTCTTAACCAAATCGCCAATATCCCTTGAAAACCAAGGTTCCCTATGTCTGTTAGCTTTGCCTTTAATCCTGACATGAACATGTAAACTCTGCACTCTCAACATTTTGCCTTTCAAGGCCTTCCACTTACTGAACACATTTTTGCCAGAAAACAACTTATCACAATCCATTCTTCCTAGTTCCTTTCTCATTTCCACAAAATTTGCCTTTCTCCAATTTGAAATCTCAACTTAAGGACCAGACCTATCCTTATCCATAATTAACTTGAAACTATTGACATTATGGTCACTGGTCCCAAAATGTTCTCCTACATATACTTCTGCCACCTGACCTGTCTGGTTCCCTAGTAGGAGATCAAATTTGCATCCTCTCTCATTGGTACATCTATATATCGATTTAGAAAACTTTCCCAAAACCTTAAACTTTCATTCTCTTATATGCCCCACCAACTTGTCCTTTGATTCTTTTGCCCCTCCCTCCCCCACCTACTCCAAGGGGAGATTTGCAGTGAACAATTATTTAATATGAAAATAAGGCAAGGGCTTGGACAAGGATAATTTTAGAATGCATGGTAGAAATTTTTGATGTTCTGGTTTTAGGGAGAGGTGTAGATTATTTTTTCAGATAGCTACAAGTCAGACATTTTGTTCAGTCTAAGCTCTCTGATTTTCCAATGATTTCTGAAACAAACAATCTTGATTTATTTTTTGATTTTCAATATTTTGATAGAGGCTCAATATCAATTGTTTATAATAATTTGATAGACGAGAATAGCTTTGCTAGTTGAGATCAAGAGTTGATTGGGAACATGACTTGGATTTGTCACTTACAGATGAGGACTGGGATATCATTCTAAATTTGATGAATTAATCCTCTTTCTGTGCTGTTGCAATTCAAAGTGGTGCACAGAGCATATATTTCAAAAGTTAAACTGTCTCGCTTTTATTCTGATATTGATCAACTATGTGATAAATGTAAAATTTTTCAGGCTTCATTGATACACATGCTCTTAGCTTTCTCTAGTTTAAAATTTTTTTTGAAATTTTCAAACTTTATCAGTAATTTTTAACATCAAATTAGAACCATTCCCCTCAATTGTTTTATGTGGTTTTTCTTAAGAAAATAGTATTGATCTCAGTTCAGAAGTAAATTTTCGCTTTTACCTCATTGATAGATAGACGGGCAATTTTGATGAAATGGAAAGACGGCCCTCCACCTACTCATACTCAATGGTTACAGGAGGTCATGTCCTTCCTAAGTCTAGAAAAAAAAGTGTAATGTTAAATATGTAAAAGTGAATTTTTATAAGATGTGGGGCCCATTCATGGAGCATTACCATAATTTAAGGAATTAGGGTGTCTGGATGCTTCTGAGCAGTGTCGTCTGGTTTCCGAATGTTGTCTTTTGCTTCCTATGTATATTAGATATGCAAGATAACCTTGTTTAGAGGGAGGGGTTTGATTAATGGGGGGTAGGTTCCTTTTTCATTTTCTTTTTATCTTTTGAGATATTTTGACAAAATGAGTTTGATTGAGAAGAGTGCACACAATGTAAGATTAAGGTATTATTTAGCAAGTACAAATTATATGTCTTATATTTCAGCTCATGTATTGAATCAATAGGTGTGCATGTTTTATTTTTAAATTAAACTCAATAAAGATATTTTTAAAAAGAAAAAGAAGTTTTTGATAGAATGGTAAAGGTGAACTATGAATGGTGACAAATCTGAAGATCAGATCTGAAACAACTGTCAATGAAAGTTTCTGATCAGGAAAAGCAACTGGAAAAAGGGATGGAATTCAGAGATGAAAAGACACATTGGTTGTGTGAGCACAGTATGTTGATTTTAAATTTTCATTCTGTGTAAATGAATATTTGCTCTCATCCTTGGACTGGTGCTAAATCTGCAGATGTGGAATTGGAATGGGTATAAACTTTGATCTGTGAAAACTAGCAACATGGTTGCAAATGACATTGCCATTTAGTCAAACAGAAAAACCCCAAAGATGAAATCCTGGTGCTCAACATTTTTGCACACCTGAGAATGGGCAATTACAGGAGTTAAGGCCAAATGACATCAATGTCAGATATGTTTCTCCCGATTATACCATTTTCTTCCAAATTCAGGATTAAAGTAATGAGGTTTTACTGTATGATGGGGTGACACACATTTTTAGAAAAATTGAATATCTGAATCTTCTTTCTTTGGCTTGGCTTTGCGGACGAAGATTTATGGAGGGGGTAAATGTCCACGTCAGCTGCAGGCTCGTTTGTGGCTGACAAGTCCGATGCATCCAATTGTGCATTATCCCGACACAAATTCCCAGAGAAAAGATTTCATCCTGTATCTCAAATTTTTGAGAGGTGATTAAAGCCAAATGGCCATAACACATGGATCACCTGGGGATTGTGTGGGGTAAACAGGAAATGCATCCTATTTAGTTTTCTGTTCCTACATTAAAAAAAACCCACAATATTAAACTTACCACTGTTATTGTTAAAAATAAATCAGAATATGCAATTATCAAATTAAATCATAGATTGTTTCATAATCTATTTTACCACCATTTAGTTAAAGATATCTAGAAATCAAATGATTTAGGAATATACATCAGTTTTCCTGAACCAAAACATTATTGCAGGATAGCTGGAAGATTGATAAAGATGCCAAGGGCACACAAGTATCTGGTGTAAATAAATTAGTAATACTTGGTGTTCCAATTGGTTTCTATATATAATGTAGTTGTGTCACAATATAATGAAACAATGATATATTATGCAATATTCAACACACAGTAATATTCCCCATTTTCTTACTTTTGTCCAAAGTGATAAATGAAGATGCACTACAGAATAAATATTCAGTCCATAATAACCACATTACGCACTGTCACTCTACAGTGTTGCAGCAAACACAAAATATACCCAACAGAGTAGGCATGCTGAATTGCCCAAAGAGATTTTTTACAGAAAGTGAAATTTTAAAAAAAATCATTTGTAAAGTTCAACATTCTTTAAAAAAAATTGTTTTTAATAATATTCTGCCCAATGTTATGAACATAGAATTTTTCAATTTTGGATAAAGAGTGTACTTTGTCTTCTTCTAAACAACTCCCTTTCTTCCTCTTCTCCCCTGCTCCCATTTTTGTCCTTTTCCTGCTAACCCACACCTTCATCAATTCTCATGCCCTTCCAATGCATTTTCCCCTCTGGATTCTTCCTCTCTCCTCCCACCTTCATTTCCATCTGGTCTCTCATTATTATTGTCACCTCTCCTTATCAGATTTCAACACTGGCAGCCTGTCTCTTCTGATCACCCGCCCTACTCTTGTATGAACATTTTCTTTCTGTACTTTCGTTTGCAGTTCAGGTATTCACATGGTCTAAAAGGCTGATACCAGCAGTAGCGGCAATTCAAAAAGCAAAGTCTTAAAACGTAACAATATTCGATATTTAATAAAAGTCAACCATTTTCCAGCATTCTGTATTTTTACTAACTTCTCTTCATAGATACTTCAATCGCAACAAGATTTAAGTGCAAGACCCAATTTATTCAAATGCCATTCCTGAGAAGCATATAACTGATATATTTTAAAAAACTACTCGGCATTGCTTTAAGTCAGTGTTGGCTGACCTTTTAATTTTTAATTTAGACATGCAGCACAGTAACAGGCCATTTCGGCCCACAAGTCAATGCCGCCCAATTAACCTACACCCCCCACCACCCCCCCCCCCCCCCCCCCCGGTACGTACTCATGGGCCAAAATGGCCTGTTACTGTGCTGTATGTCTAAATTAAAAGGTTGGCTACTCCTGTTTTAAGTGAACCCCACCCACACACAGTTGAGCTTAAGGAAATCCATTAGAAATTCAAGAGATCAGAAGTCTAGCAACATACACAGTAGAATATGTCCAATTTTGACCCATCTGTTTGAACAAGAATTTTTAAATCATAGCCATTTCTTAGTGTTTTCCCAGGCTTATTCTACCATAAAAAATTGAACTTAAACCAACATATTCTGATTGTATTTCCTCACTTCAGGGAATTTTCCCATCTACAATTATCAATGTGAAATTAGGTTTCCATGACCTCATCTCTGTACTGGATTTCAAAATATTTTTCATTTGACTGAAGTTAAAGAAATCCAAATTTTATGAGTGCATGAATGTTTATTTAATTGTTCCACTGTTTCTTCAGTCATCGTTTCATTTCTTATTCACTTCAGCAAGTTTGTCTTTATTATCAGCAGCATGTTTGTAAATTTTTTGTTATTAAAATAGATTACAGAGTGCACAAATTGTGAAGTGCAGCAAATCACTGAAGTAAATCTCTAATTCTCTTCCTCTTTCCTTTACTTGAAAAAAAATCACTAAATTCTTTAAAAGATAACATATCCACTCCAATAAATGGATCATTTTAGAATTGTAGTTGTTGGCCCTACATTCTTATTTTTAAGAATGAATTATTATGCCATCTTCACCAGTGAAGTTTTCTATTTATTATATGAAGCCAACGGTAAGAGGAGGCAAGCTGGTGGAGCAAACAAAACAAATTGTTGGAAGAACTCAGCAGCTCAAGTAGCATCTGAGGAGACAGATCATTGATAATTTTGGGTAAAGATCCAGCATCAGGATGGATAACTCCTATTGAAAAGAGGAGGAATACTCCTGCAAGGTGGAAATACCTTGAAGAGACTTTTATGTGGAGTAGGAAAAGAACTTTTAATTTGAAAATATCAGGTGTAGCTTCTCTAATGTATTTTAGTGAATAAGTTAATAATGGCTTGCCACTCAGCCTCAAAATACACATTGCTTGTGTGCTGTGGCTCTGTGACTGAGGTTGAAGTTACCTTGGTTCTGAGTGCAGGCAACAGCTGTAAAATGGCTTGCCATTCATTTTGCAGAGTATCTCTACTCCAGCCGGCAACCTGTTGGATGCGATGGCCAATATTGTATCAAGGAGGACTTGAGGGTTGGAGCAAATACAGAACCTTTCTCGACTCCAATGTGCAATGGGATTGAGTTTGTCGTGGACCTATTGGAAATATGGATTAGTTTTGAGAATTATCACTCAGTGAAGGCAGATATTGATGATAAGGATACAGAATCTCCAATGTCTGGTTATATGAGGAAAAACCCAGCACTTTGCTTGTAGTCCCAATGAGCAATGGTCCTCACTATCCTGCATACTTTAGAGATAAGGATCATTTATAATTTATACTGGCTCTGAACATCCTCCAAATCTGGAGGCAGGAGAAGCAAACTTGTGTCATGTACACTCCCAGATACACATTCCCAGTATTAAACCTCAAGATAGTCTTTGATAGGCTAGTAAGATAGATTTTATGTCAGGTTCTTTTATTGACATGTGACCTGAAGTACAGTGAGAAAGTTTGTTTTGCAAGTAGTCCAGCTAGTCAATCAATAAATAGTGCAAAAATCTTTTAAGAAAACATACATACACAAGAGATAAATGCAAACAAATAAAGAAATGTAAACAAACTGACTGTGCAATATGGAAAATAAATATTCAATAATAAATAATATACACAGTAGGAGTCCTTAAATGAGTCTCTGATTGAGTTAGTTGTTTAGGAGTCTGATGGTGGAGGGATAGCAACTGTTCCTGAACGTGGTGGTACAAGTTTTATGACACCTATACCTCTTTCCTGATGGAAACAATGAGAACAGATTATGCCTTGAGTAGTGTGGACATTTGAATATTGCTGCTGCTCTCCAACAGCAGCACTGCATTTAGATTTTCTTAATGGTGGGGAAAATTTTGCCTGTGATGTACTTGGCTGTATCCACTACCTTTTACAGGGCTTTCTGCTCTTAGGTATTGGTGTCTTCAAACCAGGCCATGATGCAGCCAGTCAGTACACTTTCCACAACACATCTGTAGACATTTTCCAAGGTTTTCTATGTTGTACCAAACATCCACAAACTTCTGAGGAAAAAGTGGTACTGTTGTGCTATTTTCACGTTGACATTTGTATGTTGGCTCCAGGAAAGGTCCTCAAAGATATTGACTCCCAGGGATTTAAATTTGCTCACCATCTGGACTTCTAATCTCTTCCTAAACTTCACAATAATCTTTTTGGTTCTGGTGACATTGAATGCAAGGTTGTTGTTAGTACACCATTCAGCTAATCTCTGACGTTAAGATTAAATACACAGCCCATAATTTAAAATGCAAAAGGTGGTTCCAGAAGAAACTAGCTTTTAAAAAAAAGATGGTATGAAATCATGAGCTGAATACTGGAGGCTGTACAGGTTACAGGTAAATGCCACTCTTGTGAAATGGGTGAAGAATTAAAAAGTACAATCAATCCATATATTAAAATGTGCAACTTAAAGCACATCTTTTTTTTCCTCAAATCACTGGTCAGTGATATTACTGAGAACAGCAAAGATTCACGTAAGGTGCTTTCAAAATAAGATTGTGCCTCATTTCCATTTAAATATATTTATCCTTCCAATCAATTTCTGGTATCCCTTTACATTTAGTTAACTTGCATTAATTAGCATTAGTGTAGCTAGCTGCTACAGGCTATGGCTCTGCAGAGCCTATAGGTTAGCTCAGAGAGAACACGCTGTTCCCAGAAACGACACGAACCCCAGTTGAGTGCAGTTAAACTGAGCTTTATTAGGCTCACATCCCTGCTTTTATTCTCAAAATGAGGGGCATGGTCAAAACCCCCTCAACGCTGATTGATGCATTTGAGATCTGCTTTTCTTGATAGGCTAGTTAGGCTCCTTTAGTTGTGGCCAATTGGAGAACAGAGCTGTGGGACTGGTGGATCATCATGTTCATCCTTCATTTTGTGAGGCCCTCCAAGGGGGCTGTGAGGGGCTGCCACATTAGCACATATTAACATTCAAACCTAATTGATTTCAAGCAACATTATCATTTTCTAACCTACATTTGCAGCTTAGTAACCAATAACTAGATTGAAGATAAATAGTAAAATTTAAATCAAGTCATCTCTGAAAGATGAATCAAGAGTTCAAATGTTAATTAAGATGCTCAAACCTACAAGGAAAAAAGCAAACCATTTTCTTCATTTTACATTATACATTTGTTTTTTATGTTGGCTCCAGGAAAGGTCCTCTGAGATACTGACGCCCAGGGATTTACATCTGCTCACCATCTAGACCTCTAATCTCTTCCTAAACTTCACAATCATCTTTTTGGTTTTGGTGACATTGAATGCAAGGTTGTTGTTAGTACACCATCCAGCTAATCTCTGAATCTCTGATAAGGTTACTGACAAATTGAGGTAATAAACAACATAAAAATATTTTCTGTGATTTATTTTGTTATCTTTAACTTTAAAACAGAACATAAATCATTTCTTGAGATTCCACCCACCACAAGAAGATTTCACGTTCTGCCCAACTTTTCAACTGATTATTTTCTTCGGTATTCACTAAGGAGCAGAATATTGAATTGTGCAGGGTAAAGGAAGCAAAGAGGGTAATTATGGTAACTATAGTGATTAAGAAAGAGGAAGTACTGGAGCTTTTGAAGAATATTAAGGTGGATAAGTCTCCAGGTCCCGACGGGATTTACCCCAGGACCTTGAGAGAAGTTAGTGAGGAAATAGCAGAGGCTCTGACAGTGGTTTTTCAAATCTCATTAGAGACGGGCATTGTGCCGGAGGATTGGTGTATTGCACATAGTTCCTTTATTTAAAAAAGGTTTGAGGAGTAAGCCTAGCAATTATCGCCCTGTAAGTTTGACATTTGTGATAAGTAAATGTATGGAAAGCGTTCTTGGAGATAGTATATATAAGTATCTGGAGAGACAGAGTCTGATCAGGAACATTCAACACGGATTTGTGCATGGGAGGTCATGTTTGACCAATCTTCTTGAATTTTTTTGAAGAGGTGACTAGGAATATTGATGAGGGTAGAGCAATGGATGTTGACTTCAGTAAGGCCTTTGATAAGGTTCCAAATTGAAGATTAGTTAGGAAGGTTCAGTCGTTAGGTATTAATTTTGAGATAGTCAAATGAATTCAACAGTGGCTGGAAGGGAGATACCAGAGAGTCACAGTGGATAACTGTTTGTCATGCTGGAGGCCAGTGACAAGTGGTGTGCCTCAGGGATCTGTACTGGGTCCTTTGCTGTTTGTCATATACATTAATGATCTGGATGATGGAGTGGTAAAATGGATGTAAATATGCAGATTATACTAAAATAGGTGGAAATTCGGATAATGAGGAAGGTTTTTAAAGATTGCAGAGGGATTTGGCCTGCTTCGAAGAGTGGGCTGAAAGATGGTAGATGGAGTTTAATGCTGATAAATGTGAAGTGCTTCATTTGGGTAGGAAAAATCAAAACAGGACATACATAGTAAATGGGAGGGCAGTGAGGAATGCAGAGGAGCAGAAAGGTCAAGGAATAACAGTGCATCACTCCCTGAAGGTAGACTCTCATGTGGCCCAAAATGTGAAGTTAATAAAACATTAAACACAAGTTTTATCAGGTAAAATTCTCAGGGTCTTTATTCTCCGGTTTCCTTTGTTCTCTTGCTTGTGCTCTTATCTCTCTCTCATACCACGTGACTTCCAGTATATCTCATACATATTCATTATCATGACATCCCTCCTTTAATCAGAAATAAACTTTACCTTCACTTACCAATATCCCTCGGAAACATACAAACATCGTAACTAATGGTAATACTATAACTCAACTACATAAAATTGACTTCCTACAGCACTCATACATGCACTTTATGATATAAGATTAAAATACTGTCCCAAAGTTCTTATTAAAATTATGGCACAAAGTCTTCGTATCATTTGGGCACTTTCCAGTTTTGTTTCGGCCTGCCTGCAATATTGTCGTCGCTTCTCGGTTGTTCACTCTCAGCGTCGGAAATACTGCTCGCCACGGCTTCGGGTGTTTCTGGCGCTCTAGTCACTTCATCAGGAGTGCTGGTAACTGCCTCTGGAACATCATCAGGTCTCTCAGTTTCAGCATCTCGTATTGGCCTTTCAACCTCTTCGCTCGATATATCTCTGGACTGGTACCTTTTTACACTTGATACATTTCTCTTATACAGGACTCCAGTCGGAGACTTGACTGTCACCATACTGCCACTTCTGGATACGACAGTATAGGGTTGATGGTAATAAGGTGTGTCTAGCTTACCACCAGTTTCATGCCTCACTAGAACATTATCTCCTGGCATGATGTCTGAGTACTTGGCTCCACGTTTCGAATCTGTGTACAGCTTTGCTGCACCTTTCTTTTCAGCATCGTGGTCCCTCATCTCCTGGTCGTCTCGGATTTCCTTTATTTCTGGCATTTTTGTGCGGATTTTTCTCCCAAAAAATGCTTCTGCAGGACTTTTTCCAGTGGTTGCATGAGGCGTTGCTCGATAGACAGCCACATAAGATAGCAATGCTTCTCGCCAATTTTGTCCTTCTGCGTGTGCAATCCTCAATCGTTTTTCAATGGACTGATTTTGTCTCTCTACTTCTCCGTTGGCTTGCGGCCATTTCGGAGTTACTTTATGATGGTGGATAACTGTGGTCCTCATGTATTCCGCAAATGTCTCTGAAATGAATTGTGGACCATTGTCAGAGTATAATGTAACAGGTAATCCATATCTTGCGAATATCTCTGCTAACGCTTGTATTGTTTTTTCAGTGGTTGTGGACTTCAACACCACGTACTCATAGTATCTGCTGTAGTAATCTATCACTACCATAATTGATTCACCCGTCGGTAAAGGTCCAAGAAAATCAACAGCTACGTCGATCCATGGTCCCGTCGGGAGTTGCGTACTCCGGATCGGTTCTGGCGGATTACTCCTACTTGTGATTTGACATTCGTGACAAGTTTTAACAAATTTCTCGGCGTCTTTATCACAACTTGGCCACCATACCTTGGTCCTGAGGTTTTGCTTGGTACCAACAATGCCTAGGTGTCCTTCATGCGCTAAGGATACGATCTTCGGTCTCAATCTTTGCGGTATCACCAATCTGCAACCTCTTAATACACACTGTCCGATGCAACAAAGTTCGTCTCTAATGGGAATGTAAGCCTTGTGAGTACACTTGTCCCATTGTCCACTCTGTATGCATTCTCTTACTTCCATGAGTTCTGGATCACGTTCAGATTCTCTCTCGACTTCCTTCGTAGTCACAGCTTTCGGTGTCGCCTGAATAGCTACGAAGCGTACAAAGCTCTCTGTTTCTGTTTCCAATTCTGACTTGGATTGTGGACCACCATCCTTCGCCAATCTGGACAGCGGATCAGCAATCTTTGCTTTCCCTGCAATGTGGATTACTTTATATTTGTAGGGTTGTAGTCTGAGTACCCATCTCTGTATTCTGGCACATGGTTTGGATCTAGGTGCATAGATCACCTCTAATGGCTTATGATCTGTGATGAGTTCAAATTCAATGCCGTATAAATATGCATGGAACCTCTCACAGGCCCATACAAGTCCGAGTGCTTCTTTCTCTGTCTGAGAGTATCTTCTTTCCACATCTGATAACGATCTGCTGGCATAGGCAATGATTCTTGGTCCTCCATCATGCATCTGGACCAATACAGCTCCTAAACCAACCGGGCTGGCATCCGCTATGACTTTGGTTGATGCCGCCGGATCGTAATATCCAAGAGTTTTTGCATCTGTCAGGCTTTGCTTCAGCGCTGTAAACGCTTTCTTCTGCTCAGATCCAAAATGAAATGGTACACCTTTCCTGGTTAGTTTCCTTAGTGGTTCTGCCACTGTAGCGAAATTAGGAATGAACTTTGCACAAAAATTGACCAATCCCAGGAAACTCCTCACTTCTGTTGCGTTCTGAGGTGCACGTGCCTCTGCAATAGCTTTCACCTTGGCCTCTGCAGGGTTTAGTCCTTCCCGGGTAAGTCTGTGTCCCATGAAGTCCATTTCTGACACACCGAACTGGCACTTGTTTCCATTCACGGTAAGGCCTGCCTCCTGTAGTCTAGATAGTATACGCCTCAACCGTTTGTCATGCTCTTCCTTCGTTGGTGTATGGACTATGATGTCGTCAGAAATGTTGGCAACTCCAGGAATGCCTTGAATCACTCGATGGATTTCATACTGGTAGATCTCCGAAGCTGCATTAATTCCAAATGATAGTCTCTTGTAACGATACAATCCACAGTGAGTCACAAATGTAGTTACATCTCGGGAACCTGGATCCAGCTCTAATTGATGATAGCCCCATTTCAGATCAATTTTTGAGAATATCTTGCTGGTAGTTAGTTCTTGAAGTATTTCCTCCACTGTTGGTATACGGTGTCGTTCTCTAATTATAGCTTCATTGGCCATTCTCATGTCAACACATAGTCTTATGTCACCCTTTGGTTTGGGCACAATCACTACTGGACTGACCCATTGTGTCGAATGTTCCACCAGTTCTATAATGACTTGTTTGATCAATTCTTTAATTTTGGCTTCGACTTTCCCACGAAGTCCAAACGGAGTTCAGCACATTGGTTGTGCCTTGGGTTTGACCGTTTCATCTACCGCTAGCTTCAATTGTCGACCTTTCAGCTTTCCTACTCCTTGGAAGACTGCGGGGAATTCTTGCTTCATATCCTCGTATGACTGAATTGAATTGACACAAGCTCCAATATGAAGTATTGCCAGGTCTTGCGCTGTGCTTCTACTCAGCAATGGTTCTCCCCTCTTTTCTATGACCATAAACTCTGCTTCGGTGTACTTATCTCCAGCTTCAACAGTTGCAGTAAAACATCCAATGGTCTGCAGTGGCTTGGTTGCTGTGTATGGATACAGTTTCTTGGAACACTTCTTTGAGGTACAGATGATCTTTTTCCTTTTCAACTTCTCCCATAAATGTCGATCAATCACATTACTGTCACTGCCTGAGTCTACAATGACCTGAACTGTCACTCCACCAATGATCACTGGGACCTTCTCATGATGTACTTCATTCAACGTAAATTGGTAACAACTCTGTTCCTCCTGGGTATCATCATTGTCACCGTCTATCTGGCGAATGGTATCTTTCTTTCCAGGATATTTTCCTTTCCCCCAGGCTTTGCCTTTGGAAGTTGTACTCTTCCTCTTCTGGTCTGCATTGGACTTGCTTTTGCACTTCTTTGCAAAGTGGTCCTTACCTCCACACTTTCTGCAAACTTTGCCTTTGGCCGGGCAATATGGGTCTTTTCCAAAGTGACCTCGGTTTCCACATCGATAACTCTCCACGTCCTGTGTCAACGTATATCTTGGCTGATTATGGCGATGTGAGAGCCTCTTAATTTGCTGGCTTGAGTTGTCTTTTAGGGTCATGGTATGAAATTGCCCTTCAACAGCCTCTAATGCAGCAGCAATGGTTAAAGCATCGGTGAGTTCCAACTCACTCCCTCTTTCCAGTAGACGTCTTCTGAGTTTATCTGATCTGCAGTGCTGTACGACTTGATCCAATAATTGGTTGTCCAAATCAGCTGGCATGTAATTGCATCCAACAGCTAGCTGGCGTAGTCTCGTCACGTATTGAGCAATTGTCTGGCCATCTTCTTTTCTCGTTCTCCAAAACAAATGGCGTTGAAATATAGCATTCGGTGTCACTACATAGTGTGCATTTAATGCATCTACCGCTTTCCGGTACTCATCCTTTCTTCCAGTATTCAAAAGTGTCTTAAATGTTTCCCGAACTGCAGGTCCAGCCGTGAAAAGAAGTAACGCCCTCCTCTGCGCTTTTTGTTCAACTGTACCGGTATCTAGAAATAGGCCACGACTGTCGGCGTAGGATTCAAATTCTTCCAGCCATGCCTTCCACTTCACACTTACAGTACTTGCATCACCCGTTGGGTCAAAATGAGCAATTCCACTATGTGTTAGAAAGTCACCGTTTGCACCAGCCATGAGGAAATATTCCAGCCCCAAAAGTACTGAGTCAAAGAGAAAATTCTTATCACCTTGAAGTTGTCTGTAATCCTCTGTAATCTTGTTTAGTCTTTAATTTTCTTCAAGCTTCTTTCATCCTCGTCGCCAATGTCACATTTGTGGCCCGAAATGTGAAGTTAATAAAACATTAAACACAAGTTTTATCAGGTAAAATTCTCAGGGTCTTTATTCTCCGGTTTCCTTTGTTCTCTTGCTTGTGCTCTTATCTCTCTCTCATACCACGTGACTTCCGGTATATCTCATACATATTCATTATCATGACAGATAGGGTGGTGAAGAAGACTTCAAGATATACTAAATCAAAGCATAGAATACAGGAGTTGGGAAGTGATATTGAGACTGTTCAAGGTATTGGTGAGGGTAAATTTAGATTACTGTGTGCAGTGCTAATCACTGAATTATAGGAAGGATATCAGCAAGGTAGAGAGAGTGCAGAGAAGATTTATGAAAATGGGTTTAAGAATCTAGATAACAAAGAAAGATTGAGTAAATTAGGTCCTTATTCTTTGGAGCGTAGAAGATTGAAAGGGGATTTGATAGAGGTATTTAAGATTATGAGAGGGATAGATAGAGTTAAGGTGGATAGACTTTTTTCATTGAGAGTAGGAGAGATTGAAACAAGAGGATATGAATTAAGAGTTAAGAGGCAAAAGTTTAGAAGTAACATGAGGGTGAACTTCTTTACTCAGAGAGTGGTGGCTGTGTGGAATGAGCTTCCGGGAGAAGAAGTGGTGGGAGGGTCAATTTTGTCACATTTAAGGAAAAATTGGATAGGTATATGGATGGGAGGGAATGGAGGGTTATAGGCAGGGTGCAGGTACGTGAGACTAGAGGAGAGTACTTAGTTCGATGCAGACTACAAGGGCCACAATGGCTTATTTCCATGCTGTAATTATTATTTGGTTATATTCTGCTGTAGTGTGTTATACACACAGGATGGATCAATTTCCTTCCTCATTCTCCATACCATCACTAATTTATGTGTCATTTGTAAATTTATGAATAATCCTAGTTTTTTGTCCAAATTATTAACATATCAATGAACAACAAGGGTCACAACACTGGCCTCTATGGTGTACCACTGGTCACAGGTTTTCAATTAGAAAAGCACCCCTTCATTACAACCCTCTGCCTCCTATCACCAAGCCAATTTTGGATCTTGTTATTCAACTTATTGGATACCGTGTACCTTAACCTTCTGGACCAGTGCACTTTGCAGGACCTTGATAAACGCCTAACCAAAGAACATCTAAACAATGACCACAGCCTTGCATTCATCAATCTTCTTTGTCACTTCCTTAAAAAAAACACTTTGGGAGATATGATTTCCCTAACGCAAACCCTCGCAGAGTATCCCTGATCTTTCCCAGTGAATAAATCTTATCCCCTTGCATTTTCATTATCACTTGCATAAGGCTCACCTTTCTTATCCCTGCTATCCTTATCAAAGTTATCTTCATCTTTCATACTTCACTAAAAATGTAAAAACTCTCCATCTGAGCCCAACTATCTCCTTATTCATCCCCTATAACATCCTGGGGAAGATCACATCCAGCCCTGTTAACTGACTCATGATTATAGGTTTTCAGGTACACCATCTTAGCACGAGCATGGTTTAGATAAGTCATTCTCAACCATTTTTTTTGGTTATGGCCCCCTTTGGACTCTGCTCAAAATTTATGGGCTCCCTTCCCTGTGAAGTAGTCATTTTGTTGGTTTCTTCCATACTGCTCTATAAAAAACAAAAAAAATTGTTACATGAGGTGAAAAGAAAGCATGTCTTTTACCCTGAGCATTACAACAGTGGTACACAGCAGTGATACCAGAACACTCAAACAGGAAATCATTCTTATTGAACACATAGGAAAAAAGAAAACATGAGTATACATATTATTTAAAAATTTAGAAGATTTTTAGAATGCAATGGTTTGTACACCATGAATCATTGAGGAACCTTAAGCATGAACTTTAGGATGTGAAAACAGAATAAAAAGAACTTCAAAAAAATAATTCTTATAAAATGAAAATTTCAATTAGATCCTTGTGCTTGATGTGACTGTGCAATTTTTTTGATGTCAGGTTCCAAATTGGATTGTGATCTTTGAAGGTCACCTCTTGTTCTGAAATCAAATCTGTTCCTGGAATTTTGACAAGGAAACTACCTTGTTGAATCAGCATTCAACTAAATATCTTCAGTTTATTGTCAGAGTGCATACATGTCATCATTTACAACCCTGAGAATCTTCTTACTCTGGGCAAGGCAGAATTAACACTTATTGGGAGTGCAAAAAAAAACTGGACTCAACAAGGTGTGCAATACAAAGAGAACAAAAAACAATCAAAGAAGTGCCATGAGTCTCTGAATGAGTTTGTTGCTGAGGAATCTGATAGTGGAGGGGTAGCAGTTGTTCCAGAACTGGGTGGTATGAATCTTGTGGTACATATACCTCTTTACTGATGGTAGCAGCGAACAGAGCGTGTGCTGGGTGGTGTGGATCATTGATGGTTGTTGCTGTTCTCCAACGGCAGCATTCCCTGTAGTTCCTCAATGTTGGGGAGGATTTTGCCTGCAATATCCTGGGCTGTGTAGTCTACCTTTCTCAGGGCTTTATGCAGAGGGAAAGGCAATGAAAAATATTTTGGTCTTTTCCCATCGTTTTGGGAATCTATTTGGCAGATCACTCTTAACCTAAAACTCTTATTTGAATTGTTTGAGCTTATGGCGTGCAATTACATCACTTTAAAGATCAATCAAACTATCTTGAATTTCTTCATCAATATGGGTGCGATGCTCTTCAAACGGATTTAATATCTAATACAGAATAGTGAAGTTAGCAGATCATTAAATCTTCCCTGCAGATCTGTGTATTTCACATAACTAGTAATGTCATCATCTTACAGTGCCTCTGCGTTCGTGTTCAGATTTGGAAACGGTAAAAATTCCCAATGTCTAGTATAGCTCCAATAGGCTTAGCTTTTTAAGGAGAAAAATAATGTCCTCCTTGCTATCAATTAGTTTATTGTGTTTGCCCTACAAAGTTTTGTTCATTAAATTGAGTTTGTCAAAACTATCTGCTGGATAATATCCCTGCCTTTACATAATTGAGTTTTTCTCCATTCTCAGGATGGAAAAGAAACACTGGTGTGCAGCAACAGTGTCTGTAAATCTTCGTCATTTTCTTCACTTGGATATTGGAATAGACAGTCTTGAAGGGGGATGTGATTTTATAAAATTTACTCTTCATGACAATTGAAAGGGAAGTATGTATACATCCTCGTAAGTTTTTACCACTGAGTGTTTACAATGAATGATGCAATGAACAGTAAAGACTGAAGGTATCACAGTTTTCAGGCGTGTGATGAACCCTTTCTATTGTCCAACCATTGGAACACCACCATCAGTTGTACAGGCAACTATGTTTTTGAACGTAATACTGTTCTTGTTTAGATAATTCTTAATTTCTTTGAAAATAGCTCAGTATCTGTTTTAATTCTTCTGGCAAACAACATCTCTTCTATCAGCTCATTTCCATTTCCAGAATCTGGCTTAAGTCACGAGAAGAACATCGTTCTCTTGCAGAATGGATTAGTTTAATTGTAAAGAGCATTTCTTGGATTATAAGAAAATTATTAATTGTTTCTCAATGAACTCATCAGTTCTTCTAGAAACAGTGGAATTAAAGATATTGCTTGAATAGTTTCTTTGGCATTTATGTCCATGGCGTCAGATGTTATTACGGACACTGAAGGCAAAATAAGTGACTGAGATATTATGAGCATTTTTCTGATTCATATTTCCACTTTCAACGATGAATTTACTTATCTTGTACAGGTATGATGTAAGAAGACCCTTTCTAATTTCTGTGATATTTCAGTAATCATCTGTTTGAGCATTGGGTTTCTCTCAAAATTATCTTGAAGATGAGCCAAGAAACTAGTGGGTAAAATTATTTCTGCGATTATCAAAAATCAACTATTACAGAACTAAATTACTTCTTACAAGGGTTAGCTCAAAAGTTAGCTTAAATTATATTGAAAATAATGAACAATACATACCTTCTTCAATAAAAGCTAGCAGGAGACATACATTTACTACCCGTCAAGAAACCTCAAAGCAAAATGAGGGCGCATGCTGATTTGAGAAATATAGAGCAAACTTTTCCGTCTGCACACTTATTTGGTGGAATTAAAGGCAATAGAACAATAGAGGAAAACTACGTAGAAGGCAATTAACAGCCAAAGCTGGCTCCATGTCAGTCAAACACAATCATGTTAAAGCAAGGAAGACTCTGAAAACATTGTTAATTTTCCACATTTATCAAGGTAATTTTAGGCTGTCACCAAATTCATCCACCCCTGAAAATACCTCACGTTGCTTGGCAACTATACAGCAAAGCCTAGCAGCAAAGTCCATTCCTTCTCTAAAAACGTGATGCATTCAGTTTCCATGTCCCCTGCTCTCCACGTTGGGCCTCGTATCTTAATTAATTCAGTTCTTGCACCCCTGAAATGTGCTGTGAGCCCTGAGGGAAGCGGGGGGGGGGGGGGTAAGGGCCCCCTTGAGGATGGCTGTTTTGGATGATCAACAGACCCCTCCCTAAACTCACCATCTCCCCAGTGGATTCAGAATGCCTAATAAAAAACAATTATGAACTTAAGTTCATATTGGTGGAAGAATATGATCATTTTTTCAAAATTGAAGCATTTTACAACAACACTTTTAAAAATCTTATATTGCAATAGGTTTGGGTTGAATTGAAATTTAGATTCAGGTTGTAAAAGAACAAAAACAAGACTGCCAGTACTGTTTTGGAATACACTGTCGTCTATCATATCAGAAAATACATGCAATTCGAGCCTTTTAAGCTCTAAACCAGCAGTTTTCAAACTTTTTCTTTCCACTCACATACCTCCTTAAGTAATCCCTATGCCATAGGTGCTCTGTGATTAGTAAGGGATTACTTAAAGTGGTATGTGGGTGGAAAGAAAATGTTTGAAAACTATTTTAATCATACCCAATTGACTCATTATGTGCTTAGTTTCATAACTCCAAAGGAATTGGGCCAATGACATTTTTACTCAAGCAAAATATTTCAGTAACAATTTGGACTTGAGCAGTGGTTCGCAACCTTTTTTCCTCAGTCATATATCACCTTATGTTTTTTATTTCTGACTATCTATCCCATAGGATGATGATGGCTCCTTTGAATCAGTTTGTGGGGTTTTATATGAGGATACCTCACTCCTCAAAAAGAAATAGCGTGTGTGTGAATGGATTTAGGTGAGATGGGGTTGTACAGGTCCAGACCCACCCTCTTGACATCCCCTCCTGGATCCAGTGGCATGGTGAGGTCCAAAGTGGCTGGGGGAAGTTCTGTTGCAGTGAATGGCGAGACCAAGCTTCGATGTCCTTTCTGCGCTTCACAGCATGTGTTTGCTCGATGGCCGTTGACCCTACCAGAGGATTCATCCATCCTTTGACAGGCCTTGTTTTTCATCCTACAGGGTGTCTAGCCACTCTCTGCACTAGGCAAACCTGATGGAGTTTGGTCACCGATCATGCAACAGGTAGTATTGGATTACGTGGTACCAGTAACACTCAGACAAGTGACTTAACACTTAATAATCACAGAGTAACAATAGCATAGGTATTACTTAAGGTGGTATGTAAGTAGAAAGAAAATGTTTGAAAAGTATGCTCTAAACGTAGAGGATTTTATGGAACATCTAAAACCTTTCCTTGAACTTCCCCACAGTAACTCTCCAATGGAAATGTAAGATCATCTCAATTTCATGAAATGCAAACATGAAAGATAATGTTGTACATGTATTTAATGAAAGTAATGGAATAGAATTTGGACTTTTTATCATCTATTTATTTTAAAATGTTGGCAGCCCTCCAAAAATATGCCAAGATAAATCATGACAGAGGTGCAGAATTAGGTGATTTGGTTCATTGAGTCTGTCCTGCCATTCCATCATGGCTGATTAACAATAGTCTTCAACCCCATCTTCTTGCCTTCTTGTAATCCTAGATTCCATTACTGATAAGAATGTATCTACCTCCACCTTAAATATCCCCAATGACGGCCTCCACAGCCATCCACTCGAACAAGTTCCACAAATTCACCCCATCCCAGGTAAAGAAATTCCTCCTCACCTCTGTTCAAAAGGAATATTTTTGTATTCTGTGCCCTCTGGTCCCAGACTCCCACACCATTGGAAGCATCTACTCCAAATCAACTTAATCCTTGTATTTCTGTATTTAATAGGTTTCAATGAGATCCCTCATCATTCTTCCATACTCCAAAGATCCTCCCCCATTCTTCTAAACTCCATTGAATACAATCCCAAAGCTTTCAAATGCTCCTCATCTGAAAATCCTTTCATTCCAGGGATCATCCTAGTAAACTTCCTCTGGACCCTCTCCAATACCAATATATCCTTCCTTTAATATGGAGCCCAACACAACTTACAATATTCCAAGTGTGGTCTGATCAATGCCTCAACATCACATTCCTGTTTTTATATTCTATCCCTCTTGAAATGAAATCTGGCATTCAATTTGCCTGCCTTACATGCAAGTTGCTCTTTAGGGAGTTTTGCACAAGGACTCCCCAAGTCCCTCTGGCCTCCGATTTCTGAACTCATTGCAAGTTTTAAAAATAGTCTATACCTTTGTTCCTTCTACCAAAGTGCAAGATCATGCACTTCTCGAAACTGGACTTCACTGCCATTTCCTTGCCCAATCTCCTAACCTATCTCAGTGATTCCTCAACATGACCTGCTCCTCCTCCAATCTTGGTATCATCCACAAACTTGGCCACAAAGCTAATGCATTGTCCAAATCATGAATATATAACGTGAAAAAGAAGAGGCCCAGGACCAAGCCTTGCAGAACACCACTGGACATGAGCAGCCAACCAGAAAAGGCTCCTTTTATCCCCACTCTCTGCCTCTTGCCAGTAGGCCAATCTGCTATCTATGTGATTATCACATCACAATCCTGCTTTCATCGCTGATGGGGCTCTCTTTTGCTTCTCTTTTTTCCTATTGTTATTAGTGCTGGGCAATGCTCATGGCAACTCTTTAGTTTGCCTTAAAGCAGACAAAAGTTGGAAGTATATCGTATATTACATTTTTAATGTATTATTACATGACAATAAAAGGAACCTTTTGAACCTTTGAATATTTTTCCCGTAATACCATGGTGGGCCCTCATCTTGCCGAGCAGCCTTGTCAAAGGCCTTTTGAAAGTCCAAATATACAACATCCACTGCATGTCCTATCCTTCCAATTATTTCCTCAAAGAATTCCAACAGGTTTGTTATGCAAGATTTCCCCTTCAGGAAACTTTGACCTATTTTACTGTGTGCCTCCATCTACACCGAAACCTCACCCTTTTTATTTTGAATATTTTATTTTAATTTTCATAAACTCATAAAATTCAAACAAACAATAATATTTTTTAACATTTCATATAACATACAGAGTCTGTATTTATTCTCCCTTCCACACTCGTATAACTGAAAATACATCTTCTCCTTGGTAATACGAATGACACACACACTTGACACTCTGGAACAAAAGCTGCTAAAAATAACAAAAAAGGGCTATACTTTTGACACTTGAAATACAAGATGTTTCTCCTTAATCTAGTGATACAGTAACAAGTATCAAAAATTCAATACCACCAAAATGAAAATTAATTTAACAAATCTGGTTATTTGTGGATTATTTCAAGAAACTGTCAATAAACTAGAAACTATTGCTCATGTTCCAGAAATGAACCTTATAAATGCTGCCATATCCTGTCCACCATGTCATAATCACTCTATCATTTCCATATCACTGTTCACATTCTTTAAAGTATCCCAGAGAGGAAAAAAAATCTGACATCCATTTCAGCATATAAATTGAGTCCTGAAACCCCCAAAAAATTCTTAAACAATGGGGGTCGACTTATATGCCGGATATACTTTTGTGACCTTAAATTCAGCTCAAAATCCAATCATACAAGTCGAGCCTTGAAAAACCAATTTGCTGTATAAATCAACCTTGAAAAATCAAAAAAAACCCCAACAACAGATTTTTATTGAGATTTTTTAGTGAAAACAACAAAAATTGCTATCATTATCTAAAAACAACACATTTAGAACCCTTCAAAAATCACTCTTGCTGTCATCATCTGAAGCACAGATGGCGGCAAGCACACCCATACTCTCACTGTTTAAACAGTCACTATATGGGTCCCAGTATGTATCTGATGAGGCGATTTCAGCTTTATTGTCAGTGTCCCATAATAAATTATCTTCCGTGTCATCAAATGAATGAGATACCACACTTTTTAAATGATTTTATCACAGTCTCTACTTTAACTTTGTCCCATGTCTTGAGCACAAAGTTAGACAGCATACTTGTAAACAACTTTTCTGCACTTGACATCCAAGTATTCCATTCCTCGCGTACATGTTCAAGCAGACATCAAGAAGTTGCAATATAGATGTCAAACCACCCGGGATAACTGCCACGTAAGTATTATGTCGTGCTAATCTACTTTTAGTGGCTACGAAACATATCCCAGACCAGCAAACTCCGTTCTTTGCATAAACCACCTGGCCACCTATTCTACACATTGTCTAACCATAGTTTTACTCCATTTTCATCCATCCATCCTTTTTCATGAAAATGTACAAAAATACCTGCAGGGAATTGTATTTTCAGTTTAATTTTGCGTTTAAAAATTACCAAAAGTCTTAACTTTGTCCCTTTGGCCATGCACGATAACACCACGGTAAACCTGGTCCTCTCATGGCCTGTACTTCTGGCATGCACAGCTTTAACACCTTTCTATTCCGCTGTTCTATTGCCTATCATGTCAAAATTAATGGGGGTTTCGTCCACGTTTCCAATATTTGCCAATGCAAACTGGTGTTTCTGTATGGTCCGGTGAAAACTTACAACTTTCTGATCAAGATATTTTGGTAGTTTCTGTGCAATTTTTGTTTTTTGGCATAATACCAGATTTTTCGTTTTCATGAAATGATTACACCAGCCTACTGTAGTTTCAAAATCAACACTGAGATACACAATTGTGTATATTTAAAAGAACTAATTTTGGTTTTAGCAGTCACCAAGAAAATGGTTTTGAACTTTTTATTCCACAAAGGAGACGTCATTTTAAAAAGTAAAAATATCGTGTGTACAGCAATATAAAATTTCCTTGTTATTGCCTTCAGAAGTTTATAGAGAGGATTTATAGTTTGAACATTAACCACAGGAAAACCAATCCATCTTTAGCACAACCATTTCACAATTTACAAAAATTATGACTCTAAAAAAAAATGTTTCCTTTAGCAAAATTTTATAAATTGAAAAGGCTGGATGAAATGGATCGTGAACTTTTCAGTACAGGGCATTCCTATCGAGAAATAATGAGGTTCTGTTTATTAGCATGAAAAACAGATGAAGGCCCCATTCCCCAGTCAATAGTTTTATGGCAAAACTGTGTAAATGGCATATTTAATAATGAAGTTAAGTAAAAGCCAATCATTTCTTTTAATATATTTGTCAGCATATTTTCAGAAGAACAGATTCATGATAAAGAGGAGACAGTGGATGTGATGTATTCAGATTTCCAAAAAGTATTCCATAAAGTGCTGTAGAAAAGGTAACTCCACAAGATCTGGGATCAGTTCAGGGCTCACAGAACTGAAAACCTTGTAACAGTTGTTCCAGTTCTTACTGACAATCCACTTGACTTCAAACCGGTGTGGACTTGAAAGGCCGACATGGCCTGATTCCGCTCTGTAAATGGTTATATGGTTATAAGGAACCTAATACAATGGACAGGGAGAGCAGAGCATTATCAAGTCAGAAAACTGAAAATACCAGAGTTTGGGGACAAAAGTAGGGGAAGGGTTGATTTTTAGATGGTATCAACTATAACATACCTAGATATGGTAATTATACTCGAATTCCACCTCGATTTTTGGGACTTCATAGGAATTAAGCATAGAAGTCAGAAAAATGATCCAGGCCAAAAACAAAATCATATGAAAAACAGCAAGGGGTTGTGCATCTTATCCCTCTTTTGTTTTTTTTTTAAATAAATACATGCTCTGCATACACAATTGTTCAAATTTGTTATATTATATCTTGTATAGTAAGAAGCGTCTGTTTTATGCGCAGTCCACTAAGTCAACTTTAATATACATAAAGCAGTACAAAGTAGAAGAGCAAGGGCACAGTGCAGTGTACTGTATAGTGAATGCTACAGTGAGTGCATAGCAAGTGCAACATGCGATCAAGGTTCATAAAGGAACCTGTTGGCTGTGGGAAAGAAACTATCGTTAATCCTGTTGGTATGAATTGACATAAGATATAAATTAAATCCTTTTCTTTCACATGGACCTTTAACAGACATTACAGGATTCAAGATAAATCACTGTCTTCAAGTACAAAAGATTTCCGCTGCACATATTTTGCCCTTTATTTCATGTGGCATATTAGAAAACCGTACACAAGAGTTCCTGAAGCCAATTATGTGGATCATGTCTTTGAAATTTGTTTTTAAAGTTGTTGATTGCCACTGTATCATTTTTCAGAATTTCACAAGACATGAATGTTATTGGCAATATCAGCATTTTTTGGCCATCTTAATTACAAATTGGGACTAAGTACACACTCCATGTTTAAAATATGAATGAAGAACAATTACTAAGTTTCCTTTTAGTCAACACAGATTTGGAACTTACAAACTCAGGAAAGAATCAATCTTGCAAAAATAGTTAAATTTGAGCAAATGACTCACAAGTGCAAAAAGTATACTTGTGTTAATTTGTGAAATTAGATTTTTAAGCAACTTCCTTCACCATAATTAAACATACAAAACTAATGTTAATCGGTTTCTTTCACAGGAGCCTTTATTTTTAAGTACTTTCCAAACATCAGACACTTGAATTTTTGAAAAAAATCTATAATTGTAATTTTCCAATGAAAGACACCAGACATCTCAAGGATTATGAGAGTGGCAGATATATTCCTGATCAAAGTGACTGTGATCAATCTCCATCCCGACTTCACTGAAAATTTTCAAGTCACCTACTCATTTGGCATTCTGTGACCAAACAATGGAGCAAATGATTTTCTTTCTTTCCTGAAGCAGTTTTCTCCTTGCTGGGTGATGGCCTCCCATTACCTATCAACCCACTCTTGCCAATTCAGTATTTGGCAGGCTGGTCAACCACGAATTGAAAATGCTGAAGACCAGTGTCTATTAACATAGTCACACTTTGTTTGTTGTTATTGGTCTTGTCAGTACAGACTCCCCGTCTTTTGAACTAGTGCAGATCTTTAGATTAAGATATTCCAAAAGTAAAGTTGACAAAAGAGTTCCAGGAAATAGATTTAGCATTAATGGAATGGTAATATATTTTCAGGTCAGAATTGTGTAATTCTTTAAGGGGACCTGTAAGCCATGGTGGTCCCATGAACAAAAGAGGATGCGTCAGATTAGCCTTCAAATCGTGGCTAATATATGTCCTTTGGACATCAGGAGTAGGTGGCAAAATTCACTATTCTTGGAAATAGTCATTGCCCCCACTTGTCTAGTCCATCCCCAAATCTTGTCTGGATCTAGCTGCTTGCAGGCAAAGACTGGGTCATTTACTGAAAGGCTAACACAATTGAATATTAATCAAATAATCCTAATTCTGACATTAGGATGAAAGCTCACTAAAGAAAATGGAATTGCCCAAGGAATTATTGAAGCGATTCCCTAGGACTGAGATCATCAAAGTTCCAACTTTTATCCCTGTGCAATGTAAAATTTGAGATGTTAAAGAGAGTTCCTTTCTTCAGATTTTTCAGGGCTTAAAATCTTATTATTGATATTGCTCCATAAATTCCTAAGCTAAAGCAACTACAGAGAGCAACAAAGCATACTTCACGAATAGAATGTCACATGGTTTGGAATTTTAGTATTCAGCTAAACATGCAGCAAGTGTAAATAACCTCAATTTCAATGAAAATAAAAATCTTAAATTCACACTTTTTTCGAAAAATTATACTTCTGGAGCAACCTGCAACTATGCCATGACGAACTGGCCCCACTTGTTACAGGTGGTCAGCGGGACAGTCGCGACAAAGATAGTGATGCGCATCTGTCTCTTCCACCTCAGTGCCCTACCTTTTACTGTGCATGTCCTTTCACAGTTTGTCCTTCCAAAATGCAACACCTCACACTTATCTGCATTGAATTCCATCTGCCATTTTCAGCTGTTCCAGATCCCTCTGCAAATTTTGAAAATCTTTTTTGCTATCCACACTGCCTTCAATCTTTGTGTCAATTCCAATCTTGCCAATCCAATTTCCCACGTTATTATCCAGATCATTGATATAGATGAAAAACAACAATAGTCCCAGAACTGATCCTTGAGGCACATCACTTGTCACAGGCCTCCAGTCTAAGAGGCAATCATCCACCACTACTCTCTGACTTCTCCCGTCCAGTCAACATTGATTCCAGTTTACTAACTCACCATGAATACCAAGTATCTGAACCTTCCTGACTAACCTCACGTGTATGTTGTCTCCATGTATACCCCTGTAATTTCTACACTAGCCTCCCTAAAGGTCCAAAGGAATACCTTGTCAGGCCCTGGGGATTTATCCACACTTATTTACTTCAAGACAGAAAGCACACCCCTCCTCTTTAATCTGCATAGGTTCCATGACCTCATTGCTTGTTTTCCTTACTTCCCATAACTCTGTACTCCTTTCTTGAGTGAATACTGATGAAAAAAAATCAAGACCTTTTCCATTTCTTTTGGCTGCATACAAAGCTGACCACTCTGATTTTCAAGGGGACCAATTTTGTTCCTTACTATCCTTTTGGTCTTCATATACCTGTAGGATTTTCCTTTACTTTGTCTGCCAAAGCAACCTCAATAAACCTTCCTGATTTATTTCTTGAAGTTTCTTCTCGCATTTTTTTTAATACTCCTCAAATACCTCATTTGCTTCATGAGGTATCCCTCAAAAAACTAAGGTTCTAACCTTGCCTTTATTCCTGACAGGCACATACTAACGCAATACTCTCAAAATTTCAGCTTTGAAGGTCCTCTACTTACCTCGCACATCCTTGCCTGAAAACAACATATACAAATCCATGTATTCTAGATCCGTTCTCATTTCCTTAAAATTGCTCTTTCTCTAATTTAGAATCTCGACCAGAGGTCCAGACTTATCCCTCTTCATAATAACTTGAAACTAATGGTATAATGATCACTCGTCCCAAAATGTTCCCTACACATACTTCTGTCATGTATCCTGTCCCATTCTCTAATAGGAGATGCATTATTGCACTCTCTCTTGTTGGTTCCCCTATATATTGATTTAGAAATGTTCCTGAACACATTTGACAAACTCCAAATCATCTAGACTTTTTATTAAATGAGAGTCCCAGTCAATAAGTAGAAATTTAAAATCTACTACTATCATGACATTATGTTTCAGCAGATGTAATATTTTCCCTCATTAGCAATGCCACTCCTCCCCCCTTTCATCAATCCCCCCCACCCTCCAATTCTATCATGTCTTAAGCAAAGGAACCCCGGAACATTGAGCTGCCAGTTCAGACCCTCCTGCAACCAAGTTTCACTAATGGTCAAAATGTCATAATTCCACATTTAAATCCACACTCTAAGCTCATCTGCCTTTCCTACAATATGCCTTACATTTGAAATAGATACACTTAAGAACATTTCCACCACCTACAACCTACTGACTTCTAATGGTGTAATGATCCAGAAATTTGAAGTCTTCCCTCCCGCACCATGCTTTAGCCCATATTAAGCTGCATTATCCTATTTCTAACCTCACTAGTATGTGGCATGGGTAGCGATCCTGAGATCACAACCCTGGAGGTCCTGCCTTTCAACCTAGCACCCAATTCCTTGAACTCTCCTTGCAGGACCTTCTTACCCATCCTACCCACATCATTTGTCCCTCATGAACCATGACATCTGGCTGCTCACCCACCTTCCTGAGAAATGCCATGACCCCAATCTGAGATATTTCGGATGCTGGCACTAGGGAGGGAACATACTATCTGGGATTATTAATCTCTTCCACAGAACCTCTTACCTGTACCCCTAATTATGGAATCCCCTATCACTGTAGCTCACATCCTCTTCTTAGCCACAGGACCAGACTCCTTGTTAGAGACTTAATCACCATGGCTTGTCCCTGATAGCCCCTCCCTCACCAAGAGTATCCAAAATGGTATTCCCCTGCCCTGGTGCCCTGGCTGCCATTAGCATTGTCTATAACTAAAGGAAAAACTATATGAGCTATAAAACCTGCCCTTACCTCTGCCTACCTGCTGAATGCTTTTTGTTCCTTTAATGGGATGGTTCTTACTTACTTCAACTCCTGCACTACCACCTCAGCCCCTTGAGCCAAAGCCTTTCCACTCTGACTCAGTCCACTCCAGAGATGACGCTTCCCTGACCTCTACTCCGCTACCCAGTTCCTCACTTATATCATGATGCGGGAGGAGTCACGGGAGGAGTAGTGGCCGGTAGGGTAACATCAGCCCTCTCCAGAAAAGAAGAAAAAAAGTTAAGAAAAGACAAAGTTCAATAAATACAAAATATAAGAAACAAAAGATAAAGTTGCAGAGAAGAGATAGAAAATGGTACCCAAGAAGGAAAAAGTAAAAATAATGGGAAATAAAGAAAAAAAGACACTGGAAAAGAAAGGAGAAGGCCTTACCTGTACGAAGGAAAAGGGAGCCGTGGTGAAGGGCGCCCAATCTCCGAGGCTGGTGTCGACCCTGCGGAGTCGCAACCCCCCAACCAATGGACTGCAAAAATGGTTCTCTGAGCCAAACAAAAGTGCGCAACTGCACATGCGCAGGAGTTGCGCATGAGCATTGCGCAATCTAAGGTAAAGGAAAACAACAGGAGGGGGGTTCAGCTGAGGAGCGGAAACCACGGCGCGACCAGCTGAAGGATGCCCGACAACAGGGCTCACACCTGGAAGATGAGGAAAGCGGCAGGAAAGGGAGTGAAGTACCAGGTGAGAAAGAAAGTCGACGGGGTGAAAGGAAGGAGGAGCAGCAGCAGGAGGCTCGACAGATGAACAGCTCAGAAGAGGACCAACAGCAAGAGCCCAAGCAAGAGACCTGACAAAGTGAGACAAGCAACTCATCAGGAAAATCAGAAGAGACACAGATACAAAGAAGAAAAGAAGACACAAACACAGGTACAGACAAAGAAGAAGAGGAAGAAGAAGACCAAGATCTTCACAAAGAAATACAAGGTAAAACAGATGGACAGAATATAGATAAAGCTTTTTTTGAAGAACAAATGAGAGCATTAAAAGAATGGTTGTCATTAGAGTTTAGTGCAATTAAAAAAAAAATGAAAAGAACAGAAGATAAAATGCAAAGATTAGAACTGGTCATGACAAAAATAGGGAAGAGTAGAAAATGTGGAAGAACGAGAAATGGTTGTAGAAATGGAAGTAAACGACTTAAGAGGAAAATTGCAAGAAAGTGATAAAAAAAACTAAAGAGACACAAGAGTTGTTAGCTCAGAAAATTGATATGTTGGGAAATTATAGTAGGCGAAACAACATAAAAATAGTGGACCTGAAGGAAGATGAAGAAGGCCCAGATATGAAGGAATTTATAAAAGGATGGATCCCGAAGGTCCTGGGAATGACAGAAATGCAGGAAGGAATGGAAATAGAAAGGGCACACAGAACATTAGCTCTGAAACCACAGACACATCAAAAACCAAGATCCATTTTGGTAAAATTTTTGAGATATACGACAAGAGAAAATATACTGGAGCGGGTTATAAATTCATGTTAAGACATCCAGCTGTGCTTAAAATATTTATCCCTGGGGAGCTAAACAGAGTGATCTCAGATCCAGAGGAAGCACAAGAATTTGCAGAAGGCTTGCAGGACAGAAGGAGAGATGAAGAGATGTAATAAGAATGAAGAACGACGATAAAATATATATAAAGATGTAAAAGCAATGTATATGTAAAGAACTAAAGAAGGGAAAGGGAAGGAAGGAAGTAAGGGGGAAAAAAAGGGAGAGCTTTGTTATATGTGTAAAAAAAAAAGTTTTCTGGGGGGGATGGGGGGTGAGAGAATAACCGTCACTGCGAAATCAGTTGATGCTTGCGAGCAGGTTCGCAATCCAAATGGAAAGGGTAGTTGTGGTTGCCCAGCAAGGGATAAGGGGCAACCTAGAGAGGAGGGGGGGGGGGAGATATTTGGGGTTAAGGGAATATTCGATGTGGGAGTTGTTGGAGTATTTTATGTTTTAAATGTGTTGTCATACATTGACTTTAAAAAGGGAAAACTGAGAAATGAATATGGGGAAAGGGGGATGATGGTGGTGAGGAAGCAGAAATGAGGTGTAAACAGGATATGAGATGGCCACGTTGAACTATAAACATTAATGGAATACATAACCAAATTAAAAGGAAGTGGCTATTAAATTGACTGAAAAAAGAAAAAAATAGATATAGCATTTGTGCAGGAAACGCATCTAACTGAAGTTGAACAAAACAAATTAAAGAGAGACTGGGTAGGACATGTAGCAGCAGCATCATATAATTCAAAAGTTAGAGGAGTAGCTATATTAATCAATAAAAATGTACCAATCAAAATAGAAGAGGAAATAATAGATCCAGCAGGGAGGTATGTAATGATAAAGTGTCAGATATATTCAGAATTTGCTCAATATATATGCACCTAATGAGGAGGATCAAAAGTTTATGCAGAATATTTTTTTGAAGGTTGTACATACACAAGGAAATATATTGATAGGAGGGGAATTTAACCTTAATTTGGATCCAATGTTGGATAAAAGTGGACAAAAGACAAGCAAAAAGAATAAAGTGGCCAAATTTATGGTTAAATCAATGCAAGAAATGAAACCTCATGTATATATGGAGGAGGCAGCACCCAAGATTAAAGAAATATTCATATTATTCGAGTAGGCATAAAACATACTCAAGGATTGATATGTTTTTGTTGTCGGCCCATATTCAAGGGAGAGTAAGGAAAACTGAGTATAAAGCTGATTACTATCTGATCATTCACCCCTGTTATTAGCAATAGAACTGGAGGACATCCCACCAAGAACATATAGATGGAGATTAAACTCCATGCTACTTAAAAGGCAGGAATTTAGAGAGTTTATTGAACGCCAAATTAAAATATATTTTGAAATAAACACAGAATCAGTGAAAGACAAATTTATATTATGGGACGCAATAAAAGCCTTCATTAGAGGGCAGATAATGTTATGTAACTAAGATGAAAAAGGACTACAATCGGGAAATAGAGCAGTTGGAAAGGGAGATAGTGAGTACAGCAAAGGAACTAGTAAAGGGACGATATAACGAAAAAGAGAGAAATGGCGGACAAATAAAATAAAATACAAAACATTACAAACGTACAAGGTGGAAAAGAACATAATGAAAATAAAGTAAAAGTATTACAAACTGGGAGAAAAAAAACACATAAAATATTAGCCTGGCAACTTAAAACAGAACAAGCTAAAAGAACTGTATTGGCATCAAGGAAAAAGGACAAACAAATTACATATAACTCAATAAAGATTAATGAGAACTTCAAGGAATTTTATGAACAATTATACCAAACTGAGAACGAGGGGAAAGATGATAAAATAGAAGAGTTTTTAGCTAAAATTGAACTGCCAAAATTGCAAGAAGAGGAACAAAACAAACTGATAAAACCATTTGACAGAGAGGAAGTACAGGATATATTAAAAAAAAGCTGCCCAACAATAAAACACCAGGAGAGGATGGATTCCCTATAGAATTCTATAAAACATTTAAAGAGTTATTAATTCTTCCTCTCCTGAAGGTAATGAACCAGAAAGAAGAAACACAAAACTTGTCAGATTCATGTAAGACAGCAATAATTACAATAATACCAAAGACGTGGAAGGATCCATTAACACCAGCATCATATAGACCAATATCTCTACTTAACTCAGATTATAAGATAATAGCAAAATTATTAGCACACAGATTGGCTGATTGTGTACCAAAAATAGTAAAACAATATCAAACTGGATTTATTAAGAAAAGATGGACAGCGGATAATGTCTGTAAACTTATTAATATAATTCACACGTCAAACTCAGGCCTGCGGGCCAAATTTGGCCCGTGATATAATTATATTTGGCTGCAAGATCATATCAAATATGTATTAGAGCTGGCCCGCTGGCCGCCGCGCCAGTATAAATCCCAGAATGCTTTGCAAATGCGTTGGCACCAGCCCCTCAGCCCACTAATCGCCCCCACCTCCTCTCTTTACTTTCATTAGCATCTGCGACCTGTCGCCGAACCTTACGAAAAATGGCCAAACAAAAGACAGAAAACAGGACCTTTCAAGACAGGTGGGAGGCAGACTATATGTTCATCATTTTAAAAGACAAACCTGTTTGTCATTGAAGCAAGTTGTTATTTTTTTGACGTGTTGGCTTGTGAAAAAAAAAAACATTTAAAAGTAGCTTAAAGGCTGATATCTTAGAGAAATATTATTGATTGAATATTTTATTTCTCGTTTGTTAATGCTTCTTCTGGAAAGAGTTTAACCAAAACTATTATTAAACATTTATTTTAATAAGAAAAAGTTTAACATTATGTTGAAAGAAGAGAAAACATGCAGATGTTGTTGAAAATTTTCAATAAATATTTAGTTTGGCCCACGACTTAGTCCAAGTTTTTAATTTTGGCCCTCTGTGAATTTGAGTTTGACACTCCTGATCTAATTCAAGCAATTCAAGGAAATAAGAAGCCAACAGTGGCTGTTGCTTTAGACACTGAAAAAGCCTTTGACAGAGTAGAATGGAACTATTTATTTAAAGTAATACAGAGGTTCAATTTACCAGAAAAATATATTAATTAGATTAAAGCATTATATAATGGACAGTTGGCGAAGGTAACAGTAAATGGATATGTATTGAGCCAATTTAAATTAAGTAGGTCAACTGTAATGGAAGATTTAGACCAGCTTATGCAAGAAGGGATGCAGTTGCATCAGAAGACATAATCTAAATTCCACTATGGGGCCCAGGGATGCATATGAATCAATAGACATTACCTAACTTCCACCATGAGGCCCAGAGATGCAGTTGTCTTTTGTTGGTCGCAGACTGTCAGGAGACCTTGAAGATAATTAAATCATTTGTTCAAAGAGATAAGATCTGAAGTAAACAACTTTTGGGTAATATAAGCCATGGTCCCACTGCCGAAGTTTGAGACTCTCCAAGAGGTGGCAACATCTCTCAGCAAGAAAAACTTCAAGATTTCAAACCAACGTCCCGGTCTGGGGAGGTGGAGAAGCAGCTACCGGCGCCCAGACAACCTACTACAAGTGTGCAGTCATCGCCTCGCTTTGACAGTTGGGACCAGTTCAGGCATTGATAAGTATAATTGGGAAGGGCTTGCATGTTGTAGTGTGAATTCAGCTTTAGATTTAGTAATAAAGACTTGTATAAACTGAACTGCTCTTGGTGTGTGTGTGTCTATTTTCTTTCGGTAGCTCAAACATTGTGACCAATCTAAAACGAACAAAATGAGAGGTATAAGTTTACCCAAGACAATTGGCGCTGCGAGCAGGATTGGTCTCAAGATGTTTCGCCGAAAGAAAGAGGTGAGCCCTGAGCAGTTCTTGATTCCGGGATGGACTTCCAAAGACGATGGGTTTGGCATGTTGGCCAATACCCTGTCTTTGTTGGGACCACCCATTAGTTGGGATGAGAAATTAGACCCATCAAGTGCATCGCTGGGAGAGCAGGTTGCCACTCTCCTTCGAGAAAGTAAATTTCTTGGTAAAAAGCCTTACGCCACTCCGTTCAGCATGAAGCAGAATTAGTTCAAAGAGAAGTAGAATCTCAGCACAAGAGAGAGCAATTAGAGGAGGAGCTAGAAGCCATGCAACAACGCTGTTCCACGATGAGCGAGATTGTTCACACCAGTCAGGACCGAGCCAAAGAATGGGAAGATAAGCATGTCCAAATGATCTCCCGTAATATTAAACTCCGGCAGCAGCTCTGTGCAGATACAGAAAGGCATGGAGTAGAACCCGATCCACATCGTATTCGTGCCATGATAATGAATGGCGACGATCCTGATGTAATTGATGAATGGGACGGGAATATCTGGAATGATGACCATGGTAATAATGCAGATACTCCTCAGCATACACCTAACATACTGCCCTCTCCACCTGCTGTTCACGCCCGCCCCATAAGGCAGCAGACTTCCCAAACAGATGGAAGGGGGGATGATACAAGGTTAGAGATTGAAGGAATAGATACCCCGATCTCCCAAGAGGACCCAGGGGAAAATATCCGAACCCCTGCTTATGCTCAATGGCCCACCCCCTCTACGGGATGGCCTAGGCCTCATCCCGACCACTGGGCAAAGGGCCCTGTGGGCCAAAGTGGGAGCAGGGATCAAGAGCAGTCAATGATACGTGACTTCTCTATAAAAGAGCTGGCTGCCATTGGAGATCGATATAGGCAAAAGGTGGGAGAAGCTCTGGCAGCCTGGCTCCTGGGAGCAAGGAGGGGGTAATGTATATTTAACCCCTGAGGAACTGTTGGGATTAGGAACATTGACTACTGATATCCGGGTCACTGCTGAGCTGCGGGGTAGAGAAAGAGAGATGAATTGCTTACTTGCCACTCTAGGGGATGCCTTGCTACGAGTATACCCATCACCAGTAGATTGGGATTTACATTTGCAGAACAATTGGGGCACCCCAAAGGAGGGTATAGCAGTAATTCATCAGCAGGCCCTTGCCTCTGCCTTGTATGCAGGGCGTTTGAGGCTGTGGGTACATGGGGGGAGCCCTGATGAAGAGATATTCACAGCTGGAATGCATACTAGATTGGTTCGTTCCGCCCAACCCACTGTACGGGGACTGGTTCTGTCCGTAACTAGTCTGCTAATTGGGCACCCAGTGACTGAGGCAGTGCACGCCTTATCTGGGCTTTGAGAATTAGAGTTGGGAGGTAAAATCCCCTCACGTACAACCCAGGTTAAATCAGACAAGCAGGATGAAGGGAGAGGGGCTGCTGCTAATAACGGACCGACAAGGAAGGACCTTTTTCTAACCTTGTTAAAGTTAGGCGTACCTAAAAGTGATATTGATGGGAAACCTACTGCAGTCCTTTATGCCCTTTATAAGAGGAAGGCAGGGGAACATCTTCCCCAACTGTTGAGTCCTTCTGGCCCAGCTGTGCCTTCTGCTCCCACTGCTGCTCCCACTGAGCCAGCTTCTCTTGCTCCAGTTATCCATGATGAGATACAACAAATGGTTAAAAAGACTCTTATGGATAATAGTGGCATGTGGGCCTGGAAGCCCCCGAACCCTACTAAAGCATGAGGGTGTGGGCAGGGCCCCCGTGTCTACTCCATTGAGATACGGCGGATACACGGGGACCCGCGGCCCTACATACCGTTAACAGTCCATTGGGGTGGGGGTAATGACCGCCAATATTTGGCCTTGATCGATACCGGTGCGGAGCACTCGGTGATTCTGGGTAACCCTGACCTCTGGACTGGACCAACATTTCGAATAGAGGGGATGGGAGGAGCGATCACCCTGGAGAAGGAAATAAAAGTCCACGCCACGGTGGGTGATGGCCCTTCCCCTATATGGTTACATGCCCTGTTGGCTGCCACTGACGAGTGTATCCTAGGTATTAATATGTTGGCCGGTACGGCCCTTAATACTAGCCAAGGGGGATTTGCGTTTGGAATTCGGACTATTACTAAAAGACTAGTGGTGGGTCGGGCTAAGTGGGATCCTGTGATGCATTAAAATGAATGTCTTCCCAAGGACACAATACTTATTTCAATCATTGCTAATTCCCTTAACAGAGAAATTCTTCAATGAACTAAAGAGAATTAATAAGGAAATTTTTGTGGAAAGGGGGAAACTGAGGATAGTGTTAGATAAATTAAGAGAGAGGTACAACCAAGGTGGTTTGCAGTTACCAAACTTTTAAAATTATTATAGAGCCGCACAATTAAGGTATTTATCAGATTTTTACCAGACTGGACTAAGATAGAACTAGATAAAATAGGGCAGAAGGTACTGAAACATATACTTTATAAGTGGGATGAAAAGCTGGTGCAATATTAAAGCTCACCAGTATTGCATCATTTACTTAATACATGGAAGAATATCCACTTAGACAGGAAAAAAAACGAATTACCAAATACCAAAATTGTTATTTGCAGAAAACCCACTAATCCCTTTTATAATAGATAACCTTTCCTTTAGATAATGGGAGAGAAAAGGAATCAAAAGAATAGAAAATTGTTTATTGGGAAATAATTTATTAACATTTGAACAATTGAAGTACAAATATGGAATAATTCATGGTACAATGTTTGCACATCATCATCTCAAAGCTTATTTAAAGGTTAAATTGGGAAACAGACTGAGATTACCTGAAGAAAGCAGCTTTGAATATATGATTACAGACACAATGTTAATTAAAAGATTTATAACGAACATGTACATTAAGCTGCAAGATAAGGAAAATGATGAAATAAGCTATAAACCCAAACAAAAGTGGGAAAAGGATTTAAACATAAAGATAAAAAATGAAACATGGGAAAAGTTATGTTCTGGAACTATGAAGAATATAATAAACACAAGATTACACATGATACAGTATAATTGGTTACACAGGTTATATATCATGCCCCAAAAGTTTAAAAAAAAATGGGATCCAACATTATCAGATAGATGTTTTTGCTGGGAACAACAGTACATGCAATTTGGCCATGTGAGAAAGTGAAAATATTTTGGGAAGATCTAAATCAGATATTAAATAAAATCACAAAAAAATAACATACCAAAAAATCCAGAGATTTTTCTTCTAAGTAATATAAGTAAGGAATTAGGCCTCAAATTGGATAAAGCGCAAAGAAGATTTATTATGATAGCCTTAGCAGTAGCAAAAAAATGTATAATGTCAATTTGGAAAATGGAAGAGAGCATGAAAATACAGCAATGGTACCTGGAAATGAATAAATGTATTCCATTGGAAAAAATAACATATAATTTAAAAAATAAAGTCACATTATTTGAACAAATTTGGGAACCGTACATGGAACATAACAGAGAGGGCTTGCCTCTGACCTCCACCCCCTAAAATGATAAGGAGACAAAACGACTTGATCCAGTGTGTAAAAGTAGATGACACATTTTTCTTGTTTATTTTCATTGTTTGATGACATTGTTTAATGGTTTTATTGTATTGTATATGTTGAATATTTATTGGTTTTGGAGGGGGGGTGGGAAGGTAGGGGGGAAAAAAAGGGAGAAAATGCCACTGTGTATATTTAACGAGAAACGTTTGTATATAATTTGGTTGATATGGTTCACAGTGTGAAAAATAAAAAAATTATTTAAAAAATCATATAGTGATGCTTTAATGGGGTGGTCCTTACTTACTTCAACTCCTGCACTACCACCTAGCCCCTATTCACTGAAGCCCCTTGAGCCATAGCCTTTCCACTCTGACTCAGTCCACTCCAGAGATGACGCTCCGATGACTGCTCCACTACCCAGTTCCTCACTTATATAGTGATGCTTGGGTCACTTGACATTGTTTGCCCACATTTGCCATTCCCTTCTGCCTCCTTCACACTGTTGTTTTCCTTTCCTTCCTGAATCATCCTCTACACTCAATGTCTTGATTCCTCTACTTTTCCATCCATCTCTGCTCCAATCACTCTCTCCATCTCTTCCCATCACACCCTTCTCTCATTCCATCTCTTCCTTCTGCATCCCATTTTCTAGCCACCCATTCTGTCAGTGACATTTCCAGCCATCCCCATCTCAATTTCTGTTTATTTTTATAAAATTAACTTACCAGAGGTAAATATTTTATTTAGTGAAGTATAACCGTACCTTAATATACACCACTGGCAGCATGCATGACATTTTGGTCAGCAATCTATAGAATGACATTTTCAAATCTTTGAAGAACTGACAGAACCATCTGAATAAAAAGAGAAAAATTCTAGATAATGTTCTTAAAAAAGCTAAAATGGTGATGAAACGCACAAACTGGTTTCATTTGTTTTTCATTTTTTTTTAATTTACAGCTGTCATAAAGTTATAGATTTACAAAAAAAATGATTGATACATTAACTAAAATATAGTTTAATGTTTGTTTTCCACAATTTGAGCTTAAATCAATTTCCCTTTGCTAAATTCAACTGATAGGCTATTATCCTTCTGAGAAGTATAATTTTTATTGCGCAACATTTAAAAAGAATGTAACTACAGTCCTTTGAAAGATGCAAGGGCCAAGGTTTTTATTATTTCACTACCCCTGCAGGCAACAGCAGTTGATGATGAAAATATAAATTCAATCAGCAGTACCAAATTTCACGAGACGTCTAGTTTCACGCTGTGTTTCCATCAATGTGTCAAAGCAAGCTGTAAATTCTTCACTGACAAAATACATATTGAATTGTAAATTTCCACAATTCTCCAATATTAGAATTTTAACTGAGGAGAACAGGAATGAAGAAAATATACAGACTCCTGCATGAAAGAAGATGCATCACTCTATGACCATTAAGAATCATTGCTTTGCTCAAATCATCGAATATACAACATAATTTGGTGTCATCAAGCTAAGAGCAGAAAATGGAATAGCTGCGAGGTATTGCTGAGTATTCAATTTTTTGCCAAACTAAGATAGTGAAAAATAAAAAAAAAACTGCAAGTGCAGGAAATCTAAAAGAAAAATAGATAATATTGGAGATACTCAGGAGGTCAGGCCATACCTGTGAGAAGAGATCAGAGTCAATGTTTCAGATCAAAAACCCATCAGTTGACTGAAAAGGAGACAAAAAAAAACTTATAAAGTGCAAGGGAGGTTGGAAAGGGGGAATTCGCTGATGGGGTAAAACCGGGATGATCATTGGGACAAAGTTATTGAATCAATGAGTGAATTGGAACCATTAGAAAGTGATAATACAGACAAAAGAATGCTGGAGTTGCAAAAATGCAGAACAAAAGAAGCACAAGAAATCAAGCTGGGCATGTCTTCTGCACCCATAAAGAAAAAAAAAAGGGAGGGGTGGGGGGCGGGTGAAGCAAACTGGGGAGATTGAGACTGCTACAAAGTGAGAAACCAAATTTTCCGGCGTTGTAGAATTCAAAATAGTCCAGAAGGCTGTAACATGGCCAAACAATAAGATAATGTGTTACTCCTCAAGCTTGCATTGGGTCTTTGAACTGTGACTGTAAAGTCAGAGTTGGAGTGGAATGAGGAATTGAAGTTGCAGGCAAGGCGAAGATCAGGGTTGCTCCTGTGATGCAAACATGGGTGTTTTGCACAGTGATCACTACAGTTGAAGACACCGCATTGCAAATACCAAATTTAATACTCTAGATTAGATTAGAAGAACCAAAGTGCAGCTTCATCTGAAAAGACATTTTGGATCCCTGAATGGTGGGAAAAGAGGTTAAAGGATAAGTGTTGCACACCTATCATTTTAAATTGACAGATATCCTGACACTCAGGAACAATATACAAAACTACAAAAATTCCACTCTCCAAACTTAGCTTAAACTTATGATTTTTGAAAGTGAGAGAACTGTGTACAGTTCTGGTCACTGAATTATTGGAAGGATATCAACAAGGTTGAGAGAGTGCAGAGAAGATTTACAAAAATGTTATCTGGGTTTCAGAACCTAGATTACAAAGAAAGATTGAGCAAATTATGTTTTTATTCTTTGGAGTGTAGAAGGTTGAAAGGGGATTTGATAGAGGTATTTAAGATTATGAGAGGGAATAGATAGAGTTGATGTGGATAGGCTTTTTTCATTGAGAGTAGGAGAGATTGAAACAAGAGGTCATGAGTTAAGAGTTAAGGGCCATAAGTTTAAAAGTAACATGAGGGGGGACTACTTTACTCAGAGTGGTGGCTGTATGGAATGAAATTCTGGGAGAAGCAGTGGAAATTTGTGACAATTTTGTGGCATTAAAGGAAAAATTGGATAGGTATATGGATGGGAGGGGAATGGAGGGTTATGGGCAGGGTGCAGGTAGGTGGGAATAGAGGAGAGTACTTAGTTTGGTGTGGACTAAAAAGCCAAAATGGCCTGTTTCCATGCTGTAATTGTTATATGGTCCTCCAATGTATCATCAACATAGGTAAAATTGAAAATCATTTAACTTACCAGAATTAGCAATTGGCTATTAGATCATGTGAAAGAGGAGGAAATACAAAGCAAAACACTTTTAGAAATTAAGATGGCTTAATCAAAAAGGGGTGCAGGATGCTGTAATGCAAGAACACTAGTTGCTTCTACAAAATCATCAGTTGGATTTATAGTATACACGTTTTCCAACTACCAACTGGAATGGGGTGGAGGAATGGGGTGGAGCCACCACTTCCATACATTAAAACTACGTAAATTCAAGATTCTATATTTCATAATACTCTTGTTTAAAGTAGACTATTGATTTTAAACATCTGTAATCTGATCAAATCTTTTTTAAAAGAACTAAGAATTTCTGAAATTCTACCTGAACTGAACAAGGAATATAGTTTTACAAGTGATGGCAAAAATTTTTTGAAAAGATGGAAAAGAAAACTGAAAAATCCCTAAATGCTTGTCCAACAGTTAAGAAACATGCTTCAGGAGGCAGGTGTAGATGTGTCAGTGACTACTGTCCACAGAAATACAGAGGTTACATTGCAAGATGCAAACCACGAGTTTGCCACAGAAATGATAGCCAGATTACAGTTTGACAATAAGTATTTAAAAGAGCCTGTTAAATTCAGGAAAAAAGGTCTTGTGGATAGATGAGACCAAGATTAATTTGTATCCAAGTGATAGCAAGAGCAAAATGTGGAGGTGTAAAGGTATTGCCCAAGATCCAAAACACACCTCCTTTGCCATGGTTTGCATCTTACAGTGTTGCCTCTGTATTTCTGTTCATGAAGTCTTCATAACACATTCACAGCTGCTTCTGATCTGTGGACAGGTGTTTGGGGATTTTTCTTCCTTATGAGGAGAATTCTTCTGTAATCAGCAGTGGAGCCCTCCTTGGAATACCAGTCGCTTTGTGATTACTAAGCTCACCAGTACTTTCTTTCTTCTTAATGGTGTTCCAAACTGTTGATTTTGGTAATCCTAAGGTTTGGGCGATGCCTCTTACTGTTTTATTCTTTTTTTTCAGCCTCATAATGGGTTCTTTGACTTTTATTGCCACAACTTGTCCTCCTGTTGAAAATTGGCAACTACAGACTCTAAAGGTGATCAAAAGCTTAGAAGCAAGCCTAGCTTTCTTATACCTGCACCAATGAAACAATTAAACACACCTAAGTACTCACAAACACCTGTAAAGCCAAATGTTCAAAACATTATGGTGCCTTGAAGTGAGAGGACTATGTAAAAAAAAAAGTGCTGTAATTTCTACAGTCAAATAAAAAAGCATACAAATAACCTTGAATAAAATCTGGTGTACATACTTTAATTACACATGAATTGTTTGATAACAAAGTTAAAACTGTAGACCATAGGGGCAAATAAAGGAAAAAAAGTGTCTGTGTCCCAAACATTATGGAGGGCACTGTATATACTATAAAAGTTAATGCTACAAAGGTTCGCTGAACTGGTTCCTCAGAAAGTGGTCTTGCTAATCAAAGGGGGACTCAATAGTCTCCGCTGATATTCTTTTAAGGATGAGAAGCATGAGATATTAATTTATTAAAACTTACAAAATTCCTCAGGATGGATGTTTCCCATGTCAGGAAATCCAGAACCATGGGTAATAACCTCAAAATAATGAGAAAGTTCATAAGAAATCAATATGGAAGAAATTTCTCAACAAGTTGTAAAATTTATGGAATTCTCAACCCCAGAAGAGGGTGAAGGATCAGTCAAAATTCATTAACAATAAGGTTTATAGATTTCTGGACATGAATGGAATTCAGGATGTGCAGACAAAAAAAAATTAGGATAAAGATCATTTTCAATAGAACAGACTTGATGGGCCATGTAGTCTACTACTGGTAATCCTTATATTATGCTCTTAGATTTCAAATCTAACTTTTGTGTATGTTTCGACTGTGCAGAGTTTAAATGCTTGTTATTCTTCAAAATTAAATTTTAAAAGAGTTTGCTACTTTTTGGCTTTTTTTTTTAAAAACAGTTATGGAACAGAGGAGCCACAGTACTATAAAAAAAGCTGTACTATAACTGTTCCTTCTTCCCTTTGTATATTTTGATAGTATAGTTTTTTTTCACGTCTTCTGTTTGCAGTACATCACCTTCATCCCTACAAAAAAGTATTTTGTGACACAACTGTCACTCACAAGCCAAATATATAAATTCTTTAGAACACCAAACCAATTTGAAACCTCGTTCATGAAATTCTAAAGTAATTCAACAAAGGGATTGTATGTTTGCAAGCTCAGTTTTTGGATTCATTTGGCAAAGAATTGAAGTGAACTGTTTTACTTTAACTTTGTCCTTCAACTTATGTGGTAAGTTGAATAAATCTGATAAATCAACCATTTATGAGAAGGAGCATTTTCATCTCACTTTGTAGTCAATAGATTAGCAGTTTAGAAATTTAAAAAGCATTTATAAAGTGTAAAAAGTTAAAATCTATTAACAAACTGTTGGGAAGATAAATTTGATTTTCCCATTGCTACAAATATGTCCATGTTGGCTTCTAACAAGTGCTCTTGAGCCTTTTGAAATGGAGTGTTTTTATAATTTTCAGCAGAATTTATCACATTATGCAGGCAACTGAATTAAACTTTATTACAAATTAATAGCTTCCTCTTCTCAGATAATGAGGGAACTGTTGAAACAAAGTGGTACCAGATCACTCAAGCTCACTTTTAGGTCAAGCAATTGTAATATTCAGAAGGGTCTTTTGGAGGAATGAATCCTTCAGTATTACAAAAGTGAAAAGTAAAATGTCAACACTGCATTTTTAGACAATGTAGCATAAGATATATTACATTCCAATAGCACAATAATAAAAATAATGAAATTTGTATTGAAGATAATCAGATGAATAGAATATCACCTGTCTATGATTCCTATTTCCTGTTATATTACTTGGTCCATAAATCTTCGTCCGCGAAGCCAAGCCAAAGAAAAGAAGACTTGGTCAACACTGGAAGTTTGTTAATTGACAATTAATAAAATGCAATAATGTTACTTTTTTCTTCTTCATATGTAAGACAGAGTGTGTTTGATCATTCTAAATGACAAGATTTTATTGTACCAAAATTCTATTATTCATACAAAATTGATCACAATAAAGTTTGTTCTCAAGTTTGTTGCACTGTTGAAGTGATAAATGTGAAGTACAGAGTACCAAAGTGAGCATATACTTTATTTTTTTTGTTGTCTGAACAATTAATGTATTACCCTTAAACCATTTACAAGATTATGACAGGAAGTTCAAACTGCTCCTTTGATGGCATCCCAACAGATACTATGGGAGGGTGTACAAACAACCAAATGACCACATGTAATAAACACAACTGAGACGTCTTTGTCCATGCACACATTATAAGTTCTTTCTTCCTGCAACCTTTGTAATTGCTCTTCCATGGACAAGCCCAACGTATCTGATGCTGAATAAAGCAAGTTTTTATGAACAAACAGCTTTTCATGCACTTTAGGTTTATGTTTCAAAAACACATCTTGAAAGGCTTCAATCGCTGCACTTCCTTTGTGAATTATCAATTAATTCTCTGACTTATTCATTTGTACAAGGTTTTTGTTTAATTGCATCTCTTTCTATTTTATTAATAACAGAGCAGATTTCCACATCTTCAAGCAAAGGTGATACATTTGCCAAATGATGACTCGAAGCAACTTTAAAGCATATACCTTAAAAGATGTTGAATTTTCCAAACCTTGATGTCAACAAATCCAAAACATGTAATTACTGTAAATCAAGCTGGAAAGGTTTAGTATTACTTGCTAGATATTTACCTTAAGCCCTACTGTATTATACAGTCTATTATTGCTGTATCAAATACTGTATGTTTAAATATATAATCATGAAATTTAGACAATAGATTCTACTCCTGAAAAAAAACAAAAGAACCTTACTGACTACAGTCAAACAAATCAATCACGCAAATACTTAGCAATAGCAAAGGTAACTTAATTCTTACTTAAAACCTTCTGCTTAAGCCACAGGGAAAACTTGCACACCACAGTGAATTTTCTAAAAATGAAATGACTGTAAATCCTATTTCAGCATCAAAACTACATGACAGTTTAAAGTAACAGAGTGAACAAACTTTTCTGCAAATTAAGATGATTTCCAACTAATCTGAAAGGCATTTAACAAACCACTGTGATATATTGTTCAATGGAATATTCTGCTACACACTGGATAAGAGTCCTGGGAAAAGACATAATGACAACTAATTTATAAAAAAAAATCAGCTTAATTTTTGTTTGGTTGGAAAACTTAAGGTTTTCAAAGGACCTAGTTGAAAAACATTGAACTTTTAATACAAGCTAATAGATGTGGCCTGCCCTGATTTGTATTTCCAGCATTTTCAAATTTCCAAAAAGTTTACTGCAGCTTTTTATAAACAGTAGAGTCATAAAGTCATACAGCATGGAAACAGACCAAAATGTCCCTTTCACGCTTATCCCTCTTGGCAGGATTTGACCCATACAACTCTACACCAGTGGTTTTCAAACTGCCCCCCTAAACTCACATTCTACCTTAAGCAATCCCAAAGCCATAAGTGTTGTTTTAATTGTACCTAATTGACTCATTATGTGTTCAGTTTCATAACTCCAAAGTAAATGGGCCAATAACAATTTTTCTCAAGCAAAATATTTCAGTAACAATTGGGTCACATACCACCTTAAGCAATCCCTTACTAATCACAAAGCACTGATGGCATAGAGATTGCTTAAGGTGGAATGTGTGTTGGAGGGGGGCAGGAGGAGTTTGAAATCCACTGCTCTAAACCTACTTTCCAATGTATCCACCCAAATATTTCTCAAACACTGCAACAGTACCTACCTCAACTACCTCTTTCAGCAGTTTGCTTCATCCACCCACAATCCTCTGTGTAAAAAATGTTACCCCTTAGACTCCTCACCATTAACCAAATTCTTCTGGTTACCAATTCTCCTTCTCTGGACAAAATACAGGTAGACATCGACTTAGCTTTATTCAAAAAGAATTCTTATCACCGTAACTTTGAAACATTGCAATTTAGAACATGGTAGGTTGGGATCTCCCTGTACATACAAGTGCATTCACCCTCTGTGCAACAGAAAAGTCAGTCGTACAGATTTATGCATAAAATCATATCGTTATCCAATTTAAAATAACTTTTTTTCCACTAATGCCATATACATGTAGATCTCATCTTACAATGGGGTTCAGTTCCAGGGCTTGCATCGCAAGTAGAAATGATCATAAGTTGGGGTCTACCTGGTACAGATACCATTACATCCTGTCCCAGCCGGGAGGCTGATGTCCCTGCTGTTGCGGAGAGGCCAAGGTTCCACTGGGCAACTTGGGCAGCGGCGTCACCTCTCAACCTACGTTGTGATTTGGAACACATGCACAGATTGCCGTCATTCTCTCCCTCTTTTCAATCTCACTCCCTCCCCAGCGATGACAATCTGCATGCATTCCAAATCACCTTTATTTTAAAAAAACAGCGTTGGGTCTGTCAAAGCATGTTTCCTTGACATCACAACAAGAGGAACATTGAAATGATAATGTCCAGGAGGGAGTGATGGCGCGATCTGTGTGCGGTAATTGGATGGAAGCATTTCCTTCAGAGAAGGAAAAGCAACCACGTTGATACAGGTAGACACAGACTTATGTTTATTCAAAAAGGATTCTGATCACCGTAACTTTGAAATATTGAAAAATTCTAAAAAAAATTTAGAACATGGTAGGTCGGGATCTCCCTGTACATACAAGTGCTATTAGCACGACCAACATGTACCACCATCTCCAGGAAAAGTTCTAAATAATATTAAGTAGGAATATGTATTCTCTCTTTTACAGGATGTGAATCCATTAACAAAGACACCATTTAGTGTCCTCTGCAAAAGACAAACGCCTCGAGGAACTCGGTGGATCAGGCAGCATCTATAGAAGGAAATTGACTGTTGATGTTTAAGGTCAAAATCCTGCAGCTCTGAAGCATCTACAGTTTCCCATGACTATTTCAAGAAACATCCATCTTGCTTTGGGTCTGGAAACAGATAAGAACTACTTCAGGCAGGGATGGAGGAAATCTTGCCCTGAAGGATTTTTAATGGATTTTTAGTTTCTTGTTCATCATACAGAAACCATAATTTATTTAATTAACATTATTTAAATTCACCAGCTGTCAAATGGGATTTGAACTCCATTGGTTGTTGGTTTGGTCATTTATGTTGTTGCTCAATACATTTGTCCTTCCACATGTGGAGACAATTGACCAACTATGCTTTAAATGTACCAGATGCAAGCTTTACAAATAAATGTAATGAGAAAACATTGGAAAACCTAAAAGTAGTTAGAGGCTTCATGTCAATGACCTTTCAGAGCTCAAAATAGGTTTGGAGTCAAGGAATGGGAGGAGGTATGTTGGAATAGTAGTTGGTAACATTGATTTAATAAGGAATGATAATGCAGACCAGAAGCAGTCTGTTCACGCAGGAATCAAAGAAAAGGCAAGCTAGGGATGGTGCAAATATAAATAACAGAATCACCACCAACAGCTGCTCTCCATGGGAACTACGTTTATGTCCTGAAATTGTTGAACTTCGAGCTGATTTCAGAAGGTTGTAAAATTCCAAAACCAGTGGGTTCTTTTGAGTGTGACTGTACAATTCTAAACTCATGGCCAAGTTCAACAATTTCTTCTAATTTTCACTCAAATTTTGTGGTGAGTGATAGAATAAGGAGGTAGTGAAGATAGGGTAATGGAGTGAAACATAGGGAGAATAAAATGAAATGAGAAAAATAGATGGTTGATAGCACAGGCTCTGTGAATTAAGATATAAATCATATGAAAACAATTCCTATAAACCAGTCACATCAATGCAGGGCTGGTGACTCTATCTCTAATTTCACAAAGTCTTATCATCATATCTGAATTTTCCACTTGCTGAATTAATTTAGCTCCAACAATTCAAAAACCTCAGCACCATCCAGGACAAAGCAACCCGTTATTGCCATTCCTAAACATTTTCCTCCTCCATCACTATATTACTGATTGCAGTATGCACCACCTATAATCCATTTTATAGATACTCACAGAGGCAGTTACGACAATACCCTCCCAAAGCAAAGAGGTGCGTGATGAATACCTAGTTGGTGTAGCGGTTAGCTCAACACCTTTACAGCGCCAGTGATTGGGACTATGGTTTAAATTCCATGCTGTCTGTAATGAAATTTTACATTCTCCCCATGTCTATGTGGATTTTCCCTGGTGAATCCTCCCGCCGTTTGGAAAGTACTGGTGATTGCAGGTTAATTGGGTGTAATGGGTGGCGAGGACTCATGGGATGAAATGGCCTGTTATGAGTACAGTTTTAAAAAATTTAATTTAAATTTAAGATACCACCACATATTCACATATCATCTTGACTTTGAAATAAAAATTATGCTCTATTTTCTTTGCTGGGTTTACATTTGGGACATTCCTATTCAAAAGCTCTGCAGCAGCATCTTCACCAGAAGGACTGTTAACAGAGAAAGCCAGTTAGGGATGGGGAACAAATTTTGCTCTGAAAGGAAAAATTCAGCTTTTCTTATTAAATTTCCAACTCCCAGCGTCTAAGATTTTTCCTTGCGATGCATATTAAAAAATTAGTGCCATCTCCTGGACAGTCTCTGCATTGAAACAGCATGCAGGTTTCTTCCTCTGCGAACATTTCAACCAATGACAAAAATAATGCTGCTAAAAATATTATTCTTCACCCTTTCACTATAACATTACAAATCATGATTTAATAATACTTGCAACATACCTTCCAAAAATAAAAGAAAAGCAATGGTTATCTATGCATTTAGTTTCAACTTTGTTGAGGACATGTACTGCCTTGGTGTTAAAGCACGTTGCTAAAAACTAGCCATTTTCAATGGGGGGGGGTGTTCCACTACCCCACCCACTACCCAAGGGGCCACAGCACATTGAGGGACTGAGACTGAGGAACAGCCCTTCAAACAACAGAGGGGTGAGAAGAGACAAAATGCCTCGGTAGTGGTAATGGTGTGAAAAAAAATGAATGTGACCATGTACAGTGATGGAAATGTATGGATACGAAACAGGGTGGGAAGATACTTTGAACAGTTCTGTTGTAAGTCTATTTTTAGTTTAAAAAAAAACCTGTTTTCTTTACACTTCGTGCAACAAAAATTTTTTTATGTATTCGGTAGGCCTCATAATGGCTTCTTTGACTTTCATTGCCACAATTCTGGTTGTCATGTTGAAAAATGGCAACTACAGACTCCAAAGGTGATCAAAAGCTTAGAAGCAAGCCTACTTCTCTTATACCTGTTCCAATGAAGCAATTAAACAATCATCTATAAAATCAAACGACCCAAAATGCCCTGTAATGAGGGAACTACAATGTATAAAATGTGCTGTAATTTCTTCATGGTCAAACCAAAATGTATACAAAACACCTCAAATAAAATTTGGAATGTAAAATTTAATTACATGTGAATTGTTTGATTACAAATTTAAAACCGTGGAGCACATGGGCAAATAAAGGAAAAAAAAGTGTCTGTCCCAAACATTATGAATAGAACTGCATATGGTAATTCCTATGTTGTTTGTCAGAATTCTTGTGGGCATACCAGCTGCTGTATTTACTACATTATAACAGTAGCCCTTTTCACACTGGCATCCCAGTAAATTGGCAGTTCAGTGTCCTGGTTAAGGAAGCCGTTTATGTCTTTCACACTGGACCACTGTTAACCGTTCTCTGTGTCCTTTCTCACTCATCACAAGGCATCCCCGGGGATTCTATCCTCCACCGGTGATGTCTGAGTGATGCACCCTAATGGTGGACCTACCCTAATCCAGATCAATGTATTATGATCTTGCATTTAAACAAAATTAATCATGCCTAATTATAACATAATTAAGCATTATGTACAGCACAGAATGAGCCCTTCAGCCCCTGTTGTTGTGCCAACCTACATAAACCTTTATAATTTTATAAAATACTATGGAAAAGTATAGCCGCACAATTTATAAACACTGCGGATAAGTCCAAGTGGCAATAGTTCACAATTTATAAAGACCATGGGGAATAGTCATGGCGGTCCTGCCCTCCCAGAATTCCATGCAGCATATGCACGGTGCACTCATGGAGAGGTTTCTCTGCCATAGGGAATCCTGGGATGGCAGATCTGCCATCTCTCTCTCTCCCATTGTAACATTCCCACAGTCCTTTAGACATTTATAAAGGTTTATATAGGTTGGCAGAGTTTATACTTTATTTTTTATCTTTTGTTTCCTTCACATTCATGCACTCAAGGAAAAACATAATCAACGTGTCACTCCTTTATCCCAGGATACCCTATGTCCCTTTCACACTGGGCTAATCGACAAGTAGGCGTCATCAGACACTGGGGATTACATTATCTCCCCTGCTTCTGATGATGCCTGACAAGGTGTCAGTGTGAAAGGAGTTAGGAGCTAATCACTGCAATTCATAATTAAATCGAATTGTTTGGCAAGCTTCTGGTTATGTTTTTAATCATGCATTTAAAAGATTAATGAGAACCTGGAAGAGCAAATCTTTCTAAAGGTGGGTAAAAACAAATTTGTCAGATGGAGCACGCACTTCTTCCTGCAGATCTCATCTTGGATACTACAATAATTGAACCAGCATTGATCTGTTACACCAGACTGAGCATTTGTGGATCACATTTTTGTAGTGACCATTGAGAATGGTGAATTTCTTGAAACCTTGTAAATGAGCCATTCAAATTAAAGTAAGCATTCTGCACATCTCTGACAAAAATAAAAGCAACCAGTAGAACCTGTTTATATTAAATAATATTGGAACTATTTTTTTTAGATAGTTAAAGTAGAAGTTTTTCAATTCCATTCCTACTTGCTGAAGGGGAATACAAAAGACAGGTGGATATCTTGTGTTCAGAGTCCATTGTTCCAGACATGCATGTTTGCCAAAGGTGACAGAAGCTTTTCCAATTCTCAGGTTATTCTTTATCAAGCCTAAATAAGTCACAATAGTTGAGCTGAGATACAAGGGATGATCTACATTTCCCTGAGCTTTACTAATGCTATGGAACGAATGTGACATTGGTGCTTTTTCTCATGTTCATTGTTTTATTTACCACTTGGAAGTGTGTATGAATCAGGGATTTTGTTCTTCATGATCAGCAATTCATTGTTAGAGTTTGGACTGAATGTATCTGCAGCAAAAACTAATCCCAGGTTGAACAGTTAGATAAGCAGCAGCAGAAATTTAAATAAAAATAATAGCTCTTGTTTTTTGATGAGACTTTTTTTTAAAAAAGACTCCATGGGAGACATGATCTCTCAATGGCAAACTAAAATCACAAAGTTGATGAATATACCAAGAGCAGCAATAAGCATAATATTTCAGCAAACTAAGAAATCAGCAAAGGGTATTTAAAAAGAACTTGATAAAGAGAGAAAAACAGCATTCATTAGGTGATATAAATTCACCTATCAGAACAATGGCTCAATGGCAGATTCCATCTCACTGGCTCATCATCCTGTAATAGATCACATGGATCACAAGAACAGCAACAATCAGCTCTCTTTCATCAAGTACAAATTAGCATTTCACACCATAATTTCAGAAAAATGTATTCAAATTCAGGCAACTGGATCTTTGATTTCTCAGTGCAGATTGATAACATCATCCATCTCCTCACGACCATCAATAAAAGTGCATGATGTCATAGCCAAGTTTGGCTCCAACACAATCTACAAATTCACTGATGACATAATGGGTCAGAACAAAGTATGGAGATCAAGAATCATAACTGCTGCAGGAACTCGGTGGGCCAGTGTCCAAGGAAAGCCTTTATCAGGAACTGATAAGTTGGGGTGGGGGGGAAAACGAGACGCAGACTGGGTGAAGATAGGTGAATGCAAGTCGGAGGGGGGAAGAAAGACCCAAGGGGAGTGATGGGGGAAAGAGGCAGCTGGCTGAGAAAGATGCATTCTGGTTGGAAGAGCGAAGGAAATGGAGTGGAAAAATGAAGGTGTAGGGGATATCGTGCTTAAGATCACTGCCAAAACATACAAAAAAATAGGTCTCATGTTGATGAGAACTTATTGGTATGAATAGAGTATTATCTAATAATTGGAAACAAAGACCAGGCACAAGAGAGTCATTTTTCAAACTGAAAAAGAATGACTCTGATATTAAAATTGCAATCAAATTCTAATGACAAAATTAAAAGTCCTTGGGAAGAGAAACTTCAGTTACATCTTCCAGAGGAATCATGGGAGAAGATTTTTTGATTGGTTAATAGATCTTCAATATGTGCTCGTCATTCTTTGATACAGTTTAAAGTGATATAATGGGCTCATATATCGAAAGACAAATTGGCCCAAATTTTTCTAACATTCATCCTATTTGTGAAAGATGGAAATCAGAAGTGGCTTCTCTAACTCGTTTGTTTTGATCATCCCCCATGTTGGAGAGGTATTGGATAGATATTTTTAAGATTTTGTCAGCTATACTGGATATCAGTTTGCAACCTAACCCATTGACTCCTCTTTTTGGAATGATAGTGTTATGAGCTCAGAGGACCCCAAAACCCAGTAGCAATAGAAATTCACCAAGACAAATGGTTACTTAAACAAAAGTTGCTTTTAATTATCTTTAAACATGAAAACAGAATCAAACTTTAATTTATTACTATTAACTTAACTGTCCTCTAATTCTAAGCGCACGTGTATATAATGTGTGTGTACGTTCAGAAAGTTCTTTGATTCACAGTCCAATCTCACTTCTCACTCCTCCAAATTCACTGGTTGCAGGCAATTCTTATATGATGCACAGAATTTAACATTTATGAATTTCACCAGGTTTTGGTGCTTGAAAGGTAAATGGTTACTGCTCAGGAAGGTTCTTGTCACTTTTCAGAGAGAGATTTATTTCTTGCTGGACACCCACAACTGCTTCCTTCAGATCAGCCACTTCAGTGTCTTGCTGAAGAAACTTGTCCCATCAAGGTTTTCCAGATGATAACCTCTTTCTTTCAGGTCACCACAGAGTTCCTTTTCTGTTTCCCTTATTTCAAGAGAAACATAATACAGCCAGCCATCTCCTCTTGTATGGACCACAAGGGCTTTGACCAGGCTGAACTATGAACACCATCTTCAAAATGGTGTTTTTCCACAAGTTTGCCAGCTTGTCATATTCCAGTTCCAGCTGCTGCGGAACTGTAGAAATGAATCCTGTCACTCTCTCTCTCTCATACACACATACACACAAAAACCACATGATCTTCATAGAGCAGCCAACTGCACTCAGGCAGACTGCGGCTCTGGACCTAATCTTCCGTTTGTTCATCTGTTGATTTCCAAAACAATAATCCATTACTCCACAGCATGTCCATTTAACATCTACTTGTGAAGTTCTTATAGGCATTCTTCAAAGTTTTTGTAAAGGCACTCAGAGACTTGAGCAGAGATCTGGCATTTTAAAAGAGGTCTGTTTTGAAGTGTTTGTATGTGACCTAGACTAAAAACAAACTGCCACAATTCATCTCCTTTAAAACATATACAATGTAAAATATAAATAATCTGTCACAATAGTTCCAGAAGTGAGACGAGTTCCCACTTCCACACATCAGGTTGTAGCTTTTTCTACATGTTGGCTAGAAGAGCTTTAAATGGAAAGGTTCTAATCTACCTACTTTGACTTAATGGTTCTCTCAAATTATGTCATGTTTACATTTAGAGAAAGTTAGGAGTTGTATATTTGATACTTTGTTAAATTTGAAGAGACTTGGGACCTTTCATAAATTATTTCCACATGAAATAGTATAATTATTTTCCCTTCTGGACTATATTTAATTTTATTTCTTTTCCTTTGATTGGTGAAGACTGGAAAATTAAGTTTTACTAATAAATTCTCAGGATTGCTGCCCAGTCATTTTGTTTGTTTGTTTGTTTTTCTTAGATAATATTTATATAATTAAAATTTTAAGATTTCAGTTTGAGGAGATGAGAACAGATTTGTTAATTTTGGCGTAATGCAATATATTATATCCTATGATCTCATACAGTATTTTTTTTCCTTCTTGATTATGTACTCCTATTCTCCTCATGTATTATTTACCTATAATATGATTAATAAAAAGATTGAAAAAGAAAGAATGACTCTGGGGTCAATACAAGGGTATTAGCATAGCAATCTGCAGCAGTAATTTTGACAAAGTGCTCAAGTGTAATGAATTAATGTTTATTTTTACACAATATGAAGACTGCAGAAAAGTAGAGAACACAATAAAGAGAGGCCACAAAAAATATATATAGATGGGTCGCAATACAAATTTGGCAGATAAAGCATAAGAGGGTATGATGCTATTTATTTAGACAAGAACAACAGCATTGTGGAAAGCTAGGGGCAAAAAACACAAGGTCTAAACTGGGGTAAGTTACTGTAGCTCTTTTCACTCTCACTGAGAGATTCCTTTGTGATCTATTCTCCCATTCATTTCACATCTTTAAAATTAGTTATTTGAGTCATTATACCTCCAAATACCTTTGTTAAACAAAAATACATGCTCATTTTTTTCACTGGCATCACCAGACCCTCTGAACAGTGCTAAAAATTGGCGAAGATTGAAACTTCAGGGCTAGAGAAGCAAAGGGAGTCCACATCACATCACAGACAAATCAGATAGTTGGAAATGGGTTAACAGCAACAGTTATAGGTGATTCAACAAGGGGTACAGACAGACATTCCTGTGGTTACACATGCAATTCCAAGATGATATCTTGCTTCCCTGGTGCCTGGGTCATTACATCATTGAGCAGCTGGATAAAGTTAGCAAAAGGATGAACACCAAGAAACTGTGGTACCTATCAGGCCCAATGGTACAAGTGTAAAATTCAAATGTATGGTCAAAATACAGATATGGCCTCACATACAATGCTAAGATTCTTTTTACTGCAGACCATGCTTAGGAATTTCATTACCAGTAATTGTACACTGCAAACATCAGGAACTAATCAAGCTGCTCAAATGAAGATGTAAATATGCAGTTGTAGCAGACTGCAACAGAGAAACACACACACACACAAAACCTTGCTTTGTGGGAGGTTAAGCTCTGAGATTTATTGAGGCTTTTATACAGTTGGAGTTCCTGCTGTTTGTTTGATTGGCTGACAATCAGCTGCATGAATTAACAATAGCGGGCAGGAACATTCTTGCATGGGAATACCCTTCTTCCCCAGCCTGTTATTGATCTGTTAGCTGGGTTGATGGTCTTGTACTGCTCCAGCTTTTACCCCCTCCAGTTCCTTGTCTTGGGAGTCGCCTTAGAGATCTCTGTCAGCGTCTACTGCTGCGCGATATGCTGGCCCAATCTCCGCAATAACAAGCCTACAAATCCTAAATTAGTATAGTTATTCCCTCTTGTTCAAGAATCCGAAGGGGTGGTTTTTAAGGATTTTGGAGGCAGTTTATTTTGAGACATTAAATACATTTTAATCTCCAAGTTTCTCAATGTCATGTACCAGTGAGTTCAGAAATAAAATTCACTTTGCTTCCACAGATGTTGCCTGACCTTTGGAGTTCCTCAGTTTTGCTTTTTGCTCCTGGCTGTTCTATCAGTGGTCTACATTTTACTACTATCTTCAGTGATTCATCTGGTAGTACTTGAAATTGCAAGAACTTAGTGGTAATTTCAAAAGTCCATACAAATACTTGCCCATTTTAACTGCCATATGCCTCCTTTTCTTTTTAAAGTATTTTATTGTTTAGCATACAAACATAAATAGTGAATTGACAATTACATGATGATTCATTTGTATACAAATCTTTGGCTTGGCTTCACACACAAAAAAGCCAATGAAAAAAGTAGATAAAACTACATCAATAATTGCTTATGCCTCAAAAACATTTAATTGAAATGATCTTTGCAACCCTGTTCGTTGAAATAACTTGAATAAACAAAAAGAAAAAAACAACGTAAAACTAAATCTATCCCCTTTTTCTACTCAAGGTTACCTTATAAATTAATTTTTTAAAAATCAATAATATGGAACCAGAGAATAACCAATGAACCATCAGAACATACAATAATTGTTAATTCTTCCAATTATAAAAAAATTCTAAGAATGGGCCCCACTATTTCCATCTTTGATATTATATCAAATTTTCTCTAAACCTAGATTGGAGTGAGTAGGGGATGAGTTATCTTTCCATTTCAGTAAAATTGCACGTCTGGCGAGCAGCATGGTAAAAACGAAAACTTTTTCCCAAGATGTCAATTTATCTGAATCACGAGTAAAAGTCAAAGAGAGCAATTAATAGGCAAGGTTCCAAATTAATCTTAAGCATCGATTGATAAAGTTTAGAGAATGTTTTTTTCCAGAATCTCCCTAAATTTGGCCACTCCCAAAACATATGGATCAGGGAAGCTTCAAAATTGTTACATTTCTCACATCAGGGATCAATGTCGGCCCAAAAACGAGATCATTCAGGTTTAGACAGACAAGTTGTGTAGTCTTGCACAAAATGAGGGATCATTAATCAATCTGAAAGTAGAGTACGGTTTTTTATTTTCGTGGTGGATTAACATCGTGTATTTATAATAATTTATTGGATTTACATTCAGCTCCCACGGCTCGGATCAAGAGTGATTGGGAACGAGATTTGAACCTCACATTCTCAGATGAAGATTGCCAATATGCCTCCGAACCAACTCAGAAAGACCATCGCCCACGACTTGGCATTTTCTGTGAGTTTTTAATTTCGCCAATATCTTGTCCGGAGTTAAGATCCCGCCAACTTTTCGCTCCCATCCCACAGTGACCTCGTCAAAGGAGAATGCGCAGAACTTGAACTTGTGTTTGAAACAGCAAGGCACAAGTTATCAATGAGTATCATTTTAAAACCGGGAACGGAAACTCAAACTTTCCATGTCTTTCTTCTGATCGGAAGGAGCAAATCACCAAATGCTTCCCAAAGTACGATTAAAGCACCCTCGATTGTCTGGTAAATTTGGTGCCTGAAACGTCAAACACAACAACCAAGCTCCCTGACGTGATCCCAACACCGGACTCGGACAATATTCCCTTGTGTCCCCTCACCCAGGGGGAAACAGTCCACTCACCTGTCCACGTCTTCTGCTCAGGGATGTAATAATACTTGTTCCCCAAGTGATCAGTACCCACGTGATGTTTCACGAGCCCAAATATCTTTTGCATCTGCGTCCGTAATCTATTCATGGCTGAGACCCCAACAGTCTCCCCAGTCCTTTGCACTTTGTCCACCCCCTCAACATTGAAGGAGCCTATTGGTGCCTACGGATGCGGCAGCCAATCACCTTCCTTGTCTTTGCGTTCGTTTATTTCTCTCAACATGGCGGCCGCTGGTGCAGACGTTGTTCCAATGCTCCTGTCCGTTTCATCCTTTGGTTCATAATAAAGCGTTCGTGGGCTTTGATGTGGATGGTTAGGGTTTTCCGGGAATGCTCTCCCTTTTGGCAGCTCGTCGGAGTGGCTGCGATGAGCCGCTGAGAGTGAGGCGGGCCGAATCCACCCGGAGGTTAGTCTCTTGGAATATCCACGATCACGATTCAGGAACATGGGCTCCAGCGCCTTCTGCCATACTTTCATTCTCTGGTCCAACTACTGTAAATTCAGCAGTTTTTACATGATGTCACTAGAAACGCAAAGCAGTACAAATGGAGAGAGTTAACGCCACACAGGTCCAACAAAAAAATCATTACAATTTAAAAGGGATCTCAGGGACACCTTCACACACAGAATGATGGTTATATACAACAAGCTGCCAGCGGAAGTGGTAGAAGCAGGGACAATTGTTCAAAAGACATTTAGACAGGTCTATAGGTAAGATATGAGCCAAAGGCAAATGGGACTGGATTGCGGTAGTCAGCGTGAAGGATCTATGACCTTGCTGTTGAAGTATAATTTTCTGAATAGACCTCAGCAACTGAGAGCTTGGCTGTCAAAAGTAAAATAATGGATATTGAGAATATGGAAGAGAACAACCAACTTATGGAGGAGTAATATGAGTTGTTTTTGGGCTGTCGACGTGGATAGATTTAATTTCAATGAGAATTTTTATATAAGATTCTTGTCTTATATAATGTTGACTGATCAAGACTTGAAAGGCAGTTCTCTTTTTAACAAACTGGTTAATGAAAAATGGGGGGGGGGGGGTGTGGTCAATGTTATAGAAAGGAAGGTGAGCAGACTTAGTGATATAAAAATATTAGGACATGAGGTGAGATATGATGCCAAAATTGCAAACATTATTGCTCTGTCTTGGAGTGTGGGAAAGGGGCAGAGTCAATGAAAGAGAGAGAGCAGCATTTATCTTCCCATGATATTTTTGCTCATCAACCTCTGCATTTCAGGCAAACAGCATGACAAATAGTATGATGGATTTGAGGTACAGCTGAAGTGTAATCAGTGAATAAACATTATCAGACATTGTTGACAGGTAATCTAACCGCAGGACGTTCAAAGAAGAAAAAGAAGACCGATACCTTGAAGACTTTAGAATTAACAATGCATGCAGGAGAGGAATAATCTGATTACAGCTATGTAGATATTCAGGTAACCAAAAGAGGCCAGGCAGTCTCATCTTACTGAGTAATAGAAGAAACAACAGACAAAAGCTCACTAAAACATCAAGCTCTTGGGATTTATCATAACAATCCTGTCAAATTTGGATGATTTTTACTTATTTTACACACTGTCAATACTAAGTATTACTTTAAATTGCTTTATCTTTATAATTATTTAAATTGAGAGAATTTGCTCAGTTGTAAGAAGGGGACAAAGAATTTAAGCATTAAGAATCAATTGAAAATTAATGTTACCTATGTTTAAAAATTTAATCCATGTTAGTGAAGGTAATCCCTCTATAAATCTTCGTCCGCGAAGCCAAGCCAAAGAAGAAAGAAAGTGAAGGTAAATTGAACTGAATAGGATGAAAGCAAGTTGATGGAGGAGTGTTAACTGTAACATAGCCTGCAGATGTGTGGAAAGGAATGAAGGGAGTAATTGAATACTGGTCACTGAACAATAAAATGTTGCAGTCGCCAAAAGAAACTGTTCCTCAGTTATGGAAATGTATAATCATGGAGTGGCAAAAAGTAGAGTTATGTACAAATGCATTTTTATTTTCTAAAAATGGAAGATTAGAATGGGATGGTAATTTTCAAACATTTGACCCCTTCATCCATCTTTCAAAAGAATGTTGTAGATTTTGTGAGCAACATGTACAACGTTTTGTTCCTGAAATGTGGAAGCATAAACGTTTTGATTGTTGATTTTTCTTGTGGTTAGATTTTATTTTCTTTGGGGCCTAAATGGTGTTAAGCATTTAAGGTGTGTTGCATCTAAAAAGAAAGGTTTGCTTCTTTTTTAGGATTATGCATACACAAGAGATTGCTGGTAAATGTCTGTCACGTGGCAGTGTTTTATGTTGGGATTAAGAACACGAGGGAATGCTACAAATAAAAGTGGAGGACTGAGAGATTTGATATCTATTCAACTCAAGTGATTCAATTATCTTCCTTTTCATCTTAATAGGAAGAAAAAAATGTTTTGTAAACTTATTGCAGAAATATTTATTTATTCTCCAGGGTGTTAAATCTGGAATTAAACAGTGACAGAGATGTAGAGCGAATCCATGGAAGCGGAATAAATAGTCTTGATATTGATCCTGTGGAGCAAAAATTGTAAGTACTGTCCATCTATTGTATATTCCTCAAAAAAATTAACTTTACTTCATAATTTTGTATTTACTGTTTGGGAAACTATGGGAAAAGTTCCTTAAAGCACCAAGTTCAGTATGGAACTACCACATACATAGATTTTTGCATTTTATTCAAATAATTGATCATAATAATCAGATATCTGTTCTTCCTCTCTTTATATTTTTAATTATTGCAAAGTTTTCCTTGTAATATGCTGGAGAGGGATAATGCAGAGCACATTCAAACTCATTAGATGATGGGTGGTACTTATTGATGACAATAAGTTGTCCTTAGTGCAGATGGATAGTCAGAGTTTGAAAATGGGGCAAGTTGATGGTGTTATGAGGTGATGTAGATGGGTGTTTGATGATTGACATAGACACAAGGTTCTGTTTCAGTGCTGCATCACTCTCTGAAAGTTAAAGGAATATTATGCATATATTTTATATAGTTGAAGTAATCAGCCTTCCAAGAAAACTCCTGGATCGTTTAACATATATGGAGACCGTGTGGTGTTATTGGACAAGTGAACTCATCAGAACAGAGTAGACTTCCTCATCCACAAAAGTGCAAACAATGAGTGTGCATGTACTCCAACTTGTTGTGCAGGCACAGTCCAGTTGTTTGCATAGTTTCACTATTGTTATTTTGCTTATACTTTTAGCATGTTGTCTGGTGGATCAGATGGTGTTATTGCAATATATGATTTGGAGAATGCCACAAAAAAGCTACAGTATACCTGCAAGGCAATCTGTACAGTGGGCAGGTAAGAATATTTTTTATGTTGTTAATACTGTATTATCTTTGCTTTTTTAAGTGCATTTGTTATTACAGAAATAATGTACATGTAAATTGTATGTTAAAAGGTTCCATGGTCGTGAACACAAATTTAGCGTGGAGACTGTTCAGTGGTATCCTTGTGATACTGGCATGTTTACATCAAGCTCATTCGATAAAACTTTGAAAATATGGGATACAAATAGGCTGTTGGTAAGTATCAATACAAAATAATTCCCACAGTGAAAGAATAGTATGTATTTATGCTTAATAAAAATGTTTCCAGAAACTGGATATATGCATTTGTTTGGTGGACAGTAACATGATAGGTTGGGTTTAAATTGCTTATTTGCAGTGTGATCTGCTGATTGTCAATGAGTTTCTGGTACATTGGTCCATCAAGAAAGGCAAGTATCAGTAGGTTATGAGGTTTGGATGGCATCACCACACCAGGGTCATGCCCAGAGCGGAATGCCACACTGACCATCGGCTGGTTCGCTGCAAGCTCAACCTTCACTTCAAGCCAAAGTCCAGGAACAGTAAAGCCCCCAGAAAGAGGTTCAATGTTGGAAACCTGCATTCAGATGAAGTGAGAGGAAACTTCCAGGCAAACCTCAAAGCAAAGCTTGAGTATGCAATCCGCCTCACGGACTCGTCCCCTGAAACCCTCTGTGATCAGCTGAAGACTGCCATACTGCAATCCACTGAAGAGATACTGGGCTTCTCCTCCAGGAAAAACAAGGACTGGTTCGACGAAAACAGCCAGGAAATCCAGGAGCTGCTGGCAAAGAAGTGAGCTGCCCACCAGGCTCACCTTGCAAAGCCGTCCTGGCCAGAGAAGAAACGAGCCTTCCGTCGCGCATGTAGCCATCTTCAGCGCAAACTCCGGGAGATCCAAAATGAGTGCTGGACTAGCCTCGCCAAACGAACCCAGCTCAGCGTGGACATTGGCGACTTCAGGGGTTTTTACGAGGCTCTAAAAGCTGTGTACGGCCCCTCACCCCAAGTCCAAAGCCCGCTGCGCAGCTCAGACGGCAAAGTCCTCCTCAGCGACAAGATCTCCATCCTCAACCGATGGTCAGAACACTTCCAATCTCTTTTCAATGCCAACCGCTCAGTCCAAGAATCCGCCCTGCTCCAGCTCCCTCAACAGCCCTTAAGGCTGGAGCTGGATGAGGTCCTCACCCAGGAAGAGACATATAAGGCAATTGAACAACTGAAAAGTGGCAAAGCAGCAGGTATGGATGGAATCCCCCCAGAGGTCTGGAAGGCTGGCGGCAAAACTGCATGAGTTTTTCAAGCTCTGCTGGGACCAAGGAAAGCTGCCTCAGGACCTTCGTGATGCCATCATCATCACCCTGTACAAAAACAAAGGCGAGAAATCAGACTGCTCAAACTACAGGGGAATCACGCTGCTCTCCATTGCAGGCAAAATCTTCGCGAGGATTCTCCTAAATAGAATAATACCTAGTGTCGCCGAAAATGTTCTCCCAGAATCACAGTTCAGCTTTCGCGCAAACGGAGGAACTACTGACATGGTCTTTGCCCTCAGACAGCTCCAAGAAAAGTGCAGAGAACAAAACAAAGGACTCTACATCACCTTTGTTGACCTCACCAAAGTCTTCGACACCGTGGACAGGAAAGGGCTTTGGCAAATACTAGAGCGCCTCGGATGCTCCCCAAAATTCCTCAACATGGTTATCCAACTGCACAAAAACCAACAAGGTTGGGTTAGATACAGCAATGAGCTCTCTGAACCCTTCTCCATTAACAATGGTGTGAAGCAAGGCTGCATTCTCGCAGCAACCCTCTTTTCAATCTTCTTCAGCATGATGCTGAAACAAGCCATGAAAGACCTCAACAATGAAGACGCTGTTTACATCCGGTACCGCATGGATAGCAGTCTCTTCAATCTGAGGCGCCTGCAAGCTCACACCAAGACACAAGAGCAACTTGTCCGTGAACTACTCTTGCAGATGATGCCACTTTAGTTGCCCATTCAGAGCCAGCTCTTCAGCACTTGACGTCCTGTTTTGCGGAAACTGCCAAAATGTTTGGCCTGGAAGTCAGCCTGTAGAAAACTGAGGTCCTCCATCAGCCAGCTCCCCACCATGATTACCAGCCCCCCCACATCTCCATCGGGCACACAAAACTCAAAACAGTCATCCAGTTTACCTGTCTCGGCTGCACCTTTTCATCGGATGCAAGGATCAACAACGAGATAGACAACAGACTCGCCAAGGCAAATAGTGCCTTTGGAAGACTACACAAAAGAGTCTGGAAAAACAACCAACTGAAAAACCTCACAAAGATTAGAGTATACAGAGCCGTTGTCATACCCACACTCCTGTTCGGCTCCGAATCACCTACGGCTCCTAGAACGCTTCCACCAGCGTTGTCTCCGCTCCATCCTCAACATTCATTGGAGCGACTTCATCTCCAACATCGAAGTACTCGAGATGGCAGAGGCCGACAGCATCGAATCCACGCTGCTGAAGATCCAACTGCGCTGGGTAGGTCACGTCTCCAGAATGGAGGACCATCGCCTTCCCAAGATCGTGTTATATGGTGAGCTCTCCACTGGCCACCAAGACAGACGTGCACCAAAGAAGAGGTACAAGGACTGCCTAAAGAAATCTCTTGGTGCCTGCCACATTGACCACCGCCAGTGGGCTGATATCGCCTCAAACCGTGCATCTTGGCACCTCACAGTTCGGCGGGCAGCAACCTCCTTTGAAGAAGACCGCAAAGCTCACCTCACTGACAAAAAACAAAGGAGGAAAAACCCAACATCCAACCCCAACCAACCAATCTTCCCTTGCAACCGTGTCTGCCTGTCCCGCATCGGACTTCTCACCCACAAACGAGCCTGCAGCTGACGTGGACATTACCCCTCCATAAATCTTCATCCGCGAAGCCAAGCCAAAGAAGAACAAATGTGATTCTTTTCCTCTTTGCATACATTGTCAACACAATTAGAACCAGCAGGGGTCACTGGATACCAGTGAGGAAAGAGATCTTTAGGTATTCTGTAGACCTTAAAACTTATGTACTTTGGACAGCTGCTGCATTCCAGGAAATTATTGCCATTTTCCATATGAGGGTGCCATTTCCATTCTGATATTTTACCTCCTAAACTCCGAATAAATTTCCTGGAATGCCTGCAATCTAAAGTTAACTGCAGGCATTCTGTGAACAATAGGCTAATGCAGTGGTTCTCAACCTTTTTCTTTCCACTCATATATCACTTAAAGTAATCCCTATTGCCATCAATGCTCTGTGATTAGTAAAGGATTTCTTAAGGTGATATGTGAGCGAGAAGGGAAGGTTGAGAATCACTGCTCTTGAGCCAGTGGTTACCGAAATATTTTGCTTGAGAAAAATTGTCATTGGCCCATTTCCTTTGGAGTTATGAAACCGTGCACATAATGAGTCAATTAGGTATGATTAAAACGGTGGTTTTCAACCTTTTTCTTTCCATCTGCATACCACCTTAAGCAATCCCTTACTAATCACAGAGCAGCTATGGCATAGGGAATACTTAAAGTGGTATGTGAGTGGAAAGAAAAAGGTTGAGAACCACTGGACTAATGAATACCACATATCGATGATACATGTTGCAAGTCCCACCTCTCTAATTACCGCACTTCTGGTAGTCTAAACGCGTAAGGAAACAGAGATTTTGAGTTTTGGTTGTTTGGGTGTGAACAACCAATGCCAAGACCACCAACATTCTTTAGCCCAGTAAAATTACACAAATTCTATCTAAAAAAAAAAGAGATTCAATAAGGTGGGAAGATGTTTGGAAATACAGGAGACAAATGATTTTGACCACTTAAGAAGATATAAAGAGCAACATTAACAACTTGTATTTACATCCTTCATATTATTGAATGTATTAGAATTCCTGTTTTAATGCCATTAAACAAAAGAAAGAAATAATAATTGAACAAATTCTTGGTTAAGAAAGTACTTTTAAGGCACTTAAATTAGGAAAAATCTGGAAAGAAGGTGAAGAGAGGAAATTCAAGAACTTGGGGATTTTGGCGGCCATAGAAGTAAAACATGAAAATCTGTTGACATGATGGTTGAAGTAAGGATTTACTTTGTTTTTACTTTGGAGTACGTGATTAAAATTAGAGGTGCACATATGTCGGAAGTGGAATGTCAGAGATCTCAAAGGGCAGGTATTCAATCTATACTTAATAGTTTATATAATATCTGTCTTGTATTAGATCCTGATATATTTTTATTAGGGAATATGCAATCACTAATTGATTTAGGTTTAAAGGATTATCAGATTTCCTTTATCTATTTAGCTTTAGCTGTGGCCAAGAAATATATAGCACTTACTTGGAATGACAGAAATATATTAACTTTAGATAGGTGGCATTTGGAGATGAAATCCTGTTTGACCATAGAAAGGATATCTTTTTCAATTCAGGATAGGATGTCTTTTTATAGGTTAAAGTGGACTCCGTTTGCTAAATATATGCATTTAAGTTTGCTTTAAATATGTTTTTAAGTGTGATATTTTAGTATTGATAATTTTTTTTTGTTAGTATCTTTACTTGTTATGTTTTATCTTTTTGTAAGTTGGCTTTTTTTTCTTATATATAATATTGTTCACTTTATTAACTCTTCACTCTTTATTTTGGGGGGAGGGGTTAGACTAATTTTAAGTTAGGTTATTAATGTTGTGTAATAATTATTGGGGGGGGGTTAGTTTATTTAGTTTACCGATGTACTGTAATTTTATTTTCTTACTTTTATTCTTTTTAAATGTAATTTTCTATTTTATTCATGTTATAAAATCTTAAATAAAGTTTAAAAAAAAAAGAGATCTCAAAGGGCCAGAAAAAGCTATGGAAGTTCAGTGGATAAGGCCTTTGAAAATTGTGACAGGAACTGAAGTCATTGGCTTTAATCTCCCCACCACTTAATTATTTGGATGTTTAGACTATTTAGACCCCATGAATGGATTAAAAGCAAGTTGAATGTATCCACAGATGTGGAAGATGATGTTATGTTTTCATGGAGTGGGTGAATAATTGGAGGGGGGGAGAAAGAATGGCGAAAGAGCAGGATAACAAGTAATTTGGTAACAATGAGTCATCTAGCAAGATAGTTAAAATATATTGAGGTAAAATGGTAAGGTCCAATATTCAAGGGCTGTGGACAGGATGAGATTAGTGAAGAGGGCTAGATGAGAAAATAGAACTTTTTTTGATTTCCGCAAATGCAGAAAATCTCATGGTGTCTGTCCCACCAGAAAAAAGATTTTAGTTAGTAAATATTACAGTTTAGCAGTTAAATACAGGTGCCTAACCTTTTAACCGGGATTCAGGAAACCAGCAACCTCCAAAAACGGGCACTTTTTTTGGTAAATAACACCTGCTCATCAAAGCGTCAACCATGACCAGACGCAATCCTCACTCAACTCCCGTGTATCCCGTTGAGTTCGGCATCACTAATTATTGACATAATTAATTTATAAGTACCCTACCTGTCAAGCATGATCCTCACTCAACTCACGTTGGAATATCTGTGTCATTCCACTACTTTATAAGTGCCTCCGAATCACTGTATAGTGACGCCCGTCCAGCGTCGTGGTGCTTTCACTTGACCTGGTGGTGGCTCATTTGCCATCATCGCCACCCATAATCCTCCACACAGCTGAAACTACTGTATCAGTGCCAATGCAGGGGAACCGAAAAGGGGCTATTCCCATTGTACTGGTACAGCAGTGGGGGGTGGGGGGGGGGGAAGAGAGACAGTAGTGTGACTCGGGTGGGTGAGGGGAAGGAGAGAGAGAGAGACGGCAGTGAAACTTGGGATGGGCAGAGAGATGAGTGCAAGTCAGGTGGGCAGGCTTAAAGGGACCAAAATCAAAATGATTTTGAAGTCTGGAAGATTCCAAACAATGGCAAATGTCAGTCCCAGCGATCCCGGATTAAAAAGTTAGGCACCTGGAATGACACTATCACTGACTTCAAAGAAAACTGTCTCTATAAAGATCAAGAAGACAATCTGGGATAGGATTCTCTTTGACCCAATGATGAAAGGTATCAGAGAAACTGGTTGTGTTTTTTCATATGCACTGTCTTTTAAAATAGTGTTTTATTTACTGTACTATGTTTTTGTACTTTCATGTATACTCTGCACTATTTAACTTGTGTAATACCACACCCTACACTGTTATTGAGATGTTTATTTGTTATTTTTACAATGCCTGTTGTATAAGTTGGATTGCCAGGAGCCAGGCAACGCTCGAAACAAAGGTTTTTACTGTTTACGGTATACATAACAATAAAACAATTCATTTCAAGAATTTCAGATATCAATCCAGGAAGTTATAAGCATTTTCAGTATAATTTTAATCATTTTGTGGAGCCTGTGATTGCATTTGATTATCTTCATGGGATAAAAAGAGAAGGTTAAATATTACACATTGTTGAGTGTTGTGTAACATTTTATTTTGTATTTAAAGTCTGCATTAAAAATGACTAAATGAATAAAAGTGTGTTGATATCATGTAACAAATAGTCATTTTTTTTTAGAGAACTTTACTATGAGAATAATATGTAAACAATTTTATTTGAGCTTTTTGCAAACCATCTGTGGAGAAACGGAAGATCTGCATTACTACATTTATTTAGCTCATGTTAACAGTGCAGTAGTTGCTTTTATCATAGTGAATGAAGGTGAACTCTGACATATTTCCACACCTTTAAAGAACAAAATCCTGATTGAACAATGCTGAATCATTGCATAAAACTCGTATCTTTTTACCAATGTTTAATTACATATTATAACATTGTAATATTTGTGCAATGTCCTTTGTAAAAATTTCATTGACTTTACTGTTTTTAAAAAAAAAATTAAAATTAGATATAATATTAAAGAGATCAAGGTTGAATTTAAAAAGATATGGGACCCATTCATGGACAATTATCATAATTACTTTGGCAGGTGTGGTCTGGGGGTTTTTCTATCCAATGTCCGAGAGCTGATACTTGATTCTTTACAATTTATTTGCTGGTGACCATATTTAGTGGGAGGGTTTAGATTAATATGTTTTTCTTCCTTTTTTTTCTTTTGTTCTTATTTTTTTCTACAATTAGAAGAGATTGATCTATTTAGATAATTACCATGTATATCTCAATATTAGAATATGAGGTAAAATTCTCATGAGGATTTTTCACTTTTTTAGAATTCTATAAGTATTTATAATTGATATGTGACATTCTGTATTGCATTATATAGAAGCTATATAATTAATAAATATCTAAACAATATACAAGTATTCATGTAATATTTCTCCCTTTTGAATTAATAAAAATATTTTTAAAAGAAACAAAAAAATAAACTATCTTTCATTTTACAGCCTGCTGAAATTTTTTCGTTTGAAGGAACAGTCTATTGTCATCACATGTCACCAATTGCGATGAATCACTGTCTGATAGCTGGTTAGTATAATGTTGTTGGATGCTCCAACCAGTGAATGTGAAATGTTGATGTTTTTTTCAAAATGTAAGTCCAATGTGTTCCCTCGAGGTTCAGTTTTTGAAGAGCCCCAGGCCAAGATAAAAGCCAGTCTGGAATTGTGGGATGAGATTACTGAAAGAGAACTGCAAAGGTTATTTATCGGTTTTAATTTTTTTGAACTTTTGCAATAGTCAAGCAAGTTCAAATCCACGATAGATTTTGAATTTGATTAATTGATTGAATCTGAAATGTATTGCTTATGTTTATTGTGGCACCCATGATGCCTGTTATTTTATTAATGTCTTTGAAGGGAAGAATTCTGCTTTTCTTGAATGACTTGAACTTTTAAGGACTCCATTTCCACAACAATGTTTTTAATTTAACTGCATTTGAAATGCCTAAGTATTGTATCATATTGCTTCAGAAAGATAGAGTGGAATATCTGGTCTTTATCAAACATGGAATCAGATTTAAACACTATTCTATACAACTCAGAAAAGTTCTTCATGCATATATTGGAGGATTTGTACCAAATTGAGAAAAGTTGTTCCAAGGTTAGTCAAGCAGTGGCCTGTCATGATCACATACAAAGATTTTTAATCTCCAGCCAATTTCCCAGACTCCTTCATTATTATCATGTCCCATTTGGAGGTGAAGCCAATATTTTTAGATAATCAGGAAGAAATGGCCCGTATAATCCTTAACATTGACTTTGAACTCCATGAAGTTTCAAAATTTTTTTGTAAATTACAGTTAAATAATGTTGTTTAATCACAAATTGGAAGTATTGTGGAGAGCAGGATTACCAAATGTCCTTAGAGTATAGGGATTTTAAGTATCATTACTAATCAAGGCTTGGAACCATTCATTTAGTAGGTGAGCCTTGATATTGTTGCTAATCTACCAGTTACAAATTCATCTATGTTCATATGAATATCCACCACATGCTGAGGATACCATCATGTTTATGGTAGAACAACCATGAGAGGCTTAGAGTAGATTTAACAGCTAGAGGGACACATCTGGGCTAGTAATAGATGAACTCTGTTTCCTTGTAATATGTGACTTCATGAATCAGCATATCTTTGACTCCACCCTCATACTCAAGAAACAGCTCTGATTCAATGAGGAATATAGAAAAACATGCCAGCCCTAGTAGGGATGTTTCTGAAATGTATGTACCAACCTAATAAAATTAAAACATGGGGATACATGCATATTAGACAATACAATAATGAAGACCCAAGAGATTGCAGATGCTTTAATCTTGAACAAAAAAACTAACCACTGGAGGAAATCAGTGGGCCACTTCCAGTTCTTTTGTCCATCAATGATATAGGTAGAAAAGTATTATCCTATGACTATCAGATCTGTGTCCTGTCTTGACTGATGGTAGAAATTAAACATTAATAGGAGAAGGTGTTCCTATCAATATCCAGATCCTGAATAATGGTGGACCTTAACTAGTGAGTTTAGAAGAAAACAAGGCTGAAGTGTCTGGAATTTCCTTCAACCAGAAGTGCTGTGTGAGCCGTCTGACAGAGTTTCTCCTGAGATCCTCCCCATTTTTGAAACCAATCTTAAACCAGTTTCACCCCATTCTCATCTTACTGAGTCCAATGGATACAGTAAAGTTTATAAAATGACCTGCATCGCAACTGCATCTGTACCTCTAGCCAAGCAGTTGATACAGTTATAACACTGACAAAATGGAAAATTGGCCAAGTTGACCTCCCCATAATAAACAAATGTGACCAAATGAACCATTTGCTGACTGTGAATCATTAACAAAGAGATGATTAATTTTGTTGATGAAGGTGCTATTCACATGCAATATACTCACCATAAATTGCTCAGACAGTAACTTGTTCAGACACTCAACCTCCAAAATTAATAGCTTTTAGACATAATTAGAGCTTAACTTCAAACTGGAATGGAGACATTATGTATTGTGGGGCAAGAGATGGACATTTTTTCACGTAGTGTGTTTTGTGCAAAATTAAACTTGTTCTTTTTGAAGCCCAATTATCTGAATACTGAATATCGGAATGTCTTGGACTCTTTATACAAGAGGGCATATTTCTGAGAAGTGCAAAGATATGGAAGAGATTTCAAATATATTAACTGGGAATAAAAATCATGTGCAGATTGATTAAAATTAATTGAAGGAATCCACTTAAATTAGTATGCATTTAGCCCATTGTGATGTTCTGGCAAATGGAAGGAAGTTAAGTGGGAGAGCTAGAACTAACATATTTGTAGAAAAAGGTAAATATTGACCAGCAATAGGCCATTGTCATTAGGTTGAGACATGATTTGGTAGAAGTGGCACAAAATATAACCAGTGGGTATGCTTAACAAAAATACTAAAGCTTTCTATATGAAAAGTAAGGGTATAACCAGGATAAGAATTGGGGCCTAAGTTGAAATTTATATTTGGAGCCTGAGGACACATTTCTTAACCATATTCATTCAAAAGGCCAAGAGGGTAGAAAGTTCAGAGAGGGGACAGTGAAATTATAGGATTAAAGGAAGAGCTACTAAGTGTACTAGCAGGTTTAGATTTGGACAAATTCCCAAGGCTTGATGAGATACATCCAAGGCTGCTATGGGAGGCAAGGAAGAAGATTGCTAAGGTCCTGATAGATTTTACAGGGGAGGCACAATGACTGGAGGAGGGTAAATGTGTTTAATTTATTGAAGAAGGTTGCAGGGATAAGCGTAGTAACCTCATGCCTCTGAGCCCAACATCATTGGTAGTAAATCAATTTGAAAATAAATCTCAGGTGCAAGATTAATTTGTACTTAGAAAGGCAGGGATTAATCATCACCTTCAGGAAGCAGAGCAGAGAACATGTTCCAGTCAGTATTGGTGATACTGAGGTTGAAATAGTAGAGATCTTTAAGTTTTCAGGTGTAAATATCATCAATTTGTCCCAGTTCAGCCACATTGACCATACAGCCATAAAGTCATGCCATTACCTACTTCAATGATTCTCAACCTTTTTTCCACTCACAAACCACTTTAAGTATTTCCTAAGCCACTGTTTTAATTGTACCTTATTGACTCGTTATGTGCACGGTTTCATAACTCCAAAGGAAATAGGCTAATGACAATTTTTCTCAAGCAAAATATTTCAGTAACAATTGTGTCTGGAGCAGTAATTCTCAACCTTCCCACGCACATACTGTCCTAAGCAATCCCTTACTAATCACAGAGCACTTATGGCATAGGGATTACTTAAAGTGGTATGTGTGGAAAAAAAAAGGTTGAGAACCACTGGCCTACTACTTAAGAAGCTTAAAAGAATTTGTAGCCCCAATGTCTCATCAAATTTTATGGATGCGCCATAGAAAGCATCCTGTCTGGATGCATCACAGCTTGGTATGGGAACTGTTTTGCCCAAGACAGCAAAATAATTGCAGTGGATTGTAAATACAGCTCAGGCCATCGTGCAAAAATCTTCCTCTCCATTTACTCTGTCTACACTTCCCGCTGCCTTGGGAAAGCAGTCAACATATTAAATGACCCATCCCACCTTGGTCAGACTCTCTTCTACCTCCTGTTGAGCAGGAGTTTGAAAACTTGCACCATGAGGTTCAAGAATAGTTTCTTGCCTGCCAGTATCAGACTATTGAATGGACTTTTCAATAGTAAGATGATGCTACCCTTGCATTTTTTCATTGAGCTTTTTCTCTGTACCATCATACTCTGCACTGTTATTTTGCACTGCCTGTTCTTCTCAGGAATAGATTGACTTGACTGGTCAGTTCCGTGCACAGGATGATAAACAATTCAATTTGATAGTCTGCTTGGCTTTGTTAGGAGGAAATTCTGTCTGACCATAAACTCAGTTTTACAGGATTGAAACAGGCCCTTTTGGCCAACTTGTCCATGTCAACCAAGCAAGTCTTATGTCCCTGCATTCAGCCCATATTCCTTTAAACCAGTGGTTTTCAAATTGCCTCCCTAAACTTACATTGCACCTTAAGCAATCCCTATGCTGTAAGTGCTCTGTGATCGGTAAGGAATTGCTTAAGGTGGTATTTGAGTGGGGGGTTGGGGGGAAATGATTGAGAACCATTACTCAAGACCCAATTGTTACTGAAATATTTTGCTTGAGAAAATTTGTCATTGACCTATTTCCTTTGGAGTTATGAAATTGTGCGCATAACGAGTCAAATAGGTAGAATTAAAACAGTGGTTTTCAAACGTTTTCTTTCCATCCACATACCACCTAAAGCAATCCCTTACTAATCACAGAGCACCTATGGCATAGGGATTGCTTAAGGTGGAATGTGAGTTTAGGGGGGTAGTTCGAAAACCACTGGTTTAAACCATTCTGCCAAATATAAATGTTGTAAATGTACCCACCTCCACCATTTCTCTGGCAGGTCCTTCTATATTCCTAGTTCCCTCTGTGAAAAAGGTGCCTATCAGGTTATTTTTAATATTCTGCTTCTCAAATGGGTAACAAAAAAATGGATTTGATGGTATTGCAGTAGATGTGGTCTACATGGAAATGGTTTACATGCACATCGAAAACTAGACCAAAATATATGAGCTCCAGGGAAAGCTAATGAATGGGGTCCAAAATTAGCTGATGAAAGAAGTAGAGGGTGATGATGGTGGGTTGTTTTTGTGATTGGCAGTTTGTGGCCAATGTTATACCACATGGATCAGTGCTCAGGCCCTTACTGTAACTATTTAGAGAGGATAAAGGATATATCATTACTGAGTTTGAAGATAACATGAAAATTGGTGATGTTGAAGGTGAGGAGGACTGTCTTTGGTGACAAGAAGTTATATCCTGTAAGATGTAAGAGATTTACAATTGATAAAATGGGCAAAGCAATGGTAGGTGGAATTTAATTATGATAAATGCACAGTGATATATTTAACAAATCCAGAACAATCATTGCCACATTTGTAGGAATGTTTATTACAATATGGAACATTATCTGGATACAAGGTTAATTGGGATAAGAGTGAAATTTTGCCTGTTGGAGAAGGAGATTATTCAGAATATAAAAATATTATTAAATTGAAATAGTCTGATAAAATTAAATATTTAGGAATAATTGTCAATGCTGATTGTCAATCTATATATAAGTTAAATTACGTTCCTTTATTTAAAAAAGATTAAAGCAGATTTAATTAAGTGGAAAGATCTCCCGTTAACTTTAATTGGCCAAGTTAATTGTATTAAGATGAATATTTTTCTTCGAATTCAATATTTATTTCAATCAATACCGTGTTCTCTTTCAAAGGGATATTTTCAGGATTTAAATAAAGCTATGAGAGAATTTTTATGGAAAGGTAAATTATCGTGGGTAGCATTATATAAACTTACTTTGAAGTATGCATTAGGTGGGCTTCAATTACCCCATTTTCAAAATTATTATGAAGCAGCCCAGTTGAAATTTATTAGAAGACTGATAGATTTGGACCAACCCCCGAGTTGGGCTAAAGTTGAGATGGCTTGTATTTCTGAAGTTGAGGTGCATCAATTTATATTTCGATGGAATGTAAATTTGTTGCGGGAATCTAATATGCCGATGTTAAAGCATCTATTAAAGGTATCGACTTAAAAAAAATAAGATTTTAGGATCAAAAGGTAAATTGTCAATTTTAACCCCATTATATAACAATCAGCTTATTCCTTTTTCAATGTTTAATAATCATTTAAAGAGTTGAGACTCTAAGGGTATAAAGATGTTACAGGATTGTTTTGTAGAAAGACAGTTTCTTTCTTTCAATCAATTGAAAGAGCGTTTGATATTGCTGAAAATTCTTTGTTTGTTTCTCAACTTCGAGCTTTGGTGAAAGATATGTATGGTAGAGAGATGATTTTACCTGTATTGATGGAATTCGAGTCTTTGATTTCTTCTATACCAAACAAGAGTTATAGTTCTGTTATGTACCAAGTATTACAAAACAATATGGATAAACCGGAATGGGAGAAGTCTAAGCTTAAATGGGAAAATGATTTAGCCTTTGTTTTTCCTGAAGACTTATTGGGCAGATATGTGTCATGTTGGTGTTACTAAATTGATGAATGTGCGGTATGGTATGGTTAATTATAATTTTTTACATCAGTTATATTTAACTCCAGAGAAATTGAAAAAAATATGGTTTTAGTAATTTGGACTCTTGTTTTAGATGTGTATGTACTGGTACTTTTTTTTACATGCTGTTTGGTCTTGTGTTCATGTACAACCATTTTGGCAAGAAATTAGGTTAACTTTGGAAAAATTATATGACATTAAGTTACCACTAGATCCATCTATTTTTTTTAATGGATTATATGATTCCATTAAAGGGATTAGGGTTGGATAAATTTCAAATTGCATTTGTACGCTTAGCATTGTCTGTAGCTCGAAAATGTGTAGCAAGTACATGGAAAGATAACATAGTGATTAATATAATACAGTGGCATAATGAATTGAAAGCTTGTATTGTTATGGAAAAAATTACATTTAATCTGCATGATAATTTTTTTTGTTAATAAGTGTTTACCATATTTGGAATATATGCATTTAGATGTATTTGGATTTATTACATATCTTAGTTACTGTTTATATATTTTTGGCTCTTCTTAAGAGAGCTGGCTGATAGGGTGGGAGGGTGGGTGGGTACTCATTTTTTTCCTTTTTTTAAATATTTTTTTCTTTTTTTTGTTATTTATTTTTTATAAATATACATTTCTATAAAATTGTCTTTATGGAATGTATGCTGTATTATTACTAATGATCTTTCAAATAAATAAATAAAGTTAAAAAAAATAAATGCACAGCGACTGATATGGATAGGATAATATTAATTTAATGGTGTGGCTCTAGTGGTACTGAGGAACAAAGGGATCTTGTGTATACAAGTCCAACATCCCTGAAGGGAGCACCATGGGTAGTGAAAAAAATGTTTGGAATACCTTTCATTTCCATAAAATATGAGACCTGGAAGGTTAAAATACACCTTTATTTTTTTTTAAACTTTATTTAAGATTTTCAAATTACAAAAAAACAATACATAATAATAATAACAAAATAAACTAAAGCAATATAAACCCACCCCCTCCCTCCCACCCTCAGCATACCCCACAAGGGGAGAAAAAAAAACCATAAATCAACTAAATACAAGCATAAACTATATAATATCTTAAGATATTTCTAAACCCATACATTCCAAATAAGATGACCACATTTGAACAAAAAAAAGAATAATTATTAAACAAATTATGTTATTTTTTTCCATATAAATACAAGATCTCAATTCATCATGCCAATGAGTCATATTTACTTCTACATCATCTTTCTCAGTAATCGCAATACACTTCCGTCCTACTGCCAATGCTAAATGAACAAAAGCTATCTGAAACTTGTCCAACCCCAAACCAGTTCACGAAACAATATAACCCAGCAAAAAAATTCTGGGTCTAATGGCAATTTAATCTGAAATGATTTTTCAAAAAATACTCTAATTTTTTCCAAAAATGGTTGGACTTTATCACAAAGCCAAACTGCATGTAAAAATGTTCCAATATGTCGTCCACATCTAAAGCATTAATCTGAATTACTAAATCAACATTTTTTAAATTTCTCAGGGGTCAAATACAACTGATTAAAAAAATTATAATTAACCAAACTATATCTTACATTAAGTAATTTAGTCACCCCATCTTGGCACATAACTTCCCAGTCCTCCTGAGGTATATCATAAGATAAATCACCTCCCCATTTATTTCTAGATTTATTTAGATTTGGTTTATCCATACTATCTTGCAACAACGAATACATATCAGAAATAAAGCCCTTTTCTAACGTATACAAAATGAGAAATTCGTATTTTGTTAATTCGGGTAATTTCATTTCTCTTCCTTAATGATCCTTTACCAAAGCTCGAACTTGGTAATACACAAATAAAGAGTTAACTGATATTCCAAATGTTTGTCTAAGTTGATTAAAAGAAAGAAACTGTCCTTCTTCAAAACAATCCTCCATCACCTTTATACCCTCAGAATCCCATACCTTTAAATACCTATTATTCATCGAAAAAGGAATAATCCTATTTTGATATAATGGAATTTGAGTTGATATCTTACCCTTCGTACCTATAGCAAAATTCTTTTTAGTCCAGATTCCTAATAAATGTTTTAAAACAGGCATATTATATCCCTGTAATAAACCAGAATCCCACTTCAATATAAACTGATGAACCTGAGACTCAGAAATACAAGCTAGTTCCACTTTAGCCCAACTATGAGGTTGTGTGATAGCCAAAATTCTATTAACAAATTTTAATTGTGAGGCTTCATAATAATTTTGAAAATGAAAAATTGAAGACCTCCTAAAGCATATTTCCATGTCATTTTCTGTAATGCTACTCTCGCTAACTTCCCCTTCCATAAAAACTTCCGTACCGCCGTATTCAAATCTTGGAAAAATACTTTTGGAAGTAAACATGGAATTGATTGAAAAAGTTATTGAATAAGTGGGAATATATTCATCTTAATACAATTTACCCAGCCTATTAATGTCAATGGAAGATCTTTCCATTTAATCAAATCCATCTTAATCTTTCTCAATAATGGTATGTAGTTTAATTTATACAGAGATTGGTATTTCGCATCAACCATTACTCCTAAATATTTAATTTTATCAGACCATCATAGAACTGTTAGCTCAAGCAATCAGACAAAATGATATTAAAGGGATAGGAATTGCAGATGATGAATATAAGATTAAATTTGTTTGCTGTTGATGTATTGATATCTTTAACACATCTAGAACAATCTTTGAAACATTTGCAATAATGTTTGGAGCGATATGGTGTATTATCTGTGTATAAAGTAAATTGGGACAAAAGTGAAATATTACTAATTTCAGATGGGGATTATAGTGAGTGTAAACAGATTACAAAATACATCTTTATGAAACATAGATTAGGCCATAGCTGGATGACTACGTACAGTTCATATCATTACATTATTGGAAGGATATGATTGCCATTGGAGAGGGAACTGAAGAGTTGGACTGGAATACTGCCAAGGATGAAGCATTTTAGTCACATGGAGAGGCTAGAAAGATTAGTCCTTGGAACAGGGGAGTATGAGGTAAGAGATAATTGTGGTATACAAAACTGAGAGGGAGTGGCATGGATAAAGTAGAGGTTAGCACAACACTATAACAGTGCCACTTATCTTGGTTTGAATCTATAAGGAATTTATAAGTTCTCCTTTGACCTGCATGGGTTTCCAGAATTGGGAAATGCTCCGGTTTCCTCCCACATTCCAAGGATGTACGGGGTTAATAGATTAATTAGTCACATGAATATATTTGGGCAGTGCAGACTCCTGAGCTAGAAGGGTCTGCTACTGTACTGTAAACCTAAATTAAATTGAAAACAGTAGTTGTTAGCGAATTTTCCCCATAATCGAGATGTCAAAAGTTGGAGGACTTGGATTTAAGGTAAGGGGGAAGAGTTTGGAGAGCTTTGGAGAATTTTTTTTCACCCTGAGGATGGTTGGAATCTGGAATGCTTTTACCAGTGGAAACAGAACTCTCACAAAAAACAGCATCATATAACCATATAACCACTTACAGCACAGAACAGGCCAGTTCGGCCCTACTAGTCCATGCCATAACAAATTCCCCCCCTCCTAGTCCCACTGACCAGCACCCGGTCCATACCCCTCGAGTCCTCTCCTCTCCATGTAACTATCCAGTCTATCCTTAAATGTAACCAATGATCCCGCCTCAACCACATCTGCTGGAAGCTCATTCCACATCCCTACCACCCTTTGCGTAAAGAAATTTCCCCTCGTGTTCCCTTTATAATTTTCCCCCTTCAATCTTAAACCATCCCCTCTAGTTTGAATCTCCCCAACTCTTAATTGAAAAAGCCTATCCACATTTACTCTGTCTGTCCCTTTTAAAATCTTAAACACCTCTAACAATTCCCCCCTCAATCTCCCCCCATGTGAGCAATTGAATTGCCAAAGCACGGAACATTTCAGGTAAATGAGATTAAAGTAGGTGACTAACTGATGGTGAACAGAGACATGGTGCTAACTCATCCCAACAGAGCCTGGTCTCCAATGGCCTTAAATTCCTTGCAATTGTACCTTGCTCAGCAGTAGCTGGGGTGAATTAGCCTCTTGAGAATGAAAAAGAATTTTCGCACAGATTGTACAGAAAAATAGTTTTGAAGTAATAGGAAGAAGATATGAGGAAATCTTGAACAACTCACTCTCTGAGCAGAATCATTCTTTCCAGAGAGTTTTGAGGGATGGGCAATAACTGATGTCCTTGCCAGTGATGGCTACTTTAACATAAAAACACATTTAAATAATACATTTATTCATAATTCTTGCAAAAAGAATTATTGATTTTAATGGAAGATCCTACAGAGGATTGTAACATAATGTAATTGTTTAATGACAAGGAAAGTCAAATCTGCAAATATATGCATAATGCAATTTGCAGAACATGCAAATGCACACTTGCATTTAGCCCGCAGTTTGAAAAAAAAATCTGCCAGCTATGTTGTTAAAGAGGAAGCTTGCAGATGTTGTCTGTGATTGTAATACACAGTACAAAAGTGCTGGAGAAACTCAACAAGTCACGCAGCGCCATAAGGAGCAAAGGAATGTAACCATTGTTTCAACTTTGTTGCTAACTTTCATCCTGACCTCAAATTCATATTTGTCCATCTCTGGCAGCATTCTCCTCTTTCTCAATCTCTGTCTCCACCTTGGGAGACAAACTCTTCACAGACATTGTTTGCAAACCTACCAGCTCCCCCAGTTACCTGGACTACACCTCTTCTATCCACTGTAAGGATTCTGTTCCTTTCAATTCCTCTCACTGTGTCACATCTGCGCCCAGGATGAGGTTTTCCATTCCAGAACATTAAAGATGTCCTAATTTTTCTAAAAAAAACATGGCTTCCCCTCCACTGCCATCAACTCAGCACTTGCCCTCATCTCTATTTACCCACGCATCTGTCCTGGTTCCCTCCAACCCGAGATGCTACAAGGAGAAGATTCCCCTTGTTTTCACCTACCAGCACATCAGCCACGATATCCAACATATTAAACTCCACAATTTACACAATCTACATCATGGTCTCACCACCAGATATATCGTCTCCTCTTTCTGCAGGCACCGCTCCCTGTATAATTTCCTTTTCCACTCATCCCTTTCCACTAGTTTCCCCCTTGATACCTAGCCCTATGACTAGAGGAAATGCCACACGAGTGCCAACACCTCCTCCCTCACTACCATTCAGGGCCCCAAACAGTCCTTCAAAGTGAAGTAACACTTCACTTACAAAAACAAAATGGCATTGCTGAAGCTGCTGTAACTCTTGTGCAGACCTGGGAGAGCGGGGAGCAGAGACACAGCGCTGCTCTGTCCTACCTGCCTAGTCCCGATGCTGATGGCTATGTACAGACTTTAAACAGCCTGTTAAAAGAGCCAATTTTTTTTAAAAATCCTGCATTTGCAGGATCTGTGTCCAAGATGGCGGTACCTGTGCAGGAAAGTACACCACGAGATGTTGCAGACTCTGGGGGACCCCAGCAACTGGGAGAATGTACTCTGTTGAGAAGAAGTATAGGAAACAATCCTCCAGGTCGATGACTAGAGGACCATCGAGCAGCTCGGCAGCTTAAGGACCCATACAAGCTGCAGACTGTTGGTGACTTGCTTTCAAAAGACCCACACAGACTATTGAAGACTGGCTTATTGAAACCAGCTATCAGAACTGGGATTACAAAGGGTGGAGGGCAAGGATGGCTCCTGAAGGATTTTTCATCATGTCAGAGGTTTGGATCTGGGCTCAGGTTGCCGATGGTATGAACTGAACTAGAGTCTCATGCAGCTGCAGAAGCTGCCAATGCGCTGGAGGCGAATTCATGGATACTCGGTTACTCTGAGGGGACTTTCTTTTGCTTCACTTTCTCTGACAGTAGAAAAGAGCCAGGTAATGCTGATGGTGAATCTTTGTTTTTCTGGCGGACTAAAAGTAATTTCATGTAATTATTACATGACAATAAATGATATCTGATCTGAAAGCAATCATTTTTTTAAAAATGATACCTATTTCAAGTGATTTTGATCATTTCTTACATAAAAAGACCCAAACTGTTGAGAAGAGCTTTGACGGCACAAGCTGATAAAGCGCCCACCGAGCTGGTGTTGGCACAGGGCAGCTTGATCCAGCACTGGAAATCTCGTAGGTGCTCCTGATCACCCGATTTGCAGGAAGGATGCTGCAATGAAGATGGAGTTTGATTTGTCCTCTAGCTCCTTTGACATGTCACTATTAAGAAATTCATAGTTGTTTGAGTTCTGTCAGTAATTTGAACATTTTTGATATGCAATCCAGATTCATGAGCTTGTGTCTTTCCATGACATTCAGGGAATACGAATTAAATAAATCTGGAACAGAAAGTTAGCATCAATATCAGTGATAATAAAATTACAAGATTGTCAAAGTCATTGGATTTATTAATTACTTTTCCATTTCCAATGGATCTACAAACCAATAATAAAATATTTAAAGACAGTGTCCTATGGGAAGTGAGCAAGTACATTTTGTTGCCTGGATGGTAAAATAATTCATAAGATAATAATATATTTGAAAACTATTCACATGTTTTATTAACTGATGTTGGATAATGTATTGTGTGACAATAATTAATAAATGATTATTTTGTTTTGAACAAATGGCTCATTGTTCAAAGCAAAAAATCATTTTGTTTTGAATAATAATCCATTTGTTTCCAAGATGAGGTCATCCAGTCCAGATCTTCTGAAATGTCTACCTTCTTCCACAAACATGGTGTCCCCTTCACCACCATCAACTCAGTCCTCACCCGCATCGCCTCCGTTTCCCGCACAACTGCCCTGGCCCCCTCTACCCCCATATGCAACAAACACAGGAATCCCCTTGTCTTGCGTACCACCCCACCAAACTCCAAATTCAATACCTTGTACACTGAAATTTCTGGCACTTAGAAACAGGATTCCACTATTAGGTACATCTTCCCCTCTCTGCCTTGCATAGGTTCTGCTCCCTCCATGATTCCCGTGTGCATTCATCCCTCCTTACCAATCACCCCTCCCTCCTCCGGCACCTTCCCCTGTGCCACAGGAGTGCCACACTTATACCCACATCTGCAGCCTCATCACAGTCCAGAGCCTAAAACAGACCTTTGAAGTGAAACCCAATTTCAATTGTATAGGATTGATTAACTGCATTCGGTGTTCACTTTGTGGCCTTCTCTACATCAGAGAGACTGGGCACAGGCTGGGAGATCGCTATATTGAGCACCACTATGTCCGCACCAGTGACAGGGACCTCCCAGTGGCCAAGCATTTCAGTTCTGCATCCTACTCCCATACTCACGTTTATCTTTAGTCTCATGTTCTATCCCACCAAGACCACCTGTAAATTAGAGGAACAACACCTGATTTTCTATCTGACCACTCTCTAGCTGGAAGGCATTAGCATAGACATTTCCAGTTTCTGCTAACCTGCTCTTCCTTCCTCGCCCCCACTCCCTTCGCATCCGATCTTATTTCTCTCAGCTCTCCATCCTCTCCACTCTCTTTTCACTTAGCCATCCCTCCTCCCCTTGCTGTGCCCTCCCTCCCTTCTCCATCTGTTACCTTCTGTCTTTGGGACCATGCTCCTCCTCCATCCCCCCCCCCTCCCACCTTTTTAATCTGGACACCTGCTGGCATTTTTCCAAACCCTGATGAAGGACTCAAGCCAGAAACATTGATTATGCATTTTTATCTTTGCTTTATAAAGGACACTGTTTGACCTGAGTTTCTCCAGCATTGTGTTTTTACTTTTGGTTCATTGTTTTTGTTGTTTCAGTTGGTACCAAGATTCCGAAAGTACAGCTATGTGATCTTAAATCTGGATCCTGTGCCCACATTCTACAAGGTGAGAAGTCTAAGAATTGTTAATTTATAGAAAGTTTTTATCAGCAGGGTCTTCTCTTTCTCTATCTTTGGCTTGGCTTCGCGGACGAAGATTTTTGGAGGGGGTAAATGTCCACGTCAGCTGCAGGCTCGTTTGTAGCTGACAAGTCCGATGCGGGACAGGCAGACACGGTTGCAGCGGTTGCAGGGGAAAATTGGTTGGTTGGGGTTGGGTGTTGGGTTTTTCCTCCTTTGCCTTTTGTCAGTGAGGTGGGCTCTGCGGTCTTCTTCAAAGGAGGTTGCTGCCCACCAAACTGTGAGGCGCCAAGATGCACGGTTTGAGGTGATATCAGCCCACTGGCGGTGGTCAATGTGGCAGGCACCAAGAGATTTCTTTAGGCAGTCCTTGTACCTTTTTTTGGTGCACCTCTGTCATGGTGGCCAGTGGAGAGCTCGCCATATGACACGATCTTGGGAAGGCGATGGTCCTCCATTCTGGAGACGTGACCCATCCAGCGCAGCTGGATCTTCAGCAGCGTGGACTCGATGCTGTCGACCTCTGCCATCTCGAGTACTTCGACGTTAGGGATGAAAGCGCTCCAATGGATGTTGAGGATGGAGCGGAGACAACGCTGGTGGAAGCGTTCTAGGAGCCGTAGGTGATGCCGGTAGAGGACCCATGATTCGGAGCCGAACAGGAGTGTGGGTATGACAACGGCTCTGTATACGCTTATCTTTGTGAGGTTTTTCAGTTGGTTGTTTTTCCAGACTCTTTTGTGTAGTCTTCCAAAGGCACTATTTGCCTTAGCGAGTCTGTTGTCTATCTCATTGTCGATCCTTGCATCTGATGAAATGGTGCAGCCGAGATAGGTAAACTGGTTGACCGTTTTGAGTTTTGTGTGCCCGATGGAGATGTGGGGGGGCTGGTAGTCATGGTGGGGAGCTGGCTGATGGAGGACCTCAGTTTTCTTCAGGCTGACTTCCAGGCCAAACATTTTGGCAGTTTCCGCAAAGCAGGACGTCAAGCGCTGAAGAGCTGGCTCTGAATGGGCAACTAAAGCGGCATCGTCTGCAAAGAGTAGTTCACGGACAAGTTTCTCTTGTGTCTTGGTGTGAGCTTGCAGGCGCCTCAGATTGAAGAGACTGCCATCCGTGCGGTACCGGATGTAAACAGCGTCTTCACTGTTGAGGTCTTTCATGGCTTGGTTCAGCATCATGCTGAAGAAGATTGAAAAGAGGGTTGGTGCGAGAACACAGCCTTGCTTCACGCCATTGTTAATGGAGAAGGGTTCAGAGAGCTCATTGCTGTATCTGACCCGACCTTGTTGGTTTTCGTGCAGTTGGATAATCATGTAGTGCAAAAACAAATTCCTAAAAATATTCCCCATGTCAGGGATCATCTGTGGAGAAAGTAAAAGATTTAATGTTGCAGACCATTCATCTGAATAGAATATTGTGTGATGTCAGTGCAGCTTGTCTGCAAGGTTTATTGAAACCAGTAAATGTAAGTAATTAAAGGTAACTCTTACGAAAAATAATTTGACATCACGACAAACTTCAATTCATCTGTCACTGAAGAAACAGAAGTGAATTAAAATTTAAACAATCCTTTATCTGAAACGTTTAATGCCACAGCCAAAAAAGATCTAGACAATAAAAAAAATTCTCATAGGACATGGTGAAAAGCGAATCATTTAAATGAAAGCCATGTAAAAAAAATGATAGAATGCTGTTATGTTTCATGTTAAAGTTCAAGCAGATCAAAAAATTGGTCAGATCAAAAATTAATTTCACAATCACCATTTACTGTCATGAACATGTCACAAAATTCATTGTTTTGTAGGTGTATTTTATAGTGCAGATATTGTTATAAATTACAATTCAAAAATAAGTAAATAGTGCAATAAAATAGGAGAAATTGAGGTAGTGTCTGTGATTCATTGTCTATTAAGAAATCTGATGGTGGGGGGATGAAACAGTCCTTCTGCCACTGGCTGCTTATCTTCAGGCTCCTGTACTGTTTTCCTGATGGTAGCAGTGTGAAGAAAGCAATATGGAATGTCTTATTTTATTTGGAAAATATCAGCATTAATGATAAATACCAATCAAATGCTAGCAGAGTGGCACAAACAATAGATTTGCTGCCTCTCCGTGGCAGAGATCCAGGCTCAGTCCTGACCTGAGGTACTGAAAATCTGTGCCAACCAACTAGCTGGAGTGTTCATGGACATTTTCAACCTCTCATTGCTGCAGTCAGAGGATCCCACCTGCTTCATAATGGCATCAGTCATCCCGATACCCAAGAAGAGCAGATTGAGCTGCCTCAACGACTGTCACCCAGTAGCATTAACATCTACTATGATAAAATGCTATGAGAGGTTGGTCATGGCCAGAATTAACTCAAACCTAAGTAGAGGTCTAGACCCACTGTAATTTGCCCATCGTCACAATCGTTCCACAGTAGATGCAATATCACTGGCTGTCCACTCATCTCTGGATCACCTTGAAAACAGCAACTCATACATATGTCTGCTCTTCATAGATAACAGCTCAGCCTTTGACACCATTATTCCCTCGGTGGTGGTCAAGAAGCTCCAAATCCATGGCCTCTGCACCCCATTCTGCAACTGGATCCCTGACTTCTTCATCTTAAGACCACAGTCAATACAAATTGGAAACAATGCCTCCACCTCCTCACTGACTATCAACACAGGCGCTCCTCAAGGATGCATGCTCATCACACTGCTCTAAGCTCACTATTCACCCGTGACTGTGTGGCCAGGCACAATTCCAATCCTATCTCCAAATTTGCCAATGACACCATGGTTGTGGGCAGAATCTCAATCGGCAATGAGGAAGTGTACAGGAGGGAGCTGGATCAGCTCATTGAGTGATGTCACACCAAGAATCTTGCACTCAACGTTAGCAAAACCAATGAGATGATTGTGAACTTCAGGAGGAAGTCAGGAGAGCACGACCCAGTCCTCATTGAGAGCTCAGTAGTGGAGAGGGTGAAGAACTTTAAACTCCTGGGTGTCAACATCGCAGAGAATCTGTCCTGAAGCTTCCATGTCAATGCAATCACTAAGAAGGTTCATCAGCGGCTCTACTTTGTGAGGTGTCTGAGGAGATTCAGTATGTCACCAAAGACTCTCAAAAACTACAGATGTACCATGGAGAGCATTCTGGCGGGTGCATCACTGTCTGGTATGGAGGTGCCAACACTCAGTCGAAGAAAAAAATCCAGAGGGTTGTTAACTCAGCCTGCAAGATCACAAGCACCAGACTTCACTCCATTGAGGACATCTACATTAGGCGGTGTCTTAAAAAAGCAGCCTCTATCCTCATAGACCCCCACCACCCAGGCCATCCCTTCTTTACTTTGCTACCATCGGGGAAAAGATACAAGAGCCTAAAGACAAGCACTCAGCGGCACAAGGACAGCTTCCCCACTGCCATCAGATTCCTGAATGATCAATGAACTAAAGACACTGCCTTACATTTGGTGCACTATTTTTATTTATTTTCTGTAAGGTAGTCTACATGAATGTTTGTACTGTGATTTTGCCACAAAACGATGAATTTTGTGACTTGTTCATGACAATAAATTCTATTTCTGCTGGTGTGGAATTTGGCAGTTCTTCCTGTGATTGTATGGGTTTCCTCCCACTTTACATTCCCAAATGTTATGAGCTCCCAGTATAGTAAAATGGCATTATCACAATAAGGGATAGTATAGACAGGAGTAGCTGAATGGTCACAGTTAATATTTAACATTTCACACAAGCACCATCACAAGTCACAGCCCAGCGACAATTCGATCCATGGGAAGAAATGACGAAGGCTTGTCACAGTCTTTTCCAGATTTGATACATTTGCAAAGATATAGCGATTTTGCAAGGGAGAACCATTCTGACTGCTGAAGAGAAAACAGCTTTTTCAAGCAGCTCTTGTGGCCAGCCATTTTTTTGTGGAATTCAGAGCAAAGCATGCTCTGTGAATGACTCGGCCTTTTCAGTGGATTGTCCTATGCCAGGATGGTCTTTTGGGAAGCAAAGTGCTTCATTTTGATTGTGACTAACCAGTGAAGGTCACTTGGAGAGATTGGTGCCAGGGTCTTGGAAGCTTTGTGAAGGCCGGCCAGTTCGAGTCTCACATACAAAAGGACCAGGAGTGTTATGACCATAGATCGTGTGGATGGACATTTTTGTAAAGGAGAATTTGTGAGTCTATAGCAGCTACAACTCCAGCCTTCCCATCAGTTGGACATTAATTCTGGGCATCAAATTTTAAAGGCCTACGCTTCACTGAATTTAAAGGACTGAACTTTGAAGTAACTTTGTAGATTTTGGCCTGGACAGTAATGGTGTGGTACAACCACACATGCACACACACGCACAATTGGGGATAGATTTAGTGTTACGGATACTTTAATTTTATTTCTAAGGTATTTTATTTCTATAGTATTTTAAAATTAAATACTGTCTGATTCATTGTTTAATGTTGCTCATTACGCGCGGCTCGTAACACAAAGATGTGTGTGTTGTTAGGTTAATTGGGCACTTTAAAGTGCCTCTAGTGTGTAGGTGAGCGGTAGAATCTTGGGGGAATTGATGAGAATATGAGGAGAATAAAGAACAAAATTAATGTGGCAGCAGTGTAATGATGGTTGGTACAGACAGTGAGCTGAAGGGCCTGTTTCTGTAATGTATCTCTCCATGACTATATGTGTGCCTTATGTATTCTTTCACATTTTTTTTCTTCCCCAACTATCAAACCTACATTCTCTCTTAGGCCATAGAGGTGAGATATTGTCTGTGAAATGGTCACCGCGTCATGAACATATACTAGTGTCAGCAAGGTAATTTTAAATATCTGTTTTTATTCAACATTCACATTCATCCTTGATATTTTATGGAAAACTCCTTAAAGTTATTACTAAGTTCTTAAAATTTACACATTTGGTCACATCCTGTTTGAAATGTTTATTTTATTCTACCCCTCGCTTCCCAATTCTGTATCTTAAACTACCTTATTTTATTTCCTTCCCAAACTTGATGAGGCTTTCAAACCTGAAACATTAATTCTGTTTCTCTTTCCACAGCTGCTGAATGTTTCCAACATTTTTTTTAATTAACCCGGGAGATCTGTGTTGATGCATTTTTTGTTTAATCCTTTTTCTTTCAAATTTAGACAAACAGCATGGTTACAGGCCCTTCCACCCACAGGCCCATGCCGCCCAATTAGCCTACAACCCCTGTATTTTTTGAAGGGTGGAAGGAAACCGGAGCACATGGAGGAAACCCACGCAGACATGAGGAGAACATACAAACTCCTTACAATAACAGGTTCAAATCTAGGTCGATGGCACTATAATAGCATTGTGCTACCTGTGTCACCCTTAATATTCTGTCCAGACTCACTTTTTCTCTGATGTTTCTCGTGGTTTAGTCATGTTACTACTGTGAAACTGTACAAAAATTTCCAGAAATCATTTTATGCAATATTAGCACCATTTCCTTGATTGCTTGGTGGTGATTTGGAAAATACGTTGTATGGTTATGCATGTTCCAGTGTTCTTTTAAGGTCAAACAGATTAGTTGAAGACAAGCTGCAGATGTTCTAACTTCTTTAGCATGACTTTACTTAAAATTAACAATTCTCTCTACAGTTTCCAATATAAATGAATTCTTTTTGAAAATGTGATACATGACCTTAGTCTGGTAATTTCAGTCCCCAATCCAAATCTTCCTGAAACTCCCAGGATGACACAGCTAATTTCCACATGCACTTGGGTAGTAGAAAGAGAATTCCTATCATAGCTCAGTTGTTTAAGTCAGTGAGGAAATACATCTGCAAACCAGATGATAATTCATTTAAATGTGATCGATTCTGTTGTGTAAGGCTTCAGTTATTTTAATTCTGGAAAGAGAATATTTCAAGATCTTTTATTTGTAAAAAATTTGACATCAATTCAAGTTATTGCAACAAAATTTCAGAGGAGACTTTGATTGCTCCATTTGTGAATATTCCCATGTATTTTTCCATCTTTCTGTAAATTATTCCGTGGAGCCTATTTATAGTCTTTTTTTAAAGTACTTCTTTGACCTTTCTTTTAGTGCTGACAGCAAAGTTAGAATCTGGGATGTACGGAACGCTTCAGGGAGTTTAATTGTGCTTGACCAGCACAATGGTGAAATCGCCAAATCTTCTTCAGAGTCAGGTAATAAGTTTATGAAGTTTGTCTTCATTAGATACATTAGTTATGTTAATGCAAATTGTTTTATTTTCTTTCCCCTGCAAATCTAATCTAGACTGCAGACTATTGATTTGTTTCATCTGTAGGGTTGAATAGTTTCCCAACACCTTTAAATGAAAGCTCTTTCCAGCAACCAGTGATTTGTTGATGTAAAGTTTCACATGTAAACAAAGCCTTTTCCATGTTTCCAATTCAGAATCTGTTTTCTGTCCAATAACATGAGACAACATAACAAAATCAATTATGCTGGTTGAATATATGCATGTGGACTTCCCTTTGTTAATCATTGTAGAACAGATGAGATAGGTCTTCAATTTTCTCTTGTAGTTTACACCAGATTCCGTGCTACATCCCAAGTTAATATCATCTTGCGTTTCACCAGATTGATGATAGACAAAGTACTGCACATTGTCTATGTGGATCTTAGCAAGGCCTTTGACAAGCCACTGCATGGTAGGTTAGTATGAAATGGTAGATCACATGGGATCCAGAAGAAGCTAGCACAATGGATATAAAATTGGCTTGGCAGAGAGAGGATGGTGATGGAAAGTTTCACACTGTGGTGTGCTGCATGGATCTTGTTGGGTCCAGTGTTATCTGTAGGTGACATTAATGATCTGAATAAGAATATTGGTGACCTGGCTCATAGTTTATGGATTACAGAAACATTGGTGATATAGAAAGCAATGAGTAAGGTTGATCAATTGAATCAGTGGCCTATCAAAAGGCAGCTAGACTTTATTTAAGATAAATGCCAGGAGTTGCATTGAGGCCACAAGACAGGACTTGCACAGTAAATGGTAGGCTCTGGGGAGTGTTGTAAATACCTATGGTATTGGTACAGTTCCCATACTGTAAGCAATTCTGGTTGTAATTAAACTGGAAAGGATGCAAAAAAAGATTCACGAGGATGTTATCCAGACTGGAGGAGTTGAGTTATAGGGATAGACTAGGACTTTCTACCCTGGAGCATAGGAGACTGATGAGTGATATTATTGAGATGTACAAAATCATGACAGATATAGATGAAAACACAAAATGTTTGGGAACCTTAGCAGGTCAGAAAGTGTTTTTATGTAGCAAAGGTTAAATACATATCTGTCATTTTGGGCTTGAGCCCTTCATCAAGGTAGGAGAGAATGCCAGCAGGCATCCGTAAAAAGGTGGGGGGGGGTGGCAAAGGCAGGAGATGATAGGTGGGGAGAGGAGGGAGCGGACAGCAGCAATGAGGGGAAAGAGGGATGGCTGGATGGGTAAGGGGGAAGGGAGGGGAGAATTGGAAAGGCAGGAAAGGAAGAGGGGAAAAAATTCAAACAAAAATGTGGGAGAAGGGGATGGCAAAGGCAGGAGATGATAGATGGTGAGAGGAGGGATTTTTCAAACAAAAAGGGAGAGTGGGTGGCAAAAGGAGGAGATGATAGGTGGGGAGAGGAGGAATTTTTCACCTTGATGAAGGGCTCAAGCCCAAAACTTTGGTTATGTATTTTTACCTTTGCATTTTGTGTTTTTACTTCAACCACGGTGTCTACAGATTTTTGTGATTTACTACAGGAATAGATAAGGTGTGTCGTCACAGTATTTTCCCCAATGTAGGAGAATCTAAAACTAGAAGACATGGTGGTAGGGGAGGGAAAGAAAAGATTTAAAAGGAACCTGAGGGACCACTTTTCCCACACAAAGGGTCATGGGAATATGGAACAAGATGCCAAAGGAAGTGATAAATATGGCTACAGCTACAACACTGAAACAACTTGTACAGGTACGTGGATAAGAAAGGTTTAAAGGGATATGGGCCTAATGCAGAATGGAACTAGCTCAGATTGGGCAACTTGGTTGGCATGAATAAGCTGGGCCACATAGACTGTGCCGTACATCTCTGACTGTGCCCTAATTTACTTGGTATCCAATATGTAGCCTCTTCAGGCAAACAGGTAAAAAATGCCAAAAATATAAAGTAAATTGGAAAATGCACTAAAGTCAAATCAGCTTCTGAAAAGAAAAATGGGTTGTAGATCTTCACATTTCTTCCTGTGTGACATAGTACTGATTTTATTACAATTTTGATTGTTTATTATAAGTGAAATATTAATGATAAGTTTTAATCAATGTAATTCTTTATTTGACAGCAAACACTGCTCACAATGGACGTGTTAATGGGCTGTGCTTTACTAGTGATGGGCTTCATCTTTTAACGATTGGTACAGATGATCGCATGAGACTCTGGAATAGTTCCACAGGGAAAAATACTCTGGTACTCTCTATTTTCTACACATCATAAACATTAATGGAAATTATTTCAATTGTAATTTAGTTATTAAGTTGTTGCTAAGTAGATAATGTAACAGTCAAACAGAATATAAGGGAAACTACAAATTAATGAAACAAAAAAAATGCTAGAAATATATTAGTTGGCATTTTAAAGATCTGAGGTGGTTTTATGTACTCTATCAAAATGGAATAATTTATATTCATAAATTGTAAGCAAGGTCAGCATTTTTGTTCACTTGAGCTTGTGGCTAATGAGTTGCTAGTTGTTGGGGAAGCAGTCATGTATGGTTGGAAAACTAAATCAGTCCAGTCGGCAGAGGAGACATCAGCATGACCAGACACACTCTCTGGAGTGGAGAATATTCCATAACTGACTTTATTTGTATATTGGAGATGATGGAAGTCAGGAGGTGTGTCATTTGCTGCAGAGTGCCCTGTCACTGGCCTGGTTCTGCAGCTAAAATATTGATGGAGCTATGGAGCTTGTGTAGTTAAGTGCATTGATTAATGGTGACCACTGTTGTTGGAGTCAGTAATGGAAATAGAGAGAAGATTAGATTCTCAAAATGCAATTTGGATGGAAGATCATCAAGTGGAAATATTAACTGATTTTGGCTGTCCCACATTTCCTGCTTTAATTTTGGTTAGACTCTTGTGTTGAAGATGCTTACTCCCTGGCACTTGTATGACCCAAATATTATTCCACATATCATGTAAGTCTACTGTTATCCAATTCATGAGCAGGTTTAAATGGAAATAAACATAAATGAACATCCCAACATGTTATTTGATGTAGCAGCAATAGTTTGTGGAGCCTGAAACACCCCTGCAATGCTCCTTGCCTGGGGTGAAGATGATTGACCTCCTGCAGGTACAATATTTTTTTATGCTGGCTTATGCCAGTCAGACGAGAGGTTTCTTTCCATTCCTATTGACTTCAGAATTACTTGTGCTCCTTGACACCATGCAGTGTCACCTAATCTTTTTGTTACAATGAGAGAAACATTCTCTTCCTCCAAGTTGAATATTTTTTGTCCACTGTAATACTAAGGCTGTGAAGAAGTCTGGATTCAAGTCACCTGGGCAGGAAACAATTTGAGTCTCCACAAGTTGCTTATTCATCAGTAAGTACCTCTGGACAGTACAATATGAGGCACTTTCCCAACCACCCCACTCCCACCAGCAACGCTGTTACAGTGCCAACGATCAGGACCGGAGTTCAAATCCCACATTGTCTGGAAGGAGTCGGTATGTTCTCCCAACACGTGCGTGGGTTTTCCCTGGGGGAAAGTTTCCTCCCACTGTTAAAAATATACCAGGGGTGTAGATTAATTGGGTGTAATAGGACAGCATGGGCTTGGGGCCGAAATGGCCTGTTACCATGCTGTATGTATGTCTTAATTTAATATTTCTGAGGACTGTTGCAAATACTTTGCTATCTTTTTCTTTGCTGGTGATTGAAGGTAAATTTGGGTTTTAAGTTGCTGTTATATTCCATGGACAAAACTTAGCTGTGCAATTTTCTTCAGTATCAGGCAGGTGCCAGAATTGTTGCTTTCCTGAGGTAGATTGGTAAACATCTTTGATGGATCTGGAGCACAGATTTTCGGCACTACAATAATAATGATACTAGAATCCAAACATTTTCACATTGCTCATAGCCATGATTTGATAATTATTTCCCATTTTTACCAGTCAACATGATATCATGTTGGTTGAATACTGGTTTCAGTCATGCTGCAACTCTCAAGAGGTGGCTGAGTTGAATCACCGATTTAACAATTCTGGAAGAATGGCTGAAGATGGTTGCAAGTGTATCTACTTTGCCTTTTGCACTCTCTTACTGTACTCCACCTTCACTGATGATTGGGATGCAACTCTTTCTTCTGCTCTTTAATTCATTGACCATAGGAATAGAATTAGGCCATTCATCCCATTGAATCTGCTTTGCCATTCGATCATGGCTGACTTATTTTTCCCTCTCTACCCCATTCTGTCTTCTCCCCATAACCTTAGATACTGTTACTGATCAACACTCTTAATAATCTTCAACTTCTGCTTTAAATCTACCTAATGACAGCCACCACAGCTGTTTGTAGCAACAAATTCTACGATTCATTGCCCTCTGGCTGAAGTCATTCCTCTTCAGCTCTGTTGGCTATCAATATTCCTAGCAAAATGTGGCAGAGCTTTAATTTGATCCAATGTTATGATTTGCATCACTCAATTTAAAGAATTGCTTCAAATAGTTAATGTGTAGTTAAATGTAATTTCATTGCTAAACCATCTGCTGGAGGTAGTCGGTGGGTCAAACACCATCAGTGGGAGAAAAAGAATGGTCAATGTTTTAAGTCAAAGTCCTTTATTGAAATTGGTAAAATGTAGGGGAAGCCATTATAAAAAGGACCGGGTGGGAGGGGTGGGTCAGTGGTCCTATGTGAGATTGGTAAACCAGGTGGAAGCGAAACATGACAGATAGAGGGAGTACAATGGCAGATGCCACACAAAGGGGGGGGGGGGGGAGGGGAATGGGGAGAGAGAGAGATACAAAAAAAACAAATGAGTAAGGTGGAAGAAGATGAGTTATACAGGGTGGAGTGGATAATCAGAAGACTAAATTACTATCTAAATGAATAAATATGGATCAAACAGGTTTTGTAAAAAAAAGAGACAATCAGCTGACAATGTGGTTAGACTATTTAGTATTATGCATTTAGCAAAAAGAAGAGACTTACTGTTGTAGTGGCTCCAGATGTCGAAAAAGCATTTGATAGATTGGAGAGGGACTTTTTGTTTAAGGTGTTGGATAAATATGGATTTGGACAGACCTTTATAAACTGGATTAAGGCATTATATAATGACTCTAAAGCCACCAAAGAAAAGGTACAAGGACTGCCTAAAGAAATCTCTTGGTGCCTGCCACATTGACCACCGCCAGTGGGCTGATAACGCCTCAAACCGTGCATCTTGGCGCCTCACAGTTTGGCGGGCAGCAACCTCCTTTGAAGAAGACCGCAGAGCCTACCTCACTGACAAAAGGCAAAGGAGGAAAAACCCAACACCCAACCCCAACCAACCAATTTTCCCCTGCAACCGCTGCAATCGTGTCTGCCTGTCCCGCATCGGACTTGTCAGCCACAAACGAGCCTGCAGCTGACGTGGACTTTTTACCTCCTCCATAAATCTTCGTCCGCGAAGCCAAGCCAAAGAAAAGAAAGCTAAAGTAGTGGCTGATGGACAGATATCTGCTCCATTCCAACTGACGAGGTCTAGTAGACAAGGATGTTCCCTATCGCCAGCCTTGTTTATATTAACTATAGAGCCACTTGCAGAGCAATTAGGAGCGGTTTGGAAATTAAGGGATTTAGGGTTTGTCAAGATGAGCATAAAATTAGTTTATTTGCAGATGATGTTCTAATATATTTGAAAGAACCTGAGACTTCCTTGCAAAAATTACATTTTAAATTGGAAGAATATAGAAAGATTTCCGGTTACAAAATAAATTGGGATAAAAGTGAAATTATGTCCCTTACAGAAGGGGATTTCAGCTAATGTCAAAGAAACACCCAATTCAAATGGCCAAAAAAAATGGGATTAAATATTTAGGGATTCATATAGACAATAATTTAAAGAATCAATTGAATTATTTACCATTACTTAAAAAGTTAAAGACGATTTGAAAAAGTGGATGATTTTACCTATATCATTAGTAGGAAGGGTTAACTGTGTTAAGATGAATATGAATATATTCCAAAGAATACAATATCTTTTTCAAACTTTACCTATATTACTACCTAAGAAGTTTTTTCAGGAATTAACTAAATATGTAAGGAAATTCCTTTGGAAAGGTAAGATATCAAGAGTCTCTATAGAAAGGTTAATGTGGAAATATGAATTGGGAGGCTTACAGCTTCCTAATTTCAAAAATTACTATCGAGCAGCCAAATGAGATTTGATATTTCTTTTTTTGAAGGAGAAGAAAATCTGCCATGGGTTAAAATAGAATTGGATAAAATGGGAGAAAGATTAGCAGAGGAATTTATATATAAATGGGATTCAGAATTAATAGTTAGTGTTAAAGTCGTTGTTGAAGTACTTGATTAATGTTTGGAACAAGAGAAGTTATATCACCCAAGATGCCTCTGATTCAAAATTGTCTTGTACCTTTTTCAAAAGATAATCAATTTTTAAATACTTGGTTTCGTCAAGGGATTAAAATATTGAAGTCGGTTATGAACAGGGTCAATTAATGTCATTTGAACAATTAAGGCAGGGGTGTCAAACTCAAATTCACAGAGGGCCAAAATTAAAAACTTGGACTAAGTCGAGGGCCAAACTAAATATTTATTGAAAATTTTCAACAACATCTGCATGTTTTCTCTTCTTTCAACATATGTAATGTTAAACTTTAGGATATAACTTTAGGAGGATAATGTTACAGGTCAGGAGTAGGTAGCTCAAGTTCACCCTTTGCTTGACCTGAGGGAAACCTATTTGGTCCCTGTGGAGATGTAGTCAGCATTCACAGGCTGTGTCCACTTTGGCCTGCATCAGGACTCAGCATTTCCTGCTCACTCCTCAGGCTCTAGGCCTCTATTCACCCTCGACCCACCATCCCTCTACCTGACCAGTCCTTTACCCAACCTCTACTCACCCCTCACTCCATTCTGGATTCCTTTTTGAGAATATTGTGGCCATCTTTTAAGGGGGGTGGTTTTAGGGGGGAGGGGATAGTTAGGGGGTGGGGAAGGATGTGCAATGAAGGGGGAGGATGGTGGGGGTGACATTACCAAAAAACAGCATCGGCTCTCACTGCAGGGCGGGCCACCTCTAATACATTTTTGAAATGATCTTGTGGGCCAAATATAATTATATCGCAGGCCAAATTTGACATGTGTGAATTAAGGAATAAATAGGGAATAACTAGTCACACTCTTCTTTGAATATTTTCAATTGAGAGGATATTTAAGGGAAAGATTAGGTCCAGCTATGTTGTTACCTAGTTGTAGTGAGGTGGAAACTCTCATTAGGAGGGGAAATATTAATAAATTAACGTCTGCAATGTATCTTTTATTACAAAATGGAACTCCTAAACATGGAGTCCATAAATCTAGACAGGTGGAAGTCTAAATTAATGTAATTTGTGCCGAAGAAATGTTACTCAATAACAAATATGTAATAGCCAGTGAAACAAAATTGGGGAAAAAATAGTAAATTTTCTGGTAATGTGGAATTAGAAACAAAAATGTTGGAAATACACAAATCTGTGTGAATTTGAAGGGGATAGACAATAATAATCTATAAGTAAGTTAATTGTCAGAAGTGAAATTCAATCAATATGTTAAAGCTATATTCATCCATATGTGGAGGTGACGATCAAGGAGAGAAGACTCAGAAATTTGTCAAAAAAAAAACTATGGAATGGTGATAATAGGGGATTAGTTGCCACAGGGATTATGAAATAGTGATAATTATAGTAATAAAAGAGTCCTGGTTTAAACAAGGGGAGGAATGGTAACTTGAAAATTCATCACTCCAGTCTACTGAGAAGGATTAGAAGGACATCTGAGTATGAAGTAAGTACCACGATACAGTTATAATATTTGATAAGTGTTTATGTGCATGAAAGTTAAAGATTAGTTCTGTTTGGCTAACAGTTGTCACAATGAATAAGTGTTTCTGATGTGTGAGAATGTTTGAGGGCCGCTAAATCAAATCAATACCAAAAAGGCTTTCAACGAAGTCCTACTAAAAATAGTGTGTAAAATTAAGCACATGAGATTTGGAGGAATGCATTCTCATCTAGCACAATAGGTTTTGCAAGATAATTAAAATGAGAAAAGTCATAACATTGAAATGAAAGAAAGGAATATTTGAATGTGACTTCAGATTGATGCTTACAGGTGAACTATGGAAGAGTGTGCAATGGAAGCAGAAAGAATCTTAAGTTTACAGTCTCCAATGGTTGCAGCCCAGATTTTGCCTTTGTCCCTGTCGGAAGTTGTATTGCTGTTTATGATATCTACACAGGACAGTTGCTAACTGAACTCAGGGGGCATTATAGTCACGTAAACTGCTGCACGTTCCAGACTTATTTCCAAGTAAGTAAATTATATTATTAGATATTCATCTAGCTATTTTGTTTAGATGTCATTTCTAACCCACAAGCAATTATATATGAGATGTTCTGATAGTGCAGTGGTTAGAGCACTGGTCTTGCAAACCAGGGGCCGTGAGTTCATTCCTTACTGGAGCCTCATTTCTGTGAGGGTGACTCTCTGTCTTCCTTACAGTAGACAAAGTTAAAGAATATCATATGTTTGTAACATTCTAAATATAGTATTACGATTACATGAAAATAATGGAACCTTTACCTTTTATCTTGATGAAGCTAGAGTTAGGAATATCTGGAAATATATCTGGAAACCTCTACTTAGTCTTTCAAGAGATCAAAAGAACCATTTTTTTTTAGAGTAAGCCAATGAAGAAACACAAATTCAAAAGTTTCTTATTCCAAGATTGTTTTTCTGTTACAACTTGCAAAATAAGAAAAACATATTAGCTATACAGATACATCTTTATTGTTAGTGTAGGAAAATGATGTTTGTCACCAATCACTTTCAACTTTGTTGTAATGTGGCACTGGCTGCAAATTAATTACTCAGAAAAATATTGCCTGTCATTGGGGATCTCCGTATGTTCATTGTGCTGCAGTGGAGGAGCACTGCTATTTAAAGGCAACTTTGTGGAGCAGGATCAACCAATGTTGGGAACCCAGATGAGGGTCTGAACTCTGGAGAATGTGTTCCACAAAGCTCCAATTTCTCAACCTTGGACTGTAGTTTCCAGAATCTACTCCATCTTCCAACCCTCCATATGTAATGGTCCCATTTTGCAGACATCCCTCCTCTCCACTTCCGACCTGAGGAGACTCGAACCAACCCTAATCTCATCACCAGACCTCGATCCATTCCTAACAGGTGAACAGCAGTATCGAACATTTTTAGAGTTGCTCAGCTTTGCTGCAGCAGTCCCACAAACACAACCTTTTAGTGTGTCTTTACAGGTATGGGTGAATTTCCAGGCCTTACACTCTTGACTTTCCATCTCCACTTTAGAGCAGACCATTAAATCATGCTTTTGGAGTTAATAGTTCTGATTGAAAAGATTGAGTGGAAATCCACATTACACTGAGGATAAATACGATAGGGATAAGTAGTTCTTTCTCTGTTGATGAGACCAATTTAATCTGACACTATTTTCAACTTGCATGTGTAGTTGACTGAAAAATGAATAGCAAAATATGTATTTCTCATTTGATAAGGTATTATTTAATGAATTTGAAAAGGACAATATAACACAGAATGGAAACTTGAAATTGGGACCAAAAAATTAGCTGGATTTAATATGCTTCTATAACTCCTTTGAGTTTGTGTGGATACAATGTGACAGTATCTATAATTATTGTATTAACAACATGTGCCTATTGTAAATAATTAGTATTAGATTTTACTATTTTAATATTTTGTTTTGATCTTCTGAAAGGTTCAGCAATGAAATGAAGCTGCATTGTCATGTAATATAAACAGAAAATACTGGAAATACTTAACAGGTCAGTCAGCATCTGTGGGAAGAAAGAGAGTTAATGTTTTAGGTCAAAGCCCTTCATCAGAACTGGCAAAATAAGAAAAACCAGATAGGATGGGGGAGTTATGGATATAATGAAAGAGATCAGTCTGAAGTCAGGATTGCAAAGTAGTCTGGCTCATTCGGAAAGAAGGGAGACAACAGAGAGGCATTTAGAAAATGAACAAAGTAACATGTAAAAGCAGTGAAATGCAGGTCAGAGATATAGAAGAGTGCTGAAAGCGAAAGGAAAATGTTGATTTATACCAGAAGATCAAGCAGATCTGTGGAGCGAGGAAAAACTAGGTTAATGTAGATTGATAACCTTATAACATACTGTAACTGGCCATCTACCTCACTGAAAAGTAATTGATTTTTAAATTTAGACATACAGCACAGTAACAAGCCCATTTGGCCCATAAGCCTATGCTACCCAATTACACCCAATTGACCTACAACTCTGGTATGTTTTGAGCAGCAGGAGGAAACTGACGCTGACATGGGGAGAAATACAAACTCCTTGCAGACAGCGCCAGATTTGAACCCAGGTTGCTGGCGCTATCGCAGTATTGCGCTAACCGTGTCGCCCCCTTGTTTAATTCATTGGGAAAAAAATGGAAAGACTGAAAATCTGAAGTTGTGGCGGCACACCACTAGGCAGGCGAACCGGCCCCGCTTGTGATCCACGTGGCGGGACAGTCGGCCAAAATGGCGCTGTCGGGGTTTTCCGCTTTTTCTCAGCACAGGGTTCAAAAATCCGTGCTGGGGGACCACGTGATGCCCGGGTGACCTCAGCGCGGTTCTCAGCCAGGTCCAGGCTGGGAGTATAAGTCCAGCCCAGCAGCCTGCAATAAATCAGTTCTGCTCACTGAGCTCAACCCGTCTGGTTGTGTGTTCTTTCAGTAGCAGTGTAGCTGCCTCTACAATTGGTGACCCCGACTGGTTCAAACGTCTTTGAACCCATTATGAGCGAACCTGGGATCAGTGCTATAGCCGTCAAGCTGCCTGAATTCTGGGTTAAGGAGCCAGAAACCTGATTCGGCCACGCGGAGGCTCAGTTTCACCTCCGCCAGATTTCATCCAACACGACCAAATTCTACCATGTGGTCGCCACCCTGGATCAGGTCACCACCAAACACGTGCTGCACATCGTTCAGCACCCACCCACTGAAGACAAATACGAGAGCATCAAGCGAGTGCTCACCGGATCCTTCGGACTATCCAGGCACCAGCGTGCCGCTCGGATGCTGTACCTCGACACCCTGGGGGACAGGTCCCCGATGGAGCTGATGGTCGAGATGCTCGCGCTCATGGGTGATCACACCAACTGCCCACTCTTCGAGTGCATTTTCCTCGAACATCTGCCCCAGGACATCCGGCCGTTACTGGCCCAAGAGAGCTTACCGACCCGAGGAAGGTCGCTCAGAAGGCCCAAGAGCTGTGGCTCAAGCGATTCCTGGAGGGCTCGGCGGTCTAGCAGGTCACGAGGCATGGGCATGATCACGCCAAGCCATCCTTAGTGCTACGGTAGAGCACCTGGAGCCTGCAAGGGCCAGCGAGCATAACCAGGGGCTCAGCATCCACTTCGGGTCTCTGCTTCTGGGACCAGCGTTGGAGAGCCAAGGCCCGGAAGTGTCGTCAGCCCTGCTCGTTCCAGAAAAAACGAGCAGGCAGGCCGCTGTTAATGGCTGCAGCGGCTGGCCAAGGACACAGCTTCCTCTACCTGCGGGACTCAGTCAGCGGCCGGCAGTTCCTCATCGACACTGGGTCCCAAATCAGCATCATCCAGGCCACGGCCATCGAGTCCAGGAAACGACCTCAAGGACCTCCCCTCCGTGCAGCCAACGCAACAGAGATACAGACGTATGAAGACAAGACAGTCAGCCGATGAAAGTTCTCATGGAGGTTCACTGTCTTATCCCTTCCGACCGCCATCCTGGGTGCCGACTTCCTCCTCGCCCATGGACTTCTGGTGGACATTCAGGGTAGGCGCCTGGTGGATGCCCATACTTTCCAAGCCGTTCGCCTCTACGCCTCCTTCGCAGAGCAGCCACAGATGGCCACGATCAGCACGCCCAGAGACGAGTTCCAGCGAATCCTGGATGAGTTCTCTGCTGCCTCGCTGCGCCACGGGGTTTTCCACCACATCCCCACCCAGGGCCCACCGGCTCATGCGAAGGCACGCCGACTCCCGCTTGGCAAGCTCCTGGTGGCAAAGGAGGAGTTTTCGCATTTGTTGGAGCTGGAGATCATTCGGCGGTCCGACAGCCCGGGGTGTCGGTTTTCCACCTGGTCCCAAAAGCCTCTGGCGGCTAGTGCCCCTGCGGAGACTATCAACTTCTCAATGAGGCGACAGTTCCTGACCGTTACCCCATCCCTCACATCCAGGACTTTACGGCCAACCGGCATGGTGCGAGGATTTTCTCCAAGGTTGACCTGGTGCGTGGGTATCACCAAATCCCGGTGCACCCTGAGGACATACCCAAGATAGCCTTCATCACCCCCTTCGGCTTGATCAAATTCCTTCGCATGCCGTTTGGGCTCAAGAACGCCACTCAGACCTTCCAGCGTCTCATGGACTCAGTGGGCAGAGACCTGGATTTCGTCTTCATTTACTTAGACAACATCCTCATTGCCAGCAGGGATCGAGCGTAACACAAGGCCCACCTGCGCACCCTCTACTCCCGGCTGACCGACTTCGGCCTCACCATCAACCCAGCCAAGTGGGGGGGGGGCGTGGCAAGATGGTGTAGGGAACAGACGTGCCTTCCAGACCTCTCCTGACTCTGATTTATTGTTTTGTCTTTAAGTGCCCGTTAAAGTTCTTTTAAAAGTATATAAATAATAAGAGGTGCTGGATCAGTGCCTAGTGGTTTATATGCAAAAAAAAGGTAAAAGAAAACATCAACAGACTGTTAAAAAACTACATTTTCCGAAATTGTCTGGGCCTGCTTGTTTACAAGAAGCCAGGACTCAGCGTAGAATGGATCCAGAAGAAGACGTACAGAATTCGGCATTGAAACTCTGTTTTAAGCCGGTAAGGCTCTCTGAAGGTCGCATTCAGCAGCTTTCAGAACAAAGAGCTGGCCAGGTGCCAGTATTTCACACAACGGCCACTGTGAGTGCTGTTACTGAGACTTTGACAGTTGAATCAGCTAGGGCGCCACCAGCTGGAGAGTTAAAGAGCTGTCATTCGACTGCTACAGTGGTGGCGCTGCAAAATGCATCTTCAATTACAACGGTTTTTCCAGACATCGATTCAGTGAAGATGATTAAAGAGATTTGGCTTAAAGATAATCCTGATCTTCAGTCTCCTGGCATTGCTGGGGGGACTTTGAGAGGGATTTTTATACGAAGTCAAACTGCTAGAAAAGATACTAATTTAAGGGAAGAGACAGAAGATCCCGTGGTCTCTAAGGAACAGCAAGACCCCATTATGCCTGAATCTACTTCTGTTGAAATGTTTGTTAAGGATCTTGAAGATAAGATGTATTCTGTATTGAGTCACTTAGCTAATTTTGTGAACCCGTTTATTTCCAAGATTAATGCGATGGCGGAAGCCATTAATGGAGCTTTTAAGCTTGAAACCATTGAAAGATTTGAAATGTGTGATCAAGGTTTAGTCGATGTACAGGATCAACTGCAAGATGAAAATAGAATAATTGAAACATTGCAGATCCAAAATAAAAATTTAGCAAAAAAGGTTGATTATTTGGAGAATCAATCTAGACGGAACAACATGAAAATTGTTGGTTTGCCAGAAGGCATAGAAGGACCAGATCCAAGAAAATTTTTTACTGAATGGATTCCACGAGTGTTAGGACAGGATAAATTCCCTGAAGGTTTAATACTGGAACATGCTCATAGAGTTTTAAGAAGAAAATCTTTTTCAGGACAGAATCCAAGACCTGTTCTGATTCGTTGTTTAAACTATTGTGACAGAGAGACAATTTTACGTACGGCTATTAGAAATGCCCAGCAAAATAAATCTCCTTTGATGGTTCAGAAAAATCCAGTTTTCTTCTATCAAGATTTGAGTCAAGAAATTATGTTTCAACGACGCAAATTTAATTCTGTAAAAGAACGGTTGTGGAAAAATAGACATAAGGCAACATTCAGGTATTCTGCGGTACTGAAGATTTTTCAGGATGGAAATTAGCCAAAGTTCTTTGAAAATCCTAAAGAGGTTATGGACTTTGCTCAGTCTCTACCAATCATGCAGTATCAGGAACGATGTAGTCCTTTAAGGTCTCCAAAGAGAGTAGAGATGTAAGGTGGGATCCAGATTTTTAAAAGAAATGGAAGCAATGGTGACCGAAGTGGTAACGTTGATTTAAAAAAATAAATCTTTTATCTTTTTTTTTGAGAAGAGTTTAAATAGTTTAAATAATGATGATAGTTTAATGAAATGGGAGTTGAGAGAGGGAACTGGGTGGGCACTAGTTTCCAGAAGTCATCAGCTACCTGTGAGTTATCTCACACCCAATATTTTAGGGGAGTTACCGCTTTAGGTGGTTTAAACAGGAGGAGGTAGTCGTGACCTTCGACCTGTTTTTTTTTCTTTTTAATTTTTGGGTTAAGAAGTGAAGTTTTTTTTAATTATTTTTTTAAAATAAATAATTTTTTTTAACTCTTTTTGTTTTCTGATTGTAATTGAGAGGTAATTAGGAGGTTTTTTTTCTCTCCTTTTTTTCTCTTTTTTTTGGGGGGGTTTCTCTTTTTTCTCTCTTTTTTAAGAGAATGATGTCACAGAAGATAATAAGTCAAAAATTGAGGATGTTGAATTGGATGAAGAGGAAGATGAGGGGAAAGGTGATAAGAAGAAAAAGAAGAAAATCAAGTACAAATACATTGAGGGAGAAGAGTTTAATAAAATTAAGTTAATTTCGATAGAGAATTTTGAAGATGATATAAATGAAGAATATGGAGAATTTTATAAGAGTTTGAACTTTTTTTTCTTTTTTTTAATATAAGGGGAGGGGAAGGGAACAAAAAGTTTATCTGATTGTTTTTCTAAGGGATGTTTTTGTTCTCTGATGAATTATAAAGGAAACGGTATTAATGGAAATTCTGTATTTATGTATTATTAATTATGATTTTTTTGTATAACAGATATGTGGTTGATATATGATTTTAATATTTGAACTTAGTTTTAAAGTGGATTCCATTTGTTAAATACATGTATTATGTTTGATTTAAATATATGTTTAAGGGTATTATTTTAGTATTGATTTTTTTTGTTGTTAGTAATTTTTTGTTGTTAAGTTTTATCCTTTTTTTTATAAGTGGGTTTTTTTCTATTTTATTTACAACATTGTTAATTAATTCTTCACTCTTTATTTTGGGGGGGAGGGTTGGACTAATTTTAAATTAGACGATTAATGTGTTATAATTATTGGGGGGGGTTAATTTGTGTAGTTTAATGATGTAGTATTCTAATTTTTATTATCTTATTTTTTTATTCTTTCTTTAAATGTAATTTTTATTTTGTTCATGTCATAAAATTTTAAATAAAGTTTAACCCAGCCAAGTGCCAGTTTGGGAAAGAGTTCATGCAGTTCCTGGGCCATACCATCACGGCCGAGGGAGCCACGCCGCTATGAAGGTCGCCACTTTCAAGGAGTTCCCACGTTCGGACAATTTCAAGGGGCTGCAGGTGTTCACGGGTATGGTCAACTTCTACAACCGATTCATCCTGGGAGCTGCACGCATCATGCAGCCACTATTCGCCCTCATCGCAGCCAAGCACAAAACGCTCACCTGGACCCCAGAGGCCGGCAGTGCATTCAAGGCCACCAAGGATGCTCTCGCGAAGGCTACCATGCTCGCCCACCCGCACACCGACCTGCATATGGCGCTCTCTGTTGATGCCTCTGCCACAGCCATCGGCACCATCCTGGAGCAGCAGGTGAACAGACAATGGAAGCCGCTGGCATTCTTCAGCCGGCTTCTCCGCCCACCAGAGTGCAAGTATAGTGCTTTTGACCGTGAGTTATTGGGCATGTACCTGGCGGTGTGGCATTTCCGCTATTTCTTGGAGGCGAGGATTTTTACCATCTTCACTGACCACAAACGTAACCCAGGCACTTACAATGGCGAAGGACCCCTGGTCGACCTGCCACTGACATTCGGCACAAGGCGGGGAAGAACAACATGGTCACTGATGCACTCTCGCGACCGACCATCTGCACGCTGACACCCGGCCTCTACTTCGACCAGCTCACCCTGGACCAGAAGACCAACGGGAGACGTGAGCCTTCAGGACTGCCATCACGGGCCTGCGGTTCCAAGACCCCCCCCATCTCCGAGCAGCGGATGCACCATCCTGTGCGATGTCTCCATGGGCACCCTGCGGCCAGTGGTTCCCCAGAAGTGGTGCAGGCAAGTCTTCCATCACATCCACAACTTTTCGCACCCGTCCATCAGATCCACGGTCCGGATGGTGGCAGAGCGGTTCGTCTGGCACAGGCTGCGGAAGCAGATCGCGGGCTGGGCCAGAATATGCACCCATTGCCAAATGTCCAGTACACAGACACCAGGGTGCCCGTGCAAGAGTTTGAGCACATCCGGGAACAGTTCAGCCACATTTACGTGGATATAGTCAGGCCCTTACCCGTTTCCTGGGGCAACTGTTACCTGTTCACGGTGGTTGACCGCACCACTCGTTGGGCCGAGGCGATCCTGATGCCAGACGCCTCCACGGACTCCTGCTCCCGAGCATTGTTGCGTGGTTGGGTCGCCCGGTTCGGCGTTCCGAATCACCTCACCAGCGATCAGGGCACCCAGTTCACCTCTTCGCTCTGGGCACAGCTCGCCAACCGGTTGGGGATCGAGCTACACCGCACCACGGCCTATCACCCGCAGGCCAATGGGCTGGTCGAGTGTCTGCACCACCACCTTAAGTCGCCACTTATGGCCCGCCTCACCGGTCCCGACTGGGTGGACGAACTACCTTGGGTGCTCCTGGGCATCTGCTCCACGCCCAAGGAGGATCTGCAGAAGTCATCAGCTAAGCTGGTCTACGGCGCACCGCAGGTACTTCCGGTGAGTTCATCAATGTGCCTCTCAACCCCAGTGGTCGCCACCCAAGCTGCTTCCCTACTTCCAGGCCCGCTTGGACTCCTTCGCACCCCCACCGCCACCCAGACACGGCACACGGCTATCTCACATCCCCAGCGTGCTGCTTTCCGCAGAGTACATTTTTATTCGGCAGGGCTCGTCTGTGGCACCTCTGCAATGACCTTATGAGGGGCCGTACAAGGTTGTCCAGCATTCAGCGTCTACGTTCACGCTGGACATCAGCAGCAGGCGGGAACTGTTTACTGTGGACAGGCTGAAGCCAGTGCACCTCAACCCCACCGAACCAGTGATTGTGGCCCAGCCCAAGAAGCGAGGCCGCCCAGCTAAAAAGGACATTGGCACCGGTTCTGGGGGGAACTGTGTGGCGGCACACCACTAGGCAGGCAAACTGGCCCCGCTTGTAATCCACGCAGCGGGGCAGCCGGCCAAAATGGCGCCGTCAGGGGTTTCCCCTTCCTCTCAGCACGTGGCTCAGAAGCCCGCGCTGGGGGACCACATGACGCCCGGGTGACATCAGCACCCCTCAGCGCGGTTCTCAGCCAGGTCCAGACTGGGAGTATAAGTCCAGCCCAGCAGCCTGCAATAAATCAGTTCTGCTCACTGAGCTCAACCATTCTGGTTGTGTGTTCTTTCAGTAGCAGTGTAGCTGCTGCTACAGAGTAATCATAAATGCTGGTAATGCTCAGCAGTGAGCTGTGGTAAAAGAAATAGAGTAATATTTCACACCAATAACCCCTTAACAAAAATGAGAAACCGAAAACAAGTAGGTTTTAAGTGCAGAAAGTATGGATGAGTGAAAAGTAAGTATTTCTGGAAAAGTGAGATCATTGTTGCCACAGGGATGAGGTAAACAAAATCATCTAATTGGTAGGTTAATGGGGACAATTAGAGAACAAAGGAATATAAAACCTTTGAATTAGAGACAGTTCATGCAAGAAAGTACAAACAAAAGAACATAAAAATTTCAAAATACATGATGTAGGAAAGGAGTTTGGAGAAAGGGAATCGGAACCAGAATCACAAACTTACCAGTTTGATGCAGACAAGATAAACTGATGAATTACTTGAAAAGTTCAATATCAAGTCTTCAAGATGTCCAGGCAGAAAATGAGGTGCTGTTTCTTAAGCTCAAATAGAAACTTAACTTTAACAGTGCAGGAGGACATTGACGGATCGGGAAGCCTGAGCATGGGATGGAGGATTAAAATGGCAGGCAATTGGAAGCTCTGACCTGCTCCTGTGGATTAAATGAAAGTGCTTTGTAAAGTCCAATTAGCATTATATTAATGCAGAGGGGACCATATTATCAGCACCAAATGCAATATACAATATTGGAAGAAGCACAGGTGAATTGCTGCTTTACATGATCCCTGGGTGGCAGGAAAGGGCAAGTTGCATGAGAATGGGTTGTGAAAAAGAGTGTGGTTGATGGAGATGAAAAAGAAAATCATGGAGTCAGAAAGGGAACAACCTGTTCTTAACGGGGAAAGTTGGGGAAGTGAAACCTCATTAAAGGGGGCAGAAAGTGTGAAAGATAATCTGTTGAGTTTGAAGACTGGCGAAATAGAAAGTGAGGAACAGGAGAATTATATCCTTCCTGTGGCTTGGAAAAGAGGGCAAGAGTGCAGGAAAGACATGTAACACAATCAATGTATGTCAGCTATGGTAGAGAGAAAGCCATGGTTCAGGAAAAAGGAAAGCAAGTGCAGAAAATCTTATTATTGAAACAGATATACCGTAGAAGGAAGAACTCATAAAATGAAATGGAGTCCTTATAGTAAGTAGAATAAGGTCTCAGTTAAAACTGTTTTTTTTGTCTGTCTACAGATTCTGCAAAACCTGGGGAATGTTTCCAGCATTTCCTGCTTTAATTTTATATTCTAGATCTGAAATTTTTAATTTTAATTTTATTTTCATATGTGGCTGAAATTTAATCATTGGTGATATTTTCTGAGTTACAGTTGAATTTCTGTTGGTATTAATTACTTTACCTGCCAGTATTTAAACTTGTCATCTCACTCATTTGATGCAATGCACACCTTTTTTTTTCGTGAAATGTCTGTTCCTTTGTTCTGTGAAGTGACGAAGTTGAAATTATGAATTTTAATTGGTTTTATAAAACTGCTTGGAGAAATGTGTTGTTCTTTGAAAGACCAGATATTATTGAGATCTGGGACCAGATACTGTATTATTGAGGCTTGGTCTTCAGATATATGTTTTACATGGATTTATATATTTCCAGGAGCTCTATAGTGGTGGTAGTGACGTTAATATTTTAGCATGGATCCCAGATCTTGCTCGAATAGATGTGGAAAATGATGATCCTAAAGGGGTGAGGAATTTATCTAGATTTTTTTCATCTCTATAATACATGATAATATAATATCTTCTCCAATGGAATTATGTCTGCTGGCTGTTTTCTAAATTTTATATCTTCTGCTTCAAAATTTTTATTGAAGTTTCTCAATGCATATTTAGCTCCATATGAAATGTTCAGGGCTTTAGCAGTAGAAATTTCACCGAAACCTCTATCAATGTTTTGGTAGCAATGGTAAATGATTGTTTCTCCTCATGAATGGCAGGCTATCTTAAGGAGAACATTCCCATAATATTAAAAATCTGCACTGAATCAACTGAAGGTGTTCAACGAAAATAGATCAATTTTCTCAAGTTCCTCCTCAGAACAATAAATTCCTATCTAGCCACCATTTTTGTGAATGTACAATTTACATGGTCTTTTCTAAAATAACACTTTTAAAAATACATTGTTTTGCATGAAGGCCATTTTTTGGCATAAAGTCAGCATTATGACATCTTCACCATTTACCAGAATCTGTGGCGATTCTAGGTGTCTGCTATTGGGTATGCAATTAATATGTCCTGCGCATCACAGCTCACTGAGAGTAATTAGGGCCTTAATACTTATCCTTCAGCTAAGAGGTTGGGGGCAAGTTGACGGGCACCATGGTGGGAATTGGGGAAGGTTGCCTTGCTGTCTGCGAACTGATGCCGTGAAACTTCTTGAGGTCAATGTTGAGATCTTCTAACATCATTCATTAATTCAGGTGCCTTGTCGTTCGGTGTCGGCAATCATATCTCTCCATCCGTTACAACCCTCCAAATTGTAGTTGTTGCCTCCCTTGTTCTCCTTCAGTGAAGGCCATCTTTGAACTGAGACCATAGTCGATGTTGACTTCATGATTATACATGATTAAAATACTGGAGTGGTTTCCCATTGCCTTCTTCAGTTGCAATGTCCATCCTGGACAGGTGAAGGTAACCCTGGCCATTGATCCTCAGATTCCTCTGCCCAGAGTTTTTAGTTTTACGACTATAAATTCCAATTTGTAGAATCTGTTTGAAGTGATAGAGAAATGCCCTAATCATGAAGGAATTGTTCTGCATCTCCCTCCATCCCTTCTGATAATTTCCAAAAATAGTTTCATGGCTGATGGCAGCATCACCAGACTGAGGAAGAATGCTTGTTTTTGTCAAGGGAAAGGGACATTTTTTGTATAAAATAATTATCTAATGGACTGTAGTGATTTACCATCTTCTATAAAAAGAGGGGAAAAAACGTATGTTTTATTTGTGAAATAACGTACTTCATTAATTTGAAATAAGACTCTATAATTTCTTTTGCAGTGTGAAGTCAGAACCTCTCAAAACGCAATCTTCCAAGATGAATGGAGCAGCAGTGATGATGAAAATTGAATTTTATTTAACTCTGAAACAAAAAAAAATGTTTCTAATCTGTTAATAATTGTCCAAATATTGAGAACTAAACTGAGATGAAAATCTTCATTACATTGTTAAACTATACACATTAAATGAAGGAGCTAAGATTTCTAATGAAAACACAATGCCGGAGAAACTCAGCAGGAGAAATAGGTTGAATTTTTCATTTGACTTCCATCTGTAGCCTCTGGACAAAGGGGGAAAGAATAGCTTAGTTCCAAATGCTAACAGAAGACTATTTTTGTTCAGATAATCATCAACTCTCAGGCAACGGTATGCTGATCGTCACTGCCTATGCTCATATTACAAATCTACACACTTGAAGAAGGTCCTCTATAAAAGAGGGAATCAATGGAAACAGTAAATGTATATTTGTTCTGAATTACCTATAAAACTGAAGATTTTAAAAACTCAAAATAAATCTTTGAATAATTTGTATGCCAAATTAATTTGTTAACTTTTTACTCTTTGAAAATTGATCATCTTTAGTGAGTTCTGAACACATTTCCCAGGTTCACTGTTGTCAGTAGGTCCTTTCAAATTGCCTTGTAAAATGGAGTTTATTGGGCAATTTTCTTGGTTGACGACCCAGGTACATGGTTATTTGAAAGGGTCCAGCTGGATCAACTCGGTCAAAACACAACTGCATCCCAGACCTACCTCAGAGGTGGTCAGAAAACCCAGTAAAACTTAACAAGGTATCCTCTTCTGGCGGTTTGAAAGGGGAAATGGCAGACCTGGTTACTCTGGTGACGTTAGTGCTTGCATGTGTGCATCATAGGGAAACCCTTGGCTGGCTCAATGCAGGACGCTGTCACGGTGCTGCCTTGATGTGTTGATGCCGCAAACGGGGGGGGGGGGGGCCGCTACGTGCCACTGCCACGAACAAGAGAGATGCTGCTGCGAAGGGTGTGCCGCAATGTTCCGCTGCCATGAACGGGGTGAGGGGAGGGATGCTGCTGTGACATGCCACTTTGGTGAGCGGCCACAGCTCAATGCGGGAGTGTGGGAGCAATGACTGTCTTCCTTATCCATAATCGCCCATGCCACTCAAAAATAAACAAAAGAGTGCAACTGATAGAGATGGACTGGGAATGCAGGTCTTTTCAAAAAGAAAACAGGACCTGGCAAACTTGGATGAGAGCCTCAAATTGCAGTTAAGTCTACATCTGAAAGTGAGAAGTATTCATATAAGAAATAGCAGGAATTCAGGTTCAACATGTTCCTGTAAGGGTAAGCTAGGAGCAACAATGACAGAACCCAACATGACAAAGCCTATCAAAAGTTGGCCAAAGAAAAATAAAGGAATCATATGACAGTTATTGAGAACTAAAGATGTGATAGGGCCCATCAAAAAGATAAAAAGTGTAAGGAAGTGCTTAAGAAGGAAATGAGGAAGAGTAAGGGGTTAAGGAACTATTGGTCAGGATTAAGGTACATTTAAATGCATTTCATAAGTATTGTTAAGGGCAACAAAATAACAAGGGAAAGGATTGGGGTCAATGGGCAATTTGTGTATGGAGTCAAAAGGTACAAGTGGTCCTAAATGAATATTCACACAGGAAACAATTTGTAGTTCTGCAATTTAATGATAGGATAAAATTCCACTGCAGGCCTCCATTGGTATGTGGGGATACCAATACCCCTGAGTGTAAAGCCCTTCAAAGATAGAAGACACAACCCAGAATTACTGCCAAAACCCTCCACACAATCGAGAACATGAGGGAATGCTGCCATCGGAGAGCAGCAGCAATCAAGGATCTACACCACCCAGCACACATTTTTCAATGCTACCATCACGAAAGAGGTATAGAAACCACAAGACTCGTACTATCAGGGTTAGGAAAAGCTGCGACCATTCCACCATTCTCAACAACAAACTCAATCAGGGACTCATTTAAGGATTTACTTTTGCACTTTATTTGTTTTTTTTTATTCTATTGCAATTTTATTTATTTGTTTACCTGTGTACAGATTTTTTTGCACTACTAATAAGTGGTAATTTTTGCCTGGCCCATAGAAAAAAAAAATTCAGGGCTGTATGTGATGTCATGTATGTACTCTAACAATATAGCAGAAAAAAAAGAGGTACACAATGCTGAGTGCACAATGGATAAATCTCCACAGCTGGTTGAGATTTATCCCAAACTGGAAACAAGGGAGAAGGTTGCTAGGGCTTAGAGATTTTTAAATCTCCACTTTCCACATGTGCTGTGGGATGACTGGAGGAATGTAAATGTGATCCACTTTTCAAGTAAGGCATGGTATTTATTTACCTGTGAGCCTAGCAATAATGTTAGGGAAACTATTAGAAACAGTCTGAGAGGATTAATGATCACTTGGAAAGGCAGAGCCTAGTCAGTGATGAGAGAAGAGCTTTGTCAAAGGGAAATCTTGTTTGACCAATCCAATGGAATGTGTTGGAGGTAACAGTATTTATTGAGGACAGTGCAGTAGATGTGCTTTAAATGGACCAATAAGGTCTTGAATGGAAGACTGATCCAAAATATTTTGGCACATATACAGGGCAGATGGAAAATTTGATTCAAAAGTGATGTGACAATTGGAAACAGGGTGGTGGTGGAGAGCTGGTATGGTGATTGGATGCCTGTGAGTCCTGGTGTTTCATAGGGATCAATACTGGGATACTGTTGTTGATAATACATATGAATAATTTGGATGTAGGCATAGGATCCATGGTTAGTAATTTCACAATGCTTATTGATAGAGGGGTAATATTAGGCTGCAGGGTGATATCAATCAGAGTGAAATGGGCTAATCTAGAGCAAATGAATCAGAGCTGGATGACTCAGCAGGTCAAAGTTTGGGTCATGCAGTTTCTCGATAAAGAGTGACTTCAAATTGGAGAATTCAATGTTCATGAGCTCTTTCATCCCGTTTCTACCTTGATCTCTATATTTGGCCTATACAGTTCTAACAAAATTCAATGTAAACTCAAAGAATGGCATGTCATCTAGTGCCTTGTGTTATGAGCCCAGAGGATCATAAAACACAGCAGTAATAGAAATTCGCCAAGACAAATGATTACTTAAACAAAAGTTACTTTTAATTATCTTTAAACATGACAAAAGGATCAAACTTTAACTTATTGCTATTAACTTAACCCCCTTATAATTTTAAGTGCACGAGTATGTATCAGTTCAGAAAAGTTCTTTGATTCACAGTCCAATCTCACTTTTCACTCCTCCAAGTTCACTGGTTGTAGGCAATTCTTACACTGTGCACAGAATTTAATATTTATGAATTTCACCAGGCATTGGTGCTTGAAAAGTAAATGGTTACCATTCAGGAAGGTACTTGTGGGTTTTCAGAGAGAGAGATATGTTGCTTGTTGGACACAAACTGATTCCTTCTGATCAGCCACTTCAGTGTCTTGCCAAAGAAACTTGCCCCATCAGGGTTTTCCAGATGATAACCTCTTTCTTTCAGGTCACCACAGAGTTCCTTTCTGTTTCTTTTATTTCAAGTGAAACATTATACAGCCAGCCATCTCCTCTTGTATGGACCACAAGGGCTTTGACCAGGCTGAACTAAGAACTCACAACCCATCTTCAAAATGGGGTTTTTCCACAAGCTCGCCAGCCTGTCCTGTCCAGTTCCAGGTGCTGCTGCTACTGAACTGTAGAACTGAATTCTCTCTCTTTCTCTCTCAGAGAAAACCACATGATCCTCTTAGAACAGCCCTCTGCACTCAGACTGTGGCACCGGACCTAATCTTCTGAGTTTGTTCATCTGTTGCTTTCCAGAACAACCATGTGAAGTCTTTATAGGCATTCTTCAAAGATTTTGCAAAGGCACTCGGAACCTGGACATCTGGCTTGAGCCAACTTTTTGATTTTAAAACTGTTTGAGAACTGTTTTGAAGAGTTTGTGTTTGTTACCTACACTAGAAAAAAACCTGCCATAATTTATCTCCTTTAAAACAAATCAATATACAATATAAAATATAATAATAATAATGCTCATCCTTCATAGTTGAAGATGACCATGGCTTCAAAGTCAAATGGAAGATTAATGGCTGTGGGTCTGGAGGTGACTGGTGAGGCCAATCTGGGCCCTGAAGGCGTGCCCACATGTAGGACACAAGTGGGTGGGTGCTGTCGTGGTAGTGGATACTGTGCAGGCCTTGCACACAGCACACTTTTGCTGCACCTCAATGATGTGCCTGACTTTAGCTGAACAGGCTCCTGTGGTGATCTTCCTGTGCCAAGCTGGACGGTCGAGGGCAAGCATCTCTCACGTGTTGATGTCAACACCCAGGCCTTTGAAGGATGCTTTGAGGCAGTCTTTCTAATGTACCTTCTGTGTCTCCCCACCCCCCCCCCCCCCCCTCCGACTGAGCGCTTGCCCTGACAGTTCTCCATACAGCAGCTGCTTAGGCAATCAGCTGTCTGAGCACATGTCCAGCCCACCTGGCTTGAGCTTTCAGCAGGAGGGTGTAGATGCTGCAGAGCCAAGCTCGTTCCTGGATTTCCATGTCGGGGGCTTCGTTCTGCCACCTGATGAGGAGGAATCTGTGGAGACAGCTCAGGTGAAAGTGGTTGAGCTGTTTGGAGTATCTGCTGTAGACAGTCCCAGTCTCACTGGCGTATAGGAGGGTGGTAAGGATCACTGCACAGTAGACCTTCAGCTTGGTGGTAAGGCTGAGTCTTCTCCACTCCCAGACGTTCCCACAGAGTCTCCAAAAGGCATTGTTGGCTTTAGCAATCCTGTTGTTGACCTTAGCGTCTATGTTCACTGCGCAAAAGAGTATGCTGTCCAGGTAGGTGAAATTGTCGATTGCTTGGAGGTTCTGGCCCTTCACCATGATGCGCGGCTCCTGGTATGGCTTTCCTGGTGCAGGCTGGTACATTACATCGGTCTTTTTGGTGCTGATAGTGAGACAGAAGTTGTCGCAGGCTTGTGAGAAGCAGTGCATTTCACGCTGCATCTGCTCTGTGCTGGCGTTGAGTGCGCAGTCATCAGCAAACAAGAAGTCTCTGATGACAGTCTCTTGTACATTTGTAACTGCCTGCAGGTACCTGAGGTTGAACAACTTGTCATCAATCCTATACCTGATGTGAGGTGTCACGTGATGGAGTAGTGGCCGTTAGGGGAACTCCAGCCCTCTCCAGAAAAGTTAAAAAAAAGGTAGAGAAAAAAACAAAGGCACTAACACAGAAACCATAACAAATTGAAAGTGAAAGTGTGGAGAAAATGGCAGCAAAGAAAGAAAAACCAAAAACAACGGGAAGAAGAAGGAAGGACGTCGGAAGAGGAAGGTGAAGGCCTTACCGGTATGAGGAAGCCCGTGTGGAGAGAGAAGCCCGCTCCTTGAGGTCAGTGGAAACCCCGAACTCAGGACTACAAAAATGGCTCACGGAGCCAAACAAAAGAGCGCAACCTCGCATGCGTGAGAATTCGCACATGCGCAGATGCACAAGACAAAAACAACACCGACGGGAGGGGGGACCAGCTGAGGAGTAATTCTCCACAGCTGAAACAGACAAGTACAACACAGCAGCAAGACTCTCAACAGGAAAACAGAAAATAACGAGAACAAGAAGGAAGAGAATAAAAATAGGAAATCAAAGAAACAACAGATGACCAACTCAGGGGAAGAAGACCAACACCAAGACACTTTTAATAAAAATAAGAAGAACAAAAATACCCAACAAAATAAAATAAACAACCCAACAAGAAAATCAGAAGAAACAGAGGTAAAAGACACAGATCCTGGAGTGGACCCAGAAGAGGAGGGAGAACACAGAGAAATGGAAGGTGAAGGGAAGGGACAGTACATGGATATATTTTTTTTTAAAAAATATATGGAAACAGTAAAAGAATGGCAGACACAAGAATTCAGTGAAATAAAAAGAAGAATAAAAATACAGAAGAAAAAGTGAATAGATTAGAGATGATCATGACAGAAATAGGAAAAAGAGTGGACAAGGTGGAAAAATGAGAAACAGCCATAGAAATGGAGGTAGATGACTTAAAAAAGAAATTAGAAGAATTTGATAAAAAAAAATTAAAGAAACACAGGAGCTGTTAGCTCAGAAGATAGATATAATGGAAAATTATAATAGAAGAAACAATATAAAGATAGTGGGCCTTAAGAAAGATGAAGAAGGCAAAAATATGAAAGAATTTATAAAAGAATGGATCCCCAGGGTCCTAGGAAGACCAGAATTATAGGAAGAAATGGAAATAGAAAGGGCACACAGAACATTAGTCCCTAAACTAAAACCACAACAAAAACCAAGATCCATTCTAGTAAAATTCCTAAGATATACAACAAGAGAAAATATATTGGAGAAGGCAATGAAAAAAATAAGAGAAGACAAAAAAACCTCTGGAATACAAGGGTCAAGAATTTTTTTCTATCCAGATATAAGTTTTGAACTCCTGAAGAAGAGGAAGGAGTTTAATGCAGCAAAAATGACCCTATGGAAAAAAGGTTATAAATTTATGTTAAAATACCCAGCGGTACTTAAAATAGTTATCCCAGGGCAGCAAGGCAAACTATTCTCGGATCCGGAAAAAGCATGAAAATTTGCAGAATAACTACAAAACAGACAGAGAGATTAAGAGATGTAACAAGAACAAAAATGACAACAAACTATATATGTCTATATATTAAAAAAAAGAGTATAAGTAAGAACTAAGAAGGGAAAGAAAGGGAAGAAAGGAGGTAAGGAGGGAATTAAGAGAGTGACCTTTGTTATATATGAAGATTAAAATCTTTTCTGGGGGGGGCTGGGTGGGGAAGAATAACAGTCACTGTGAAATCAGTTGATGCTTGCGAGCGGATTCGCAAATCCAAATGGAAAGGGGAGATATGGTTGCCCGACAAGGGACAAAGGGCAACTCAGAAAGGGGAGGGACTATTGGGGTTAAAGGAATTTTAGACATGAGAATAGTGGAAATATTTTATGTTTTAGAAATGTTGTCTTATAATGTGTTCAAAAAAATAAAGCAGAAATGGATAAGAAGGGAAGGTGGTGATGAGGAAACGAAAAGGAAAGATAAACAAAGTATGAAATGACTATGTTGAACTATATGACTTTAAATATTAATGGAATACATAACCAAATCAAAAGGAAGAAACTGTTAAATTTACTGAAAAAAGAAAAAATTGATATAGCATTCGTACAAGAAACACATCTAACTGAAGTGGAACACAAGAAATTAAAGAGAGATTGGATAGGAAATGTAACAGCAGCATCATATAATTCAAAAGCCAGAGGAGTAGCTATATTAATCAATAAAAATGTACCAATCAAAATAGAAGAGGAAATAATAGATCCAGCAGGGAGATATGTAATGATAAAATGTCAGATATATTCAGAATTTTGGAATTTACTCAATGTATACTCACCTAATGAAGAAGATCAAAAATTTATGCAAGATATCTTTTTGAAGATAGCAGCTACGCAAGGGAACATACTAATAGGAGGGGATCTTAACCTTAATTTGGACTCAAACATGGATAAAACTGGAAAAAAAACTATCATAAAGAACAAAGTAACCAAATTTATAATTAAATCAATGCAAGAAATGCAACTTTGGAGGAAACAACACCCAAAGGAAAAGGAATATTCATATTATTCGGGTAGACACAAAACATACTCAAGGATAGATCTATTCCTGTTATCAGCCCACATTCAAGGGAGAGTTAGGAAAATGGAATATAAAGCTAGACTATTATCGGACCACTCACCCCTGTTATTGACAATAGAGCTAGAGGACATCCCACCAAGAATGTATCCATGGAGATTAAACTCCATGTTACTTAAAAGACAGGATTTTAGAGAATTCATTGAAAGACAAATTAAAATGTACTTTGAAATAAATACGGAATCAGTGAAAGATAAGTTTATACTATGGGACGCAATGAAAGCGTTCATCAGAGGGCAAATAATAAGTTATGTAACTAAGATGAAGAAGGACTACAATTAGGAAACAGAACAGTTGGAAAGGGAAATAACAAATACAGGAAAAGAATTAGCAATAAAGGAAGATACAACTAAAAGAAGAGAATTGACAGACAAAAAAATAAAATATGAAACACTACAAACATATAAGGTGGAGAAGAACATAATGAAGACAAAACAGAAATATTATGAGCTAGGAGAAAAAACGCACAAAATTCTAGCGTGGCAGCTTAAGACAGAACAAACTAAAAGAATGGTATTGGCATTAAGGAAAAAGAACAAACAAATTACATATAATCCAACGGAGATCAATGAAAACCAGGGAATTCTACGAGCAACTATATCAAACTGAAAACGAAGGGAAAGAAGACAAAATAGAACTAAAATTGAACTACTGAAATTACAAAGAGGAGCAAAATAAATTAATAAAACCATTTAAAATAAAAGAATTACAGGAGATATTAAAAAAACTACCGAACAATAAAACACCAGGAGAGGATGGATTCCCAATAGAATTCTATAAAACATTTAAAGACTTATTAATTCCTCCCCTCCTGGAAGTAATTAACCAGATTGATAAAACACAAAACATACCAGATTCATGCAAAACAGCAATAATTACAGAAATACCAAAGACAGGGAAAGATCCATTAGCACCAGCATCATATAGACCAATATCTCTACTTAACATAGATTATAAGATAATAGCTAAACTATTAGCAAACAGATTGGCTGACGATGTACCAAAAATAGTAAATCTAGACCAAACTGGATTTATTAAAAAAAGATGAACAATGGACAATATCTGTAAATTTATTAACTTAATTCATGCAGTAGAAGGAAATAAAACTCCAACAGTAGCGGTTGCTTTTGACACAGAGAAGGCCTTTGACAGAGTAGAATGGAATTATTTATTCAAATTACTACAAAAATTCAGCCTACCAGAGAAATATATTAATTGGATTAAAGCATTATATAAGGGGCCACTGGCGAAAGTGACAGTAAATGGATATATATCAAAACAATTTAACTTAAGCAGATCAACAAAGCAGGGATGTCCACTATCTCCCTCACTGTTCACGTTAGCTATAGAACCACTATAGAACCACTAGCAGAACTGATAAGAACAGAAAATAAAATAAGAGGGATAAAAATAAACTAAATTATCATCCATTAATGAAAAAATTACAAGACGACTTAGAGCATTGGAAAGACTTACCACTAACACTGATAGGAAGGATAAACTGTATTAAAATTAACATTTTCCCAAGGATACAATACCCATTTCAGTCATTACCAATTCACCTAACAGAGAAATTCTTCAAGGAGTTAAAGAAAATAATAAGGAAATTCTTATGGAAAGGGGGGGAAACCGAGGATAGCACTAGATAAATTAACAGAATGGTACAAACAAGAAGGTTTACGACTACCAAACTTTAAGAATTATTATAGAGCCGCACAATTAAGATACCTATCAGATTTTTATCAAACAAGGGAAAAACCAGATTGGACCAGATTAGAACTAGATAAAATAGGGGAGAAGATACCTGAACATTTACTATATAAATGGGATGAAAATTGGTGCAACGTAGGAATTCACCGGTATTGCATCATCTGCTCAACATTTGGAAGAAGATTCATGTAGAAAGGAATAAAACAAATTACCAACTACCAAAACTAATATTGACGCAAAATCATCTAATCCCTTTCACAATAGATAACCTTTCCTTTAGAGAATGGGAGAGAAAATGGATCAAAAGAATAGAAAATTGTTTTTCGGGAAATAAATTATTATCGTTTGAACAAATGAAGGATAAATATAATATAATGCACAATACAATGTTTGCATACCACCAACTGAAAACCTACTTGAAGGACAAATTGGGAAACAGTCTGAGGTTACCAGAAGGAAGCAGTTTTGAATATGTGATTACAGACACAATGATAATTTAAAAATGTGTAACAAACATGTACATCAAACTGCAAGAAAAGGAGAACGAGGAAACAAACGGTAAACCTAAACAAAAATGGGAACAAGATCTAAACATAAAGATAAAGAATGAAACATGGGAAAAGCTATGCTCCGGAACTATGAGAAATACAATAAACACGAGGTTACGTATGATACAATATAACTGGATACACAGGCTATACATCACACCTCAAAAGTTAAATAAATGGGACCCAACAGTATCAGACAGATGTTTTCTCTGTAAAAAGGAAATGGGAACAACAATTCATGCAATTTGGACATGTGAGAAAGTGGAAAAATTTTGGGAAGATCTAAACCAGATATTAAATAAAATCACAAAAAGCACTTGATTTGGATGGAGCACAAAAAAGATTTGTTATGATAGCCTTAGCTGTAGCAAAAAAATGCATTATGTCAACTTGGAAAATAGAAGACAACTTGAGAATACAACAATGGTACATAGAAATGAATAAATGTGTTCCGTTAGAAAAAATAACATATAATTTAAGAAATAACATCACAATATTCGAACAAATATGGGGGCCATACATGAAATACAATAGAGAAATCCTACCATGGACTTCCACCACCTAAAATGACAGAAGGAGAAGATAACGAAAAGAACTGACTCAGTAAAATTTCTTGTTTATTTTTATTAAGTGACAACATTGTTTAACAGGTTTAATGTATCTTATAGATTGAATTTCAAATAAATGGGAAAGGGGGTGAGGGAGGGAGGGAAGGGAGGGGGTAAAAAGGGGGAGAAAATGACACTGTATATATTCAAGAAAAAAATGTCTGTATGTATCTTGGTCAATCTGGTTTATAGTGTGAAAAATAAAAAATTTTTAAAAAAATTAAAAATCCTATACCTGATGTGGATTCCTTCTTCGTAGTTACAGAAGGCATCTGTCAGCATGGCAGAGAATACCATATTGAACAGAGTCGGGGTGAGAACACAGCCTTGTTTGACACTATTTGTCACTGAGAAGGCCTCCGACTTGTCGCTGTCATCCAGAACTTTAACCATCATACCATCGTGGAACTGCTGGACGATCGTGATGAACTTGCTGGAACAGCCAAACTTCTCCATGATCTTCCGCAAGCCTTCTCTGCTGACCGTCTCGAAAGCCTTGGTTAGATTGACAAAGGTCACAAAGAGGTCGCTGTGTTCCTCCTGGTATTTTTCCTGGAGTTGGCGCACAGCAAAATTCATGTCCGTGGTCCCATATTCAGCATGAAAGCCGCACTGGCTTTCTGGGAGCAGACCTTGCTCAAGATGTTGGAGAAGGCGGTTGAGCAGGACATGGGCCAGAATCTTCCCCGCAGTGGACAAGAGGGAGATGCCTCAGTGGTTGTCACAAGACTGGTGTTTGCCTTTCCTCTTGTAGATGTGGACTATGCTGGCATCTTTCAGCTGTTGCAGAACCTGTCCCTTTTTCCACATGGACTGGAAGAGTACAGTCAGCTTTTGCATCATGGCAGGGCCTCCTGCTTTGTATACTTCAGCAGGGATTGCATCGGTTCTTTACAGTCATCTGCCCTTGGGGTCTTTTCATGGGCAGAATGCGAAGACTGAACTTGGACACAGTGAGGTGGTGGTCGGTCCAGCAGTCAGCACCACACTTGGCTCTCCTCACTCTAACATCCATCCTGTCCCTCTTCCTGGTGACGACGTAGTCAATAAGATGCCAGTGCCTCGATGGTAGGTGCATCCATGACATCTTCTTACGGGTGGGTAGGCAGAATAGGGTGTTGGTGATGACAAGGTCTTGGGTGGCACATGTCTTGAGGAGCAGAAGGCCATTGCTGTTGTTACACTTGCCAGTGCTGTGTCTTCCAATGATCCCTTCTCAGGTTTGGTAGTCCGTCCCTACTCCGGCATTGAAGTCCCCAAGAACAATGAGCTTCTTTGACTGTGAAATTGCTGAAATGAGGGTGTCGAGTTCTTCATAGAACTTGTCTTTAATGTAATCTGGGTTGGTCATAGTGGGGGCATAGGCACTAATCAGCATAGCACTCTTCTTGCTTGCAAGTGGGAGCTGGAGTGTTATCAGGTGGTCGTTGAAGCCCTCTGGATGCTTGGTGAGTCTACGGGCAAGATTGGAATTGATGGCAAATCCCACGCCTGCTTCTCTGGAGCTGTGACCGCTCCAGAAAAACATGTATCCACCACTATGTTCTTTCAGCTGGCCCTTGTCTGCTAGGCACATTTTGCTGAGAGCTGCAGTGACAGAGTATTTTGAGGTGGTTTTGGAGGAATTGCTAGAGCAACCCTGTGTGGTAGTGCATATCTATTGCTGCTGGTTTCTGGGGTCCTCTGGACTCCGTAACACTGCTCTGTCCACGTTGTAGCGAGCTAGCTCTTTTGCAATCAGTGCAGTTCTTCTCTCTGGCCTGTCTGCCTTGACGTTATCTCGCAGAGTTCTCACGTTCCATGTGCCAAGGTTGAGCACCATCACTCTCCTCTTCACTGTTGTAGGTCGACTGCTATGAGGGATCCCCATCAGCCATGGTAAGCTGGCCAGGGTGAAGTGAACTATGCTTGAGGCACCTTTTCCAGCCCCTTCCTCATGGAAGTGAGCAGAGTGATCCTAAAGAGACACCCAAGGGGCTGCCAAACTCAACTGCTGCTTCAGTCCAGTAGAGAGCGACCCTATGCCCTGAGCCGCCTGTGTGCAGTTTGTGACTACAGCTTCCAGTGTATCCGTACCTGCTGTTTCGCCACTCCCCCATTGCCACAGGACTTTAGGTGATGCACGTTGGGTTTCAAGTCATGACTTGTGCTTGACTTGGATTAAAGTGAGGGAGAGTTGTGCAGGTCATCAGCCTCACACTCTCTCTCCCTGGCCTATCTGGACCCAGTGGCAAGACATGGTCGAGATGGCTAGAGATAGGTCAGGATGCAGTGGATGGCCAGCAGTGTTTTGTGTGTGTCTCACTGTGTCCTCATAGCGCTCCATGATGCATTACTGAGAATCACCTTTCTTCCTATTGAACCAGTGATGGTTTCTTCCACACAATCCACCAAATCTAGGCTTCACATGCTAGGTAGACAAGCCCTGAGTGTTGTGGATCCACAGCAGTTTTTGGGCATCCTCATCTGCCTTTGCAGCCGTTGGGAGTTTTCTTCTCTTCCGCCTGCTCCGCCGTTGGGATGATCACTTGTTTTTGCCTGCTAGCTGAAGCAGTTTCCAGGGTGTGGCATGAGGAGCCAACAAGTAAGAGATTTAGGAAATGAGTGAAGTCTAGTGATGCCAACCATCCCCACCTTAGTGAGGTGCAGCTATCAGCACCAAAGGTACTCCCTCTCCTCAGAACTCCCTACACCTGTCACACTTGACACAATTCCACCTTAAGAAAGATGGTTGCTAACTGGATTTTATCCTGCAGGAAATCACAGGGGAGGAGGGAAGTTTGAGTCATGGTTCTGAACTTCATTCACTGCCTTCTGTAGTTTCTTCTGATCTTGAGCTGACCAGCTCACATACCACGTACTTGCTGTCCTCAGAATGCATCCAGCAAGTATTTTTTAATGGTACACCTGTAGAGATTGCTGAGGCACAAGAGGGACATTCTGAATTTCTTTAAACTGCTAAGAATGCTTTTTTGACCATTACATCAATGTGCTTGGTCCAGGTCAGGACATTGTGGATACTTGATGTGGATGGGGGTGTGGTCTCTGCTCCTCTTTTGAAGTCCATCTTATTGATGTTGAGGTTGATAATCCTAGTACTATTCCACTCTTTTTTTTTTCATTTTTTCTTTCTATATTCATTCTTGACATTGCTCTATTTGATGCCCAGCCCACTACTGTGATGTCAATTATTAAGATCATCAAAGCTTATGTGGAGAAGGCAAACAAATTGAAAGTTGAAAGGACTGCTCAATGGACCAAATTCTGCCCTTGTCTCTTCTTGTCTTCCAGTACAGTAGATGTAAATAGTGATCAAACCCCTCCTCACATGAGGTGGTGGTCTCTGAATTCCTTATGTTTATTTTTAAATCCCTCCTCCCTCGTGGTAAACTTGACAGGAACTAGAATGTGACTGATTATAATTTCCATTTTTTTTTAAACTTAAGTTTTCAGTGAACGGTGAAGCTTTTGATTCCGCCAGTTTTCAGCAACTTTCCTTGATTCATTACCTTGATACTTCCCAATCAGGAGGGCGGTGTAATTTGATCCCACACCGTTAATAGTGGGATATATACAACATTGAAGTACTCGAGCTGGCAGAGTCCACAAGCATCGAATCCACACTGCTGAAGACCCAACTGCGCTGGGTAGGTCACGTCTCCAGAATGGAGGACCATCGCCTTCCCAAGATCGTGTTCTATGGCGAACTCTCCACTGGCCACCGAGACAGAGGTGCACCAAAGAAGAGGTACAAGGACTGCTTAAAGAAATCTCTTGGTGCCTGCCACATTGACCACCGCCAGTGGGCTGATCTCGCCTCAAACCGTGCATCTTGGCGCCTCACAGTTCGGCGGGCAGCAACCTCCTTTGAAGAAGACTGCGGAGCCCACCTCACTGACAAAATACAAAGGAGGAAAAACCCAACACCCAACCAACCAATTTTCCGCTGCAACCGTGCCTGCCTGTCGCGCATTGGACTTGTCAGTCACCAAGGAGCCTGCAGCAGAGTGGACACACCCCTCCATAAATCTTCGTCGGCGAAGCCAAGCCAAAGAAAGAAGAAAAAGAAGATATAGATATGTATAAAAAATAGGCTGTGCGGAGATTTCTTTCAAGTCACTTCTGGAAAAACTGGTTTCCGAAACAAGGAAGGAACCAATGAGCCTCGGGAGTGTGTGAAACAATTGATTGCAAAAGCGTTCCCCAACACTCCCCTCGACCTGGCTCCACGGCGCTTGCAGATCGCTCCAAATGCTCATGAGGAAGCGGCAGCCTATTGCTGGGAGGGCAAGGGACCGCCCCGTGACGTCCCGACAGGCGCTGGCAAGGACGGAGCAAGGTGTTCAGGGCGGTTCGCTGTGGCTTCACCGTCCGTGATTAGCCAGGTGAGAGACGTTTTCACTGGAATTTCTTTCATGGGGCTGTGAGGGACTGAGTCGGCTCCTTGGGACGGAACTCGAGTGTGTGGCATTTATCATTTCTTCGCCCTCACGGCGGAGGAAGTTTTGTTCAATTGATTCGATTTTTAAAAAAAAAAGAACTTTGGGATGTTTGTGGAAATGGCGAAGAATGTTCTGCCTCTCACTTGATTTGTCCCCTCCAAAACGGGGGTTCGAGATTTCCAAAGGGCGCCCAAGTTTCTGGGCTTGGCCCTGTTTTCATGGCTGGACCAGAGGGAGGTGTGTTACTGTTGGACTTTCCAATTGATAAGGGAAGTTTGATCTGTTCATTTGCTTCTATTTAATTCGAACTTTGGGGATAGTAACGTGTTGAAAGTTACTTTCAAACATGTTGGAGAGTATATTTGTTTATTAGCGGGATGAGTTAACTTCTTCCCGCACTCCTATTTTCTGCTTTCTCGTTCTCTCTCTTTTATTTCCCGTGTTTGAACTTTTGGACCCTAATCAAGTAATTTGCATTAATTGTAAAGTGAAATGTTATCTTAAGATTGACGAAGTATTTTGGTTATTAAAGTGGAAAGAATCCTATTACCCCCCCCCCCCCCCCCACCTTCCATGTCTTAATTTAAACGTGCTGCTATTTTTTTCCTTCCTTGAACTATAAAATTTATCTTCCTCCAAAGCTCTGTCTTTACAGGGTAAAGTATTCTGCCCCACTTAGCCCATCAAATTGTGGCTCTTTTGCCTGTCCCAATGCGACTTAAGATATCTTTGCTTCCTCGGGACGCTGCGGGGCCCGCTGAATTTCTCCAGGACTTTCGTGAATTGACGGTATTTGCTTGTTTCATTAGGGTTTCTTGTCCTTGCCTCTTGGATCAGCTCAAATTTGTAGGCTGAATCGTGCAGTACTGTTCTCCGAAATGCAGATCCACTGAACGTTTGTGTGACTTTTTTCCCCCTCTCGTGTTTTCCTCCCACTCCTTTAATCTTTGTCCAACCACTTAGTTCGGATTCTCTGCCGCAGGGAATGCGGTCCTAACCTATTTGGACTTTCCATATAACTTGGTTCTTCTAGTCCTGTCAGCAACCTTGTAACATTTCTCTGTACTTTTTAGTCTTACTATAGGTGACCAAGACTGCGCACAATTCTCCAAATTTTGCCTCGCCAATTTCTTGTACTCAGTACTTTGATTTATGAAGGCAAATGTCAAAAGTTCTCCCTCAGACGCCAGCGACCTGTCACACCACTTTCAAGGAATTGTCGATCTGTCAAGAGGGCATGGCTTGAAGGTGGGAAGTTCAAAGGAGATATTGGTGGAAGATTTTTAAATCCAGAGGGCGGATGGTGTGTGGACTGCGCTACCTGAGTCAAGTAGTGGAGGCAGGGACATTGGTGAATTTCTCGAGATTACTAGAAAAACATCCTTTTCAAAGGATGTTGGGAATTTGGATTGGAGGAAGAGGGATGTGTACAACAGGCACAGACAGCAGGGAACAGATGAGGTGCTTGAGGAACGTAAGGAGGGTTTTTTAAAAAAAAAAATCAAGAAAGAAAATGAAGGCTAAAACGAGATATAAAGGTGCTTTGGCAGGCAAGATAAAAATAAATCTAAAAAAGAATAATGAGGATAAAATTGGGCCCCTTGAGGATCAGATGGGTAGGTTATGTGAGAAGTCAAGAGATGGGGGAAATTTTAAATGATTTTTTTTCTTCAGTATACACTAAAGAAAGGAATGTTGAATCAAGTAAAGTAAGGAAAGCTAATAGTGAGTTCATGGATAATATACAGATTAATGAGGAAGTAGTATTGGCTATTTTAAAGAGAATAAAGATGGATAAATCTCCGGTTTCTAACAAGATATTCCCTAGGACACCGAGGGGTGGGGGGGGTTAGTCTATAAATAGTGGGGGGGGGGGAGGGGAGGGGATGGGGTCTGACAGAAATATTTAAAATGTCACTGGCCATGGAGGAGGTGATGGAGGATTGGAGGGTAGCTCCTGTTGTTCTGCTATTTTTTAAAAAAAATAAGGGCTCCAAAAGTAAACCTGGTAACTATAGGCCTGTGAGTCTGATGTTAGTGGTGGGTAAATCAATGGTGAGTGTTCTTAGAGATGGTATATACAATTATTTGGAAAGACAGGGATTGATTAGAAGTAGTCAACATCCTTTTGTATGTGCTAGATCATGTTTAACAAATCTTAAAGTTGTTTTTGACGTTACTAAAAAGGTTGACGAGGGAAAGGCTGTGTATGTTGTCTAAGGCCTTTTGATGAGATTTCATGTAAGAGGTTAGGAAGGTTCAAGCATTAGGTATTAATGTTGAACTAGTAAAATTGATTCAACAATAGTTGGATGGGAGATGTCGGAGAATAGTGGTGGAAAGTTGTTTGTCAACTTGGAGGCTGGTGACTAGTGGAGTGCCTAAGGGTCTGGGTCCATTGTGGTTTATACATACATGATCTAGATGATAAGATGGTAAATTGGATCAGTAAGTATGCAGATGACATGAAGATTGGTGTTGTGGACAGTGGAGAAGGATATCAAAGCTTGCATTTGGACATAGGACAGTTAGAAGAGTGGGTAGAAAGATGTCAGATAGAGTTTAATACTGATAAATGTGAGGTGCTACATTTTGGTAGGACTAATCAGAAAAGGACATGCATGTTAAATGGTAGAACAAAGGGATTTAGAAATTATGGTATTTAATTCCCTGAAAGTTGAGTAATGTGTAGATAGGGTGGTGAAGAAAGCATTTGGTATGTTGGCCTTTATAAATCAGAGTATTGAATACAGGAGTTGGGATGTCATGTTGAAGTTGTATAGGCATTAGTGAGGCCAAATTTGGAATATTATGTGCACTTTTGGTCACTGAATTGTAGGAAGGATAGAAACAGAATAGTGTTATGGGCCCAGAGGACCCAAAATACCAGCAGTAATATAAATTCACCAAGACAAATGGTTATTTAAACAAAAGTTACTTTTAATCATCTTTAAACATGAAAACAGGATCAAACTTTAACTTATTGCTATTAACTTAACCCCACCCCCCTCTAATTCTAAGTGCACGTGTATATAATTTGTATACAAGTTCAGAAAAATTCTTTGATTCACAGTCTAATCTCACTTTTCACTCCTCCAAGTTCACTGGTTGTATGCAATTCTTATACTGTGCACAGAATTTAACATTTATGAATTTCACTAGGCTTTGCTTGAAAGGTAAATGGTGACTGCTCAGGAAGGTTCTTGTCACTTTTCAGAGAGAGATTCCTTGCTCGTTGGATACACACAACTGATACCTTCAGATCAGCCACTTCAGTATCTTGCTGAAGAAACTTGCTCCATTAGTGTTTTCCAGATGATAAACTTTTTTCTTTCAGGTCATCACAGAGTTTCTTTTTGTTTCCCTAATTTAAAATGAAGCATTATGCAGCCAGTCCTCTTTCTTGTATGGACCACGAGGAAAGGACAGGCTGAACTAAGAACTCACAACCAGTCTTCAAAATGGGGTTTTTCCGCAAGTTTGTCAGCTTGTCCTGTTCTAGTCCCAGTTGCTGCTGCTGAATTGTACAACTGAAATCTCCCCCTCGCTCGCTCGCGCGCTCCCCCTCGCTCCCCCTCCCTCGCTCGCGCGCTCCCCCTCCCTCGCTCGCGCGCTCCCCCTCCCTCGCTCGCGCGCTCCCCCTCCCTCGCTCGCGCGCTCCCCCTCCCTCGCTCGCGCGCTCCCCCTCCCTCGCTCGCGCGCTCCCCCTCCCTCGCTCGCGCGCTCCCCCTCCCTCGCTCGCGCGCTCCCCCTCCCTCGCGCGCGCGCTCCCCCTCCCTCGCGCGCGCGCACCCCCTCCCTCGCTCGCGCGCTCCCCCTCCCTCGCTCGCGCGCTCCCCCTCCCTCGCTCGCGCGCTCCCCCTCCCTCGCTCGCGCGCTCCCCCTCCCTCGCTCGCGCGCGCCCCCTCCCTCGCTCGCGCGCGCCCCCTCCCTCGCTCGCGCGCGCCCCCACCCTCGCTCGCGCGCGCCCCCTCCCTCGCTCGCGCGCGCCCCCTCCCTCGCTCGCGCGCGCCCCCTCCCTCGCTCGCGCGCGCCCCCTCCCTCGCTCGCGCGCGCGCGCTCCCCCTCGTGTGTTCTCGTTCACTCAGAAAAACCATATGACTCTTAGAACAGCAGACTGCGGCATCGGACCTAATCTTCTGAGTTCGTTCATCTGTTGCTTTCCAAAACAATAATCCATTACTCCACAGCATGTCCAATTAAGACCTACCTGTGAAGACCTTATAGGCATTCTTCAAAGTTTTTGCAAAGGCACCCAGAGCCCTGACTGTCTGGCTCTGGTATTTTAATTGAGATCTGTTTTGAAGGGTTTGCATCTGTGTGTGACCTAACTAAAAAACCTGTCACAATTTATCTCCTTTACAACATGTCTATATACAAAATAAAATATAAATAATCTGTCACAATAGAGAGAGAGTACAGAGGAGGTACCCTGGGTTTCAGGGTTTGAGTTTCAGGCAAAGATTAAGCAGGCTGGGATTTTATTCCTGGAGTGTCGAAGATTGAGGGGTAATTTGGTAAAGTATTTAAAATTGTGAGGGAGACAGTAAATGTAGACAGGCTCTTTCCATTGAGAGTGGGCGAAAGGATGTGGATTGAGATTGGAGGGGGAAAAGTATAGGGGAAACATTAAGGGGAATTTCTTGAATGAGTGTGGAATGAGCTTCCAGCTGAAGTGGAAAAGCTGGATATGTTTATGGATGAGAGAGATGAGGAGGGTTATGGGACTGGGTGCTGTCAATGGAATTAGGTGAATGTAGGTGTTCGACATGGACTGGAAGGACCGAACTGGCCTGTTTCTGTGCTTTAATTATATGGTTTTAGGGAGGAATTTAAAGTGGAGGGTTATGTGGGAAGCAGGGTCTAAAGGTTGGCACAACATTTTGGGCCAAAGGGCCTGTCTATTCTATGTTCTATTCCCAGCTCTATCTGTTATACAGGACTCTGCAGTACCTTACTGTTTGCCATGCAAGTCCCTCCCTGGTTCATCCTACCAAAATGCAGCACCTTGTATTAAATACATCTGCCATTTTACCAGCTGGTCCAGATCCTGCTGCAAGCTTTGAAAGCCTTCCTTGCTGTGTCTTCTGGGAATGAGATCCCCCTCCATTGCAGTCACTAGATCTAGCTCCTGCATTTTATGTTTCTCAAGAGATCTGTTCTCTCCCTTCTCTCGAAACAGAATATGGAAATGGTTCCTTTTGTCCTTGCCTTTCACTCCACCAGTCTCTACGTTTGAGAGTATTGTCCTGTTGTTTCTGCAAGCTGCAAGGAGACTTCCATCACCAGCCACATCAGTCCATCCCCACCCTTTCTGCCTTCTCCAGGGATCACTCCCTCAGTGACTCCCTTGTCCACTTAACCCTCCTCATCTAACTCTAGGCTTCTTCAGGTGGATTCTCTGCTAAGAATGCGCCTGAAGAGAAAGCGGCCCTTTGAATTGTTCATCAGGTGGCGGCACTAAAAGCACAGCGCTGGCCACCTGAAGGGACAGATGCGCATCTGAGCGCACTCTGGCTACTGTCCCTTCGGGCTGTCATGTTTGGGATGGCTGTCTGTTAGAGTTGGGAGAGTTGGCGCGAGCTATCAGCGTGAGGACATTCCATGTGGGACGTCCCCACACTGATTGCTCTACCCTACTCTCTCCCAACAGCCCTATATCGATCCCCACATTGTGGGGTGGCTGCTCCAGCCCTGCAGTCCCCCGCCAGCCACACAGAGTGTGGCGACTGATATTGGGCTGTTGGGAGAGAGCGAGGCAGGATCAGTGTGGGGACGTTCCCACACTGACAGGCCACGCCAGCTGCCCCTGCCCTGACGTCCTGCGCCGGGAGGAGGGGAGCTGTTAGGTGCTTGTCAGCTGACTGTCATCCCCTTACCAGCCACTTTCAGGCAGCTGCATTCATGTGCAGGGGGTGATCACTGTGCTGCGGCGATTATCCCTCTCGGAGGAGGGTTACCAAGTTCGCCTCGCAGGCGCCTCCTGCACATTCAAGTTGCCTCCTGACAGCCGCAATTTGCCATAATATGTGGCTTTACAATTGGGGAATTTGGCCACCTGAAAGTGCCTTCTGTTACCCCTGATACTCTACCCTGCAGTTGCATGAGGTGGAGCACTTGATCTTGCACCTCCTCCTACATCATCCAGTGACCTAAACAGTCCTCCCAGGTGAGGCAAAGATTTGCGTACATTTCTTCTAACCTAATCTACTGCATTCAGTGCTCCTGAAATGGCCTCCTCTAGGTCTGAGACCAAGCACTTGGATAGTTTTGCAGAGCATCTGCATTCTGTTAGCAAGAGAATTCCTGAGCTCCCATATTTATGCCATTTCAACTCGTTGACCTGTCCATCCTTGGCCTTCTCCAAAGGCAGTGTGAGGCCCAACATAAACTAGAGGAATAACATCTTGCATTCTGTCAGTGCAGTCCACAGCCTAATGGTATAAACATTGAATTTATTAATATCAAGTAATGAGTGTCCTTTTCCATCTTCTAAAACTACTTTGATTCTTCACACTTTCCCTCCCTTCCACATTCATTTTTATTTTGCCCCTTCCCACCAGATCCATACCCATTCTCATCCCCCTTATTTTCTTTTTGCCCCTTTCCACCTGACCCATACCCATTCTCAGCCCCCTCACTTTCTTTTTGCTCTTCCATCCCTATTTTTCACCTTTGGCCTTCAGTCTATCTGGTTTCTCATTATTCCGTTATTAGATTCCAGCACTGGCAGCTGTGTCTCCTACCTTTCACCCACTTTGCCTTGTATGACTTATCTTGCTCCACATCATTCCTATGTTCCTCTCTCCATCTCTCTAGCATCTGACTGTCAACTGCATCTGTCCTTCAACTTGCTCTGATCCACTTTTCTCACCTGGCCTCTGTATTCCAGCTCTCTCCTCCATTCAGACATGATAAAAAGGTTCCAGTCCCTAGCACTGATATTTTCTCCCAATGAAACTGCTCAACTGCAGTGTTCCTCGAGCAGACTCTGTGTTGCACTTAAAATCTACATTGACCTAAAGATGGATAAAAGCTAAACAATGATGGTCCCAACTTGGGATGGGATCGTTAGAATTCTAGACGCTCAGCATGGAAGCGTGCCAACCATCAAGCACCCATCTGCTGGTCCTTCACTATGTAAAAGAATGCAGCACACCACACCATGTCTGTGCTGAGCAAAAGCCAATTTAAACTCCTCTCATCTTGCTCCAAGTGGTTTGTAGCTGTGTTCCCTGACTGTTTTTTGTCTGTCCAGTCTCAAACATTGCTATTGAATCTGCTTTTAATATTTTTCAGGTAACTACCTTTCTTTCTGAAACTTTAACACTATCTCTCATTTCACCTTAAACCTGTGCCTGCTAGCATGTGACATCTTCACTTTTGGGGTGAGAATACTGACCATCTATGCCCCTAATTGTCTTGAATACTTCTATCAAATAGCCCCTCAGCCTTTACCTCAGAAAAAAACTATCCAAATTTGCCCAGCCTTGTAGCTAACAAATTCAAATCAAGGCAACAACTTGGTACAAATGAGACAATAGAATATCGGAAATGGGAGCATGAGTAGGCTGTCTGGCCCATCAAGTCTGCTCTGCCATTCAATAAGATCGTGGCTAATCTTGCTGCACCTACTTGAACATTCCCCATAACCCTTATTTCATACACTATGCAAAAATATATCCAACTATGTTTTAACTGCATTTAATGAGGCAGCCTCCTGCTGCTTCCTTGGGCAGCGTATTCCTAGCTTCAGTACTTCCATGGAAAAATAGTTGCTCCATGTCTCTATCCTAAATCTACTCTCCTGAAGCCCTTAGTCACTGGCCTCCAGGCAGAATACTTTCCTTCCACTACTATTCTGCTTTCTACCTGCAAGCCAATTTTTTTATCCACACAGCCAGGTTTCCAAGCCTCATAACTTTCTGAATGAGTCTCCTTTGTCAAATGCTTTACTAAAATCCTTGTAGACCATATCAATTTCTTTTGTTCCTCCTCAAAAAATTCTATTAGGCTCGTGAGGCATGATCTTTCCTTCACAAAGCCATGCTGACTATCCTTGAGTAGACTGTACTTCTCCAAGTGTTCATAGATCCTAACCTTAAGAATCCTCTTCAATAGTTTGCACACCACTGACATAAGCAAAAATACCCAGGATTCTCCCTATTTTTTTTTAAACAAGGTGTGGAGGGTTATGAGCTGGGTGTGGATCAATGGGACAAGGTGGGAGAACGTGTTCAGCATGGACTAGAAGAGCCAAACTGGCCTGTTTCTATGTTGTAATTGTTATATTGTTATATATTAGTCATTCTCCAATTCTCTCACACCTCCCCTGTGGCCAAAAGGATTCCAAGATCATGGCTAGTGCCCCAGCTATCTCTTCTCTCAGTTCCCACAGCAGCCTGGGGTATATTGCGGCCGGCCCCAGGGACTTAATAGTCTTGATGTTTTTAAGAAGATCCAACACTTCCTCTTCCTTAATCTCCACATTGTCCAGCTCTGATCATGGTCCTTTTCTTTTGTGAATACTGATGCAAAGTATTCATTTAGGACTTCCTCACCTTCAGGCACATGTTGCCTCCTTTAGCACCTTCATTTGCATCATCCTTTTTTCCTTCACATATGCATTGAACACCTTGCCCTCACAGATGGATATCACAGGGTTCTCGGCCTTTTCAGGGATTCTAGTAGGCACTGTTTGGTGGTTCTTCTCAAAGTGGGCATAGGTGTTCAGCTCATTGGGTAGTGAAGCCTCAGCCATCTAAATTGTTTGCTCTCACTTTGTAGACTGTAATGGCCTGCACTCCCTGCCGTAACTGGCGTGTCTCTGTCTCTGGTTTCCTCTGGAGTTACTTCAGAGATGGTCTTTTGCAGTTCATACCTGGACTTCTTGTAAAGATTCCAATCCCTAGCCTTAAATGCCCTTGTTCTCACATTCAGCAGGTTGTGAATTTTCTGATTTATTCAGGGCTTCTGATTGGAGAACACCTGGTATTTGCGTGTAGCCACACACTCATCCATGCAGATCTTAATGAAGTCTGTGACACCTGTTGCATATTCATTCAAGTCTATGGATGAGTTCTTCAATATGTTCCAGTCCATCGATTCTGAGCACTCACCATACTTTTGCCATCTTCACCATTGATACTGTGGAGAGCAGAAGAGATTCCAATGATCCATAAATTTTAACCCCTGCCCCTGTATCAACTTTCAGCCATGCATTCATCTGCCACAACTTCTTATTCCTATCCTCTCTGGTGCATGGCACAGGCAGTGATTCTGGGATTACCCACCCTTGAGGTCCTTCTTCATTTCTATCCTAACTCCCTATGCTCCCTCATCCCTACTCCTATCTATATCATTGGTTCCCCATGTGGACCGCAATATCTGACTGCTCTCCTTCCCCCTCCAAAATACTGCGAACTCGATCAGAGATATTCCTGATCCTGGCACCTGGGATGCCACATACCATCCTGGAGCCTTGATCTAACTCACAGAACCTCTCATCTGCTTGCCTAACCAATGAATCCCCAATCACTATAACCGCCTCTTATCTCCATTTTCTTTCTGAGCCAAGAGGTCATCCTCAGTGCCAGAGATGTCATCATCATGATCTGTCCCTGGTTGATCATTTCTCCCCCCCACTTCCAAATAGTACCCAAAACAGTGTGTGATAGTACAGATCTATCACCAATGTACATAGTGTATATAATTACTGTATCTAGACTGTGCTAAGTCACACCTGTTGTCTGGGCCTTAAAGGGTTGTGTCCCTAGCCAGGTTGGATCATTCCGGACTGGTCGGCCACCTGTGAAGAGCTCCTGTCTTTTGATAATAAAAGCCTTGGTTTGGATCAACAAGTCTTTGGTTCTTTCGACGAGCTCTACACAGTGTACTTATTGTTGAGGGGAATGGCCATAGGGTACTCAAGCACTGTGTCTGCCCCTTCCCTCTCCAAACAGTCACTCATCTACCTGCCTCCTGACATTTGGGGGTGACTATCACCCCAAAGCTCTTCCCTATGCCTCCCGAATGATCTGGAGTTCATCCAGTTCGCTAACTTAGTCTTCCAGGAGCTGCAGCTGGATGCACCTCTTACAGGTGTAGTCATTAGGGACATTGTGCTGTCACATGCTGCATTTGGAGCATTCCACTGCCCGAGCAGTTGTCTCTATTAATTATTCCTCATTTAAATACAAAGATCTTACCTTGCAGGAAATATATTTTATAATAATCCCTATTTAAATTATTTTGTTTACCTGTGCAGTAAAATGACTTTGTATTTATCACATTATAAAGCCAGCCTTCACCTGGATAAATGACTTTTCCTGTCTACAATAAAACACCAAATCTGTGTTTTAGGGTAAATCTGTTCACTATTAGAAAACCCTTTTGGTTCCTTTTCTACTCACTGGATGGTCTTTGATTCAGTCATTTCGTCAAGCTTGTTCAATGGGAATTCCAAATGTGTTAGATTAATGGAAATAACATGTATGTTAGAGAAATCTGCTGGTATGACATCACAAGTCCTGAACATGCTGGTTTAAGGTTTACTGCACTTCGTGATGCTTTTGAAATAAAACTTTCTATAAAATATGAAAATATGTGTATTGCTGAAGATGTCATTCCAAGATCTGACAGCAAGAGCAGTGCTTTTATATGATGAATGGCTCAAAGATGCAGGTGACATTTCAAATGAGAAACCAAGCTTGTACATTGTGTTAAATATTGCAATATTTTTATAAAGTGTCCGTCATTCCTTAAAATTATAAAAGATCAAAAGTTATCTTGAATTGAAGATTTTTCATTTTGTTATAATTTGCTCCGATTAGTTATTATTTTAACAAATTAACAGAGGGTACATTTCAAAAGGGAGTGAAGTTTGACAATTTTTCTTAGATACAATTTTATGAAGCAGAATTTACAAAGCTTTTGGAACCTTTTTTTGGTGCCGCACTGTAGTGCCAGTTGATGAAGTAGTCAAAGACGATGTGGTCAAACAATATTCATGACTTTTATATGCAGAAACTTATGGCATAATAATGAAAAACAATGGGTGCATACACAGTTATACCCAAGGGTAGTGTCTTTAACAGTAGAGATAATGCACAGCCAATGTTAGTACAGCAAGGCTTGCCAGAGGGGAAGACGGGCAGCTTAGCAGAGATTCACCACATGCACCCACTTATTAATCTTGGTGTGAGGCATTAATTGGGGAGATAGAACATCTGATCAAACTGATCTTCCTATTTTCAGATATGACTGAGTTTTTCTGTTCCATTAATTTAACAACCAGAAAATCAGGAATGCCAACAATAGAAAGACTGAACCTTGGATCAAATTCTCCAAACTAAACGAGACCATTCTGATGCCAGGAGAAATGCCCAAGCCCTCCACTCGGTCCTGGCCCTCCACTCGGTCCTGGCCCTCCACTCGGTCCTGGCCCTCCACTCGGTCCTGGCCCTCCACTCGGTCCTGGCCCTCCACTCGGTCCTGGCCCTCCACTCGGTCCTGGCCCTCCACTCGGTCCTGGCCCCCCACTCGGTCCTGGCCCTCCACTCGGTCCTGGCCCCCCCTGCTCGCTCCTGGCCCCCCCTGCTCGCTCCTGGCCCCCCCTGCTCGCTCCTGGCCCCCCCTGCTCGCTCCTGGCCCCCCCTGCTCGCTCCTGGCCCCCCCTGCTCGCTCCTGGCCCCCCCTGCTCGCTCCTGGCCCCCCCTGCTCGCTCCTGGCCCCCCCTGCTCGCTCCTGGCCCCCCCTGCTCGCTCCTGGCCCCCCCTGCTCGCTCCTGGCCCCCCCTGCTCGCTCCTGGCCCCCCCTGCTCGCTCCTGGCCCCCCCTGCTCGCTCCTGGCCCCCCCTGCTCGCTCCTGGCCCCCCCTGCTCGCTCCTGGCCCCCCCTGCTCGCTCCTGGCCCCCCCTGCTCGCTCCTGGCCCCCCCTGCTCGCTCCTGGCCCCCCCTGCTCGCTCCTGGCCCCCCCTGCTCGCTCCTGGCCCCCCCTGCTCGCTCCTGGCCCCCCCTGCTCGCTCCTGGCCCCCCCTGCTCGCTCCTGGCCCCCCCTGCTCGCTCCTGGCCCCCCCTGCTCGCTCCTGGCCCCCCCTGCTCGCTCCTGGCCCCCCCTGCTCGCTCCTGGCCCCCCCTGCTCGCTCCTGGCCCCCCCTGCTCGCTCCTGGCCCCCCCTGCTCGCTCCTGGCCCCCCCTGCTCGCTCCTGGCCCCCCCTGCTCGCTCCTGGCCCCCCCTGCTCGCTCCTGGCCCCCCCTGCTCGCTCCTGGCCCCCCCTGCTCGCTCCTGGCCCCCCCTGCTCGCTCCTGGCCCCCCCTGCTCGCTCCTGGCCCCCCCTGCTCGCTCCTGGCCCCCCCTGCTCGCTCCTGGCCCCCCCTGCTCGCTCCTGGCCCCCCCTGCTCGCTCCTGGCCCCCCCTGCTCGCTCCTGGCCCCCCCTGCTCGCTCCTGGCCCCCCCTGCTCGCTCCTGGCCCCCCCTGCTCGCTCCTGGCCCCCCCTGCTCGCTCCTGGCCCCCCCTGCTCGCTCCTGGCCCCCCCTGCTCGCTCCTGGCCCCCCCTGCTCGCTCCTGGCCCCCCCTGCTCGCTCCTGGCCCCCCCTGCTCGCTCCTGGCCCCCCCTGCTCGCTCCTGGCCCCCCCTGCTCGCTCCTGGCCCCCCCTGCTCGCTCCTGGCCCCCCCTGCTCGCTCCTGGCCCCCCCTGCTCGCTCCTGGCCCCCCCTGCTCGCTCCTGGCCCCCCCTGCTCGCTCCTGGCCCCCCCTGCTCGCTCCTGGCCCCCCCCTGCTCGCTCCTGGCCCCCCCTGCTCGCTCCTGGCCCCCCCTGCTCGCTCCTGGCCCCCCCTGCTCGCTCCTGGCCCCCCCTGCTCGCTCCTGGCCCCCCCTGCTCGCTCCTGGCCCCCCCTGCTCGCTCCTGGCCCCCCCTGCCCGCTCCTGGCCCCCCCTGCCCGCTCCTGGCCCCCCCTGCCCGCTCCTGGCCCCCCCTGCCCGCTCCTGGCCCCCCCTGCCCGCTCCTGGCCCCCCCTGCCCGCTCCTGGCCCCCCCTGCCCGCTCCTGGCCCCCCCTGCCCGCTCCTGGCCCCCCCTGCCCGCTCCTGGCCCCCCCTGCCCGCTCCTGGCCCCCCCTGCCCGCTCCTGGCCCCCCCTGCCCGCTCCTGGCCCCCCCTGCCCGCTCCTGGCCCCCCCTGCCCGCTCCTGGCCCCCCCTGCCCGCTCCTGGCCCCCCCTGCCCGCTCCTGGCCCCCCCTGCCCGCTCCTGGCCCCCCCTGCCCGCTCCTGGCCCCCCCTGCCCGCTCCTGGCCCCCCCTGCCCGCTCCTGGCCCCCCCTGCCCGCTCCTGGCCCCCCCTGCCCGCTCCTGGCCCCCCCTGCCCGCTCCTGGCCCCCCCTGCCCGCTCCTGGCCCCCCCTGCCCGCTCCTGGCCCCCCCTGCCCGCTCCTGGCCCCCCCTGCCCGCTCCTGGCCCCCCCTGCCCGCTCCTGGCCCCCCCTGCCCGCTCCTGGCCCCCCCTGCCCGCTCCTGGCCCCCCCTGCCCGCTCCTGGCCCCCCCTGCCCGCTCCTGGCCCCCCCTGCCCGCTCCTGGCCCCCCCTGCCCGCTCCTGGCCCCCCCTGCCCGCTCCTGGCCCCCCCTGCCCGCTCCTGGCCCCCCCTGCCCGCTCCTGGCCCCCCCTGCCCGCTCCTGGCCCCCCCTGCCCGCTCCTGGCCCCCCCTGCCCGCTCCTGGCCCCCCCTGCCCGCTCCTGGCCCCCCCTGCCCGCTCCTGGCCCCCCCTGCCCGCTCCTGGCCCCCCCTGCCCGCTCCTGGCCCCCCCTGCCCGCTCCTGGCCCCCCCTGCCCGCTCCTGGCCCCCCCTGCCCGCTCCTGGCCCCCCCTGCCCGCTCCTGGCCCCCCCTGCCCGCTCCTGGCCCCCCCTGCCCGCTCCTGGCCCCCCCTGCCCGCTCCTGGCCCCCCCTGCCCGCTCCTGGCCCCCCCTGCCCGCTCCTGGCCCCCCCTGCCCGCTCCTGGCCCCCCCTGCCCGCTCCTGGCCCCCCCTGCCCGCTCCTGGCCCCCCCTGCCCGCTCCTGGCCCCCCCTGCCCGCTCCTGGCCCCCCCTGCCCGCTCCTGGCCCCCCCTGCCCGCTCCTGGCCCCCCCTGCCCGCTCCTGGCCCCCCCTGCCCGCTCCTGGCCCCCCCTGCCCGCTCCTGGCCCCCCCTGCCCGCTCCTGGCCCCCCCTGCCCGCTCCTGGCCCCCCCTGCCCGCTCCTGGCCCCCCCTGCCCGCTCCTGGCCCCCCCTGCCCGCTCCTGGCCCCCCCTGCCCGCTCCTGGCCCCCCCTGCCCGCTCCTGGCCCCCCCTGCCCGCTCCTGGCCCCCCCTGCCCGCTCCTGGCCCCCCCTGCCCGCTCCTGGCCCCCCCTGCCCGCTCCTGGCCCCCCCTGCCCGCTCCTGGCCCCCCCTGCCCGCTCCTGGCCCCCCCTGCCCGCTCCTGGCCCCCCCTGCCCGCTCCTGGCCCCCCCTGCCCGCTCCTGGCCCCCCCTGCCCGCTCCTGGCCCCCCCTGCCCGCTCCTGGCCCCCCCTGCCCGCTCCTGGCCCCCCCTGCCCGCTCCTGGCCCCCCCTGCCCGCTCCTGGCCCCCCCTGCCCGCTCCTGGCCCCCCCTGCCCGCTCCTGGCCCCCCCTGCCCGCTCCTGGCCCCCCCTGCCCGCTCCTGGCCCCCCCTGCCCGCTCCTGGCCCCCCCTGCCCGCTCCTGGCCCCCCCTGCCCGCTCCTGGCCCCCCCTGCCCGCTCCTGGCCCCCCCTGCCCGCTCCTGGCCCCCCCTGCCCGCTCCTGGCCCCCCCTGCCCGCTCCTGGCCCCCCCTGCCCGCTCCTGGCCCCCCCTGCCCGCTCCTGGCCCCCCCTGCCCGCTCCTGGCCCCCCCTGCCCGCTCCTGGCCCCCCCTGCCCGCTCCTGGCCCCCCCTGCCCGCTCCTGGCCCCCCCTGCCCGCTCCTGGCCCCCCCTGCCCGCTCCTGGCCCCCCCTGCCCGCTCCTGGCCCCCCCTGCCCGCTCCTGGCCCCCCCTGCCCGCTCCTGGCCCCCCCTGCCCGCTCCTGGCCCCCCCTGCCCGCTCCTGGCCCCCCCTGCCCGCTCCTGGCCCCCCCTGCCCGCTCCTGGCCCCCCCTGCCCGCTCCTGGCCCCCCCTGCCCGCTCCTGGCCCCCCCCCGCTCGCTCCTGGCCCCCCCCCGCTCGCTCCTGGCCCCCCCCCGCTCGCTCCTGGCCCCCCCCCGCTCGCTCCTGGCCCCCCCCCGCTCGCTCCTGGCCCCCCCCCGCTCGCTCCTGGCCCCCCCCCCGCTCGCTCCTGGCCCCCCCCCGCTCGCTCCTGGCCCCCCCCCGCTCGCTCCTGGCCCCCCCCCGCTCGCTCCTGGCCCCCCCCCGCTCGCTCCTGGCCCCCCCCCGCTCGCTCCTGGCCCCCCCCCCGCTCGCTCCTGGCCCCCCCCCGCTCGCTCCTGGCCCCCCCCCGCTCGCTCCTGGTCCTCCCCCGCTCGCTCCTGGCCCCCCCCCGCTCGCTCCTGGCCCCCCCCCGCTCGCTCCTGGCCCCCCCCCGCTCGCTCCTGGCCCCCCCCGCTCGCTCCTGGCCCCCCCCCGCTCGCTCCTGGCCCCCCCCCGCTCGCTCCTGGCCCCCCCCCGCTCGCTCCTGGCCCCCCCCCGCTCGCTCCTGGCCCCCCCCCCGCTCGCTCCTGGCCCCCCCCCGCTCGCTCCTGGCCCCCCCCCGCTCGCTCCTGGCCCCCCCCCCGCTCGCACCTGGCCCCCCCCCACTCGCTCCTGGCATTATTGTCTGAAGTCTGTGTTAGTCCTTCAACTGCTGGTGATACCTTGGCATTCAGCAAGATCTTACTTTGGAGGCTGGTGGATAAACTGGGACTCTATACCCCTCTCTACAACTGGATTCTGGACTTCTTGATGGAAAGTCCACAGTCTGGTTTGGTTGTAAAACAAAGCCCCATCATGCGGCATACTGGTGCATCTCAGGTGTATGCACAGGCCTCTGCTGTTCTTGTTGCTGATTCTCGACTGCATCGCCAGATTCAGTTCTAACAAAATCATCTAACATGTGGATGATGGAACAGTAGGTGGCCTCCTCAATAACAATGAACGTGGTTGTTGGGAGGCTGTAAAATGGTGGAAGAACAACAACCCGAGTCTCAATGTAGACGAGATAAAGGAGATGATTGTGCACTTGAGGAAAATGAAGATGTACCATTCTCCACTAGACATCAATGGTTCCATCATGGAGAGTGTAAATTTCCTTGGCATGCACCTATTCTGGACCTACAATACTTCCTCATTCATCAGGAAGGTACAGCAGCTTCGTATGGAGCCTGAGGAGAGCAAGGAAACAAGCTCCCACCTTGACAGACTTTTATAGGAGCACAATAGAGTGTCCTTCGTGGCTGCATCATTATGTGTTATGATAGCTGTAAGACCAGAAGTCCCGACAGAGGTTCATTAAAAGACCTGAGAGGATCACTGTGCTTTCCCTTTCCTCTATCGATGATATTTACTGGAGTTCATCCAGTGCACAGTATTGTCAACCTATTATCATATGTTTTTGTGTCTGCACCTTGGTCCAGAGAAGTGCTGTTGGGTTGTGTGTGTGTACAATCAGATGATAATAAACTTAAATTGGCAGGTTCAATAGGATCAATTGGTAGAAATGGTTGGTCAATGTTTAGGGTCTGAACCCTTTATCAGGTCTAAGATTCTGAAATTGTATGTATAAAGGAGGAATGAAGCTAAGTGAGGGGATCAGATGTGGTAGAGTGCAGGTCCAAAGGAGTAAGGAGGGAAGAGGGAGAAGCTATTGAGTGGGGATGGGGGAGGGGTGGGTGGGTGGGTGGGGGCTGGTTGTTTGAAGCAAAGTTAGAGGGTGAAAGAAAATAAGTACAGGCATAGATTGAATGAGATCTGGGTAGGGTTACCTAAAATTAGAAAAATCAATATTCATGCCATTGGGTTTCACGCTGTCCAGGAGAAATGTGGTGCACTGATTAAAATTGACATTTGGCCTCACCCAGGTAATGGATGAGGTCAAGGACAGACTTGTCATTGTGACAATAGTTGGAGAGAGTTAAAATGGTTGGCTGCAGAAAGCTCTAGTTTTGGAGGTGTCTGGGGAAGGTGCTGAAAGAGCCGATTTAATGCCCTGATCTGTATTGTCACACAACCTTTAGTCAATTTAGGAGCAGGTTATTGACTTTCTCGACTAAATTAGTTCCCTTTTATTTTGTAGATCCTAGAGTTGAAGACTGGCCATTAATGTCTTCACCCTTACCACAAACAATAATCCTTGGTGCTTATATCTACTTTGTTACATCATTTGGACCAAGGTTAATGGAGAACAGGAAGCCTTTGAACTTGAAGCAAGTAATGATTGTGTACAATTTTTCAATGGTGATCTTTTCCATGTATATGTGTTATGAAGTAAGTATTTTGACTGACTTTTTTTTTAAACATTGGAAGTAAATTGTACTCATTCACTTTTCATAACCTGTGGAATTGGGTTGCAAGTTGCTGTCCTTTTCCTCATTTGTTCCTCTCCAACTCCAATTAGAATTATGTGCATAACAGAACATATTTGCATTTCAGTAAATATGAAAGATTGAAGATTGGGCTGTTTGGTTTTGTCATCTGATGCCCCTCAATCCTGCTGCACTATTCAAAAATGCATGCAGGTTTGATCTTGGCTTCACTACCTTTCTAGAATTTTAATTAATGTAATTTTTCCCATCTTGGTTTCATTGTTTGATTTGCAAACTTGCTTAACACAGTCCCTACATTTGAATACAAACCTTTATTGTGCGTTGAATTAAGAAACTGCAACTGATGGGAGTTGTATACAGGCATTTGAAGAGTACCCAGGATTTAGGGTTCAAATTATAATGGGAGTTGGAGAAGACCTGTGAGAAAGGCATCATGGGGACTTCAATGTGCAGATAGACTGGGAAAATCAAGTTAGTGCTTTAACTCATGGAATTTGTACAGTGCTTTTTGGAGCAGCTTGTGGTTGAGCATAGTAGGGAAAAGGCAATGAACCAGATTTGATGAGGAAGTTTGAGGTAAAGGAACTCTTTGAAGGGAGTGATCACAATGTGATACAATTCACTCTGCAGTTTGATGGGGATAAATTCAAATCAGATGTCTTATATCTTGAGTAAAGATAACGAGGGGAGCATGAGAGGAGCTGGCCAGATTTGGTGCCTTGTCAGAAAATGATGTTCAAGCAGCAATGGCAGGAGTTGCTGACAATTTCTCAAAGAAAATTATACAAGGAGGATGAGGCAAATGTGGCTGACAAGTCAAAGATGGCATTAAAGCAACAGTACTGAAAAAAAAGCAGGAAGCTGGAGGATTGAGTTGCTTTTAAAATTCAAAAGAGCCACAAGGGGAGAAAACATAAAGTATGAAGGTAAACTAGCCAATAACAAGAGTTTACCAAAATTTTTCAGATGTATGAAGAGTGAAAGAGGCAAAAGTGGACATGGGACTAGAAAATGATGCAACAGAAATGGTAATGTGGAACAAAAAAATGGCAAATAAACTGAATTGAATAGGTATTTTGCATCATTCTTCACGCTGGAAGACCTGAGTGATGTGCCAGAAATTCAAGAGTCGGGGCAGAAGTGAGTGTGTGCCCATTACTAAGGTACAGGTGCTTGGGAAGCTTAAGGTGGATAAGTCACCAGGACCGGATGGACAACACCCCAGGGTCTGAAAGAGGAAGCTGAAGAGATACTCAGTGCAATAGAAGTGATCTTTTAGGAATCAGCAGAGAACAGGGAAAATTGCAAAAAATGTCTTTGTTCTTTGGAAGAGGCAAAAGCAAGGACATTGCAGTCCATTTCGCCTGACTTTAGTGGTTGGAAAGATTTGAAAATCTATTGTTCAGATAAAGTTTTGGGGTATTTGAAAATGTGATTTATAGAAGGCTGAAGTCAGCATGGTTTCCTTGAGGAGAGATCTTGCCTGACAAATCAGAAGTTCTTTGAAAAAGTAACAAATAGGATGAATGAAAGAGTGAGTGGATGTTTACTTGGATTTTCTGAAGGTCTTTAGCAAAGTGTCGCACATGTGTCTGCTGAACAAAGGGGGGCCCATTATATTACAGGAAAGACAGAAGATTGGCTAACTAGAAGGTAAAGAGTGGGATTAAAGGGGGCTTTTTTTCTGGATGGCTGTTGGTGACCAGTGTATTCTGCGGGTATTGTTTTGTCTGATATTTTTCACGTTGTATGTTATTGATCTGGATGAAGGAATTGATGGCTTTTCAGCCAAATTTGTGGATGAAACAAAGAGTGGCAGATAATGTTGAGGAAGCAGGGAGTTTGCAGAGGGACTTGGACAGGTTGGGTGAATATGCAAAGAAGTACCAAATGGACTGCAGTGTAGGGAAAGCTATGGTAGAAAGAATCCTAGCATCGATTCATTTATAAATGAATAAATAATTTTGAAAATGGAGGCCCAAAGGGAATTGGAAGTCCTAATACAAAATACCCTGAAGGTTGAGTTGTGAGTAAGGATGGCAAATACAATGTTGTAATTCATTTTGACAGGATGATAATCTATAAACAAGAATGTAATGCTGAGATTTCAGACCACATTTGGAGTATTGTTAGCAGTTTTGGCCCCCATATCCAAGGCAGGATGTGCTAGTGTTGGAGAGAGTCCAGAGGAATGATCCTGGGGAGAAGAGAGTTAACATGAGGATGGAAGGGGGATGTGGATATATGTGCAACATATTGAATACTGATAGGGCTGCGTGGAGTGGATGTGGAGAGGAAGTTTCCAGTAGAAGGCCATTTCACGTTGGGCCTCCACCTTGAGACCAGCTATGGAGCAGATGGAAAAATGGGAACTTACTTTTCAGACTCTAGCCCTAAAAGGCTGCTCCAGCATCCCATTCATATTCAGAGGCGCCTTGTAGCGCCCTCCAGATCCGAAGGAAGTGGGGTGACTGGTGCCATAGTGCCACCTGTCATAAATATGTGACTGAACAATGGCAGTCTTCCCTACGCATAATCCCCCACACAGTTGAAACCGCTCTATGGTTCCCAGAACAGTTCCAGCTGCGTGGAGGATTATGGATTAGGGAAGACTGTCATTGCTCTGCCACATTTTGGGCCACAGAGAGCGGCCCCGAAGGCTGAAGCGGCCCCATTTGGCTGTCCCAGCTCGCAACGGCCACACATGAGGGTACCCACTGCCCTGCCGCCCCTGACTCGGAGGGAGAGGGGTGAATGGGTCTATTTGGGGCTATTTTTCTATTTTCATTTTTTCTATTCTTTATAAAACCTGTTTGATCAATATGAATCAACTTTGGTAAAAATTTAGCCAATCTATTCACTAATACTTTAGCTATTATTTTATAATCTACATTTAACAACGAAATTGGTCTATATGAAGATATTTTCAAAGGATCTCTATCTTTTTTTAGGTATTACTGTAATTAAAGCACTAGAACAAAACTCAGGTAAATCATAATGTTCTCCAACTTGACGTAATACATCCCCAAACACTGTAGATAAATCATCATAAAAAATTTTATAAAATTCAACCGAAAATCCATCATCACCAGGCGATTTGGCATTTCCAGCATAGCCATTTTAATTTCCGAATCAGTAAATGGTTTTTCTAACTCCTGTGTATCTCCATCCTCTAATATTGGTAAATTCAACTGTGATTAAAAAAAAATCAATCGATCCAGTTTCCTGTTTTCCTTCAGATGTATATAACTTTTTATAAAATGAATAAAATTCATAATTAATCTCACGAGGTTTATAAGTAATAAGAAAATTCCATCTAACAGCATTAATAGTCCTCGATATCTGTTCTTTCTTTAATTGCCACCCCAATACCTTGTGCGCTTTCTCTCCTCATTCGTAATACCGTTGTTTAGTCCTATTAATCACACATTCAAATTGATAAGATTGCAAGGTATTATATTTCAGTTTCAACCTAGATAATTCTATTTTCTGATCTTCTATAGCATTTTTCTGAAATTCCTTTTCTAACTCATCGATCTGTTTCTCTAATTCAAGTCTCTGATTTAATCGATTATTTTTTATTTTAGAACTATAACTAATTATTTGTCCTCTCAAATAGGCTTTCATAGCATCCCATAAATACAAACTTACTTTGAACAGATTTAGAATTTTCTTTAAAAAAAAATTAATTTGTTTTTTCAAAAAATCAATAAATTCCATATTTTTTAACAACATTGTATTAAATCTCCAACGATAAGCTATTTGAATTTTCTCAGAAGTTTCATATGTAAAATATAACAGAGAATGATCTGAAATCACCTTACTTTTTAATTCCGGTTGTTGTATTTTCCCTTGTAAATGTGCCGATACTAAAAAGAAGTCAATCCTTTAAAACGATTCATGTCTAGATGAATAAAAGGAAAACTTTTTCTCTGTTGGATTAAGACATCTCCAAATATCTACTAAATTAAGATCTTTCATCAATGCTTGGACCTGGATTGCCATCTTGGATTTTTTAACTTTCTTTGGAGATTTATCTAATAAAGGTTTCAAAACACAATTAAAATCACCACCTACTTGGGGCTATTTTATCAGAACATTAACTTTTGGGGAGACAGGGTTGCGGGCTGATGGCATCATCTGCCCACTCCTAAACAGCCCCTTAGCGTGGCTGCGCTGCGGAGATTATCCCTCTCTGAGAGGGGTTGGAATATGCGGCTCGGATACAGCCTCCACACATTCAGAAAGGTAGGTTATTATGCGTTTTGGCGGAGTTTCTCTGCCTTTACATCTCCACTTTTGGGCAGTCTGAAATGGCCTATCGAGAGCCTTTGATTTGGGGATACAACTTTGAAATAAAAGGATGACCCTTTAGGACAGATGAGAAGTTTCTTCAGCTGTTAAATTTCAGAATTTGTTGCCACAAGCCAAGCCATTGGGTATATTCAAAGCAGAGTTTGATACTTTATTGATTAGTAAAGGTCTCGAGGGTTGTGGGGAGAAGGCAGGATTGGCCTGCAAGGGGGAAAAATAAAAAAGCCACGATTTAATGGCAGAGCAGGCTCAAAGGGATGAATGGCTTAATTCTGCTCCTAGTTTTGAAGTCTGAAAAATACTGAGATCCATCCCTATGTTACATGATTTAACACACACTTGGCTAAGACAATATCATTTTGTACAGGAAAGTTTCAACAAGTTCCGTCACTTTGAAATGGCAAACTTGGATGATGAAGCAATATTGAGTTTTTTTTATGAAAAATAAATGCTTGAAACAGCATGTTGTTCAAGCCTTGACTGTGGAAAGATAAATAAAGTTTATTTCAGATCCAAAATCCTTTGTCCAAAATTTGAATGGCTGTTGTACTAAAGGATTACATGAGCAAAACCTCCCCAATGGGTGCTGGCATAGCAGCTGTGTGCACCAGATAACACGTACTGCAGGTTTTCAAGGATGAATATTTTAAAGGTTCTTCACTTGTATGGTTTCTAAATTGAGATTGGAGGATGCCAGTATTTAATTTAAAACAACTTGCTCTTGATCATTATATCTGTTTGGCATGGGATGCTTTGTCTCATAGAATAAAGAAAAACCATCAGTTTTATTGTGCACGAGTTTAAAAACATTTGCATCACAAGGATATTTGGTGTAAAACTAAGTATAGACATTAAGCTAACCAATTTTAAAATAATAATTATTAACATTTAGATTGCTTTTCTAATCAACAGTTTCTGATGTCTGGCTGGGCCACAGGATACTCCTTTCGGTGTGACATTGTGGATTATTCTAGGTCACCCCAAGCCCTCAGGGTATGTACATGTTCAACTGCCCCTTTCTTCAAACTGAAGGTAATTTGAATAGCATTTTGTAGCTCATTTTGGTTTTTGGGCTGAGATTGGTGGAGGGAGATTTCCGATTTATTGTCAAGAGTACATTCATGACATCACATACAACCCTGAGATTCTTTTTTTTCCTCTGTGGGTGCAGCAGAATTACCACTAACTGGTAGGTGCAAATAAAAAACTCAACACAGTGTAAACATGTAAACAAAGAACTGTAAACAGATAATGAATGTAAATAAACTGCAATGCAGAGAGAACAAGAAGAAAATCAATAAAGTGCACAAGTAAGAGTCCTTAAATGAGTCTTTGATTGAGTTTGAGGAGTCTGATGGTGGAGGGGTTGCAGCTGTTCCTGAACTTGGTGATACGAGTCTTGTGGCACCTTCCCTGATGGCAGCAGCGAGAACAGTGTGTGTGCTGGGTGGTGTGGGTCTTGGATGATTGTTGCTGCCTTGATGGCAGCGTTCCCTGTAGGTGTATTCAGTATTTGGGAGGATTTTGCCTGGGATATATCCACTACCTTTGGATATCTTTATGCTCGGGGGTATTGGTGTTACCAGACCGTGATGCAGCTGGTCAGCACACTTTCCACACACCTCCAAACCTTCACAAACTCCTGAGGATAAATGAGGATTTTGGAGAATCTATTTCAGATAATTGGAGTTGTACTGTACCTTCCTGGTTGCCATGCCAAAAGTAAATGTTGGCATTGAAAAAGGTGGAGGGGAGATTCACCAGGGATGTTGTTTGGGGTGGAGCTTTCCATTGGGCCACCAGAAAAAGGAAGAGCCACTGTGCATTCCCACGTCCCCTGATGATTCTCTACTGTCAATATCAGAGGATGACGTGCGGCTGCCTTCAGGAGAGTGAATCCAAGGAAAGCATCTGGTGTGGACAGACTACCTGGCTGAGTACTGAAAAACATATACTGACCAATTTACCAATGTATTCACTGAAATCTTCAACCTGTTTCAAACAGGCCTCTATGTTACCTGCGCACAAGGAGAGTGAGGTAACCTGCCTAAATGACTATTGACCAGTGGCACTCACATCTACAATGATGAAATGTTTTGAGAGGCTGGTGTTAAAACATTATCAGCTCCTATCTGAGTGGATCCGTTACAATTTTCCTGCTACAGCAATGGGTCCAGAACAAATGGCATCTCACTTGTTCTACACAAAGCACGTGAACTCCAAGACTATAGCTGAAATAGGCTATTCAGCCCATTGAGTCTACCCCACAGTTTAAAAAAGAGCAGATCCTTTTTCCCACTCAGCCCCACTGCTTGGCCTTCTCCCTGTAATCTTGAATACCCTGGCTATTACAGCACAATTGACTCAGCTTTGAATTCGGTGCTGTTTGTATGTTCTCACCATTTAGGGTGGCACAGTTGGTGTAGCAGTTTGCACAATGCCTTGACAGCACCAGCAATTGGGACCAGGATTTGAATCTCATGCTGTCTGTAAGGAGTTTGTATGTTCTCCCCATGTCAAAACATACAAGGGGTGTAGGTAAATTGGGCAGAACAGAATCATGGGCTGAAATGGATTATTACCGTGCTGTCTAAGTTAAAAAAAAAAAATTATGTCTGCATGAGCTTTGTCTTGTTACTCCAGTTTCCTCCCATCCAAAATGTACAGGGTTGTCACTTAATTTGAGTGTAATTGGGCAGTACAGGTTTAAATGGCTGGAATTGGCTTCTACTGTGCCATTTATATAAAAAAAAAATGCCTTAAATATACCCAATGACCTGGCATCTGCCTGTGGCAACAAATTCAACATATTAACCACCTTCTGGTAAAAGAAATTCTTATGCATCTTCGCACCTCTGTTCTAAACAGACATCCTTCAATCCTAAAGTTGTGCCCTCTTGTCCTAGATTTGCTTACCTTTCTACATCTACTCTGTCCCTGCCTTTCAACATTTGAAATCTTTCTATGAGATTTGTCTTAATTCCAACTATTAAGGGCCAAGACCTGTTAAAAGCTCCTCGTATGAAAACCCTTTTATTTCCAGAATCAACCACCTTTGAACTCCCTCCAACATCAACACAAAACTGCTCACCACTCTTGTAAAGGGTCAAGTTCACATCCCTGCTTTGCTATTCTGTTCCTCTTGAAATGAATGCCAGCATTGCATTTGCTGCCTTTTCTACCAACACAACATGCAAATCTACCTTCAGACTGTCCTGAATGAGGACTCTCAGGACCCTTTACATCTGGGTATTTTCAATTTTCTTCCCATTTAGAAAATAGTCTGTCTATTTTTTCCACCAAAGTGTATGACTGTACCCTTCCTGACATTCCCTTCTCTGCCCATTTTCCTAATCTGTCTAAACCCTTCTTTAGCCTCCCTGTTTCCTCAACATTTCCTGCTCCTCTTCCTTCCTTCATATCATCTGCAAACCATCTCCAGTAGGCTTTTCAGCCAAGATATACCCTTGTTGATCTTGTTGTGTACCTCCAAGAATCCCATAACCTGATCCTATTCAATCAACTCCAACATCTTCCTGACGAAGCTAACTGGTCTATAATTTTTCTGCGGCCTCCTTGAATCGTGGGATGACATTTGTGATTTTTTTTTTCTTCCATCTTCTTCTGGGACCATGCCACAATCTTTTGATTCCTGAAAGATTATTACCAATGCCTTCACAATTTATACTACTACTTCTTTCAGGACCTAAGGGTGAAATCCATCTGGTCAAGGAGACGTGTCCACCTTTTGACCATTCAGCTTTCTGAACTGTCTCCTTTGGAATGGTAACTGTACTCACTTCCCTTCCCTGATGTCTTTTGACAACTGGCACACTGCTAATGTCTTCCACTGTGAAGATTGATGCAAAACACTCATTTAGTTCTACTGCCATCTCCTTGTCTCCCATTATTATTTCTCCAGCACCATTTTCTAGTGGTCCTATATCTATATTCACCTCTCTTTTACTTTTTATCTACTTGAAGCTTCTTTTAAAATTTTATTGAATTGTTTGCATTATTACAGGAAAAAATGAATAGAGCATTAATCAAATATCCATAGGCAAAGATACAAAAAATACTTTTATATATTTTCTCCCCAAGCCCCTCCCACCCAAATTTCCAAATACTATAAAAAATTTTCAACTCCATTCCTTAAACTATATGTAATTTTTTCCAAGGGTATACAATTTTGCATCTCATTAAACCATCTATTTAGTAACACTTCTCTATCATATTTCTATGATATTGCTATACGTTTATTTGCAGTTGCTGTTGCAATACTTTAAAAAAATTCTTGTTATTTATGAAAAAGATATAAAATTGAAATTGTACTTGAAGCTTTTTATATCCTTTTGATATTATTTATGAGCCAACTTTCATACTTAATTTTTTCCCTCTTGAGTTTTTTTAGTTCCATCTGTCAAATTTTAAACAAAACATTCAAATCCTTTATCATTCATCTAATTTTTTGCTTCCTTGTCTGACCTCTCTTTGGCTTTGGCGTTGGTTTTGATTTCCCTTGTCAACCATTGTTGTGACTTTTTTCATATTTTAATATTTCCTCCTTTGTGTTCTGTATTTATTCTGCACCTTTCTCATTTCTCACAGAAACTCCATCCATTTCTGCTCTGCTATCTTCTCTACTTGTGCCCCTTCCAATCTGGCCATTTCTGCTCTCCTGCCACTGTAATTCTCTTTACTCCACTGACAAACTGGCATTTTGGACTTCAGTTTCCCCTTGTTAAATCTCAAATGGAAATGACTACTGCCTCATTGTGGTTCCTTTACTCAAAACTCTCTAGTCATCGCCGGTGCATTTTCCAATCCCCAATCCAGAACAGTCAATCCCCTAGTAGGGTCATCTACATGCTGCTCTAAAAAGCTATTTCATGGGCATTCTACAAATTATTTCTCTGGCGATCTAAACGCAACCTGGTTTTCCCAATCTGCTTGCATGCTAAAATCCCCTTGACTGCAATTACATTGCCCTTCTGACACAACTTTTCTCCATCCTGGTTACTGTTTGGAAGTCTGTTTGCCATTTCTTAACCCACAATGAATTTGTATCTTCTGATCCTATTCCTCCTCTTTCTCATAATTTCATGTTATTCCTTACCAACAGAGCCATGCCAACCCCCCTTTGCTTAATTGCCTATCCTTTCAATCCACTTTGTGTCCTTGAACATTTGGCTTCCGATGACATGCATCTTTTTGCCATAACTCTGTGTTGGCCACAACACTGTTCCTGCCAATCTGCTGCTGTACTACAAGGTCAACCTCTTTATTTCTTGTCATGCATGGATTTAAATACAAAATGTTTAGCCCTGTATTTGTTGCTTTTTTTTAAATTCTGTGTCTCTGTTGCATTCCAACACATCCCCTTGGCTGCAATTTTGTCCTATTTACCTGTGCTTCAACAAAATTACTCTATCAGCTGTCTCTACTTGTGCAACAACCGCCACTTCATCTGCTTCTTCACCTTGTTTCCTACCCCTCTGCCAATATAGTTTAAACCCCCTCAACAGCATTGGAAAATCCCTGACGACAGTTCAACACCATCATCCACTCAAAACTGATCAGCAAATATCAAGAATAGGGCCTCAAAAAAAAAGTGACACACAACGTTACAGTGGCCACTTCGGCTCTTCAAAATGGTGAAATTCCCAACCCATTATGGACTGTCTACAATTGGGAAATACTCGGCAAACTAAGAAATACAAACATGACTTTGAAACTTATGAATCAGATTGGTAAGATACTGAGCAGTTTTAACCAACTGAAACATGGAACACAGACTGCAGCAAACCACAGAACAGATTCCTGGAGAAGTGTGGGAGGCCATTGGAAGCTCTGTTGGAGAAGGCAGAAGAGCAGACTGAGAGCTAACCCCTTCAGACCTGCACTCCCAATGATCTTAGTTGCAAATGTAAGATCGCTGAGAAGAAAATGGATTTTCTGAGGTTGCATCTGAATCAGAAAGAATTGCAGTTGCTGTGCTCTGGTGATTACAGAAACATGCCTTCAGGACTCCATTCCAGACTCGGTGATCCAACTTGATGGCCTTATCTCCTCCTGGGTAGATAGAGATGCTGCTGCTTCTGGCAAGACTCGAGGAGGTGGGGGTTGGGGAATCTGTGCATTTACATCAGTGAAAGTACCCCACTGTGTAATTGGATCCTGGATTTTGTCACCTCCAGACGAAAAAATCAATCAATTGCAAAGAACATTTCCTCCACAATCTCCATCAGTACTGAAGCTCCACAAGGTTGCATTCTTGGCCTCCTGCTCCACTTGCTTTACACCTATGACTGTGTGGCTTGGAACTACAACACAATCTACAAACTTGCTGATGATGCCACTGTAGTGGGTTGTACAAAAAAGGTGATAATTCAGCTCACAGAAGGGAGTCTGAAATCTTGGCTGAATGAACTCACACTCAATGTCACCAAAACCAAGGAGTTCATTGTGAACTTCAGGAGGTGAGAAAACCAGAAGTGTATGATCCATTGACCACTGGGGGATCAGAGGTGGAGGTGGTGAGCAAATTTTAATTCCTGGGACCCAACACATGAATGCATCATGAAGAAACTTTGTCGCACCTCTCCTTCCTCAGGAGTTTGTGGAGGTTTGGAATGACATCTTAAACTCATTTAAGACTCTAACTTTGTACATGATTTATTATTGAATATTTATTTTGTGTAATGACATTTTGTTTGCATTTCCACCTTTAACATTTTTTGTTTGTATACTTGTAGATTTTTTGCATTACCAATAAGTAGAAATTCTGCCTGTCCTGCTAGAAAAAGAATCTGTGTTGAATGTGGTTGTCATGTATATACTCTGACAATAAATCTGAATTTTGAACTTGTCATATTGAGGAGGAGAGACTGGAAAGACTGGGTCTGTTGTCATTAACGCAGAGGAGACTTGAAGTGATCCTGTTGGAGAAGTACAAAATTGAGGGTGGGTGTGAAGTGTCAAAACAGACATTGATTCAGCATTGAGGATAAAGGGTTTAGAAGAGATCTGAAGACGATTTGTTTGATGGAGGGTTTTGAATTCTGGAAGCTGATACCTGTAATTTTCAAGCATCTTGTTGAGCTCTTGAATTGCTAAAGACCAGGGGTGGCGGCAGTGCTGACTGGGGGTAGGGGGGTGTGTGGTTGGAGGTGGTAGCACTGATTGGGGGGGGGTTTGAGGCGGCGGCACTGACAAAGTTGGGGGAGAGTGGCGCTGTGTGAGGAGGGGTGGTGCAGACGAAACCACATGGTTCACTTTGGTGTCAGCCCCTCTGATGGTATCTTCTGGTGCGGTCCACACCCCCCACACCTGCCTAGTGATGCTGGTGAGTGCTGGTATGCAGTTTAGTAATATTACATGGTTTGGGGCCTTTCCAGCCTGTGAGCCCACATAGTCCAGATACACCCATGTGATTAATTAACTGTAGAGCTCGTCGAAAGAACCAAAGACTTGTTGATCCAAACCAAGGCTTTTATTAGCAAAAGACAGGAGCTCTTCACAGGTGGCTGACCAGTCCGGAATGATCCGACCTGGCTAGGGACAGTAGGCGTGGCTTAGCTCTCAGCCAATCGCTGTAAGCACAGTCTAGATACTGTTCTTTGGCTTGGCTTCACGGACGAAGATTTATGGAGGGGTAAATGTCCACGTCAGCTGCAGGCTCGTTTGTGGCTGACAAGTCCGATGCGGGACAGGCAGACACAGTTGCAGCGGTTGCAGGGGAAAATTTGTTGGTTGGTGTTGGGTTTTTCCTCCTTTGTCTTTTGTCAGTGAGGTGGGCTCTGCGGTCTTCTTCAAAGGAGGTTGCTGCCTGCCGAACTGTGAGGCGCCAAGATACACGGTTTGAGGCGATATCAGCCCACTGGCGGTGGGTACTGTAACTATATACACTATATACATTGATGATAGATCTGTACTATCACATTAACCCATATCTTGGAGGAAACTGGAGCACTTGGAGAAAACCCTTGCAGACATGGGGAGAACTTGCAGCCTCCTTACAGACAGTGGTGGATTGAACCTTGTCTGCTGTTGTTGGAGTAGCATTGCATGAACCACTATGCTAACCAAGCCTGTTTATATATGGAAATATAGATGGAGATTCTATGCTTGGCATGACTGTTAGGAGGGACATGTGTATGTACTTTGGCTTTGTAGTTGGAAAATGCCTTCATCTTTCTTGCATGTTCATTTTAACAGGCAAATTAGGAATTTTAAGAAGCCAATTGTAGGAAGTTGTGAATCAAATTATTACCATATTTGTGTGCACAAATTCACAACAAGGAGTAGCAACAGAAATTTAATGCATAAATTATGAAGATGTATTCAAATTAAACTAGAAATTGAAATAAATTCTTTATTTAATGTGCTGCTTCTTTTGTTTTAGATGGCCTGGACCTGCTGGCTTTTCTACCTCTCCAAGTTTATTGAATTGTTAGACACCGTAAGTATCAGGGGACATGGGAATTTTTTTTTGTGCATCCTAACATTTGAAACATCTATCTTGTGAAAATATTCACTGCATAGAATTGAGTTCAGGTTTAGGGTGCAGTCGTGCATAAAGTTAGGTTCAAGAATTTGAGGTACACTTTTACTTTTATATTTATGGTGTATCAATGTATTTTAACAAAGTAGGTTTTTAAACCTGTCAGATCTTGTGCCATTTTGGTGTTTGACAGCATTTAGCAATGTGGCTCTGTTCTGCATTTGGGTGCTAATTGTGTGGAATAAGTATGATTTCCCTGTAGTGACGTGGGCTTCATCCATGTGCTCCTCCTTCCTTCTGAGAGCTGGGTTGGTAGAGAAATTGTCAACTGGAAATTCTTTGTGTGTAGGTGAGACAAAGATGGCATTTATGTTAGATTAGTATAAATAAGTGGTTGGTAGGGCACAGAACCTGCTCATACCCTTTTCATGAAGGTATCTGAGGTTCTCGTACACATGTATTTTGTGCTTATTTTCTTTATGTCCTTCCCACCCCAGTTACAATAATACAACAAAGTCTCGCACTGAATTTTGCAATGTTCCTCAGTATTTTCAATTTGTGTTCCATGAACCTGCTCCAAAATGAAACCTTTATTAATCCCAACACTCAGGGGGACCGGGTAAAACAAATATTCATAGAATTGTCCAGAAAAGAAATGAGTCTCTTTAGCCCATTATGCTGAACATAACCTCCATCCCCGCAAATCCATTTTACCTGTGTTAAACCCCTCTTGGGACTTGGTGAGTTTCACTGAACAGGTAGCAGGAGTATAAAGGAGGTAGGTCTCAGGACTTGTTGGTGATTTTTCACTGAATAGGTCTGCAGAAGGGGCATATCTGTGAACTCTAAGTAAATCAATGGTTAGAACATAAAGCATTACAACATAATACAGGCCCTTTGGCCCACAGTGTTGTGCCAACCTATACCAAAAAATACTCAACCTTTCTTTCATTCATGTGCCTATCGTGTATATCTTAAATGTCCCTGTGTTCCAAACTCCACTACCACCCTTGTCAATGGATTCTAGGCACCCAGAACTCACAAACTTACCCCTGATGTCCTCTAAACTTTTCTCCCATCACTTGGTACAGAAAGTTAATTAGCTAATGGGCAGTAGCATAGAATGTAAGAGTAAAGCAGGGTGGCCATTGCTGTGATTGTAGTAAACACATCAAAATGCTGGAGGGACTCAGCTGGTCTATTCAGCATCTATAGGAGACAAAGATATGTTGCCCATGTTTCAGACTAGAGTCCATCTTCAAGGAAAAAAATCAGAAGAGGCAGAAGCAGGATATATCAGAAAGTCTCAGAATTCAAACAATGGGGGAGGAATCCAGACCAACAAAAGGTGTTAATTAGATGTGATAAGGGACTAGTAGAATTTATCATGACTGTAAGAAAGGAGACAGGGAATGGAGAGATGGTGGGGGAAACAAAGGGGTTGGGGGGTTTAAATTAAGTCTATATTAATGGCATCCAGTTGGAAGATGAGGTGTTGTTCTTCCAATTTATGGGTGGTTTCAATGTGGCAGTACATGAAACCGTGGAAAGGGAATGGAATGGGATGGTGAATTGAAATGGGAGGTCCATGTTATTGTGGCGGACAGAGCCAAGGTGCACGACAAAGTGATCTCGCAGTTTGCGTCCAGTCTCTCAGATATAGAGGAGACCACAGCAGGATCACCAGATGCAGTAGATGACCCCTGCAGATTCACAAGTGAAATGTTGCTTCAGTTGGAAGGTCTGTTTGGGGCCCTGGATGGTGGTGAGGGAGGAGGTGTGGGCACAGGGTTAGATGCCAAGGGAAGCGATGAGTGGACAAAGGAGTCACGGAGGGAGTGGTCCCTGCAGAAGGACGAGAGGGGAATATGTGTATGGTGATGGGATCATGTAATAAGTGGCGGAAATGGGAGAGGAGGATGTGTTGGATGAGGAGGCTTGTGGGGTGTTAGGTGAGGACAAGAGGAATCTTGTCCTTGTTGCGTGTGGGGGAAGAGGGGGCCAGGGCAGATATGCAGGTAATGGAGGATAAGTGGGTGATTCCCAAGTTGATGGTGGTAGAGGGAAAGCTACATTGTTTGAAGAAGGAGGATATCTCTGATGATCTGGCATGCAAGTCCTCTTCCTGGGTGCAGATGAGCTGGAGGAATTGCAAGAGTGGAATGGAATCCTTACAAAGGACAGGGTGGGAAGAGGTCCAACATCAGGCATTTTGAAGGGACTGGACTCTCTAACTTTGTTCTCTCTTGCTGCACGGGGTGCCTGGAAATACTAAAAGCGAAAGTTAAAATGTGCTACTTATTAATGTATTATTGTGTGACAATAAAAGGAACCTTGAACCTTGTTCTAGGTTGTATTCCTCTGTGCTTTTCCTATCTTAGTGCCTGTCCAAATGCCTTTAAACATTGTACATGAACTTGAGCAATTTTGTTTAGGTCTCTGTAGTTATGGTGACGTGTAAGCTAAGCCTGTAGTATAATTTCGGAGCAGCTTTACTATTTCCTTGAAGGAAACTGCAGTACATGGAAAGTCCTGAGGTGGTAGTAGATCATATGCTATAAGAGAAACCGATAAGGGTTAGTAATCTTTGCTCCAAACAAAAGGCTGCTGAAACGGTTAAAAAGTTGTCTATTTTGAATGAAAAGTTTATGTGTTCTATAGCCTGTCAAACTCAGTCGGTGGAACATGAGACTCTTAATCTCAGGAACGTGGGTTGGAGACCCAAATTGGGTGCATCTTTAAAGATCGTGGTAGTTGTGACAGTGGTTAAGGCCATTGACAAGAAATCCATTTGGGTATCACGTGCAGGTTTGAACCCTTGCTACTGCGGGAGCAGCAGGTCCACATGGTGTATCCAGTGTGAGTGATTTCTGGGATATTTTTTGTCATCATTTTGTGCTGTCAGCCCCTGAGACACTGCTTTGCTAAAGCAGGAATGGTGCGATTGTATGCTCCCAGGCTGGATGTTAAAGATGTAAAACACTAAAGTCTGCAGACACTGTGATTGAAGTAAAAACACGATGCTTAAGAAACTCAGCATGTTAAGCAGTGTACTTTATGTAGCAAAGATAAAGAGACAAAACCAATTTTATTTGCTGAGATTCTCCAGCATTTAGTCTTTACTGCTTGTTTATTGCAAAGCCCGCTGTGCAGCTCAGACGGCAAAGTCCTCCTCAGCGACAAGATCTCCATCCTTAACCGATGGTCAGAACACTTCCAATCTCTTTTCAGTGCCAACCACTCAGTCCAAGATTCCGCCCTGCTCCAGCTCCCTCAACGCCCCTAAGGCTAGAGCTGGATGAGGTCCTCACCTGGGAAGAGACATATAAGGCAATTGAACAACTGAAAAGTGGCAAAGCAGCAGGTATGGATGGAATCCCCCCCAGAGGTCTGGAAGGCTGGCGGCAAAACCCTGCATGTCAAACTGCATGAGTTTTTCAAGCTTTGCTGGTACCAAGGAAAACTGCCTCAGGACCTTCGTGATGCCATCATCATCACCCTGTACGAAAACAAAGGCGAGAAATCAGACTGCTCAAACTACTGGCGAATCACGCTGCTCTCCATTGCAGGCAAAATCTTCGCTAGGATTCTCCTAAATAGAATAATACCTAGTCTCACCGAGAATGTTCTCCCAGAATCACAGTGCGGCTTTCGCGCAAACAGAGGATCTACTGACATGGTCTTTGCCCTCAGACAGCTCCAAGAAAAGTGCAGAGAACAAAACAAAGGACTCTACATCACCTTTGTTGACCTCACCAAAGCCTTCGACACCGTGAGCAGGAAAGGGCTTTGGCAAATACTAGAGCGCATCGGATGCCCTCCAAAGTTCCTCAACATGGTTATCCAACTCACGAAAACCAACAAGGTCGGGTCAGATACAGCAATGAGCTCTCTGAACCCTTCTCCATTAACAATGGCGTGAAGCAAGGCTGCGTTCTCTCATCAACCTTCTTTTCAATCTTCTTCAGCATGATGCTGAACCAAGCCATGAAAAACCTCAACAATGAAGACGCTGCTTACATCCGGTACCGCACGGATGGCAGTCTCTTCAATCTGAGGCGCCTGCAAGCTCACACCAAGACACAAGAGCAACTTGTCCGTGAACTACTCTTTGCAGACGATGCTGCTTAGTTGCCCATTCAGAGCCAGCTCTTCAGCGCTTGACGTCCTGTTTTGCGGAAACTGCCAAAATGTTTGGCCTGGAAGTCTGCCTGAAGAAAACTGAGGTCCTCCATCAGCCAGCTCCCCACCATGACTACCAGCCCCCCCACATCTCCATCGGGCACACAAAACTCAAAACGGTCAACCAGTTTACCTATTTGAAATGGCTGCACCATTTCATCAGATGCAAGGATCGACAACGAGATAGACATCAGACTCGCCAAGGCAAATAGCGCCTTTGGAAGACTACACAAAAGAGTCTGGAAAAACAACCAACTGAAAAACCTCACAAAGATAAGCGTATACAGAGCCGTTGTCATACCCACACTCCTGTTTGGCTCCGAATCATGGGTCCTCTACCGACATCACCTATGGCTCCTAGAAGGCTTCCACCAGCGTTGTCTCTGCTCCATCCTCAACATTCATTGGAGCGACTTCATCCCTAACATCGAAGTACTCAAGATGGCAGAGGCCGACAGCATCGAGTCCACGCTGCTGAAGATCCAACTGCGCTGGGTAGGTCACGTCTCCAGAATGGAGGACCATCGCCTTCCCAAGATTGTGTTAAATGGCGAGCTCTCCACTGGCCACCGTGACAGAGGTGCACCAAAGAAGAGGTACAAGGACTGCCTAAAGAAATCTCTTGGTGCCTGCCACATTGACCACCGCCAGTGGGCTGATATCGCCTCAAACCGTGCATCTTGGCGCCTCACAGTTCGGGGGGCAGCAACCTCCTTTGAAGAAGACCGCAGAGCCCACCTCACTGACAAAAGACAAAGGAGGAAAAACCCAACACCCAACCCCAACCAACCAATTTTCCCCTGCAACCGCTGCAACCGTGTCTGCCTGTCCCGCATCGTACTTGTCAGCCACAAACGAGCCTGCAGCTGACGTGGACATTTACCCCCTCCATAAATCTTCGTCCGCGAAGCCAAGCCAAAGAAAGAAAGATTGTAGCACTGTATGCAGCATGTAAATAGGTGACTTCAACCCATTTCATCCCTGTTATGGTGACTATCTTCCTTTATAATTGCTTGGAAAGACTAGTGTGTCGTTGTTTATGGCTCATTCAAAGAAAAGTCTGTACTAAAATAGCAGTTAAGTTTTTCACGGTTTTAAGGCAAAGAGCCAAATCTCAAACCCCAGTGATGACTCCATTACACAGAGATGGAAGCCAAATACAGGCTCACGGTAATCTTAGCAGTTGCTACATTACTACTACTCCTTGAATGGTATATGAAAAAAACTATGATAAAACAATTAAGCAATGCTTAAAATGTTGATTAAAACAATTGTGATAACGATCCATAAAAGTATTCAGACCAACTCCATTCTTCTTCACAAAGGAAAATTCAAAACTAATTGTTTATCTTTAACACACAGAATGTTAGCCACAACCTTGAAGCTTTGCTCATTCAAAGAATGTCAACAATATCTGCTGGCTTCTTGCACAATACGCTGGCAAGTCATTTTAATGCTTACAATACAGGCCCCTAATTATTACAGCAAAAAAAAAATACCATTACAAAGAAAAAAATCAAACATAGTAATATGTTTGTTAAATATCCAAAAGAAAATGAAAGTCAATTATCAAAACTTTCTGCTTCTTGTAAAAGTTATTTGTAATTGGCCTGTTCAGAAAGCCAGTTTTAGTCTTAATCCAAACTTGACATAGAAATGATTTTTTTTTGTCCTTGATGGTATCAACACAGGCCATATCAAAAGTTTGCAATTGTTTTCCTTTGTCAATACCAAGGCTTTAGTACTGTTTTCACCTGCTTTTTTTCTTGTCCTTTCTTGGAAGATGTGTCGCATTTTGGGATGTTTTCGACTACATGTCACAGCTGAGTCACTTTTTGCAGTTTTTGCTAATGTGCCCTTTACATAGACAGCCAAAACATACTCCATTTTCCTTTTTAAAAAAAAGTGATTTTTTTTTCTATGCGTCTTTTCCATCTGTGCACACTTTTCCAAATCGTGCTTATCATTACAGAACAAATAATTCTTCACAACAGACAAACTTTCTTTTTCATTAATTTCTTTATCTGACTGTCAGTGAGGTGGCAAATGTACTTCTTTTAAAATTTTGGTTGAGAATATGATTTGGACTTCTTTACTTTTTTAATACCTTTGATTATTCCATACACTGGATGTGTAACAATGTCCACTTGCCCTTCAATGAACTCCACCCCCAAATCCTTAAGTAGTCGTTTCATTACATTTTTTCTGGCTTTCAACAACTTGGCTTCTCCATAGTTCTCTCACCTGCAAGGGATAATTTATTTATAATGATTCCCATATTATTAGGTATGTCAAGCTGTCAAAGATGGCTGATGTCCGTCATGATGTTGTAACAGTTCAGTTCAGTGTGCCCGATGGAGATGTGGGGGGGCTGGTAGTCATGGTGGGGAGCTGGCTGATGGAGGACCTCAGTTTTCTTCAGGCTGACTTCCAGGCCAAACATTTTGGCAGTTTCCGCAAAACAGGACATCAAGCGCTGAAGAGCTGGCTCTGAATGGGCAACTAAAGTGGCATCGTCTGCAAAGAGTAGTTCACGGACAAGTTGCTCTTGTGTCTTGGTGTGAGCTTGAAGGCGCCTCAGATTGAAGAGACTGCCATCCGTGCGGTACCGGATGTAAGCAGCGTCTTCATTGTTGGGGTCTTTCATGGCTTGGTTCAGCATCATGCTGAAGAAGATTGAAAAGAGGGTTGGTGCGAGAACACAGCCTTGCTTCACGCCATTGTTAATGGAGAAGGGTTCAGAGAGCTCATTGCTGTATCTGACCCGACCTTGTTTGTTTTCGTGAGTTGGATAACCATGTGGAGGAACTTTGGGGGGCATCCGAGGCTCTCCTCTTAAAAAAGGGCATAAGCTTGTAAATTCTTTGTGTCGTCTGGCCTTAGACCATAGAAGAGTCTTCTGTAAATACAATATTTTTATGCATATAATGCACATATTATATTCATATTTTACAATCCAGGAACAACCGCCCCCCCCCCCAGCACATTATATGCATGTTTGTGCTATAGAAGAATATTTTTACACGTTGAAAGAAGGTGCACAATAATAGCAGGCGTGGGAAAAACATGCTGTCAATTTATAATGTCCATGGGAATATAATAGCAGCATTGAAAGGACACACAATTAATAGCAACCTTGGAAATGATGTGCCGGCAATTTAGACCAAGTATGGGAATATTATAGCGAGTATGAGAATATAATTGCAGCAATGAAAGAATGGGCACAATTCATAGCAGCCATGGTTGGTAATTTCTCTTAATACTGAATGTCATGGTATTCCTATAACAAGGACATTGTGACTAGGGCACTGCACCATATCAATATTAATTGCCCAGACCCCATCCCTAAGGGAGGAGATTAACATATCAAGTGCTTCTGATTTGATCAACATTAGAATTATTTAACCCTGAAGCCTGTCTTCAATCTATTGATTCCTCTCCTAAGCATATTAATATGTTGCAGTAGGATCTCATTTATATAATGGGTGATTGACACCTCAGGGGGAAGTTGATTAGGTGTTAATTGCAGGAGATTAACTGGCAGATATGGGTATGTGCTTTGTCTCATTTAAATGCCAGATGCGCGTTATATGCGTGTGTGCGTTATATGGTAAGCTGTAGAAATTCTATACCTGTCGCCAAAATGCTTCTTCAGTAATAACGAAGCCTGTTTGAATCCTTCAGTTGGAGCCATATGTTGGCAACCCTTTTAAAGATCTTGTAGTGGTCCACTCGTGAACTACTGCAAATAATATAAACAATCCTCCAGGCTCTGACACTTAATTTCAAGACTACATTCAAAGCTTTTCATGTATGCTTGGAATTCAAGAGGATCACCATCAAAAACTGGTATCTCTCACATGGGCAAAGAGAGAGTCTGTAACTACATTAATGATGCAGCTATCTCATCTGGTCTTGTGCTTGGGCAAAAATTACTTTGTTCACCTAGATTTCTTATACCTGCTGAGAGTGAGCCTATATTTGGCTTCCATCTCTGTGTAATGGAGTCATCTTTGAGGTTTGAGATCTGGCTCTTTGCTTTTACCTGATTAGTTTGGGATCTTGCAGTTCTCATAACTGCGGCACTGGCTCAGCCAATAACCTTAAACTGTCTACTTCAGGACCAATTCCAGGACATATTGTGATTGTTGCACTGGCTCAGCCTTGGTATTGAATACTTTGTTTTTCTATTGTCCTTCCTCAAAGTGTGATGCTTCAGATGATTTAATTAGAGCACTGGATAATCACTGAGCCTCGGACCTGTCCTGTTTAACAGCAATTTCTGTTTCTGTCCAATAGTTCCTGTTGCCTCCGTAACAGCTCCTCCTGCTGTTCAAAAGCATATCTCTCATGAAGCAATTGCTGTTCCCTTTGCTTCTTTAACTGTCTCTTCCATTCTTTTGTCAAATTTAATGTGAAGGAATTATTTTTCTTGATTCAAGATCTGCCACATTAGCCTGAATCTTTACACATGTAGATGCTGTATTTGTAATAGAGGCTGATCTAGAACTCCTCTTACTTGCTTTCAGCATTTGACACACTATCCTTCAGTCCTATTGGGCCCTATACATCAGATCTTGCCTTAATATTTGACCTTGTCTTCATTTTATATTGTTTATCATCCTCAACCCCATCTTGTGGCACAGCTTCAACCATTCCCTTGTGGCTGATCTTAGTTTCTATTTTTTTTGTGTAATTCTCTGGATCTATATCCCCAGAAACTGTAACCTTATCTATATCCTCACTCAGTATTGCTTGAAGAGTTGCTTTGTTTCCACTTGTCTCTAATTGCTGACTTTGCAGTTCTTCTACAAGTTCTTTTTTCTTAATCTTCTCAACATCTAGCTCCATGGGTGCAGCAGCTGCCATCTTATCCATCCAGTTGACCATTGCACTCGGACAGATATCAAATCTGCACAATAATATTCCTCCTATGACAAGCAGCAGTTTCTCCAAACTGTTCTAACTTGCAATTAACACACAGAAGGAACCTTTAGTAAGGCTCACCGCTTCTTCAGTGGTGGTCTTAATGTTTGTGGCTCCTCCTTCAATATGCTCTAAAAGGAGCTCAATCGATCCAGCCTGAATTGCAAATCCATTTTCCAACTTCCTATGTCTTCAATTTTGTCTTTTATTGACTAATGAGTCAATAATCCATTTTATTGATTAAATATTGTGACTATCTTCCTTTATAATCGCTTGGAAATCGCTGGTGTTGTTTGACTCATTCAAAGAAAAGTCCGTACTAAAATTGCAGCTTAGATTTTCATGGCTTATTAAACCTTATCAGTTATGACATTACTACTAATTTCTTGAACAGTACATAAAACTATGATAAAACAATTAAACAATGGTTATAAATGATCAATAGAAGTATTCGGACCACCTCCATTCTTTCCATCTTCACAGAACAAAGGAAAATTCAAAACTGATTGTTTTTCTTAAACATGCAGAAAGTTAGCCACATCCTTGAAGATGGCTGTTTCTAGAAGACGCTCAGTGAATGTCAACAATATACACCTGTTAACCAGATTATATTCCCTGGTTCTGTGTCCAAATGTCTTTTGAGGGGCGTGGTTAGCGCAACACTGTTACATTGCTGGTGACCCAGGTTCGAATCTGGTCCTGTCTGTAAGGAGTTTGTATGTTCTATCCACGTCTGTGTGGGTTTCCTCTGGGTGCTCCAGTTTCTTACCACCCTGCAAAACATTGGTTGTAGGTTAATTGGGGAATTTGGGTGGCATGGGTTTGTGGGCATGCTGTATGTTTAAATTTGAATTCATATGCAACATCCATGGAAAACAATTTATCAGTGAATTAATTTGAAGGCTAGAGACTGGAAGGGTATGCTTTGAATGTAAATAGCTCATTGCCTAGATTGGTTTCCAAATCCAAGCACTCGCATGTACTGCTGAGTATCTCCAGCATTGTTTTTATACTCTCATCTAAACCTAGATTACAAAGACAAGGTCTTCCTTCAGTGTGCCTCAAATTAATATGATAACCTGAAGACTAACTTGCTAAATAATTTAAGGAAATTAGAAGATTTCTAGACATAAAAAGGCATCAAGGGGAAGTGGGGGTGGGGGGGGGGGTGGGTGGGGGAGAAGAAATGGGAACATGCTATTGAGAAATTGTGTGTGTAATGATTGCATTGAATGGCAGCGGTCTCTTGAGTAATTGACCCTCTCTCTGTCTCCAAAATAAATGCATACCATGGTGAAAGCAGTTTACAGCTGTCAATTTCTTTAACTAGTACATGTTAATTTTTAAATGCATTATTAGAAACTGCTTACCTTCAAAGTTTTTTGCATCAGAATCAATGAGTTTGGGTTACTATGACTTCAAATTCATGAGCAAAAAAAAATTACTTTTAAACTACTGAAGCAATATTTTGGATGGTTGGAAACATTGAATTTTGAGACATTTCTCCTGTCAATTCCCTCACCAACCCGCCCTCCCCGGCCCTCATACAGGTTTTCTTTGTGGTTCGAAAGAAGAATGGTCAAGTGACATTTCTTCATGTCTATCATCATACGATCATGTCTTTCACATGGTGGTTTGGAGTTAAATTTGCTCCAGGTAATGTTCACTGAATGTTCTTCGTATTGAGTTGGTTGCTCAATCGTTCACCAATTATAGCCATTGGATTTTAAGATTAGGTTTTAAATGATCTATTTAGCTGTGCATTTTGATTTGTGTAATCTTCTGATCACTACCTTGTTCAGTAAGAAAATATGCCTACTTGAGTTTTTAATTGTTATTTCAGTTCAAGTGCTCTTGATCCAGAAAATTGAAAATACAATGCACTTGGCAACATCCTTCAGGCTAAACGATGAAATATGAACAATAAACAAACTTGGTTAATAAGCAGATATACATATTCTGTCATATAATGTACTTTGATCCTTTCTTGTATATGTACATTCTTTTTTTAAAAACTTTATTTATTCGTTCAAAAAACAAATAATATATGACATACAGCAATTAAACATGAATGTGAACCCCCCTTCAGCCAATAAAAAAGAATATTAAAAAAAGTTAAATATACATATTAAAATCTAATCAATATAAATTGAAATGTAAATATTCTGAGTATAACAACCACTTATTAATAAAAAATTATAATTATCATGCGAAGCATGTGTAATTTTTTCCATTAGTAAACAATATTTCATCTCATTATGCCATCTATTAATATCAATCATATTTGTATTTTTCAATACTAGCAATACATTTTTTCACTACGGATAAAGCTAAATATACAAAAACAAGCTGAAACTTATCTAATCCCAAACCTTTAAGGTTGCAAACTAACCAATAAAAATACTGTTGGATCTAAAACTATTTTAATCTTATACAGATATTCTAAAAACGATTGAATTTTCTTCCAAAAAGATTGTATTCGTATACATGACCAAAGAGCATGAAAAAAAGTTCCAACTGTATTACCACATCTAAAACACAAATCTGATTCATTAAAACCATATTATTTTAATTTTTCAGGTGTCAAATATAATTAATGTAAAAAATTGTAATTAATCATTGCATAATGTGCATTTATCAATCTAGTTACTCTATTATAACAGATATCTAACCAATCCTCTTCAGAAAAAGTAAAACCAATATCCGCTTCCCATTTAATTTTTGATCTATCCCAACCCTTTTTATCCATACCATCCTGTAATATTTGATACATAAATGAAATATAACCCTTCTCTGGTACCTTCATAAGAGAAGTCTCAAATTTAGTCATTTTAGGTAAAATCATATCTCTACCAAACATACATTTTACCAAAGATCGAATTTGATAATAAAGAAATTAAGAATTCTTATCAATACCAAAATCTTCCCTCATCTGATTAAAAGATTAAAAACTTACCCTCTTTAAAACAATCTCCCAAATTTTTCACACCTTTAAATCTTCAATGCAATAAACTTTGATTATGTATTGAAAAAGAAATGTTGATTATTATACAATGGAGTCAAAGCCAATAATTTACCCCTAGAACCTATCATTTTATTTTTCTTTATCCACAACTTCATTAAATGTTTTAGTATAGGCACATTATATTGCTGTAACAAATTTATATTCCACCTAAACAAAAATTGATGTATTTCAAATTCAGAAATATTTGCCATCTCAATTTTAGCCCAACTTGGAGGCAGTACCAAATCCATCAATGAACTAATAAATTTAAGTAGGGCTGCCTCATAATAATTTTGAAAATGTGGTAAACGTAGTCCCTTAACTTATATTTCCAAGTTAATTTATTCAAAGTTACTCTCGAAAATTTACCCCTCCATAAAAACTCCCTAACCATTTTATTTAAATCTCTAAAAAAAATTTATCAAATAAATACGGAATAGATTGAAACAAATATTGTATACGCGGAAAGATATTCATCTTAATTGTATTTATCATTCCCATTAAATTAATAGGTAAATCTTTCTATTTAATCAAATCAGTTTTAATTTTTTTCATTAATGGAACATAATTTAATTTATATAATGATTGATAATTAACATTCAAAATTAAACCCAGATATTTAATTCGATCAGTCCACTTCAAATTAATAATATTCTTATAAACTGTATAAACTCCTTCACTTACCGGTAATATTTCACTTTTTTCCCAATTAACTTTATATTCAGAAAGACATCCATATTAAACATTCCTTCAAATGCAAAAGTGATTGAGCTGGATTTGTCAAGAACACCAATACATCATCAGCAAATAAATTAATTTTATACTCTTCATCTAAAACTTTCATACCTTGTATCTGTGTATTTTGTCTTATCAACTGTGCTAAAGCTTCAATTACTAATGCAAACAAATCTGGTGATAAAGGACAACCTTGACTAGTTGATCGAGTTAACTTAAAAGATTCTGAAATCAAACCATTCGTCAATACTCTAGCTACCGGTTTACTATATAGAACCCTAATTCAACCAAATTAAAGGACCAAACTTAAATTTCTCCAAAACTTTAAACAAAAAATTCCATTCAACTCTATCAAATGTTTTGTCTGCATCTAAGGATAACACCATCAGATGATCTAAAGATTGTCGAAATCTATTAATTAAACTAATCACATGCAAAATGTTATCTGAAGCATATCTATTCTTTATAAAACCTGTTTGATCAATGTGAATCAACTTTGGTAAAAATTTAGCCAATCTATTTGCTAATATTTTAGCTATTATTTTATAATCTACATTTAACAATGAAATTGGTCTATATGAAGATACTTTCAAAGGATCTCTCTTTAGGAATTTCTGTAATTAAAGCACTAGAACAAGACTCAGGTAAATCATAATGTTCTCCAACTTGATGTAATACATCCCCAAACACTGTAGATAAATCATCATAAAAACTTTTATAAAATTCAACCGAAAATCCATCATCACCAGGAGATTTACCGTTCGGCATTTCCAGCATAGCCATTTTAATTTCCGAATCCGTAAATGGTTCATCTAACTCCTGTGTATCTCCATCCTCTAATATTGGTAAATTCAACTGTGATTTTTAAAAAAATCAATCGATCCAGTTTCCTGTTTTCCTTCAGATGTATATAACTTTTTATAAAATGAATAAAATTCATCATTAATCTCACGAGGTTTATAAGTAATAAGAGAATTCCGTCTAACAGCATTAATAGTCCTCGATATCTGTTCTTTCTTTAATTGCCACGCCAATACCTTATGTGCTTTCTCTCCCTATTTGTAATATCGTTGTTTAGTCCTATTAATCACACATTCAAATTGATAAGATTGCAGCATATGTACATTCTAATATATTTTGCATTTGATATTTTTGGCCATTTGCACTCCTTTTTAGGGAACAAATGGTATGGCTGCATACAGTGTCCACCTAAGAATCAAGATACCTTGAGTATGGTGTGTATGTGTAGTCATGAACATTTTTGGGAACTGCAGGTTTATCATTGCTGACAACACTACTTCACATCCAGTGGCAGGTCTTTGTTACATATTCTATCCAATTCAAAATTTTAGAAACAGTTCTGCCCCAGTCAGACCTCCCTGCCATCTGTCAAAAGCATCACTGATGAGATGGGCAGGACATGTTACAGCATCTGATGGAACATTAAAGCAGCTACTTTGTTGAGAAATGACTGAGAGCAAACAGCCATATGATGGACAGAAGAAGAAATTTAAAAACTCTTAAGAACATCCCTGAAGAGCTACAAAAAAAAGACTTTCAAAACAAGCGTTGATCGATAAGTCCTGATTGGTGTACCTGTGAGATTAAGAGGTACTTGTTCATGTGGGGAGGCCAGAATGGAGACAGCAAAGAGAGTGTCAATCAGAACCTTTAATACTACAGGCTCCCCAAATCTATCCATATACTCTTGTCACTTGTATTGCAACTTTCTTCCTTTATAATTACTTGGACAGTCTTGAATATTGTTATTTATGATTCACTCAAACATGGTTTATTAAATCTTATATCAGTTACTACATTATTACAACTTTTATAGAAGGTAAAACAATAAATGATAAAAAGGGTCAATAAAAGTTCTCAGACCATGTCAAGTCTTTCCATCTTTGCAGAACATCGAAAAACTAAAACTGAACTGCTTTATCTTAAACATGCAGAGAGAGACCTTGGGTAAGAATACATTTCTCTGGAGATAGTCAAAGAATGTCAACAATGTCTTCACAGACTTCTTACAGAATCTGCATTTTTACCCTTACAATACTGGCCCCTTATTATTATCTAAATAAAAATTACTATTACAAAGAAAAAAAAATCAGACATAATAGTATATATCATTTACATTTCAAACTAAAGTGAATATCAATTATCAAATCTTTCGGCTTCTTGTAAAAAGACAGGTTTTGTTAATTGGTCTGTTCAGAAAGCCAGTTTTAGATTTAATTTGCTGGGCAAGTTTGCCCCAGCTCATTCCAGTACTTGAACACAATTTATTACCTTTTGCACATCTTCTTTATCCAACATTGGTTGGTCAAGTGTGACATCTGATACTCTTGATTCCAATGGACAAGCCTCTGAAACCTTCACAACGACAGACTTGTTCATCCTTTTCTTTCTCTGGGCCTTCATGGTACATTCTTGATTGTTTTCCATAGTCAGTTGTCTTGTGTAATTAAACAATGATGTTCTCTTTCAAAATGAATATCCTCGTCCAACTATGCATCTTGACAAGGCTAAATCCTTTTCTTCAATAACTGCATGCATTTCTTTAGCAGTTATTCTTCCACTTGGCTTTACACATTCTATTTGCAATTAACTCTCCATTCTTGTCAACTGCTCTCTGGTCTTTTCTCTTGGTCACTTTCAAAACTGAAGAATTATCAGATTCATTCCCATTTTTCTGAAAATCAGTTTTGTTTCCAAGTACAAAGTTAAAAAATCTTTTGGTCATTGTTTTCTGGAATATCCAATATTTCCAAGACCTTTTTCAACATTTTGCACTCTGAAGGCAGTTGCACCATATTGTCAATTAAATGCTCCTTTTATACCATCAGCACAATTTTCTGCATTCACTCATTTTAAAACATGCTGCAAGATTTCTTTATTGATCTTGTTTGCTGGTGCATCTGAGCTACAAAATCTACTTTCAAATTTGTTTCATTCCTGCCCCTGATTTAGCTTTGCAGGAATAATTACTAGCAGTATTTGCAGCATCTTCTCATACTTCATTTTCATCCATTTTTGATGAAAACAATTCCTTCAGTGCTGGTTTAGATATTCTTGATTTATTTTTGTCAGCAAGAACTGTTCATATTCTTTTTAGGGTTTTTGGTCAGTATCGAGGCATTCAGGAAATGTGTCTTGATTGGTTGTTTTAATGGCTCAATGTGTTTCACAATAGAGGAGTATCATTCTTTCTTTCTAATGGCCATTGATTGTCCATCCAAGCATAATTTTGATAGCATAAGGTCCATCTCTCTCACTCAGTTTTACTTCTATTGCTTCCAGACCTTTTGAGATTGAGATGCTGATTGATTTAGATGTATCAGAGATATCTTCTAGTATATAAATTTTCCTCAGATATGACCACCAATCCACATCATTTTGATGTGGGATGTTTCCTTTATACACAGGCATAGTCTTTGTTTTTATGCCTGGGAGATTACAAAAATTGCTGCAACCTCTAACCCTGAAACAATGTTAGTTTTAACAACCTTTTCTTGTCCCATGGTATTCAATAGAATCCTTGAACTTCTTCCTTCAAGATTAAGCTTATTCATAAGTTTCATTGTGCAAAATGATGCAGTACTACCTGGGTCAAGAATGTATGTGTACACACTGTTGTATTCCTTTTTTTGGCCTTAACTTGTATAAGCACTTTTTGTAAATATTATTTAAAAGTTTTCAATACATGTAATCATAGCCGAACATAAAATATAATAATCAAATATTAATGTCAAATCCATTACATGATATAAACCCCAGTCTTCCCCCCCCCACCCACACAACTAACCCCAAAGAGAAAGAAAAAGGAAAAGAAATGAATTGAATTAAGAAAAAGCATAGAAAAAAATAAAGAAAAGTAGGAAAGCAAGAATAGAAACTTGGTTACCGGAGGGTCCCCCTCACCTCAAGACGTTAGTCATTTGTATCTTTTAATACGTTCAAGGAGGTTAATTAGGTTTGAAGCTTCAGGAAAAGGTCTATAAATTAATTTCCTCAATTTTTAAATATGGTGCCAAGTTTTCAAAAATGCATCATACTATAAGTAATTTTCTCCAAAGGAGAAAATTTTGTGTTCCATTGCTCCATGCCCAGGTTTCCACATTACTGCTATATCATTTTCTTGCCACTGCTAAGGAAAACTTTAGAACTTCTTATTAATATATAAAGATAATTTCAATTTAGGTCCTATCCCTTCAATAATACCTAATAACATGGGATTTTGTGGAAATTTAATTCCTATAACCCATTCTAAATAAATGGCCAAGTTTGACCAAAAAGATTTCACATTGGGGCAAGGCCAAGCAGAATGTTTACATATATATAAAAAAAACAAGTGCCTATCTCCTGACCACATCTTAAAACACTGATCAGATAGATCTGACTTCAATTTAACTTTTGTGGTTTAAGGTATAATTGATGTTTTAAAAAAAAATTATATTGAACATATATAGTATTTGTCATACTATTTCGGCACAATTCTGACCAATTTATTTCATCAATATTTGTATTTTGATCTGTCTCCCAACGTTGTCTGGACCTTTGTGTCCCCTGTTTAAAAGTCCCCTTCTGGGGGAAAAAAAAGTATACATAGCTGAAATAAATTTATTGATATAGTTAGTACTTATCAACATCACATTTTGATAATAGCATTGTTGGATCCAATTTACTTCTTAAATAAGCCAATAATTAATAATAACAAAAAAGGGTATTATTTTGTATTCCATATTTATTTTTTAATTGTTCAAATGACATTAAATTTTTTCCTTCGTAACAATCTTCTATATATCTAATTCCTTTCCGAGATCAAATGTTTAAAAATTGATTGTCCATTGAGAATGAAATAAGTCGATTTTCTATCAAGGGCATTTTAGGCCAGACAACACTCCTCATTCCAATTTTGTCATTTACCTTATTCCAAATATTAATCAAATGTTTCAGCAAGGGTGCCTTCCCCCTCATCCCAGATAATAATCTCAATTCCCATTTATATATAAAATCTTCAGATTTCCTCTCTCCAATTTTATCAATTTCTATTTTAATCCATGCTGGTTTTGCTTCCTCAAAAAAAAAGTCAAAAATCTCAATTGAGCTGCCTTATAATGAGTTTTAAAATTTGGTAATTGTAAACCTCCTAACTCAAATTTCCATGTCAATTTGTCTAAAGAAACTCCCGACATCTTTCCCTTCCAAAGAAAAGTTCTAATGTATGTATTTAATTCCTCAAAAAACTTCTGTGGTATCAATATTGGTAATATTTGAAATAAATACTGTGCACTAGGAAATCATTAACACAATTAACCCTACCTAATCATGTTACTGCCAATATCTTCCATATTCAAATCCTCACCAATTTTCTTAAATAAAGCTACATAAATTTAATTTATATACATTCTCTATCTTATTATCGATTCATATGCCTAAATATTATTCCATTCACAGTCCATTTAAATTGGGTATCTTGTTGACGCTGAGTGTAATCCCCTATAGTGAGGGGCATAATTTCACTTTTATCTCAATTTATGTTATAACCTGATACCTTGCCGTACTCCTCCCATTTTTTTAATATGTTGGTCAAACAAGTATCCAGAATGAAAAGGAATAATTGATGCAAGTTATCCAAATTTCAAAACAACCCCATCCCTTCCTCCCCCCCCAACAAAAACCCCTTGATAAGAAAAGGAAAAGACAGAAAATGAGAGTGAATAAGAAAATAGAATGAAGAAGAAGAAAAAGAACGATAGAAGAAAGAGGAACTGTCAGGATCTGGAATCCAATTCAGAAAATCCAATTTTTTTTTTCCTTACCTGGATCTCAAATATGGAGGGGAAAAAAGATAGAAAATTCAAAAATAGAATAGGTGTCTTAAATATTCAACTCTGCATTGTGAAAATATGGCTGCCATACCTGCAAAAACATATTATACATCTTCCTTAAATTATAAGTAATTTTATCCAGGGGAACACAACAATGTATTTCTAATTTACATCGGGCTACGGCCAGAAGGAAATCAGACTTCCCTGTAACCGCAATATATTTCCTGGCCACTGCCAATGCAATTTTAAGAAATTCAAATTGGTACTTAGCTTCATTTTGGGTCTTATGTCCACAATATTTCCTAGGAGAAACAATTCTGGACTTGGTGGCAATTGCTGCCCAATAATCTGGTTTAATAAAATTCTTAAATTTTCCCAAAAGGGTTTCAGTTTAGAGCATGACCAAGTGGAATGTAAAAAGGAACCCGTTTCTTCCCCACATGTAAAACATGCATCAGGTATATTAGTATTTAATTGATGCAGCTTCTGCATGGTAAGATATAATTCATCTAATAAGTTATATTGCACCATTTTACATCTTATATTAATTGTATAAATCATACAATCATGACAAATTGGTCCAGGTCTCACCATTAGAACTAATATTCAATTCTGATTCCCCTCTCCGTTTTGATTTATATAACTCCAGCTTAGGAGTGCCTGATTAAAGTAAAAAAAAACATTATTGATGTAAAATTCTTTGTAATCTAGGACTAGTAGACAAGGATGTCCACTATCCCTGGCTCTCTTTGGCGGAAACTATTTGATGGGATCCAAATGTTAAGGGGTTCAGAGTTGTCTAAGCCGAACATAAGATTAGTCTTTTTGCAGATGATGTATGAATATACCTGAGAGAGCCTGTAACTTCTCTACAAAGACTGCACTTGTAATTGGATTATAGGAGGATCTCTGGGTACAAAATAAATTGGAATAAAAGTGAAATTATGTCTTTAATGGACAAGGATTATTCGGATTGTGAAAGAAATACACAATTTAGAAGGCTGATAAATGGGATCAAATATTTGGGGTTAAAGTAGATAATGATTTTAAAAAATTGTATAATTTGAACTACCTCCCCTTGCTTCAGAAAGTTGAAGAAGATTTAAATAAATGGGTATTTTTTTTCCAATAACATTGATCGGAAGAGTGACCTGTATCAAAATGAATATATTCCCACATTTACAATACCTTTTCCAGACTCTTCCAATCCATTTCTACAGGATTTTTTTCAAAACTTGAAAGTTCATTAGGAACTTTCTATGGAAAGGTAAGCCAGCCAGAATCTCCATGGAAAAATTAACTTGGAAATATCATATGGGAGGTTTATAACTTCCGAATTTTAAATATTACAGTTGGGTGGCCCAGATTAAATTTGTCACTTCCTTCTTTAACAGAGAGACCAGCCTTCATGAGTGGAAACTGAACTGCACAAAGTTGGAGAGAGAGTAGCAGAAGATTTTGTATACAAAATCTATTTCTGCTGGAAAGGAGGCACCATTAATGAAGGATATTCTGAATATTTGGCACAAATTGAATAATTTGGATAAAAAAATTCCAAAAATGCCCTTTATTGATACCTTTAACAACAGATAATTTAATTGTACATGCCTGGTCCTGCAAAGGGATTAGATATGTAGAAGATTGTTATGTACAAGGGCCATTAATGGCATTTCAACACTTAAAAAAATAAATAAATACAATATTCATAATAATACAAACTTCAACTTTCAATTAAGAGCTTTTTTCAGAGACTAATTAGGACCGACCATGATTCGACCAGAGTGAAGTGAAATGGAGATTCTGATTCAAAAGGGGATCACAAAGAAATATTCTCCTCTAATCTTAAATATAATTTGTGTAGAGAACCAATTGGTTCCATCAAATAGATCAAAACATCATCAGCATATAAATTAATGTTATATACTTCTTGATTAAACCCTTTAATGTTCGGAGCAGACCGTATCAATTCTGCAAGAAGTTGAATCGCTAAAATAAAAAAAGCAGGTGATAAAGGTCAACCTTGCCTACTAGATTCTAGTTAATGGAAACGATGTCAAAACTTGCCCATTTGTAACTACTTTAGCCTTAGGATTATTATATAAAGCTTTAACCCAATTTATAAATACCCGTCCCATCCCAAATATTTTATACACCTTAAACAAAAAAAATCCCATTCTAATCTATCAAATGCTTTTTCTGCATTCAAAGCCATTGCCGCACTTAAATCTCCCTTCTACTGCTAAATGTATTATACTAAATAATATAGTTACATTATCTACAGATTTTCTCTTTTTCACAAACATGGTCTGGTCCATATTTATCAACTTTGGTAAAAACTTAGTTAAGATTTTGACAATTTTGCTATTGTCTACATTTAACAAGGAAATTTGTCTAAAGGTCAATGGCTTTAAAAGGTCTCTTTAAATTTTTTTTGGATACTACCGTTATTATCGCAGTATAGAAAGTTTCCAGGAGTGTATGTGTAACCATCGCATGTCTTAATAGATCCATAAAAGGAGGAATCAATAAGTCTTTAAATTATTTATAAAATTTAGATGGGAAGCCATCCTCTCCCAGAGATTTATTACATTGAAATGAGCTCATTGCTTTCCCCACCTCTATTGATGTGAAAAGGGCATCCAACTCCATTTCCTCTTGTAAAGTTAAAATCAGTAACCTTATTTGTGATTTAAAAAAATATATATTTTATTATCAACTCTCTGCAACTTGGATTTATATAACTGAGAGTAAAATTGTTTAAAAGCTTCATTAATTTCATGAGGTTTATAAGTAATTGCATTTGACTTTGTTTTAATTGCATTGTTCTGTTTTCAGTTGTTATGCAAGAACCTTATGAGCCCTTTCACGTAACCCGTACTACCTCTGCTTAGTTCTCATTATTGCTTTCTATTCTGTGTTTGCAATGTATTCTACTGAAGTTTCTTATTTATAAGCCTTCTACATTTTTCCTCAGAGGCTTGTCTTTCCAATTGATCCAATTCAGTTTGAAGATGTGCTGATATTAAAAATAGATCTATCCTTGAATAAGAATCATGTCTATTTGAATAGAAAAAGTAATGTCTCTCTTGGGTGAATTCTTCTCCATACATCTATTAAATTCAAATTTTTCATTCCTGTTAAGGTGGCTTTTGCTGCCTTTTCTCTTGTTACTGTTCTAGATGATCTATCTAAAACTAGATCTAGACAAATTAAAATCCCCAGCTATTTGGCAATTGCCAAATTAAGAAATGTATAATTTTTTTGTTGTCCACAGTTGGCACTTATACATGACAATGTACAATAATACATCTTCCTACAGGATCAATCACTACATTTTGTATCATAACTGGAAGAGTCTTTATTAGAATTTTGACTCCCCTTTGAATTAAATGAAGAGGCTGTAACATATACCACCCAGTCTCTTTAATTTTTGATGTTCTGTTTTGGTTAAATGAGTCTATTAAAAAAAAAATTGAAGGTAGATGGAGCTTTTTTTAATGTGTGTCAAAATTTTCTTCCTCTTCACATGTCCATTCAGCCTATTAACATTAAAACTAAGAAAACAATATATAACATTTAGTTAACCCCCCCTTTAGTCCAAATCCAGTAACCGTGCCCCTTCACCTCTCTCCCTGCACCTCCTCAGTCATCTGAGTATTCATTGCATACTGTGTTAAGGGTCATCCTCCTCGACAATCCATGTGGAAAAAGAAAAAAAGAATTATACATAAGTAATTTAACTTTATATTTAAAGTTTTTTTTTTAAAAAGTAAAAACAAAAATCTCTCTTCTTCCCACCCCCCACCCCCCCCCCCAACCATTTAATGTTGTTTAAATAATATACAACATTACCGCCCTCCATTTTACGGGTTGCGGTCTCTGCTACATATGCTTATAAGTCAACAGTAGTCAGTCCATAAAACCTTCAAACACCCCTCGGGATGTTTACCATTATCAATCTCATCTATGCAGAAAGCAAAAGTTTTAAAAAAAGGCTTTGTACTTATCAAAACATTTTCAGACTTGCTCTTGCTGCCGAGCTGGAAGCATTTCAACAAATTCTTCTGCATGAACCTGATCTGTAAAGAACTTGTTCTGTTCTTTTTGCAGGAAAATCTTTAAAGTAGCAGGATGACGCAGAATAAACTAGTAATCCTTTTGCCATAAGGCATGTTTCACTGTGTTAAATGCTTTTCTTCAATTCAGCAACTCCAAACTTGTATCAGGGGAGAAAAATATCTTCCTTCCATGAAATCCAACAGACCTTGTCTCTCTTTAGCACCTTGTGCTGCTAGAGGCAATATTTTCTCTCTATCTTGATATCGCTGTAGGCGCACAACTCGCCTTGAGATGAGCTCTCAACTCACATCCCGGATCCAGGGAAATGGTAGGCCTTTTTTCTTGTCGTTGTACTGTCTGTGTTCACAACAGGCCAGTGACAGTCTTCCCTCTTTTGGGTTGTGATAGTACAGATCTATCACCAATGTACATAGTGTATATAGTTACTGTATCTAGACTGTGCTTACAGCGATTGGCTGAGAGCTAAGCCACACCTATTGTCTGGGCCTTAAAGGGTTTTGTCCCTAGCCAGGTCGGATCATTCCGGACTGGTCGGCCACCTGTGAAGAGCTCCGGTCTTTTGCTAATAAAAGCCTTGGTTTGGATCAACAAGTCTTTGGTTCTTTCGACGAACTCTACAATTTTATTAGCAAAAGAGGGTTCTGAAGCAGTTTTTAATAAATTTAGTTAACTGTACTTCATTTATTTAGCACTTTTTAAAACGAATTTCCAGGAGACTCGGATTTCCACGTCCTGACTCTACCACCTCACTTGATGTCCCCATACAGGCACTATTGAGAGTTTGCAATTATCTGCACTGGCTCACTTGTCAATACTGAGACTTCAGTACTCTTTTCATCTGCTTTTCTTGTCGCTTGTTTCTTTTTCTGGAAGATATGTAGCATTTTGGGATGTTTTTGATTACATATGTTGCAGCTGAGTCGCTTTTTGCTGATGTGTCCTTTACACAGATAGCCAACATACTCCACTTTCCTTTTTTTGTTAAAAAAGTGATTTTTCTCACTGTGTCTTCTATCTGTGCACACTTTTCTAAATGTTTATTATTACAGAACAAACATTTCTTCACACCAGGCAGATATTCCTTGCCTGCATTTAAGACATTGGTGGGAAAGGCATTTCCCTTTATCTTTAGTTGAGGCTGTGACTTGAACTTCTCAACTTTATTTACTGTTTGAGTACCTTTGATAATTCCATATACTGTGATGTGCTGTGGTGCAGCAAGCAAACACAAACACGAGAAGACTGTACCTGTTCTACAGGTTTTAATCAGCTCCAACTCTGTTCACACCAGTTTAATATCTTTGCTAGCTCTACATGTGCCTGACTGTCTTTTGCTGGTTCCATGTGTCCGACTGACTCTGGGAGGGGATGACTGAAGTCTATATACAGTGCAGGTGGGGCCAGCCTCCCAGGTTGCCTACCTGCAGGTACGTACAGTGATTTCCCCCTGCAGGAGTGCGGCCAATGTAGTGGTTTTATCACCACACCGTCAATCCACTAAAGTTGTTTTCAGCAACTTGACTTCTCCATTATTCTTACATCTGGTGGGTAATTTATTTACTACGATAAGCATATGAGCTCTTGAAGATGTCCAATGTCTGTCATGATGTTGTAACATCCTCTTAGAAAGAGGCCATGAGCTTGTAAACCCTTGTGTCATCCAGTGTTATTAATGACCATGAAAGAGCTTTCTGTACATAAGCTGTAGAAATGCTATACTTGTTGCCAAATGCTTCTTCAGTCACAACGTAGCCTGTTTAAATCCTTCATTCGAAGCCATATTTTGGCAACTCTTGACAAGATCTTGTGGTGTTCCACTTGTGAACTGCTGCAAATTAATATAAACAATCCTGAGTTTTGACACTTAATTTCAATGCTATGTTCAAAGCTTTTCATAAATGCTTGGTATTCAAGTGGATCACCATCAAAAACTGGAATCTTTCTCTTGGGCACAGAAGAGAGGGTCTGTAACTGTTGCAGCTATATCATGTCATGTCTGAGCTAAAGTTGCTTTATTCACCAAGATTTCTAATATTTGCTGGGAGCAGGTGGCATTCAGTTTCACGTGATGGCATGAGGGTCTCGTCTCTGTCCAATGCAGCCATTATTGGGGTTTGAAGTCTAGCGCCACTGTGCCCTAACCTGGTTAGGTCAGGACCAAGCATGTATTGTGGTTGTAGCACTGGCTCAGCTTTGGTATTCAAAACTTTCTTTTTCTGTTGTCCTTCCTCAAAGCGTGATGCTTTAGATCAGGGGTTCCCCACCTTTTTGTTCCTCTATACCCCTTGGGCATTTTTATAGGTTCCCATATACCCCTAAAAATTAAGGATTTAAAAAACACAACATGACATCGTGCAATCTAACTGCAGATTACGACACCATGTATTGTACAGTAGTGGTTATTCTCTCAGACCCAATGTACCCCCTGAAAAGTGCAAATGTACCACTGGGGGTACATGTACCCCAGGTTGGGAACCCCTGCTTTAGATAATTTACTTTGAACTCCAGATACCACTGAACCTCCTAGTGTTTTCGACCTGATCTAATTAACAGCAATTCCTGCTGCCTCTTTAATTGCTCCACCTGCTCTTCAAAGGCATATCTCTCTTGAAGCTGTTGTTCTTCCTGTTGCCTCGTTAACTGCCTCATTTGCCCTTCAAAGTTGAATTTATTTAGAGGGATTTTTTTTTGCTTCAAGAGCTGCCATTATCAGCCTGAATCTTTACACATGTAGATCCAGTACTTGAAATACTGGAGCCTGATCTATGACTCCTCTTACTTCTGCTTCCAGCATTTGACGCAGTATCTTTAGATCCAATTTGGTCCTGTATGTCAGATGTTGCCTTAATATCTCTCTGTTTTGGATTGCCCATCCTCCTCACCAACCTCAATGACTTAGCTTCAGCCATTTCCTTGTGGCTGATCTTTGTTTCTATTTTTTTTTTTGCAGTAAATCTGTGGGATCTGTGTACCCAGCAACTTTCTATTGACTTAAATCCATCCTTTCATTGACGTTCCTCTTTTTAAATATTGTAACTATCTTCCTTTTATAATCGTCTGGAGAGACTTGAATGTCATTGTTTATGAATCGTTCAAGCAATAGTCCATACTAAAGTTGAGTTTTTCATGGTTTATTAAACCTTATATCGTTATTACATTATTACAACTTTGTTATACCATTCTAAAACTATGATTTAAAAAAAACAATTAAACGATGATTTATGTGATGATTAAAATGGTCAATAAAAGTTTTCAGACCATCTCAAGTCTTTCCATCTTTGCAGAACAAAGGAAAAACTAAAACTCAACTGCTTTATCTTAAACATACAGAGAATGAGAGAGATCTTGGCTAAGAATAAATTTCTACGGAGACAGTCAAAGAATGTCAACAAAGTCTTCACAGTCTCGCAGAATCTACATTTTAAGCCTTACAATTTTCATGAAAGGAATTTGAGCCTTGATTGTTCTACTCAGTCACCTACATGTACTAAAAACAAAATATGTCTTACAACTGTATAATAGTAGCAAGTACAACTGCAATGCTGAAGAAACTCAGCAGGCCAAACAGTGTACATTACTTACGCAATGGATGTGTTGATAATATTTGAAGTTAACATGGAATTATATATCTTTAGCTTATGTAGTGGGCTTGGTTACAGGGGTACACATATCACAGCACATTTGACTGACACTAAGAGAAAACAATAGAAGATTTGATGGGCTGAATGACCTTCTTCTGTTCCTCTATCTTATGAAGATGTTAGTTTGGAAATGCTGAGTATGGCAGACAAGCCAATAATGGAATTAAAATAGATCACAATGGATGTCAGGACAATGTGTGCTTAAAGGGAACAGTATTAGATACATTCAGCCTTGTACTGGCAGTGCTACAAACCGCAGATCCATTTGAGTGACAGGTGCCACACTTTGCAAAATTAAATGTTGGAACAGAAGAGGTTTTGCAAGACAGACTGAAGCTGGTAAGGTCCAATCACATCAGAAGGGAGACATTGTTTTGAGCACATAGAGCTGAATAAAACCTGTCCCTTGTGAAATGGCAGGATAAAAAGCAGTGATATTTGAACCGACCTGAATAAAACCTGACCTTTGTAAAGAGCAGGGTGGAAGCAGCAATCTCTGAGAAGGAAGGGCTGCTGTTCTATCATGAAGAAAATCAGTTCTTTAACCCTGGAAAACGTGAATATACCAGCGAGAAGGATTCTCTCTAAAAGCCGACTCATCAAAAGACGAGTGAGTTTGTAAGAAAGCTGCTCTATAAAAACTTGCGGTACATCTTTTAAAGAAAAGATCCTGGAGTTAGACAAGAGATATGAAACGGGACTTTAAAATTGATGTTTCCAGAATCAAGCCCTTGTAATGTTGTGGACTCTGAAAGTGTGTGCACCCACACCCACACACTAGCATTAACTTTAGAGTTATTGAGACATGAGGAATAGTTTAATTAAAATACCAATTTATCATTGTCAGGTGACTCTTCCTTTGCTGTTCCTAGGTTAGAGCTAGTTCATAACATAGCAAAGACAAAGATACATAATCAGTGTTTCAAGCTTGAACCCTTCAAGGTATGAGCAAAATGGTGGTGGGGGGGGGGGCGGGGCAGGAGGAGGAGCAAAGTCCCACAGGCAGGAGGTAATAGGTGGATACGTGAGAGAGGGCACATTAGCAAATAGGAGGAGGGGTATGGCTCTGTGAATGAAGAGGGAAAGGGTTGAAGAGTTGGAAGAAAGGATACAGGGATGGGGAAGAGAGAGAATGTGAAGTAGGCTAGCAGAAACTGGAAAAATCAATGTTAACGTCATCCAGTTGGAGAGTGTCCTATGGATTATTAGTTGTTTCTCCTCCACTTTCCAGGTAGTCTTGGATTGTATTTTTATCTTTGCTCAATATTGTCTGTCCTGCTGAGTTTCTCCAGCATTGTGTTTTTACTTCAACCATAGTGTCTGCAAATTTTTGTGATTTACATGAATAATTGTAGCAATTATTCAATATTGAAACTCAATTCCAGGTTGCAACTATTAATAGATTTTTGGGTCTTGAGGGAATTTGTGATCTGAAATTTGGTGTTGAGACATGGTATTCAACCATGATTACATTTTGTGGCAAAGCAGGTACGAGGAGCTGGATAATTTTCAAATTTGTATGTTTTACAAGACATCTAACTGTTTTCAAATTCAAATAGTACCAGGCTGCCTTCTCCAAAACTTGTTGGTCCTCAGATGCTGATGCCCGTGTACTTCTGACCTGACCTGGCTTTAATGATACAATGACATCTGATGCATTTATAATCCAACATTTAGATAACCCATTCTCAACCTTTTTTTTTGGTAGGCCCCCTTAGGACTCAGCTCAGTTAATGGGCCCCTTTCCCTGTGAATCAGTCAAGTTTAGTTGATTTCTTCCATACTTCTCTCCTACTGACTACAGTAGAATCCCTATTATCCAGCACTGACGAATTGTGAATGCCGCATAGATGAATTTTGTAGTTCACTGAGACATCAAGACATCCTGCTACAATGCCTAACTAAAACCTGCACTAAAAATACACTTTTTAAAAGACAAAAGACAGTGCAAAATGTAAAATAATTTTAAAAACCCTGAATTTTCTAGTATTTAATTATGTAAAGTTTGCTTTAATTGGGTACTTCCTGTAATTTACAAAATTTAAGTTCAAACCCTGGTTGCTTGCACTGTAACAGCACTACACCAACCTTGCCGCCGTCATCCTTAACCCATCCTCTCCAAGTTTATAGATCAAGCCTTACTAATACACCTAATATGAATAAAGATAGATTCTTACTAGGCAGGGGTGGGGAGACATTTTGGGAGAGTCGCCCCAGCAGCAAGCACCATCAGATGACTCTTCAGCCTGGATGCCACCATTTTATTCAAACAGTTCGAGACACTACTGGGGTGGTCCACTGGCTGAATGCTTGCTCCCATTTTCATCAAGGGGTTGTGTTGCTTTGGAGAATATTTACTTTTACAATTTTAAACTTTTATTCAAAATGTTATTTATTTACTTGCTCACTTTTTTTTGCGGGTGGTTTGGGTTTCCAGTTGATTGAATTTATATAATGAGATTCCACTATTTGTATCAAACTTGTTTCATAAGGAGAAAAGAAAACAAGGCTTTTACTATTAGTATAACAACTGTGGCTTGTGATTCCAGAACAAACTGACAAATGGGAAATCGTTCTCAGTGAACATTTAGGAAAGAAGAAAACACAAATTAAAAGAAAATTCTTCGAGTGCAATGGTTTGTACTCAATAAGGGAACTTTGAGCATAAACGGATGTGAAAACAATAAAAAGAACTTTTTTAAAAATTCCTATAAAATGAAGAGATCCTCAAACTTGATGTTCCTGTTCAAGTTTTTTGATGTCAGGCTCCAAATTAGATAATAATAGTCAATGATCATCTCTTGTTTGTCAAGAAAACTACCTTGCTGAATCCACATCCAATGCATAATGTTGAGGGATAGGCAATGAAAAATATTTCAGCCTTTTTCCATAGTTTTGGAAATTCAGCAGATCACTCAACCCAAAAATTGTTTGAACTTGCAACGTGCAATTATATCACTCTGAGGATCAATCAAACTTGAATTTCTGCATCAACTTTGGTGCGTTGTTCCTCAAATGGATCTAATATCCAATACGTGATATTGATTGAGGTTTAACAGGTCATTAAATCTTTCCTTCAGATATATGTGTATTTGCTTTTGGTGGTTAACATAAACAATAATGCCATCGTCCTTCAGTGTGTTTGTGTTCAGATTTGGAAATTTTAATATTCCAGGCATTTGATATTGTTCCAATGGACTTCAAGCTTTTTAAGGGAAAAAAATTATGGCTTTGTTACTATTAATGAGGTTATTGTATTTAACCTGTATGGCCTTGTTCATAGATATCTGCCAGATAATACAGGTCTGTCTTTGCATAGAGTTTTTCTCCATGCTTGTTATGAGAAAGGAAACAATAGTGTCTCAGAGTGCATCAAAACAATGAAGACAACTTCCTTTGAACAGGTGCCTTACCTTGGTAAGCAGCAGCATCTGGAAGTGTTCATAATTTCTCATGGCTACTGGAATAGATGGTCTTGAAGGGGATGTGATTTTATAAAGTTTACAGTATTTATGATAATTGAAAGTGAAAGCATTTCACTACATGGCCCCATTTCAATGTGCTGTGCCCCACTAACTCAATACCTGACACTGCTTCACACTCTGTAGTGCTGAAACTATTGAGCACATTCTTCTGAGTAGTAAGATCCTTTTAACAGTTCCTTGCATTATTTGCTGTATTAACCCTATCCACTGTTATTTATCCCAAACCTGAAAAAACTACTGCTAAATCCAAAATGCTACTTTTCCCATCCTGCTACATTTTCAACTATTTGCCCTTGAATGGGGTACATGAATTGATAACGGTATGTAAAGTCATGGTTGGGTTTTGCAGCAAATTTTAAGGTGGTGTTGACTATATCGTCACCCTGAATCAAAGGTCCAATAACTCCATACATAAATGAAATTTATACTTGTCATAAGCTGCCTGTAGCAAATCCTTGAAGATTTCTAGTTGAATACCCGTTACATAAGCCAGTAAACTCTATTACAGATAAACTTTTGAATACGAGGCTTGATTACTGCTAAACAACCTCAGAACACAAATTGCCACAAATGGCTTTTTAACTCCTTTTGGATTTTAAATGATCTTTCAAGAACTTGTTTTGGAAACAATCAAGCTATTGCAGTTAATGGCAAGATTTGTTATCTTTAGTGACAAACAAATCCTTGAGAAAAGTCTAATTTTATTAGATAACATTGCCTTTAGTCATTGAAGGTAAATTCAATAGGTAAATGAAGAGGAAACAACAAAACTATTTCTGTTGTCCATTTTTTGATCAAGTTGCACATGCTGATTTGCAGTTTTTAAAGCAAAGATGTATTGTTTTACTGTGTATGAAAAATGTCTTTCTGCTTGTCTTGCTGTAAAATAGATATTTCTTTTAAGAAACTGGAGGGTTTTTTTTGTTACCTTTCATGAGATTTGTGTAATAATATAATCCCAGTCCAGTTTATTTCTAATTCTATGAATTTTTCTCTTTGCCCAACTCCATCCCTATGCAGGTGGTCTGGGAACATTTCACGCTCTTGTAAACTGCATTGTGCACATTTTCATGTATTCATATTATGGTTTATGTGCATTGGGACCAAATTACCAGAAGTATTTATGGTGGAAAAAGTACATGACTGCAATACAGTTGGTAAGTTTTTTAAAAATTTTTTTAATTTGTGAACGATATTGGAAAGGTTGATTTTTATTGGCCAACCTAATCTTCCCTGAGAACTGTGTTTTCAGGGATTAGTGGTTTAGAATGTTTCTAAAAGATGATAGATTTTTGAAAATTAACTTGTATCATTAATTATGAGGAATCTCTACTTGTAACTGCCAGGATGTAGTACTGAACTTGCATGGATCTTGTTTTCCTTTGGCAAAATGAAGTGCAGCATTTTCATCTGGTTTTAATTCCTTAATAAACAATATTTAGTACTTTTTGTTAATTATGGAAATAGCGAGTTGAGAATAACAACTGGAGGCACAGAATTTAAAATGAAGCGGCTTAATTTGAAATGCTCCAAGCTGTGTAGAAAATTGGATTTATTTTTACTAAGTTTTGAACTAAAAATACTTTGTATCAAATGGAATAAAATATTGTGTACACAGTGGTCAATGTAATGTGCAGTAAACTTTTTTAAAAAGACCATATTATTAATTAATTTGTCAGTGCAGTTATTTAATCTAATCGTTAAATTGAAAAATCATATTGGATCATTTTAAAACCAGGGAAGTTTTATTTTGAAGGAGCATAAATGATTACTAGTTGTTGGATTATGATCCCAAAATGGCTCAATTCTTTGCTTTTAAATCTATAGCAAGGTTGCTTAATTTAAGGAAAATTCCCTTTTGTCTTTCTTCTTTTCCAACCAGACCTCTCCCTTTCTGCTTGCTTCCCTCCCCGCAACCCCCCACCCCCCCAAAAGGTGGCAATTTATGACCACATTTTAAATTCTGTAATTTTACTTGATTTTAAAAATAGCATCAACTTTTAAAACAACAACCAAAAATGAAACTGACTATTTTTTAATTCCTCTTTCAGATCCAGTTTGTGGTCATTACAGTTCACATTGGGCAGTTCTTCTTAATGAAAAACTGCCAGTACCAGTATCCAATCTTCCTCTATGTAATATGGTCATATGGAGTTAGTTTCATGATATTATTTCTGAACTTTTGGTACTATGCATACACACGGGGTCAAAGATTGCCAAAGAACACAATAAATAAATCGAAGGAGGAGTAAAATCATCTGGAATAAAATTGTCATGTACTGTATTTGGTTTAAATGAAAATGTATTACAAGGCATACTTTTTTTTAAAAAGAAGAATTGGATAATATGCATTTTTGTTGTGATTTATGTCCATGAAATTGATTTGTCTCAATGCATGCTACCATGTAGCTGCAAATTTGTAATAAATCAAGCCTCCAATTAACAGGCTCCTTTGTATGTTAAACATTTATTTGTAGTGTGGATGTCCAGCTTGTTATATCCTTTCCTCATTTTACCTGATTATGTTTCAGTAAAATTATGCAAATAAATCTTGTAGGATGTTGAACTGCACTTTTGACCTTGAAGCTAAACCAGTGGTAACAAAACCATTTAGTCCAGGTTGTCTCATTTTGGCAACACTGGTGCAGTTACACAACTCTGATTTTTGTATTTATTTCTTTTGTATAATCACAATATAACTGATTTTACTACAATATTCTCTTTACTAACATTGGATGGAATTAGCAGACCAACTTTCTACAATTATCCACTTTTGGTCTAAATAGAGCAAGATCCTCAGAAGCTGTGACTTTCAGTCCCTCACACTTCATAGTTTTAAATGGGTTGAAAATTAATACTGTATTGTTCTTGTGTCCTTTGAAAATAACACGAAGCAGAGACACCTTTAGACTTTTTTTGGGAGTACTTTCTGGGAACACAGTATTCAACTTGCTGTCCATCTTTACACAACTGTCTTAGTTGATTGCAACTCTATGCCTTCAAGGAGCACATAGGCATGCTTTGCTTTTAAACAATTTTAATATCTTTCCCTCCTACCTCGCACCTCCCTCAGGGATAAACATTTTTGCTTGGCTACTCTTTTTATAAAGGGCAAGAGGTGGTCTTTGGGAATATTAAGGAGAGGATTAAGCCTACTTCAGGACTCATCTCGTCAATAGGATACTTTTTAAAAATAATGTATATTGGGTCACAGAATGAATGTTTCTGTTTCAACTTCTGGTTCAGATTTGGATCCTGGTGAAATTCTCTAATATGGTATTTCTATACTAAGTCAAATAACATCATCTCTGCTTTTTTTAATCATGTGCATAAAAACGAGATAGGCAATCAAAACATTCTACATGAGAAAGTGGATATTCCTCAGCACTTTGTTTGCCTAATATTTTTTTAAAAGTTTAATAAATTGTCAAAATTTTTATTTATAAATACCACTGGAGTGAATGTAACTAATTTCAAAGTATAATGATGAATGTAGTTTTTTGGATTTCAGAGTACTTAAATGTAAAATGATCCATCTCTGATCTAATCACTAAAGAACTGAACAGTTTCATTTAAGGGGAGCTATGGTATCACAAGCTGGATATTCATAATGCAAGGACTGAAATGGTTCATTAAAAAGTGAAACAGTAAACAGGAAATCATTAACATTCCAAAGAGGGTTGAATTTTGCCCGATTTATTTCAAATGTACTGTTATCTACAGTTAAAACTTGGAAAATTGAAGTTTTTGAATATGAAACCATAATTGGTGGAAGGACTGATGCATGTGCAAATATTGTGAAGAGAAAAAATGACAGGTTCATTAAGTTGAACCTTGAAGTTTCTTAGAATTTTTGCACAAGAACCATGTTTTCCAATTTTGGTATGTTTCTAAATTGTAATTTTATGAATGGCAATCCTTGCAATGTCTTCCCCTTGTGTACATAAAATATTTGCTATTAAAAATGTGATAATAATGACATCTGATGCTCGTGTTCATCTGAAATGTACAATTTGAACAATTTTACTCCCAAAGAACATGGAAAATGGATGTTCAGTCTTTGAAGTGGCTTTGGGAGAGAGGAAGTCAAGGAAGGGTGGGAATAGACAGAAAACCATAAGGTGCCTCTCCCTGCCTGCATTCAATTTGGAAGTCTTTCTTTCCATTATGATGCATATCCTGTCAACACTTCCTGCGATCATGGAAATAACTTCTGCTATAATTTGTCTCCCTGCAATAATTGGTGTTTGAATAATTCTACTTGTGATAGAAATTCCTAAGGTTCATGCGATTGCTTCCAATAGAATTTTCTTGAATAAAAATAATGGCACATATGAAGAAAATTAGATTTTAAAATGTGGATATTTCTGATTTTTTTTTAAAAGGTTTGTGTTGCTGCAAAGATCTTTATTGTCTCATGAATTTAATTGCACTTGGTTTTCATTTGTTATTAACAGTCAATAGAAAAATTGGTTCCTTGAACATTTGGTAACAAAACTAGCAATTCATAATATTTCCAATCTTTACATTTCTGATTCTTTTGGGAAAAGTGATTAATCAAATAATTTCATTGATATATGCTGGATTTGATCTTTTTTTATGTAAAGGTTTAACTGATCCTGTTAATGAACCCTTCAGTTACAGTTTCTGTGGGCATCATATGCAGATTTATCTCCACTAGTTCTTTCTTCTTGCACTCAACCTGCAGCTTTCTATGCTGTTTTCAAATACTTATCTGAATACAGTATTTGAGTAGCTGCCTTTACACTCCCTCAGGATTTGAAATCCTAAATACAGCCACTGTCTTGTTGGGATGTTCTACAAATCCCCTCTGAATCTCCTACCCCTTGAATGTCCTTGGGTTGCAGATATCTTTTCTGTTAAGTTGTTTTCCAATATCTATGCATTCTAGGTCCTTAGTAATTGTGTCTAGATCAAAGTTTTCCTCCAGGCACAGTGTATCAAGTGGTAAATACAGTCTACAAATGTTGGAAAACTGGAGCAACACAGTGCTTGAGGAGCTCAGCAGGTCAAGCAGCATCCATGGCGAGCAATAGACAGTTGATGTCTCAGGTGAGAAACCTGAAGAAGTTTTGCTTGAGTTCAATTCAAATGTACAAGATCTTCAATAAAGATTTAAATTCTTGGAATAAAATGGAAATCACCTTGACAAATACAAATGTTGACCCTTCTCCATCCTTGGTGAATTATAATCTCAAGTTTTCAGTGCAAGAATTAGTCATATGGGCAAGAGAGAAAGACTTTAAAAAAACTTATCCATTCCTGATGATGGTCTCTCCTAAAAGTCCCATGAATGTTTTAAGATGGAAGTGTGACCGAGTATTTGGAGGTGGTTTGGGAGGAATTGCTGGAGCAGCTTGCACACACACATTTCAAAACACAGAATTTTGCACAACTTTTGCAGAAAGCAACAAAGTTGCAGAATATAGCTTGCCTGGGAGAGAATGTGCTTTTTGAGGCAGAAGGAGAACAGTTTTGCTCTCAGAGAGAGGGAGGGTGTGAAAAGAGTGATAAAGAAGGAGTCATAGAAATCAATTCCAGAGAGACAAACTTTGGAAGGCTGCCTGGTCAAAGGAGAAGACTGGCAGCCTGAAAGATGACCTGGAAGAATGAGGATCAACTGGAGAACCCTGGGGTGGGGGGGAAAGTTTTGTCAGCAAGACTGATTGAGAAGGAATCTCTTTCTGAAAACCAGCAAGAACCCTCCTGAGTGGTAACCATTTGCTTTTTAAGCACCAAAGACTGGTGAACTTTGTTAATGCTAACTTGTGTGCACAGTACAAGAATTGCCTGCAACCAGTGACTGTGATCCAAAGAACTTTTCTAATCTTAAATATACATTACACACACTTGCGCTTAGTAATAGAGGGGGGGGGGGGATTAAGTAGGTTAAGTAATAATTAAAGTTTAATTCTGTTTTCTTGTTCAATTATCACTAAAAACTACTTTTGTTTAAGTAACCCTGTGTTGTGGTGCATATCTATTGCTGGTGGTTTTGGGGGTCCTCTGGACTCCGTAACAGTATATGTACATATCTTAGTAAAAAAATGTGCTATTTGATGCAGGCATTGAACCCTTGCTTATGTGCATCCCAGATGTAATGTAGAATATAATTAATCATTTGCAACTGTTGCCCAAGTAATCCATTGAATGGAAAGGAAAATATTCAGTGTAGTTTTGAACTCTGAATAGCACTGTTGCTGTGACCTGACCTAAATATCTATAAATGCATTTGATTATAGTTTTCTACTTTTAATTCTTAATGCAACAGACATGAAAAGTGAAGGCTCGGTGTGGATGATTGCTGCTTAAATTTCCACATACCAATATTGATCAGTTTCTTTTGCTCTCAGCAAGTCCAATTTATAATATCCTTTTGAGAGTGGGAATTGAATCTGAAGCATCAGCCTGCTGCTTATGGAAGAGGAAGTCATCATTCCTTTAGCTTTCCAACTTCATCGTATTTATGATTGCAACCAAACGTGGTCAAGCAGAATCGGAATTTATTGTTGTGACAGAATTACAGTGAAAATATTGCAATTACATTTAAAATAAATAGTGCAATAAAATAGGAGAAAGTGACGTAGTTTTCATTGTCCATTCAGAAATTTGATGGCAGAGGGGAATAAACTGTTTTGCACCAAGGGGTTGGCCTTGTGCAATCAGATGACAATAAACTTGACTTGAAGAAAGGAGTGGACGTTAACGAGAGTTTGAGAATCTTTAGAGATCAAACATGGCTTATATCAGCAGTTGCAGGCTGGAATAATCTTTTAAGAGTTGAGCATGATAGAAAGTTAACATTCTTTTCTTTCTTTGGCTTGGCTTCGCGGACGAAGATTTATGGAGGGGTATGTCCACGTCTGCTGCAGGCTCGTTGGTGACTGACAAGTTGGATGTGGGACAGGCAGGCACGGTTGCAGCGGTTGCCCATCTAGACTTGCCCCCTTTTCTGTCACTAGCTCCATGAGTAATGATGCCTTGCTGATTCACCTGCTCATCTTGATACTTTCACTATCCCCTCACTTTGTAAGGTGGTTGTTTATGTAGGCATTAATCTCTTGAGAATCATTGTAAAGAATGCAATTCCCAGAAATTCCTGGCTGGATGGTTTTTGGTTATGAGCTCTCCTATGTAACTGCTGCATAGTTCCCTTGGGAGCTTGGTGCAGGGGACTGTTTGAATAAAGTAATTTGTGACCACGTAGTGGGTCAGCAGCTCTAGATCATCTAGAAAACAGCAATTCATACATACGGCTGCTCTTGACTACAGCTCGGCCTTCAATATCATTATGCCCTCAGTGCTCAAAGCCTCTATACCCCACACTGCAATTGGATCCTTGACTTTATCATTGGAAGACCATAGTTGGTGCAAATTGGGAACATCGTCTCCTCCTCACTGATTATCAACACAAGTGCATCCCAAGGATGCATGCTTAACCCACTGCTCTACTCACGACTGTGGCCAGGCACAATTCCAATGCCATCTACAAGTTTACTGAAGACATTATAGCTGCCCACAGAATCACAAACAGCAATGAGGAAGTGTACAGGAGGGAGATAGATCAGCTCATTGAATGGTGTAATGACAAACTTGTGTTTGATGTCAGCAAACTAAGGAGATGATTGTAGACTTCAGGAGGAAGTCAGGGGAACATGACCCATTCCTTATTGAGGCTCAGTCGTGGAGAGGATCAAGAAGTTCACATTCCTGGGTGACCACATCTCTGAGAATCTGTCCTGGATCTGCCATGTTGATGCAATTACAAAGAAGGCTCGCCAGCAGCTATACTTTGAGGTGGTTTGGTATATCACTGAAGACTCATAAACTTCTATGGGTATACTGTGGAGAGTATTGTGGCTGGTTGCATCACTGCCTGGTACGTTGACGCCAAATTGCAGGACAAGAATAAACTGCAGAAGGTTGTTAACTTGGCCTGTGATATCACGGGCACCAGACTTCACTCCATCGAGGACATCTACATGAGGCGATGTCTTAAAAAGCATCCTCGATCCTCAAAGGCACCCCCCCCCCCCAACCCAGGCCATGCCCTCTTCACTCTGCTACCATAGGGAAAAGGGTACAGGAGCCTAAAGCCAAGCACTCAACGGCACAAGGACAGCTTCTGCCCTGCTGCCATCAGATTCCCGAGTAATCAATGAACCAGACAACGCCTTATCGTGTAAGATGGTTATAATATGAATGTTTGCAAAATACCGAATTTCATGACTTGTTAAACGCAATAAATTCTGATTCCTGTTTCATGTTGTTTGATTGTCTGATGCCTCTATACCCCACATTGCAATTGGATCCTTGACTTTATTATTGGAAGACCATAGTTGGTGCAAATTGGGAACATCGTCTCCTCCTCACTGATTATCAACACAAGTGCATCCCAAGGATGCATGCTTAACCCACTGCTCTACTCACGACTGTGGCCAGGCACAATTCCAATGCCATCTAAAAGTTTACTGAAGACATTATGTCCGGCTGAAGAACATGTTGAAAATCTTGTCGTGGGCGTTCTGTTTATTTTGGTATGATTTGGGCAAATTCTCCGATACCAACGCACCCGGAAATGTGCACAAGGTTACACCACGGTACTTTATTTTTGACAGAATTTCACGCTGGAAATCTCAACTTGAAATGCACAAGCAATTAATTTAATGCACAAAAGTGCTGGAGAAACTCAGCCGGTCCCCCAACGTACGAAGGAGGCCAAGAGAACAGGGTCTCCAGCACTTTTGCGCACCAATTGCCAGCCTTTCTTGTTTCCCTCTCCCTCAACTTCCGAATCAAACGGGTATCGAACTTACGCTGAAGTGTGGCTGAATTCCCTGATACTTCAAGAAAGTAGGCTTAAAAATCGCCAATAATTTCTTTTTGGTCTTGCAAGGAAGTGGCAAAGCTGTCCGTTTGCACTTAATCCTCCCGAGAGCCTTTGGGTGCACAGGCAGGTCTCCGCCCGCCCGCCAATCACTTCACCTGTTCTCCAAATGGACGAACCCTGAGCACGAGTCCCCGCACCAACCGGTTGCCCCGGTTACCACTTCCCTAGAAGGGCGTGTCACGGGACTGCTGTCCTCACCCAATCGGAGCGCGGCTTCCCTTTGTTCCTCTTGATTTAAACTGATTCGAGCTCAGTGCGCGAGGTGTCGAAACGGCATGGAGGACAACGTCAAAGGAGAGCGAGGCGCGCGGGATCGGGGACAGTGAGCCCCACCGCCCGGGGGTTCGGGGACCGGGGGGACGGTGAGCCCCACCGCCCGGGGGTTCGGGGACCGGGGGGACGGTGAGCCCCACCGCCCGGGGGTTCGGGGGACCGGGGGGGTCGGTGAGCCCCACCGCCCGGGGGTTCGGGGACCGCTGGAGCGGGGACGGTGAGCCTCCCGTCACCGAGGTCACTCCCTCCGTTGGAAGTTGGGGCACTGCGGACGTGAGGATCATGGAGAGTAGGATAACGCCGGGTCCCTATCGGGCGACCAAGTTGGTGAGTTCCTCTAAAAGCCTTGATGTCTGTGGAAAGGTGGAGTTGGAATATTGCAGGCAAGGTGCAAGGTTATATTTGCAAAGACAGCAATCCCACTTTTTCCTATCTAGTCACAGCAATTGAGTTTTTCATCAGTTTGAGTTGATTTCTACTGTCTTGTGATATTTGAGTAACAAATTCATTTTAGGAGAACTGGAAGGCAAAACAAATCTTTGCATTGAATGAAGTCTATGTACCGGAAAGGGGTCAAGACGAGGAAATGAAATAAACTGCATTTCAGAGTTTCATGCACACTTGCATTTGAAGTGGCTGTGAACTGTTACAAGACTAAATGATGAGCTCTTTTTGATCAGTTTGAAGAATCTTCAGCGAAAGTTCGAGCCACGGGTGAAGGAGAAGTTTACAAGGATCTTGTGATTTTTTTCTCTTTGCAATTTGGGAAATTTGAACACGTGGTGTTTTGGATCAAAGGTATCTGAAGGAGGAATTAGTCGAATCGGGATTGTTTGGATGAGAAGCAAAAGTGTTGGATTGATAAAACAAGAGAACTAATTACTGATAGTCTAGACTAGAGGGATGATGAGGAAGGGCAAATGTGAAAAGGCTGGCAACTAACCCAAGGTGTATGGCTAAATGAAAAAAAAACCTCATTCATGAAATAAAATGGCAAATATTAAAATTCAAAAATAATAAGCTTGGAGGTTATGAAAGTATTTCAGGAATGGTCTCCAGGAGGATCTTTCCTGGACCCAAAACACTAATGACATTGTGAAGAAAGCATGCCAGCACCTCCACTTCCTCAGGAGTTTGTGAAACCCTGGCAAATCCCTGCAGGTGTGTGGTGGGAAGTGTGCTGACCGGTTGCATCACGTACAGGAGGGAGATCAGTTTGTTGAATGGTGTAATGAAATAATCTTGCGCTCAACATCAACAAAACCAAGGAAATGATTGTGGACTTCAGGACGAAGTTAGGGGAACATGACCCAGTCCAGGATGTAGATGGTGTTACGAGCCCAGGTGACCCATAAACCCAGCAGCAATATTCACCAAGACATATGATTACTTCAACAAAACTTGCTTTTAATTATCTTTAAACATGAAAACTGGATCAAACTTTAACTTATTACTATTAACTTAACCCCTTTCTAATTCTAAGCACACGTGTATGTAATGGCTGTATCAGTTCAGAAATGTTCTTTGATTCACAGTCCAATCTCACTTCTCATTTCTCCAAGTTCACTGGTTGCAGGCAATTCTTATACTGTGCACAGAATTTAACATTTATAAAGTTCACCAGGTTTTGATGTTTGAAAGGTAATTGGTTACTGCTCAGGAAGGTTCTTGTTGGTTTTCAGAGAGTGATTTGTTGTACGATGGACATACACAACTGATTCCTTTTTTTAATCAGCCACTTTAGTGTCTTGCCAAAGAAACTTTCCCTCTCGGGGTTCTTTCAGGTCACCACAGAGTTCCTTTTTGTTTCACTTATTCCAAGTGAAACATTAGACAGCCAGTCCTCTCCTCTTGCATGAACTACAAGGGGTTTGACCAGGCTGTCTTTCAAATGGGATTTTCCACAAGCTTGCCAGCTTGTCCTGTTCTAGTCCCAGTTGCTGTTGCTAGCTGTAACACTATAGAAGTGATCTCTCTCTCTCTCTCTCTCTCTCTCTCTCTCTCTCTCTCTCTCTCTCACACAGATAGCCTGTTTGACCCTCTGCTTGCAAAACCACATGATGCTTTTTGTTCTCTTCCAAACAGAAGGCAGTTCTGACAAGATCTTTCATCTGTTGCCTTTTTGTAAACAACAATCCATTAGTGAAGTCTCTTGGGCACTCTCCAAAGCTCTTGCAAAGATTGTTGGCCCTGACATGTCTAGCATGGGGCAGAGCTCTAGTATTTTAAATAAAAACTGTTTTAAAGTGTTTGTATGTGACCTACTCTAAATAAACCTTTCTTAATTTATCTCCCAAAAACATATCTATACACTCTGTCATAATGGGAAGGGCAAGGGTAGGGGGAGGATACCAAGATGATCTCAAGATGTGAGGAAACCAGTTAAATGGGACAGGAGCAGCAGAAACAATGGTGTAAGAACACAAAAATGCTGGAGGAACTCCGCAGGTATTGCAGAGTCTATAGGAGGTAAAGATTTCTAACCAGTGTTTCAGGCCTGAGCCCTTTGTCAAGGTATGAACAAAAACTGGCAGGTTTTTTAATATAAAGGCTGAGGGAAGAGGAGCACAGATCAACTCGCAAAAGAAAAGGTAAGGATTGATCAGGGGAGTGGTGTGGCTCTGAATGCTGAGCTAGAGGAAAGGAGATGGGGAAAGAGAAACAGAAGGAAGAAGATATGGGAATAGGGAAAGAGCGATGGGAAACTGGAGAAGTCTTTGTTAATGCCATCTGGTTGGAGGGCGCCCTGATAGAATATGGGGTGTGGTTCCTCCTGGTCAGAGCTGTCAACATGGGATTGGGGCAAGAAATTGAAATGCGTTGCCACTAGGAGATTCCTGCTATTGTGTGCCAGAACAGTTCTGTCTGTGGATTTTGGCTAGGAGACTTGGGGTTGTAAAATTATCAGATTGAAGTGGAGGTGGAGAGATCCTCTGAAGAGATGATATCCTGCAGATCTTGGGCAAGGGGTAGATTTGATGATACAGAAAATACATGTGTGTATACTTGAAAAGTTATGATCTGCAAGGCGATGGAAAGTACTGGAAGGTGGTATTGGGCTGGCTTGTTTTCAGTGCCTAAAAACCTGTTCAAATATTTAACTAGGTTGCTGACTAAGCATTGTAGCCTTCAAGAGCTGTGAAATCCAAAAATGTTCATTTGTGAAGAAGTTTCTGCTCCAGGTCATAAAAGGCAGATTTATTCAAACTTGCTCCTAACACCATTCTGCTCCTTCTGGGGAACTGGCGATTCTGAAAGACTCCTATCAAGAGCTGGTGAAATCTTGAATATTAAAAATATTGAATAGTTGATGTCTTCAATTTTAAATGTCACTAGTATTCCAAGGAAGG